>NC_083111.1:6480000-7090400 GCF_949774975.1 Lagenorhynchus albirostris
CTTTACCCATCGTTTTTCAAATTACCCATTTAACTGAGTTAAAGGACTTAAGGAATTCAGGTGGTGCGCAGATATGCTTTCAATGTAATTGGACTATCTTTAGACCCAGTTGGTCCATTCTTTAATTAATCTTGCACATTATATTTCCCATCTCTGACCCATATATCAGAGGAAGGTGGTGAGGGGCAAGCTTGCTTGCCTGAAGTCAGGAACTACAAGAGGGCATTTCCCTCTGGAGCAGGTAGTCTCAACTTTATTTCATCTTCTTACACAGCATCATAGGCAACAGCTTCCATCCTAGCATCTCTCATTAGGTGCACTGACTCGCAATGCAGAAAGGGAAAAAGACGCCCCCTGGGGGCTTATCAGTATCTGAGAGAGGGAGATTACAGGCTACCTGTGTAGCTACACACACCCCATTTTCCCCAATTCACCTTGGACCCTCTAGAAAGGTTATTCTTTTCACTCCTTTCCTGAAAGAATCACTAGTCTACGACTTTGGAAGACACATTCATTTCAGTAAGGTAGCAGAAATAGAAGAAATGGACTGAGAAGATGGTATTTTTCTAAGGCCTACCACTGTTTGAATTTTTGAACATCTTTCCTCGTGTGATTGCTAAATAATCTACCTGTGCTGACTCCTTGATTCTCATAAAGGTGCTTTGATACAAACATTAATTATTTCCTCCTGTGGATACATGGCAGATTGGGACACAGGTGGATTACAGGTTTTAGTTTCAGAACTTTTACCAGACATCAAACAGTCAGGCTTCTTAAGAGAATGGGAAATAGAGCGGAAGGGAATCATATCCTTTCAGGGTTATATTTATTTTGCCCAGGGGGTAAGTTAACACAGGTTCAAGAGCCCCAGTTTTTATATGAAATCTTCAAGAAGAGTCTTTTCTTCAGAAAGGCCTAGGTGTTCCTCAGAAAAGATCCAGTTCTTTAGTCTTATTAAGGTATAATTTGCCCAATTAAAGCCCTAGCATTGTGAAAAGCATCATCTCATGTGAAATATGGCTACACTTCTTAAAAAGGAGTGGTAATGAGGCATTCCTACTGACCAGTATGATTGCCTTTGTTGTTGTTGTACACGTTGAGAGATTCTGCCATTTATGATACATTCTCATGCATCTATGGGCAGAATATATCCAGGACCATGAGAAACACAGAAAAACACATGCTCACCCAACACACACACACACACACACACACACACACACACACACACACACACACACACACACACACACACACACACACACACACACACACACACACACACACACACACACCAATTTCTCTGACTAGGTAACTTCCAGATAGGGGCTCAAAGACTTTAATGGAAAAGTATTCCATGCAGTAGCTGATAGTGTTACAATTGTAGATCAGATACCTGTAACTTACAAGTCACATAGTAACTCAAAACATTTTATATTTTCTTGGCCACTAGCAAAGCTTCTTATCAGCCAGCCATGGCCCTAGTTTGTTTAGGAGTCCTTTCAAGACAGTTTCATCAAAGCACGTAACTCAGGAATGAAAAACAATAAACACCTGGCTAATGCAGAACCATTAAAAACTCCAAAGTGAAAAATGGACAAACAGAAAAGCATTAACAGTGACATTGGTTTCATGACCTTTGTTATTATAAATATAAATCAATGATGATGTTTCATAAGTACAATGGAAATCTGAAAATAGATTTTAAAAGTAAACTTTTTAATCAAGGAAGGGAAACTTGCCTTACTTGCCTATTCAAACTAAAGAGATCTGGGAAGATATCAGCACCTCCTCCAGTGATAGAGCAGGGGGCTTCTTTCTGGCATCATCCCTCCTCTGATCTTTTCTGCCACACCATCAACATCCAGGCACAGAGCAATATAATGTTCCCATTTTCAAAATGAATGCTATAGGGAGGAAAATGTTATAACCAGGAAAGTCTCATTCAGGTTAATGTGAATTCCATGTCTCAAAGTATTACAGAAGAACTGCTAAAATTAACAGGCTTTTGGCACTTCCATTATAAACCACATTTCTAAGCAGTTTATAACTCCACTGTTTTTAATGAGAAATTACTCTTCGGGATGAAACTTGGCATGCATGGTTTAAAACAAAAAAATGCTCAAATTCATCAGGGCCGATGTAACCTGTAGCCTCCTGGTGCTCTGCTTTCCTAGCGGGACAGTCCATTTAAAAAATTCACTGTCTAGGGCTTCCCTGGCGGCGCAGTGGTTGAGAGTCCGCCTGCCGATGCAGGGGACACGGGTTCGTGCCCCGGTCCGGGAAGATCCCACATGCCGCGGAGCGGCTGGGCCCGTGAGCCATGGCCGCTGAGCCTGCACGTCCGGAGCCTGTGCTCCGCAACGGGAGAGGCCACAACATTGAGAGGCCCGCGTACCGGAAAAAAAAAAAAAAAATTCACTGTCTACAGCTGGCCCTATCAACCAATGGAGAACAAAAGCTATCTGACTATGGAAAGTGCACCTTCAAAGAAAAGATCAACTGAAAATACACTTGCTCTTGGGCATCCTCTGGGGACTGGTTCCAGGACTCCCCTCAGATACCCAAATCTGAGGTTTCTCAAGTCCCTTATATAAAGTGGTGTAGTATTTGCATATAACCTACATACATCCTCTCCTATACTTTAAATCATCTCTGGATTACTTATAATACCGAATATAATGTAAATGCTATGCTAATAGTTGTAAATACTATGTAAATGATATGTAAATAGTTGCTGCTGGTGCGCGGCAAATTCAAGTTTTGCTTTCTGAAACTTTCTGGAAATTTTTTCCCCAAATATTTTCCATCCAAGGTTGGTTAACTTGCAGATGTAGAACCTGCAGATATGGAGAGCCGACTGGATATCAATAACATCAAAGTGGAAGTAAATAAGAGAAAAAATATCTTCAAAATTGGTAAAAGTAAATATTCCCCATGTTAAAATTTTAAATTCAGTTTAAACAAGGCAGCTTTCAAACATTTAGATGCTTCATGTGGAAGCTTCTTGCAGGCAAGATTATAGTTATGGTTTTGGGGGCCACAGTATTTATTAACAACGGTTTACCACAACCTTGTTTTCTCCTAAAGGTATACATTTTAGATTCTTAGATTTGGTTGTATACAGTATAACTTTTATCTTAAACAACTGATAATATTTTTAAAATGTAAATGTTAATAACATTTAATGAAGTCATGATAACTATATTTAATTTACCTTGAGGTGTAAGTTAAATATTCTACCTTATGACTTCCCAGAAACCCTGAGATTCACGTTTGGATAAGCTAAGATGTAGGATGATAAAAGTAATTAGTTAAATAGGTTCTGCATTTCCAACTATTCCCATCTTAGTCATCTATGCATATTCTGATAAGAACACATACATAGGCCAACCCACATACTCACTGTAAGTGTAACTCAGCTAACTTACTACGTGCAACTAAACATCAGGAGATCACAGTCCCACTTTCATACTATTTTAGAGGCTAAATAAAGATTTTTCACCGATAGGGGATGTTCAAGGAGCTGATTTCAAGCTCTAAATACACTGCATAACATGTGCGGGGAGAGGTGAACTATAAGAGCTTAGAAATACCCACCATGGTTTTCCTCTCAGCATCATGTCTTAGTCTATGTTTTCTTAGTCTATTATTCTAGGCTCCAATGTCATTCATTCAGATGGGGAAAAGGAGAGTAGCCTAGTTCAGGATTTTAAGAAATGGATATGGGCCTGAGGACTGGCAGATTCCAACTTCCTTACCCCGAAGAAGGTCAGGTACTGGAGGAAGAACGGATTTGTTAACACGGTTATGATAACAATGATGGCAAGTAGAAAAGCATGGCGGCCAAGACAGCCACGATGGTGAGTCAAGCATCTGAGGAGAGGGAGGGCTTCAGGTTCGGAAGTGCACACCGCCCAGGTTCAGACCCAGACTGGGAAGGAGAAAAGCAGGGGAGGGGGAGTCGTTCCAGGATTGGGGGTGTTTGGGAAGGGGGTGAAAAGGAGGGAGGCAAGAGGCACCAGACGCACAGGCAGAGCAGCTGCTGAGGGCAGGCTTCCAGCAGGGCAGGGGGATCTCCAATAGCTGAGAAATATCCCCAGGGTCTTTTCAACTTTCTAGGAAGTTAGCACAATGCTGGGAAGCAGCAGAATAAGTCATCCTTCATAGCTAAATAGGATTCTCATCCCTACCCCAATTCTCTAACCCAACCCTTTCTTTTTATTTTTTTTATTTTTTTGCGGTACGCGGGCCTCTCACTGTTGTGGCCTCTCCCGTTGCGGAGCACAGGCTCTGGACGCGCAGGCTCAGTGGCCATGGCTCACGGGCCCAGCCGCTCCGCGGCATGTGGGATCCTCCTGGACCGGGGCACCAACCCGTGTCCCCTGCATCGGCAGGCGGACTCTCAACCACTGCGCCACCAGGGAAGCCCCCATCCCTTTCTTGAATTGAGCCCATCACACAAAAAAAGTATGCCCACAAGAAATAGTTCCACACACCAAAACCCACATTGGAGACCCAGTTTTGGTACCAAGAAAACCATTCTTAAACTTGGACCTTTCCTTACTTCTTTCAGGTTCAAGTACCTTACTTCTTTCCTCTGTTCTAAGCCCTTGCAATCATGTCATTTAAGAAAAACTGCAACAAGCAACTAAGATCATATTGAAATATCAGTTTAGTTTTTCCAACGAAGCAAAATATCAAAACGTTCCTTAGTATCATCACTCAGTAACTTCTAACACGTACGATAAACTGTGAGAACGCTAAACCATGCGAGCACGTTAGAAATAACATCATGAGCTCCAAAGCTCAAAACTGTAATTGTTGCATAGACATTTAAAATTGGAGTTTATGACACTGAAGTATCCCACAAAGTCAAGATAGCTACATTTGAGGGTTTTGTATGCTATCTGATTTAGTGGCCAAAACCATATGATTGCTCGACTTACGCTCTTACCTATAAATTTATTTAAAACATACTTAAAGACCTCAAAACTTATGAAAGATGCCAGCTTAATAACACTCCCACGGGAGTTTTAATTACACTAACGATGTTCAGAGTATTGACTATGAATTTCCCAAAGTCCTAGAAGTTATGGGGGTGGGTGGAGAGCTAATCAAGCATGATGCTCTAGATTGCTTATAACCCTCCCCTTCCGCCTCCTCCTTTTTCTTACATTTATTGAAGTAGAAATAATGACTCCATCCTAATGTGCTTGCAAATCCTGTATTTTAGATAGGATGAGTTTTGCCCCATTGAAGTACAATACGTAATACTCTAAATAGGAAAATAAACTCGAAGGAGATTTTGCAGAGATGATAATAAATCTTGTTTTTCTCAGAAGTTATCAAATGTCTAATGTTAGCCCTGACATTTTAACGCAGAGTTCATCACAAATAGGTCCTTCCTCCTATGTTTATGTGAAAAGATTATACACTGTCCTCCCTCATTTCAATGATAAAAGCCCAATATTCCAAACGCCCATTATTCTTCACTCTGTATATAGCCAGTATGGGTTTGTGTTTTGAACTTCCTTGTGTCTAAATCAACCAAAGAAAGATTCAGGACCTGATTCCACAAAAGCAACCGCTGAGAACAGTAAAGACCATTATTTCCTCTCCCACTGCTGGCAGAGGTCAGCATCCCTGTCATTAGCCATGTCATAACATAATTGTATTACTACTCCTTCTGTGGGCAGATACTGAGCAATAACTGAACACATCATATCATTGCAAAAATGAAAAAGTGCCACTTCTTTGTCCCAATTTAGCATAAAATCAGTGAAAACAATCTTCAGAAATGACACTGCACTAAGAAACTGAAAGGAACTGTTATTACTCTGTGGGTATATATTTAAACTGATGCTCTGACATCTTCAACTAGAACCAAAAAAGAGGACTCTATTTTACTACTGGACTCCAATTGTGAGCTCCTATAATCCAATTTCTTTTGGTAACATTCAGCTCAATTAAGGGATACACTGTTACTTAAGATGGCCTTAATTAGATGAAACTCCAGTGTGGTACCCATCTCTCAATGTCTGAAATATAGCCATGCTTTAAGTTGCCAGAGGTGACCACTGTTACTTCCAGCCTACATGTTTCTGTCCAGTCTATGAGCTACACTGCTATTTCAAAGGCTGACCTATATACAGCAACGTGCCATCCGTTCTGGCTGTTTGTATAAGAGATGCCTCGCACAGTTGCCATAACCAGCATTGTTGCATTGTTCTCACTTTTCTCCTGCAATGGGCTATGTGAAAATGGAGGCCAGTTTGCATAGTGATGTGCTCATAACGTAATGTGCTCTTACGATAGAGCGATACTAAATTAAACTGTTTTCCAAAAAATTCCTCCCACAGAGTTTATTAACTGAACAATGTAAGTAGTGTTTTGGCAAAATCTATAGAGCAGCAGTGCTGGAAAATGTCAGCAAAGTGAAACAACCTCATTTTAGTTTAGAAAAGCTTCAGGAAGGGGATATTCATTTTCTGGATTAGGGTCTCTTCTGACATTGAAAAAAATGTCACTGGAGAAACTAGTTACAACTGTGTGCTGCTGCAGCACAGAGAGATACTGGTTCCTCTGGGATTCAGCACACTGACTTTAGTACAGTGTTGACAGATTTTAAATAAAGACAATTAGTAATTTATGATCTTATCATCCTACTGAAAACAAATAACCTGACAGAGTGACTGTTTCTTGTAATAAACTACGTATTCGTGACACCTCTGAAAGAGACAAGGTTTACTTTGCAGTCTCCTCTCTCTGGGAGAAGTCAGGTCCAACTTGTTTTTACTAAATGTGGATACAGATTTCTTATTTCACCTCTTTCAAACTTCTGCCCACCTTTCAGATCCCTGCAGATCTACCTGAGTCACGGTAAAAATGAATTCTGGTTGACTACATTCTAAGCAACTGAAACTGTGGAGTTGGACAGAAATTTTGTGCCAATGCTAATCATGATGGAGTAGAAAACACTAGTGCCCGGGTTTTCTGGGGCCTAGCAAACCTACTCAGTACACTGAATATAAGCTGGGATCAGTGACAAATATATTTGTTAGACTGCTACCCAGAGAAAGGCAGGAGCAGACATCCTGTGAGAAACATTTCCATGAAGTCTCTTCCTACTATTAGAAGTGTATCTTATGACTGTGCATCTTTAAAAATCCATTATTCCCTGGATAAGTAAAGTAGAAGACTTGCATCTAGTCTATAGAAAGGGTGGCTAATTTGCATTTTAAAAGAACAGTTTGCTCCTCATACACCGGGTGACTTAAAAGGAACTTCAATGAGCTAGTAAAGAAATTCTGAAGACTTTCTAAATTAATTTATTCAATTCACAGCACAACCCACTAAAATTATTTAAAGCACTTAATTGGAAAATGATTTAATATATTGGAGTAATTCTTGATTTTCCAAAGCATTTAACTTTTAAATTAAATCTGACCCTACTATCACAAAAATGACGAGTGAAATGTGTATCCAAGTCATTACCTTCTTTTTGGAGCCTAAAATCACTGATAAATTTAATAGGATTTGTCCAGTTTCATTGCCAAAATGTTTCTGACCTTTTGGTTCCAATTACTACTGCGGAATATGTCTTTACCATCCAAGATAAGACTGCTACTTTATTATTATTGTTAGTAGTAGTAGTGTTATAAGCAAAAATAAAATGTTGCAAACACAAAAGACCTGCTCATTAAGGCAAAACAGACTGTATTACCAACAAATAATGAAACTTCATCACGCCAACTTCTCTGGCCAAAGTTACCCATGCCTTCCAACTTGCCCCTAGTTAAAAGGGCCCCTTCCTGCAGGATGAAAAGCCTTTCTGCCTTGCACAAGACTAGATTTCCCTGGTTTCTAACTTGCCTAAACATCAACACATGCACATCCCTTTTCCTGGGTTTTGCACTGTACACACGGCATCGGGGAGTTTCTCCACGGGGTGATATAACTCACAGCTCTGTGTGTGTGTGTGTGTGTGTGTGTGTGTGTGTGTGTGTGTGTGTGTGTGTGTGTGTGTGTGTGTGTGTGTGTGTGTGTGTGTGTGTGTGTGTCGACTGACCAAGACTCGGAGTTGCGAGTTCGTTGCGTGATGGGGAGCCCGGGGGCTGAGGATGCAGCGCGCTAAATACCTCTGTATCGCGTAAAAAAGCTGTTTGATGATGACTCGCCACCAGGCAAATGTTACTAGTCCCAACGATTTATCCAGCGGAATTCATCGAGGGGCCGACACGGAATTGCTTGCAGGGGCTGGGAGTATCTGACAGGGTTACCACGGAGCGGGAACTGGGCGTCTAAACGTCTCGCCCTGAGTCTCAGAGAACTCCATTCTCCCCGCCACGTTCACCGGGCGGGACTGCTTAGACACGTCCAAAAAGCCCGAGGCTAGGACAGCCGTGGACCTGCGGCTGCTCTCGGAGTCTGGTCCCCGCGCGTTCTCCCTCCGCGGGCTGAGAGTTCGAGGAACCCCGAGAGTCACCCCCTCCCTACGTACGCCCTGACTGCTGCATCCTTCGGACGAGCGGACCTCCTCGGTAGCCCGGTCACCCTCATGGCCCGCCTCGCCCCGGGCCCCCGCGGCCTCGGCACCTGGGGTCACCGGGCTGTGAGCATAGCCCAGCCCGGGACCTGCTCCAGCCCCGCGCCGAGGGAGGCAGCTTTGGACGTGAACGCGACGCGCTCGCCCGGCTCCTAACAAACTTGCTGTTTCTGCGCGCACCCCTGGGCGGGAGCTGTCCCCCGGCCCCGGCGCCCCGGCGGCACCCCGGCCCGCAGGCCGGCGCCCGGACCGGTTCGGGAAAACAAAAGCGTTGCGGAGCGCTGTGCCCGGCGGGGGGCGGGGGCGTCTCCCGGGTCCCGGCACCCCGACTCCCGGCGGCTCCCCTGGCAACTAATCCCGGGCGGGGAAGCGGTGCCACGAGCCCCCACCGCCGGGAGAGCAGGGAGGGAGGGAGAAGGGGAAACCAGAAAATAAACGGAATTCTCCCACTCTCTGTCTGTGTTCCCGGACCCCAGACACACCCCCAAAGTATTCCACCGTTCTTTCCTAATTTTTTTCAACACCCCCCCGGCAAACCTAGGCAGGGAGCCTTAGTCGCGAACAGCAGGAAGGAAAGGATCGAGCAAATCGTGTCACTTTCCGCACCATCGCGGGGGCCGGGCAAAGCCCGGGAGCGGCTCCGCAATATTTACTCCCCGAGGGCACGCAGGGCAGCCGCGGGCTGCGAGCCGAGCGCGCCCGGGACCGGCCTCGGACGACCGACCGCCCGGCCGCCCAGCGGGCTCGCCGCCGCCGCCCCCCTCCCGGGACCGAGCACTCAGAACACGGTGGAAACAAAAGCAGAGCATTCACCTTGTTGCAATAGTAGGGGTCCAGGCAGGGAGAAGGTCCCAGACAGGGAGCGTCGGGCGCAGCGGCGGGCTGGGCTGGAGGTGGATAAAATCTTACGTCCATTTCACTTTCACATCAAGCAACTCCTTTTCTTTGCCTTCTTCAAAAAAGTGTCCAGCAAAACAAGCTTAGACGGAACAGAGAGAGGTGTCTGGACTCAGGAGTAAGAGAAACACCTTCCTTCCCTCACATCCGTTTGTGGTTTGTTTAAGAAGAAGAGGAGAAAAAAAAAAAAAAAAGAAAAAGAAAAGGGGGGGGGAAGCGCTCAACTCTCCCCCAAGCCGCGGCGCGCACCCGTCGGCGCCGAGCGCGCAGCCTGCTCCGCCGCCGCCGCCGCCTCCCGGCCCCGCCGCCGCCGCTGCCGCCGCCGCCGCCGGGCAGGTAACTTCATGCGCTCATTGTCCCCCCCGCCCGCCCCCCCATCCCCGCCTCCCGCGCCCCTCGCCGCCCGGCACACGCGCTAGCGCTCGGGCTCTAGGTACTGGGCGTTTTATTGGAGTCTCTGAGTTGCTCTGCTTTGAGTTTATTTTCTCCACCTTGGAGGCCTGGGATGGGGGGAGGACTGGAGAAGGAGACGGGGCGGGAGGTGGGGGCTTGTGAGCGCCCGGGGCCGGGCGGGGTGGAGTGCGCGGCACGACGCGGGCTGCTCGCGGCCCAATGGCGGCCGCTCGGGGCCGGGGGCCGGCGGAGGGTGGAGCGAAGGAGGAGGAGGAGGAGAGCGCTGCCGGGCCCGGGCCGAGGCGGCGGGACCCCGGGGACCCTCCGCTGCGCCCGGGCCACGCTCCTCCGGGCCAGCGCGTCGCACACAAAGGGGCCGGCGAGCCCGAGCCAGCTGCGACCGCGGGGCACGGCGGGGAGCGCGCAGCCAGGGGGCGCTGTGGCGCAGCCCGCCCCGCAGCCCCGCCCCCGGCCCCGCCCCGGCCCCACCCCGCTCCCACCGCCCCCTCCGCGGCCGTCCCCACCTCTTTCTCTGCGTCCCGCACCTCCCGCGGCGCGGTCGTTCCCCACCCCGCTGTCTGCTCCCCCAGCCCTATTCCCACTTTCTGGTGGAGGTGACTTTTCCGGGCAGCGCCGCTCTCGGGGCTGGGAGCCCTCAGGGAGCGCCAACCCTCTGCGTGCTGAGAGTGGGCCACTGTCCCAGGGACGCGAAAGGACTGCAGGGTGTGGATGGGCTGGAAGGGTCTCCCCTCTCCTGCTGCTCGCTCCCGCCTCCAGCCCTCCCCTCCCCGTGATCTCTGTCCCCCAGGAGGGTTTGCGAAGGCTAGGGCTGCCTTAAGGACTCGCAAAGACCACAGGGGTAGTTCAAAGGGTAAATAGAAAAACAATGATCAGCACACAAGATTGGGCTAGAGGGAAAACACGTGGGCTTGCTAATTGCCCATTACTGGATTCTTGTCCTTTTCTAGTTGGAAGCCCAGTAATTCTCTTGGAGGTCCACGGAAGACCTGGAATCAGCCTCCCTATTTCTCTGTTCCGTAAGTGGGACGAGGAAAGCTCCAGTCACGTTTTCCCGCCTTACTTCTCAAACCCGGAAACTTGGAACTTCGTGTCTCCTGGTGGTTGGAAAGTTTGGCGGATCTTGGCCGCTGTCCAACAGATTTATTCCCGAGGCTCTGTCCTTGGTGGGAACTCCAACAGGAGTGGGCGATAGTTCCTCTCCCAGGAGGGAGCAGCCCCGAACACTGGACCCAAGGCCCTACAAAGAAGCCTGGAAATACTTCATCTGTTCCACTTGTTTCTGGCGCCAAGAAGGATACTAATAACATTTCACCACCGGGCACAGCCTTCTAGTGCACGTTGATTGCCAACTGCTCCGTATAACTTTCCCATAGCTATGTTGCTTCCTCTGCAATTGAGAGCATCAGTCACGTACAAGCAGAGAGATCTGAAAGAAAATCTATGAGGACAGTATAAGGAATGATAAAATGAACATCACTGGGCGTCTATACATGGCTCCTTTAGGAACATTTTGTTAAGCATTGCTTTATACTTCTTACAGCCGTTTTCTTGTAAGCCATGGTTTTCTTTCTTCCCTTCATCATTTTTTTTAAACATCTTTATCGGAGTATAATTGCTTTATAAAAAAATATGGAACGCTTCACGAATTTGCGTGTCATCCTTGCGCAGGGGCCATGCTAATCTTCTCTGTATCGTTCCAATTTTAGTATATGTGCTGCCGAAGCGAGCACACCCTCATCATTTTTATAAGTGGCAAGAATCCAGCTTTCTCCTTACCTCCAGATTAACATGGTGCAGATTGGTGTAGGGAGAGAGAAGTGTAAGAAAAAATAATTTTTCCCCACTGGATTCAGAAGAGCCTCCATATTTCCAGATCATTCAAGGCACAAAATAAGTAGAAAATATGTTCTTTCTTTAAATAAAGGTCTTTATAATAAAATTTAAATGAAGTTTTGTGGTTTGTAACATCAGTGTTCAAATTTCAATTGTAGATGCTAAAATGTGCCTATATGCATTTTCTTCCATGATTTAAAAAAAAAACTTTTAGGTTTAAATTAAACATTTCTAAGCTTAAATTTCTGTCAGCGATCCAGCATTTATTACCATCGTATTACATCTCTTCAAAATTGGATTTTTAAAAACTTCCTTAGCATCTGTAATTGATTTCTGTTCGATGGGCTTGTGAACATCAGAAGATGAAATAGTTCAGGGCGGAAACAATGTTATCATCAACATCTTGACACCTGGGGGAAGATAACGATGTCTCCACTTTGCTCCACAGACTTACCACTTTCCTCTGTCTCGAGGGAAAATCCACGTGCAGTGTGTAGAGTCAAAATGATGTGTTTGTGTGTGCGTGGCGTGGTGTTATGGGTAAGAATGTGAACCGTTGATAAAAAAGCTCTTCACTCCAATCACTCATATATGGAGAGTAGCCCCTGAAGGTCAGTGGAGAGTGGAGATGAAAATGGTGCGAATGATCAGTCATGCCTGTGTGATGATGTCTCCATAAAAATCCCAAAAGTACGGGGTTCAGAGAGCTTCTGGGTTGGTGAACAGTGGAGGTGCTGGGAAAGTGGTGGCCCTGGAGAGGGCATAGCAGCTCTGTGCCCCTTCCCAGGTACCTTGCCCTCTGTAGCTCTTGCATCCGTTTGTTCCTCTATATCCTTTGTTATACCCTTACATATTCAACTGGTAAACAGTAGTCAACTGTTTTCCTGAGTTCTGTGGGCCACTCCAGAGAATTAATCAAACCCGAGGAGGGGGCCATGGGAACCTCTGATTTATAGCTGATCGGTCAGAAGCACAGGTAACAACCTAGACTTGCAATTGGTATCTGAAGTGTGCGTGTGTTTGGTGGGGGGGGGGGCAGTCTTGTGAGAATGAGCCCTTATCCCGTGGGATCTGATGTTATCTGCGGGTAGATAGTGTCACAGTTGAGTTCAATTGCAGGACATTCAGCTGGTGTCACAGAATTGCCTGATGTGGAGAAAACCCACACATCTGGTGTCAGAAGTGTTGAGTATACTAGTAGCGTAAGAGCAAAGGAGAAACACAGGAGGAGGGCCGAGTTTTACCCAACTCACGTGGGAATGTGAGCTGTTGGTAAAAAATTTAAAAATCCTTAACTCCAATCCCTCATACATAGAGAGTAGACCGTGAGGGTCATCTCGGTGTAATCGGAAAAAATACTCTCTTTACAATGCTCCACCCGAGACCTATCACGTATTGAATGGGTGCACTTCTACCAAGAAAAACTTGGGGGAATTTGAATAGCTCGACCTCTGAGTATATCTTATTACTTTGGAAGATAAAATAGTAGAGAGTCATTATATTACTTTTCAATTTCTGGAACATTTAACTATGTCACAGCTAAATGTACTCATTTGTCCATTTATTCATGTATTTGTACATTCTTCAACAAAGCCATATGAACGGGGGGCAGGGGGAAGCACTATGCTATATGTTGTGTGTAGGTTAACATATAAAAACAAATTACTTAAAACAGTTTCTTCTTTAGATGAGTTTAGAGTCTTATCCAGCAGTATTTCCAACATTGTTTGGTCAGTGGAGTCACCTCAGCAGCTTTGAAAAATACTTGTGCCTGGGGTCCTCCTGCATAGAATCTGATTCAATTCATTTAGGGTAGGGTCTGGGCAACAAAACATGAATGAATTATTGTATAAGGTCCAAAATACAGTTTGGTCATCTGAACTAGGGACTTTATATACTCTCATTACCAGAAAGCATGTGTCTATGAAGGAAACATCTCCGTACTTGCATTGATGTAATAATATGGATAGCTACAATATATAAAATGCCTCCTATATCCTAGACCTGGTCCTCGTTTCTTTACCTTTAATTTCACTGTCTCATCTAGTTTTACAAATTACATTGGAAATCCTAACCAGTAATTACAAACCACACTTAGTCTTTGATTTGGTACCCTGAACATTACCCATCTTCATTTTAATTATGGTTTCATAAATTGTAGTGTTTTCAAATTTGCAGTTGTTTTCCTTGACCACATTTTATGTTTACTGATTCTTTGTACTATGTCGGTAAGTCCTAAATCTTGTAGTAATGTCTCCAAATTACATACAGAATGTGTTACTTTAGGGAAAATATCCCCTGGACAGTTCATCCTATCCGTGATGAGAGTCTTATAAAAATCATTCAACAACAAAGTGGTACTTCCTGAGGGACTTTTTTATTAGGTTTGGGAGTTAGTTTTTCTCTGAGGGAGACTCCCTCTATATATGTACTATGAGAATGAAACATAGGGATTTATTTTGAAATACCAAATTTTAAAACTAAAATCAAATTATGCCATATTTTATAACTAAATTAATATTCAGTCTTTCACTGGCCTCTTATTTAAGGGTGACCTTTCCAGTAAAACTAATGCCTCAATCTCTCCTGTAGAAGAGAAGACTTGTTCTTTTTACAGACCATTCATTTGAACCTCATTGGGCCACCTTCTGTTTTAAGGCACCTCATTATGCATGTGTATATAGGTTGACCTTCCTAACAAGGTTATGGGGTGAAATAGCTGTTTGTTTCCTTAGAACCTAACCAACCCGGAGTCCTACACGTTTTAAAGTTTTGAAAAACATCATTAATGGTTTTGATGGGAAAGGTTTACATTTTATCAACTCGCTAGTTAGAATTTACTGTTGTCCAGAGTCATTCAATATTTTTCTAAAGTAATTCAAATGTAAACTAGACTGATATGCAATACATAATATAATGCAACAGGAGAACGCAGAGTCCTGAAGTTTATTTCCTGGGGAGACTAGCGAGAAATAACTAGATTCTAAGTCTTTCAACCAGAAAATAAAGGATTTCAGAATGATGAGGAAAGTTTGAAGGAAATGATATAGGGCCCACGGATACCTCACATGGTACTCAATGACTCATAAAATGCAGTATTTTTTTACATAATATGGAAAGTGTGCCATGCTTGTACATTGTACCATTGAGTGTGGTACAGTACTTTGATCTTCAACAATATACGACATTTGTGGCATAATAGCTGTAATAGGACTATTCAGCTATTTTACACAGCAATAATCCAGTCCTCTCTCATCAGGATAAACTGTGAGGACAAATCCTTTCAAAATCAGAATTAGTTCCTTGTAGAAGAGGGAGGCTACAATTATGCCTTAAATAGGACCAGCTGCAACATGGTATCGGCCTGGAGAGTGGCAGTGAAGTGTTTTTCCAATGCAATTAAATGGGTTTTTTTTTTAATGCAAACTAATGTTCTATAAAAAGTCAACTGCAAGGTGAGGAGGTGTGGGATTGATGAGATGAAAGGCACAAGCATTTTGCTTACCTGAGTTAATATTCCTGCCTTGGTAAATGACATTTTGGTGAAAATGGGTAATCAAGCCTCCTACTTTCCCATGAAGTGGGCCCAAAGGGGAAACAGAGTAGCACAAAGGAAAGAATTCTCTTTCCCTTGTACACCCTGTGTCTTCTTTCAAAATGTGTTCAAAGCTATGTTTTGTTATTGTTGCTTTTCAAAAAGATATGATGAGTCAACAGCAACACTTCGATTTAAACAAGAAAGGGAGCCCTTGGTTAGAAAAATCTCAATATAACTCATGGGACTTAAACTAGTCAGCACCTACCTCCACGGCGAGACAAAGAGGGAAGGGCACTTCGTTTCTGACCATCGAGATGATTAAAGGATTGGAAAATAAGACCTTTAAGAAAGACGAAAAGACCGGAGAGGGTCATACTGACAGGCAATGTAATATCTTCAAATTGTGTCCGGAGAGGGTAATACTGACAGGCAATGTGATATCTTCAAATTGTGTATCTCAAGAGTTCTTTGACAAATGGCCAGAGAACACCTCCACTGAAGATACGACATAAAGAACTGGATGTAATTCTAGAGCACTGAGGATTTAGTCACACATGAAAATAATTTCCCCCAGCTATCTTGAATGTATTGCCAAAGGAGTGTGGGCTCTCCTTAGGACAGATTTTAAAATCTCGGCACCCAGAGAAAATTTGTGAAGTCACCTAAGCACCCACTGACAGCCCTCCTCTTCTTGAAATACTCCTTCCTTAGAAAAGGTCCAGTGGACAGAGGGTTTGAGCTTAGCTCTAATTACCTAAAGGGTTTCGTGCTCATAAATTTTAGTTAGGACAAAGTTCATCCAAAAAATGAACGAAGACATCTCCTGTAGCTCTTTGAAATCTAAAAAATGCTTTCTTTTACATTAGCTCTCATTCCTGAGTATTGTCAAGGACATTGGTTACAAACAGAAATAGCAACATCTGATTTTGCAGGCAAAATTTAAGATATGATATAAAGCTAGGAATTAAAATATTTAATATATATTTAGAATGGTACTTTTTAAAAAGGATACTCTCAAATGATAGAGATGGCCTCTTGGGATGGTCTCAGAGCCAAGGATGAAAGAAAAGGAATCCTCCTGCTTCACTATACTGTATTGTAATGCATAGCCTTCAATTCGCTAATTCGAAAATCACACATTTTTAAGACAGCAAGAGACTCTTCAGCTCCCATTTGATTAGGCAAGTGACTCTTCACCCTTAACCTTCCCCGTTTCCACCTGTAGTTCCTGATCTCTGCCCTGATTAAGTACTCACTGCTTCCTTCCACTATAAATCTACTTATACTTGACCTTTACATAATGCAATTACCTGTCTATCCATGTATTGCTTTAATGTTTCCATTTTGTTCCTACTGGCATTCCAACATGTCTGTCTGTGTTAATGTGTTTGATGCTCTATTATAAGCTCCTGGAGGGAAGGGACAGAATCTCTTTAGATGGGGTCGGTGGCCCTCATATATCAAGTCCCTAAAAAGTGTTCTTTGAAAGAAGACAACTTAACTTGTATATTTTTCCTTGGTCTCAGAAAGATTTAACTTAGGAAGCTATTGGTAAAGATTCAGGATGTCATAATATGTAAACACTTCCACTTTATTGACAAGTTGGGAAGGGTTACAATAGTGCTATATTCTCTATGTTGCCTCATCTGGATTATTATGGTTGAATATCACTTATAGTTAAGGAAACCACTATTAAGGTCCCTCTATATACCCATACCCTCTATATACTGCTTTACCCAACTATAATCTCTAGAAGAGAAATTAACCAGAGAAAGAATGGAGAAAAGCGCATTTAAACAGAGAGAAGAGCATAAACAGAGTCAAAGAGGCTTTCAAGACAAAGAAAAGTTTGGGAACAATCAGAACAAGCAACTGGGTATATGTTGTAGTTTTTAAGGTGCCTGGTATTAGGACAGAGGGATGGGAGTCACGGAGAGGGAATCAGATCCCTGAAAGTTTGTCTAAAAGCTGGAACTTCATCGTGAAGGGACTGGGGATTCTTGAAAGGCTTTTATATAGGAGCTGACTCTGATATATTTGTATTATAATATTTTATGGACAATGGGATTTTCATTACAGTAAGGATTTCATAAGCAGTTGTAGGAGTTTGTGACTAAAGGAGTAACCCGGCTACTCCTTTTACTCAGATTTTGTTAATGCGCCATTTTCATAGTTGTGGTTTATAAATACACCTGGAAAATATTAAACCGTGCAAAGTGACACTCTGTGATCTACCTATCTCTTCAGCCTAATCTTTTCCCGTCCTCACAATCAACCCCCGAATTATAAATTACAGCCAATACTAAATTGGTTAGACAGGACTACAGCCCCTTAATCTCAATTCTGAACTTCAAAAAGCTCGATAACTTGAAGTTGTTTCATGGAATATTCAGCAGCAAGATCTAGAGGCAACATCTAATCTGAACTGACAAGATGCTCTCTATAGAATTTATTGCTCCTACTTGGTGACTATATGTTTTGCTGCAGATAGTATTGTGTTTGATTATGGGGTGCTACCCCAAATCTGGCATCAAGTGGGGGGGGTTATTTAATATACTGTATAAGCTTTCAAAAATTCAAAAACTGTGAATTTCAAAACACATTTGGCCCATAGGGTCTCAGATAGGGGATTATGGACCAGCACTTGTAATAATTTAAAGTCACCATGATTTTTTTTGAAGCAAATCCACTGAGAAATAATTTACCTACAATAAAATCTGCTAATTTTAAATGTGCAATTTGATGAGCTTGAGAAATATATACATTTGTGAACCATCTTCACAATCATATAGAGCATCTCCATCAGTCCAGAAGTTTCCCTTGGCCCCTTTGCAGTCAATCCTCTCCCCAAATCCCCAGTGCCCAGAAACACTTGACCTGATTTTTGTCACTCTAGCTTTGTTTTTTCCAAAAGTCATATAAATGGAATCTTTCAATATGTGGTCTTTTATGTCTGATTTCTTTCTCTTAGTAAAATGTGTTTGAAATTCATCCACATTGTCAAGTCTATTAGTAGCGTGCTCCTTTTTATTGCTGAGTAATATTCCATTATGAATATAACACAGTTTTGTTTATCCATTCATTGGTGATGAGCATGTGGGTTTATTTTAGCTCTAAGTACTATGAATAAAGCTGCTATAAAAATCCAAGGGTAGGTACTTGTATGGACGTATGTGTTCATTTCTTTTGGGTAAATATCTAGGAATGTGACTGCTAAATTGTATGGCAAATGCATGTTTAAATTTATAAGAAATTTCCAAACTGATTATACCCCTTTTCATTCCTGCCAGGAATGTATGCAAGATTTGATTGCCCCCAATCCTTGTCAACACTTAGCACTATCAGTCTTTTTAAGTTTAGCCATTCCAGTGGGTTTGTAATCATATTTTTAAAATTTAATTTCGCTAATCACTAATGATGTTGAACATCTTTTCATATGTTTGTCACTAGTATATATTTTTTTTAATGAAAGGTTTTTTGTGTTTTTAAAAATTTTTATTATTTATTTATTTTTGGCTGCATTGGGTCTTCGTTACTGCGCGCAGGCTTTCTCTAGTTGTGGTGAGCGGGGGCTACTCTTCATTGTGGTGCGCGGGCTTCTCATTGCGGTGGCTTCTCTTGTTGCGGAGCACAGGCTCTAGGCGCGTGGCTTCAGTAGTTGTGGTGCATGGGCTTAGTTGCTCCGTGGCATGTGGGATCTTCCCGGACCAGGGCTCAAATCCATGTACCCTGCATTGGCAGGTGGATTCTTAACCACTGCGCCACCAGGGAAGCCCACTAATATATCTTTTTTGATGAAGAGTCTGCTAAAAGCTTTTGCCTTTGTAAGATTGGGTTGTTTTTCCACTTGTTAATGAGTTGTATGAGTTCTAGATATAAGTCCTTTATCAGAATCTATAAAAAAACTACTAAACTAGTAAGTGAGTTTAGCAAGGTTGTAGGGTAAAATGTCAGTATGAAATAACAATTCTATTTTTATATGCTAGCAAGAAACAGTTGGAAATTGAAAAAATAATTTATAATAGCATCAAAAATGTGAAATACTTTGACACAAATTCCATAAAATATACATAAAACCCGTGCACTAAAATTTGCAAAACAATGCTGGGAGAAATGAAAGTAGACCTAAATAAAGAGAGCTATACTATGTTCATAGTATGAGGGCCTTCATATAATTAAGATATCATTCTGCCCAAAATGATCTATAGATTCAATGAAATCCCAGTAGAAATCCTAGAAGTTTTTGTTGAAAGCAATAAGATGATTTCAAAATTTTTATGGAAATGCAAAGGACCTAAGCAATTTTTAAAAGGCATAAAGTTGCAAGAATTACACTACTTTACTTTAAGACTTAAAGTTACAATAATGAAGACCACATGATAAGTACAGACATACAGATCAACTGAACAAAATAGAAGTCTAGAAATAGACCCATTAATACATGGTCAATTGATTTTCAACAAAGGTGTCAAGGTAATTCAGTGGGAAAATGATAGTTTTTTCAACAACTTCTCCTGAAACAATTGGATATCCATATGCAAAAAATAAACTCTTCACACCATGTACAAAGCTTAACCCTAAACAGAGCACAAACTTAAATGTAAGAGCTAAAACTATAAAAATAATACAAGAAAATATTGGATGAAACTGTGACTTGGATTAGACAAAGCTTCCCTAGGACAAAATTCAATTTGATGAATTTCAGGAAAAAGTAAATACTTACTTCTTAAAAGATGCTATTAATAAAATGAAAATGCATTCCACAGTCTGGGAGAAAATGACGAATGACCTGTAACCCTCATGTTTTTGATACTTCTCCGCCGTTTTTCCCGCTGTTTTCTCTGACCGGCATCTCCTTTCCCTTGGTCTGTGCATAAAGAGCTCCTATTTCTCTTTTAGACTCAGATCAGGCATGAGGTCATAATCTTCTTCAGGATGGCTTCACAGATCCTTCAACTCTCACATTCCTAGTTGGTCATAGCGTCTATCACACTCTACCATCACCGTCCATTTACCTGTCTGTTTCCTATAATGAACGGTTAGCTCCTTGAGGTCAAAGACAATGTTTTTAATGCTTTGTTGGGTTCTTGGTCTAAAGAGCACTCATCTTTTTCATACATTCAACACCCCTCCTTCAACCAAAACAACTTTTACCATTGCCTTCTCTTCCAAATATAGCTCTATCTCCTTCCACCCTATTTTCCTAAACTTCTTGAAACAATTCCTCATCTCTTCTTCTTCACCTCACTCATTTTTTCTTCACCCCACAGCAATCTGGATTTCTGCTCCTGAAATATTTTCTATTGAAACTCTTCTCCCTAAGATTTCCGTTGAATTTATACCTGTCCATTTCCCAGGGCACTCTTCATTCCTCACCTTACTTGACTTCCTTGGAGCTTTACAAAGGTTCCATTAGATTGTGAAGCCTTTGAGCTAAGGGGTCCTGCCTTACTTGTCTTTGGGGATAGACAGCTGGGGAGCACCCACATGAAGAGAATGAATAGGTAGAGAAAGCAGCATGACAAGAAATGGAGAAATAAGAGAAATCAAGGAACACGGAATCATAGAGTCCAAGGAGGAGCATGCTCCAGAGGGCAAATGGTAGACATTAAACCATTCCCTAACTCAATAGTTCACCCATTCATCAAAGACCACGTGACGATCGTTGTATGCCAGACAGCGCTAGGCTCCAAGTCCACAAAAGCTGTTCTATACCCCCTCCTGGATGGTCATCTGCTTCCATAGCCTCAACTACAACTCATTTTCCAATTCCTCTCAAATCCATGTCCCTTTCCGATTTTCTGCGTCCCAGGTTCCTATTTCCAACTGTCTACTGGCCAGGTCTGCCCGTATTTCTTCAGTCACTCAAGCTCAGTATGTACATGTAAATCTTGATAAATATAATACATATATGAATAATTTCTTCTTTGAATCCATGTCTCACTTTATAGTTGTACTTAATACTCATGGTTAACTGTGGCTTTCACTGTTTCTCCTTTCTCATCTGGACCATTGCTGTAGCTCCCACTGGGTCCCCTTACCTACAATTTAGCGTCTTTATACCCACCATGACTGTCAACCTAAAAGACGCTTTGAGCCCACCATTTCCCTGATTAAACACCTCGACAGCTTTCACCATTTCCCCAAACCCTCCACCAGACCGTTTACTCTCCTGCAAACAGCCCCAAGTGCTTGCCTAACTTTCAAGCATTCGCACCTCGGCTCACTCGGGCTAGGAAAAGCATCCCTAGTACCAGATAATCACATGACCTCCAAGGCCCACAGCCAATATTACCCCCGTAAAGCCATGTTAAGCCCTGCTTTCCCCCTCCACGGGCATGCTGTGTATTCCCTCATTACCATGTTGTAATGGTTAGTTTATAAGCTCTTTTTCTTCTGTTCTAGATTACATCTCAATCATCTCTGTACTTCTAACATCTGGTATAGAAGCGAGTACAAAAAGCTAGTTTTGAAAGGGCAAGTTTTTTTTTATTTTGATGTGACCAGCTTCTATTAGGTGTTATTTGGGAATAGTGTCATATATTTTATGGTGAATACTGTAGTTTAAAAAAAGATTTAGCCACTTCCTTAGCTGTGGTTTATCTCTCCCTCAGAGAAAACCAGAAAGAGTTTTTTAATAAAATGATTGAAAAGGTACACTGAATCTTCAATTTAATTATTTCAATTCCTGCAATAAAAGGTCTTTCAGAGAGGCTGCCACTTGGTAAAATGTGATAAAGTTCCAACACATTCTTAAAAATTGTAAATTAATTTATAAATTTCCATTCAAAGTTTAGTCTGCTATTTTCACATAAGAAAACTCATAAGGTTGCTTCCCTATTGATTTACTATCTTTGCATCTAGAGTTTAAGCCAGTATTTAATCTCTTTCTAGAAGCTTCCATAGGCGCTGGGTACATATCAGTGAATGTGGCCCATTTTTATTGCTTTTGAAGTTAAGTAAGAATTCCACATGCATCATTCCAGACACCGGCTTGTTTCCAGTCTTAATTCTCTCAGGTTTTGTGTTTCTACCAGAGCAGATCACTTCATATTCTTTTAACATGCCCTGACTTTTTCTGGTTTCTGTGTGTTTGTTCCTAAGCGGTGTCCTGCCTTCCCTCCCTGTCAGCATCATTACCCCCTTGCTTCTGTTCTTATCTTAACTGCCACCGCCTCCCTGAAACTACTCCTCGTTCTTCCATCTCGATCTGGGCTTTCCCTGCTCTCGTTCCTGGAGCAACTCTTGGTGATTCTTTCACGGGGCTTCTCTTCTTCTTTCACCTTGTGTTACCGCTCTATGTATTTTATCCAATCTTCCTTCTCAATAAGTTATTGGGGCGGTATTACCGGGTCCCGTTCATCTCTGAGACCCCTGCAATGCCAAGCACAATTTCTTGAACATAACAAGGGCTCAGTAATTATTTGTTTAACTGAATTGAGGTCAAATAAATTCAAGCAGTTTTCTCTTCACTAGGTGTTGACAGAATAATTATAACAAGTCCATAATCACAGTCAGTGGTAGAGCCAGGACTTGAACACGAGTAGTTTGCTGCACTTTAGCCCCTATAACTTTGTTATCCCTACAATAGACAGAATATGTATTCAAAATTGTTGGTCCAGCTATATAATTTAGCTCTAATCGCTAAAGCAGAAAAATTATCCTGATAATACTGAGCCTGTTTTCCCTGACAGCGTGTGATGAAAAATGATTTTATTTTTCTGTGACACTTGTTTCAAAGAGTGGGAACATATACCTATTTAAGAGCATTCCTTTAATAATTGTATTATGACATCATTTATTGCCTATCTGAATTCTTTCAGCATCTGTACAGATGTATATACACACAGATATAATCCAATTTACTATATAATATTGGATTGTGTGTCCCTAATTGGAAGACTATTTGGACTTTTGCACACTGCTCAGGGGCTCAAAAAGGTGGCAAAGGTGTATTTGGAGCCAAAGATGGGGGGTTTATAATAAACTTGGCTTAGCACTCAGGGGGGTATTTTGGGTCTTTGGGCTTTTGATAAGCTGGAAGAAGCAAGGAAACTGCAAAACATCTTTTTAATCTCAGTGTTGGGACTTGAAAATTTAAAAAGGGAGTCTAAAAAAATAGCACTAACTTAATCTGTCCCCAAATAAAGTAACCACTTGTTCTAGTAGAAAGCACTGTTGTATTTATTTTTAGAATATGAGAAAAAAAACTGAGGGAAGCAATGAAGCAACCATGAACATCCCTTCTGCCTTGGGGATGTATTTGAACCTATTTTTCCTTCGTGGCTTGGTTTTTTCTGGGGAACCAGAACAGCAGAAAGTGCTTTACAGTGCCCTTTAATAGTTGTGTCAAAATTCTCCTGAATTGTCTGCAATTCTTCCTGATTTGCAATTGAGTTTACTTTACTTTTACCAGGAAATGTTTCAGGTCAATGTGCAGTTCGCCACCAGCTTCTGGATGGAAAACTCCTTTCAGCTCAGCAGCCCTCCCTTAAAATATCTTAAGCAGGTTTTCTACTTTACTAACCGCGTACAGTTTCCTTTCTAAAATATTTTGAGAATGTGAGGTTCTGGCAGGATAAAGTGACTACAAATCAGATTAAATAACACCCATTGCCAACTGATCGGACAGAAAAAGAATTGTACAGATGAAAACTAATGACCACGCTGACCACGGCTTTGTGGCGCTTTGTGGGATGCCCACGCAGGGATCCAGTTCCAATGGCCGTGAGCGCTAGCTCCCGGGCTGCTTAGAGGAATGCCGGTCTGCTGCTCCAGAACGAGAAAGACCACATCAAGACAACTTCAGCAAGTGTGATCGCTCTTATATTTGCTCTACGGGCACTGGCAAATAAAGGCAAGTCTAAGGTGTCATTTATCTGGATAATTAAATAAGCTTGGAAGAGTATATTGTGAAAATTTTCCCTTTTCTCACTCTTTTTTAGTTGGCATCATTTGGCTTTGCTCTCCTTACCTTGAAACTATCCCAATGCAAGCCACAATTGTTGCCAAGGGAGTCGAAAAACCACCTCTGTTGTTTGGGCTACTGCATGCTTTCAGGAGGTGCGAGAGGACGGCATGCTGATTAAGAGCCCTTGGTCTGGGAGCCACCAAGCTGGGTCTAAATGCCAGTCCTGCTATTTGCCCAGCTTTGGAGACTGAGTCCATCTTTCGGTGCTCAATTTCCCCATCTGTAAGACAAGGATGCTAATAATAGTACAAAGCATACCTTACGGTTCAGAGGCTCACAAAAGCTGTAAATTAGTAATTCTGATATGTACTGAGCACTAAACATCGGCACTGATTTAAGCTTCTAATGTATATTACCCCACTTAATTTCTTACCCCATGAGGTCGGCTCTTTATTAATTAATCCCAGTTCAAGGGAAAAGAGCCAGGGGAACAGAGGAGTAAAGTAGACAAGTAGGGATGCTCCGAGGTAGGGAATGGTTGGACCGGGATTCCAGCCCAGGCGGGAAGCTGCCACAGGTACATTCTTCCTCACCATGCAAAACTGCTCTTTCACGGTCATGGCCAAGGTGACTCACGGTGCCTTCAGGGCACGTGGACACGTGTGCGCCTGATAAGCTGAGTGCTCTTGAGCTGTGCTGCAAGGCCCAGGGAATCATCCAGGTTTGGCAAGGGCCTGCAGTTCATCACCTGCCTGTGCAGGTCCTGGGTTGGGGCTTTGGGGAGAAAGTGGAGCCCAGAGGCCAGAGTTGGGTCCCTGCCTCCTTGCTGAGCCTGCTCTGCTCTGAGCTTTTCCTGGAAGCCTGAAGGGGGATCCATTTTCTTTTCCTCCCTTTTTTTTGGCTCAATGTTTCTGCATCTTATTCCCCTCCCCCATACAATCCTTAAACATCATCGGCCACAGAAATAAAGGAATACTCCTGAGATTGCTGTTTTTAACCCCTGTGGGCAGAAGGGCTTCGATAAACTTGTCTCTTGTATCGGTTAACATGTTTTCTTGGCTCACCTCACGTTTCAAGATGCTCCACAGATACAGCCCTTTGTTAAGTCTTTCCTCACCTCCTCGCCCCAGCTTGAGCGTATGTTCTTCTCTTATGCTGTCTTCCATATGCTGCTATGGATTAGGCATATCTGTGTACCTTTCTCAACCAGCCAAGAGACTGTAATCTTCTTGACAACAGGGATTCTCACTTGCGTATCATGTTATGCCCTGCAGCATCTGGCACAGTATTAAGAAACAAAAGTTCATGAAGAAATAGAAACATGTAAAGCATCTATCAGTTCAACCGTCCCATCGACCGAGTGAAAATACAAAGGACAGACTGGGAGAAAAGCTTTGCAATCTATACAACCAAGCGTTGTCATCCATAACATAGGAATAATTTCTTCAAATTAAAAGTAGCAAAATTATTTTAAAAAATAGATAAATAAATAAATGGCACAAATAGTTTTTCAGAAGAGGAAATGCATGTAAGCAAACAGTCAACAACGTGAGAAAATTTTCTAATCCTCACTAGAAACTGAGAAAACATATAGGCAAACGCTTAGAAAGATCTACTTTCAGCCAAAACAAAGGAGGGGCGGCGAGGTTCATGTACAGTGGGGAGTGTGCAGGAGTGTCAAGGAGTTTGAAACCATATATTTCACGTGTAATTATATAGTATGTGTTAGTTTGCTAGGGCTGTCATGACAGAGTATCACAGACTGGGCAGCTTCAACAGCAGACATTTATTTTCTCACAATTCTGGAGACGAGAAGTCTGATATTAAAATTGCAGCAGGATTGGTGTCTTCTGAGGCCTCTCCCCTTGGCTTGTAGATGACCGTCCTCTCTCTGCCCATGCCAGACTGTGTCTATGTGTGTGTCCTAATCTCTTCATCTTGTAAGGACATTGGTCACATTGCAGTAGGGCCCTCTCTAGGACCTCATTTTAACTTAATTACCCCCTTTAAAGACTCTATCTCCAAATACAGTCACGTGTTGAGACTGAGGTTAGGACCTCCACATATGAATTTGGAGGGACGAAATTCAGTGCATAACATATAGATTATATAATAGATACAGATAGATAAACAGATAGATACTTGATGTACAGGTATGTGTTTCAGAAACAAACCAAGTAAGGTAAACTCCAAATTGTTGGCAATGTTTACCTCTAGGGTTGGGATGGGATGGAAAGGGAGTTGTAGCTTCTTTTTACAATTTTAAAAGATCTGGGATCATGTATGATTTGTTCCTTTTTGAGTTGTTCAGGATTTTCAAATAATAATAATAATAAAATGATAGAAATATCATGTACAGAAAACATATCATCATCAGAGACACAACTTGACCAGATGTTCATCAATACTGTTTGTAGTCCTGGGCACACAGGAAAGCTGCATTGCCCAGCTTCCCTTGCAGTTAGGGTGAGGCTGTGAGGCTGAGTTTTGGTCAAAGGATTAGGGGTGAAAGAAAATAAGCCACTCCAAGTCTTGGCCTTATCTCCCACTAGCTCCTTACCCTAACTTTCTCTCTTCTTGCCAGCTTGTTGAATGTAGAGAAGCCATTGAAGGAATTCTGAGGACATTCTCTGAGGTGGCAGATCCTTTCACACAGTGAAAAGATCTGGGGTTTCTGAGTAACTTGAAAGGAGAGCTGTCCAAGATGGCTGTCTGACCCACGTCAGACTTTCTTTGTGTTAAGTCACTATGTTTTGAGGTTACTTGTTCCAGCAACTGGCATGAATTACTCTAACAAATATATCACCAATAGCTTCTTTCTAGAAAGTAAATTTTGTCCATTAAAATGAAAAAGGTATATACCCTTTGAACCAGAAATTACTCTTTTAGGAAACAAAGTTTTACAATTAAAAAATCATGAGCATACAAAAATGTGCTTGTAAAGGTATGCTTGCAACAAGAAAAAAAGAGTCAACTATATTTTCATCCGTTGGGAAATAGTTAAAAAAATTACTGCACATTGATTTATTAAACTCTACACAGACTTTAAAAGGAATGATCTAGTTCGATGTGCTAACCTAGAAAGATGCTTGTCACCTAGAATCATTTACATAACAAAGAGATGGAGATGAATGCAGCATGATTTGTTTTTATTAAAGTTACACTTAAAGATGTGATAAACTTAAGGAAAAATGAGGAAGAATAATGTTTACAACTTTATTCTAAACAATTGTTGTCTGTTAGATGGATAGATTTTAAAAATAGCCCTGTTTCTTCACCTCTCTCTTTTCCATACTTTTTTGCAATACAACTTTGTAATTTCTCCCCTTAGGAGGTGGTGTCCGTTTCTTTATTCCTTAAGTCCAGATTAATACTGGAATTTGCTTTGGACAATTACAAATTGTGGAGGCTACAGCATGCTAGTTTCAAGCCTAGGACTCAGGGACCCTGACACATCCATTATCTTTTTTTTATTTTTTGCACTGTGCCACTGCCATGAGAGTAAGCTCAGGCTAGCCTGCTAGAAGAGACCAGCCAGGATCAGCAAAGGTGACTAGAGATGTACAAGCAAATCCAGCTGAGACCAGAGGGCTGCCTAGTCACCCAGCAGACTCTTCCCTCTCTCCTTCCCCACTTCATTCCCTCCCTTATTTCTTTCTTCTCTTTTTTTTAAATCTTTTTTTTTTTTTTTGCGGCATATAAGATCTTAGTTCCGCGACCAGGAATCAAACCTGTGCCCCCTGCATTGAGAGCACGGAGTCTTAACCACTGGACCACCAGGGAAGTCCCCCTTACTTCTTTCTTTCCCCTCTCTCTTTTTCAATAAGTATAAGGGTTTCTTTAAAATTGCCATAAGTGGTGTAGGGTACTCTGCTAGCCCATCACGTCTACCAGGATTAGGCCTGTACTGATTGAAATGAGGAGACGCTTCTTAATTCTGCAACTGACAAAGCAAGTTCATGGGGGAAAGCAGTATAAAAATTACCATAGCAAAACAAAAATTATTTTCTAAATAAAGCAGCTTCTTTGTACATAGTCTACTTTCTTCCTGCATTCGATTTTACCTGGTTCTATTGTTTGAAGTGGAAATATATGTATTTCCCTTTTGTCCTCTGGTGCTTGTTACACAGACAAATGAACTGTGTGGGTATGTTTTTATTCTTGCCTGCAGCATACATGCTCAACTGACCCTCTGTCTCTGGATGTAAAGCGAATGAAGAGGTGTAAAGCTTTTTATCTGGGGTTTGAAGAAATATCCTGGTGAGACTATTACACAATTTCATCGAGACAGACACATTTTCACATGAGTGGCCTTCACTAGGATGAGAAATTATTATAAGTAGTATTACAACAAGAAGACGAATGACTCTTCCAAGGGATGTATCCCATGGAAAGAATATTTTTTAGAAGGGAAAGGTTAATTTCATAAGAATGTGAAGAATAAAACTAAGAAAACTAAGATGGTTTTACCATCATGGTATTACATTGTTGTAAATAATACCTCAGAATTACTTTAGGTAATAATCATTAGATCCCTTCCTAGAGATAATGGAAATAAGTAGTAGAGTTGGAAAAGATGTTGGTACAGAAAATAGTAAGTGCTGAACCATTCCAAAACAGCCTGGGGGTGGAAGAGCAATATTTTTTCCTTTTTTTTAAAAAAAAATTTATTTATTTGGCTGTGTCGTGTCTTAGCTGCAGTGCGCAGGGTCTCTAGCTGTGGCATGGGCTCAGTTGCTCTGCAGCGTGTGGGATCTTAGTTCCCCTACCAGGGATCGAACCCATGTCCCCTGCATTGGAAGACGGATTCTTAACCACTGGACCACCAGGGAAGTCCATGGAAGAACAATATTAATTGTAAAACAGCCAAATTAAAAATCATTTAAAGTCAGATTTCAATATGGTATTTTCCTTTTCAATAGAAAGCATGAAATTATATTAAGGCTCACTCTGATTATTTAAAACAGTGAAATAGAGATCTTCTCTTTTGTACAGCAGTGGGTTTGGTGAGCAGAAGCCCTCATTTGCTGCGATGTTTCCTTGCATCATTACATAATTGTTCCTTTGTATGCCAGTTATTCCATGGGTATTGAAGTATGCAGGGCTGTTGAGCTAATCCGTAGTTTTAGCACGGTGCTATGCTTATAGTAGATTCACAAATGAGTGAAATGAGTGAAAAAATGAACAAATCTCCAAACTGGGTAATTAAGGTCACCTGATATTCTTACAAGTGAATTGGTTAAACATATAGCACAGTCAGTTAATGTTTAACCTCATGAGTAATCAGGAATCAGGAAATGCACATTAAATCATCAATGATACATTGCTTTTCACCTATCACACACTGCAGTGGATTGTAAATTGTTACAAGCTTTCTAGAAAGCAATTTGGCAAAATGCACCGTGAGTCCTAAAAGAGTTCATACCGTTTTGTCAGGATAATAACACATTCCAGAATCTATTCTAAGGAAACAATCAGAGATACAAAGATTTTTATATGAGGATATTTGTTGCAGCACTATTTATAACTGTAAAAATATTAAGGTTTCTGAAATCTTAATGTCTGAAAATAGAAGTTAGCTAAATTATGCTACATTTCTATGATTAAATTCTGTGGAGCAATAATAATGACATGCTTGCAGAATATTTAATGACCTGCAGAATGATTCGAGTTATGTTTGTATTGTGTGTGGATGTGGATATGTGTGTATGTGTGAAAGAGAGAGAAAAAGAGAGATGTTTAGAAAATCTCTCCTGCTCTAGGTAAAAAAAGTGCAGCTGTATAATATATATGAACAAATATTTTTAAAGCATGATAAAGCTTCTGTAAAAGATAAAGGATTCTTTTACAGAATTCAAGAACTGGATTTTACAAAGAGGGCAAGAAAGAGTGAAATTATGTGGTAAATAAGCACAGGTGTTAGGTTTACACTTAGGAGTGACCTGGGTTAGTACGTCTTGTGTGTAGGGAGCAGGAAATAAACCACAGGGCCGAGCAGGGCTAAATATCAAATTGCAGCTCACATGAAGAGGGGAATTGCTAAAGTGTTACAACACCTTCCTCAGTAGTAGATAGAAAAAACAGTCCCTAGAGAGATGGTGGGGATGTATATCTATCTTGTCTTTGAGTGAAAAAGAAAAAGGAACGAGAGAGAAAAAACAAAAACCTTTCCTTGCGAGAAGGTATAAACTTTGCTTACACTTACTGGAAGTTTGGGTCTGAATTGCATTGCAAGATGCGTCTCCAAACTTCCAAGCTGGAAACTTAGTTGAAGTGCTCTATGTTGGTAGTGGTCTCAGAGCCCATGTTTTATTTGCCTCCTCTTCATCTTATTGGTGGGTGAGGGTTTCCTACCCTAGGGATATGAGGATGACTGAACACAGGACACTCAACACTGGACATGAAAATGGGTAGCCATATATACTCACAGCCTTGAGGAGGAGAGCACTATGTCATGCAGGCTCACTCAGAGGTTGCACTTGCAAACAGAGTGAATACACAGGAGATGTGAGAGGCAGTCTTTGTAGTATTAAGAGGCTGAGGTGACCCCTGGTTCCTGTGGGAGGATATGATTGGCTTGTTAGAATAATTCTGCAGGCTGGTAGGGAACTGAAGCCTGCTGTTCAGGGCTAAGCAGGCACTGTGCCTGCTCTCCATCATCAGGAGGGTTGTTTAGCCAGAGGACCTTAGCCAGTCAGTACAGTGGGGAAGGTGAGTTGTGATTGGTCCATTTGATGCCCTCCAGGTTTCAGATGTCAATGCAGTACATATTATTGAATCTTAATTTCAGGCTTTAACCATGCCCAGAAGAAGCAAAAGCAAATCATCTCTGGACAAATGCACCTAAAACCAGCCTCAGGGAATTCCCACAGCTGACGTTCCAGGAAATATCTCTCGACACAGGAAAAACCAAGCTATCTGAGTGAGAGTCATATTAAACAAAGAACTATAGAATCAAATCTTTACTCTCTAGACATTAGAATTATCTGATAGAAATATAAAATGAAGTTTAATATATCTTAAGAAATATAGTATAAAAATATGACAGAAGAATAAGAAACTACCAAAATTGATCAGGGAAATTTGATAAGTAAAATAAATAGAGATTCTAGAAATGAAATTAGAAACTGAATGAACTGACTAAACAGTAAATTAGAAGCAGTTGTAGAAGGAATTAGCAAACTGGAAGAGCTTCTGAAAAAAATGAGAGGTTAGGAGACTTGTATGACAGAGCGAGACACTCCAATAAATATCTAGTCAGTGTTTCATGATACAACAGGAAGAATGAAGGAGAAGAACTATTTAAATGTATAAATGTGTAAATAAACCTTAGATTCAGAAAATTCCATGACTCACAAGCAAGGAAAAAAGATGTAAATCACCAAACAAAGAAAAAGTGTTTAACACAAGGCAAATTATAGGCGCAATCTGTCTCCTGAGTTCATGCTATTAACCATTATATGATACTGTCTCTTGAAGAGAGTCTCAAGTAGGAACATCTTAATGCAATGGCAAAACACCAAAAGCAGTGAGATCTTAAAAGCAGTAAGAGAGAAAAGACAGATAACCTACAAAGGAAAGATAATTAAATAGATAGCTGGCTTCTCAACCGAGACACAAGCCAGAAGAAAAGTGCTTGAAAAATAACACTCAATCTGGAATTTATCTTTCAAGAGTGAAGGTAAAATAAAGACATTCAGGCCAATAAAAATGAAGAGAATTTAATACTAACAGGCACACAATAAAACACACACACACAAAAACAAAAACCCGAAAACAAAAACACATACTTCAAGAAGGATCAAGGATCATGAGATGAAAGATGGTCTATTTCTAAATTAGCAGAAGGAAAATGTGGGATGAGGGCAGGCATTACAAAAAACTCAATAAATCTAAACTAACCCCATGAATAATTTTAAAAGATATAAATATTCAGTCAGGGATTATCAGACTAACAACAAAAACAAAATGATAGGCAATAAAGGAGTTTGCAATAAGTGTCAGTCTCTAAATCAGAAGACACAGAAGGATTAAAGGATGGAAAAATATATACCAGGCAAATCTAACAGTGCCAGGAAACTGCTTGTTTGCTCTCACATCTGTCTCTCACTCTTCACATTGCTCTGCTGTTTATCATACAGCCCAATATTCCCAGGTTCCCTTGTCCTCTGGTTTTGTGTAGTTTTGGCCAATGGGAAGCTCTGATAGAAGACAAGAGGACAGAAAGAAGGGAAAAGACGTTATTTCTTATCGGTGTTCTAGTAGCTTTCTCTCCTCTGCAGCTGTACTTCCTTTGGAAAACCCCTACCTCTGTGTTTTCAGTTTCTGCTGGGCAGCTCCTGCTTTGATCTAGCTCTGGCCTGATAGAACATGCTTCAGGATTCTGGAACACCTGCTACTCTCCTTGTCCTTCCAGTGATGGGGATGGTAACAGCTTCCTGCTGCTGCTAACCTAAGTTGCCTCACTGGTCCCTCTTTGCCTCTCAGTTCTTCAATCACTTGTGTAAACAATTCTTTTTTTTTTTTGAAGTAATTTATTTATTTTTGGCTGCATTGGGTCTTTGTTGCTGCACACAGGTTTTCTCTAGTTGTGTTGAGCGGGGGCTACTCTTCTTTGTGGTGGGCAGGCTTCTCATTGCGGTGGTTTCTCTTGTTGTCGAGCATGGGCTGTAGGCACGTGGGCTTCAGTAGTTGTGGCACGCGGGCTCTGTATTTGTGGCTTACAGGCTCTAGAGCACAGGCTCAGTAGTTGCGGTGCACGGGCTTTGTTGCTCTGCGGCATGTGGGACCTTCCCGGACCCATGTCCCCTGCATTTGCAGGCGGATTCTTAACAGCTGTGCCACCAGGGAAGTCCAACTTGTGTAAACAATTCTTAATGTTAAATCTCACTTGATTTGAATAGCAAGAATGTTTTCGTTTGTTCATAAAAAACACATTAGAGTAGCTTTGTTAACAGGGGAAATAAAAGAACTTTAAGGCCAGAAATGATTATTAGTGATAGCCACTATATTTGATTAAAATAAATTGACTTGAAATATTAAAAATTATATTTGTATGCACCTAATAAAACAGTTTCAAATCAAATCAAATAAAAATCAACAGAACCTCAAGGAAAAGGTGCAAATCAGCTGTCAGAGTGGGAAACTTTAACACTCATCTTTCACAGTTGACCAAAACAAAAAATTGGGATATAGAAGATTTAAACAACATAACTAACAAGCTTAAATGAGTGAACATTTATAGACTGAATCATGGAGAACAATTACAAGATTTAAGCATATATATATGGAATCTAAAAAAAAAAAAAAGTTCTGATGAACCTAGTGGCAGGACAGGAATAAAGATGCAGATGAAGAGAGTGGACTTGAGGACACGGGGAGGGGGAAGGGTAAGCTGGGATGAAGTGAGAGTGGCATGGACATATATACACTACCAAATGTAAAACAGATAGCTAGTGGGAAGCAGCCGCACAGCACAGGGAGATCAGCTGGGTGCTTTGTGATCACCTAGAGGGGTGGGATAGAAAGGGTGGGAGGGAGATGCAAGAGGGAGGAGATATGGGGATATATGTATATGTATAGCTGATTCACTTTGTTATAAAGCAGAAACTAACACACCATTGTAAAGTAATTAAACTCCAATAAAGATGTTAAAAAAATTTTAAGCATATATTATGCTATAAAACATGTTTTTGTAAATTTTAAGCACTTTCTTTTTCTCTCATTTTACAGTTCTTTCTCAATTTACAGTTTTACCCCCCATTAAAATAATTTTGGAATTAATTGCAATTTTGAAATTTTGTTTGCTGTCTAAATATTTATAAATATTCCATGGACTTTCAAAAACAAAATATATGAAGAGTACATAATCCAATATAAACATTAGCTACAGGGGCAAATTCTATATCACCACTGTTTTTTTTGGTTGTTTTGTTTTTTGATCTGACAAAGGCCAAGAGAAGCACTTAATGTCTCCCACAAAATTTGTTTTTCAGATTTTTCTTCTAAGACAAGAGTCTTACATATTGTGATGCAATTTTATTCAACATACAGTATATCTTGTGCATATGTTTTAATAATGTGGCCAAGGAAGCCCTCTTTGAAGAGGTGATATCTGAGCTGAGATTTGGTTCATGAAAAGGAGGCAACCACGTGAGGATCTGAGAGAAAGGGGTCAAAGCTAAGATCATAACTAGGGAGAGAGTTAGGGAAGTTTAAGGAAATGCAAGGGAACCAGGCACTGGAGCTTGCTGTGTGTGTGGAAGAGTACTGGGACATGAGGTTGGTTAGTTGGCTGGGATTCTAGAGTTCCTAGAACATTGAAGAGCCTGGTAAGATGCAAGTCTGGCTGCAGTGGCATGAGGCTGTCCCATTAGCAGCTGCTGAGAGAGGGACAGGAGCCTGCAGTGGCTCCGCAGACAAGTTGAGTGCAACTGAGACGAAAGTATCATCTGTCAGGCATCAGGTTCTCTTGGGGAAGGGGGACCAAAGCAGCTTCACTCTCCTGAGTGTGCATGTCCATCAGGAGAGAAGAGCTCCAAGCAGACACTCAGGGAGCCCAACAGGAGCCATCATGTAATATAGAATATGAACTTTAGCTGTCTATATTAGTAGACTCTCTCCAACATGAACTCCAGGAGGGTAGGACTTTGCTTCATTCATAGCTATATGCCCAGTACCCAGAACAGTGCCTGACATACAACATTTCAATAAATATGCATCAAATTAACAAATAAAAGAATGATAGTAGCTAGGATCCCTGACTTTTTTTCTATGACTAGTGTGGACTGGGAATGTAAGAGTTAATGTCATTTTCCAAATGGAGATTCTTCTTTAATTTAGCTACATGGTTCCACATTGTCAATATGTGTATAAAACACAGCCAGCTCTTTCTTTCTATCTAGTCGTATCTTATCAGTGCCGGCTGAACACAAAGCCCCATTGTTGAGATATTTTCCAAGAGAATTTGCCTTTAGTGATAATGAAAATCTGAAAAGGAGAATTCTATCAACTTCAAGACTTTTCTTTGTTTCCGTCTAATTATTAATTAAAACTTCCCACTGAGGAAGTAATTTTTCCCTTGTTAAGCATGATTGAATTAGGAAACATAAGAAAAGCACTTAAACCATAATAAGAATGTCACTTGGTAGTTTATTAAGCCTTTGGATCTGATATGCAGCCCAGAGAAGTCATTCTCTGTCTTCATGGGTGAAAGGACTAGAACTGACAGAATTCATGAGCATGAAAAAGTCTGAGTCATGCTTTGGAGAAGCCTAGTTACTTCGTCCAATTTCTAGTACTTTTAGATAGTAGGAGATGATCATTTTACGAGTAGCTACAAATGCTCAGCTCTCTGTTCTTAGTATATGCCTGCATGTGACATAGAAGAGAAGACAATCTCCACTCTTGGCCTAAGAAGAGTTGCATGTCCAAACCATTAAGAAACACGTTATTGTTCAGTAAGATTGCACTTGTAGATTTTTAGCACTTTTGCCATTAGCCAGATCACTTACAAAGTCATATGCTGTCAAAACCAAAAGTATTCCACTAAAGACTGTTATTTAAAAGTTTCTAGTATTATTTTCAGCACAGCTAGTGTTCACTGTGAGTCGACTTCAAAAACCATAGAGTTTTGATACACTTCAAGTAATCTCTATTTGTTCTTTTTATTTACACAGATGGTCAAGTGAATATGAGATAGATCTTTGTTGATGATGGTAACGGTAAAACCAAAAAATTTTTACATGTGAAAAACACTGTCATGATTGTGATGCTAGTCTTAGTATATAAAGTGCTTATCTGAGAATTAAGACGAAAACTGAACAATCCAATTGTGAAAAAGCAGATGTTTCAAAAAACTTACAAACTTGGTAAAAGCAAAATTTTTCAACTTAAATTGAGTGCTGAAATTGGTATAGAAGTGAAATGTTCTTTCAAGCATTTTAGGACCTTTTCTTTTGTAATAATAAATGTGGTTCCTATTACATTGCTCCTCTTTTGGGACTGTATCACTATGACTCATGAAGAAGTCAAGAAAATACATAATAACTGCAGATAGAAAAACACAGAAACACTCATTACATGGTTAGCAAGTCCGTACTGAGAAAAAAGCTTAGTAGTGGAATTTCTTATTCTAAATTTTAACGTGGGGGTAAAAAGTTATCACCTGTCAAAATTTATTTGAATCTTTCTAATTCTCTCTACTTCTACAGCCAAAAAGCCTCTACCACCTCCACGGCAAGAGCCTTTTAACTTGTCTTTTCCTCCACTCTTGTCTTTCCACCATTCACTCTCCAATAGCAAACGTGGTGATCTTTTTAAAATGTTGTTTGGAACAAGTCACTTTCCTGCTTAAAACTTCCCCTAATATCCCCTTCACTCGAGATGCAAAGTCATATCCCTACCCCTGGCCTGTAAGGTCTCATCTGATCTTGCTCCTGGTGACCTTTCTTACTACCTGCCAGCATCTCTCCTGCTCACTAGACTCCAGTCACACCTACTTCTTCTAATCCTAAAACACACCAAGCTCTTCCATGCCTCAGGGCCTTTGCACTAGCTGTCACCTGTGCCTGGAAGGTTCTCCTTTTGCCGAGAGCTTCTCAGAGCTGTCTTTTTCTGTCCATTTAGCTCTTGGCTTAAATAGCAACACTGCAGAGGTGTTTCCTGGCTTCTCCATCTCAAGTCACTGCTTTGTCACTCTCTCACATCACCTTGAGGTATTTTTGTCACAGCCAGAGTGCTACCTGATTTATTTCTTGCTTCTTAACCTGTTTACTGTCTAACACATACTAGAGAATGAACTCCATAAGTCCGGGACATATTATCCTCTTATTAACCTTTTAAAGGCTGCAAGATCGGTAGTGGTATCCCCTATTTAATTTCTGATGCTGGACATTTGTGTCTTCTCGACTTTTAGTCTTGCCCATCATGCTAGAGACTTTAATTTTCATTGATTTTTTCCCAAAGGATCAGCTTTTTGTTTCATTAATTTTCTCTATTATAGTCTTATTTTCAACTTCATTAATTTCTTCTCTCATCTGTATGCTTTCCTCTTCCTTTCTTTGGGTTTATTTTGCTCTTCTTTTTCTAGTTTCTCAGTAGAAACTTAGGTTATTGATATGAGACCTTTCTTCTTTTTTAATGTAAACATTCACTGCTATAAATTTACCTCTCAGCACTGCTTAAATTACATTCCATATATTTTCATAAATTTTGTTTTCATTTTCATTCCATTCTGTGCATTTTAAAATTTCTTTTGAGACTCCTTCTTTGACTAGGGACTAATTGGAAGTGTGTCTTTAATTTCCATGCATTTAGAGAATTTCCTGCTGTCTCTCTAGTTATTGACATCTAGTTTCATCCTACCACGATCAGAGAACACATGCTATTTGATTTAAATTTAAATTTGAGGTTCATTTTAGCATATCCAGGATATATTCTAGCTTGGTGAATGCTCCATGGGCTCTTGGAAAAAATATGTATTCTGCTGTTGTTTGGTGAAATGTTCTATATATTTCAACTAGAGGCTGTTTGTTGATTGTGTCGTTCAGATCTTCTATGCCTTTGCTGATTTTCTGTCTAGCAGTTCTCTCAGTAGCTAAGAGTGGGGTGGGAAGTCCCAAGTATAATGGTGGATTTGTGTACTTTTCTCCTTTGAGCTCTATCTGATTTTGCTTCATGTATTTTGAAGCTCTGTTGTTTGCTGTGTACACAGGATCACTATGTTTTCCTGGTGGATTAATCTTTTTATCATTGTGTACTATTCCTCTGTATCTAGGAATTCTCTTTGGTCTGAAATCTACTTTATTAAAGATTAATGTAGCTACTCCTGATTTTTTTTTTTTTTTTTGGTAATAGCTCCATTGAGATATAATTCACATATCATACAATTCATTCAATTCAATAGTTTTTAGGATAAAATGTTGTGCAAACATCATCACAATCATTTCTAGAACATTCTCATTGCTCCAAAAGTAAATCCCATGCCCTTTAGACATCACCCCTCAATCCCTTCAATCCTTCCATCCCCCACTCCAGACCTAGTCAACCGCAAACTGACTTTGTCTCTATAGATTTGCCTTCTGAACATTTCATATAAATGGAATAATATATGGTCTTTGTGACTAATTTCATTCACTTAACATAATATTTTCTATGTTTATCTATTTCATAGCCTGCCAGCAGTACTTCATTCATTTTTATGGCTGAATGGTATTCCATCATATGAACATACCATATTTTGTTTATCCACTCACCAGTTGATGGACATTTGGGTTATTTTCCCCATTTGGCTATTATGAATACTGCTGCTATGAATGTTCATGCACAAGTTTTGGTGTGAGTGTATGTTTTCAATTCTCTTGATGTATACCTAGGAGTAGAATTGCTGTGTCAAAGGGTAATGCTATGTTCAACTTTTTGAGGGAGTATTAACATGTTTTATACAACGTCTGCAACATTTTCTATCACAAGTGCATGGGGCTTCTGATTTCTCCAATTCTTTACTAACACTGACTGTTGTCTCTGCCTTTTTGATTCTAGCCATCCTAGTCAGTATGAAGTGATATCTCACTGTGATTTTGATCTGCATTTCCCTAATGACTAATGATTTTGAGCATTTTTCATGTGTTTGTTGGCCATTTGTATATCTTTGGGGAAATGTCTATTCCAACACTTTTTTCTTTTTTGTGTGTGTGTGTGTGTGTGTGGTATGCGGGCCTCTCACTGCTGTGGCCTCTCCTGCTGTGGAGCACAGGCTCCAGACGCGCAGGCCCAGTGGCCATGGCCCACGGGCCCAGCCACTCCGCGGCACGTGGGATCCTCCCGGACCGGGGCACGAACCCTCGTCCCCTGCATCAGCAGGCGGACTCCCAAGCACTGCGCCACCAGGGAAGCTCACTTTTTTCATTTTTATACTGGGTTATTTGTCCCTTTATTGTTGAGTTGTAAGAGTTTTTTCTGTATTCTAGGTATAAGTCCCTTATCAGATACATAATTTGTGAATATTTTCTCCTATTCAGTGGCTTATCATTTCAGTTTCTTGAAGGTGTCCTTTGAAGTATAATGTTTTGATTTTACTGAAATTCAATTTATCTGTTGTTTTCTTTTGTTGTTTATGTTTTTGGTGCCGAGACATCCTACCTCACACTATAACCAAAATTTAACTCAAAACAGATCAAATGTCTAACATAAGAGCTAAAACTAGAAAACCCTTAGAAGAAAACCTGGGTAAATCTTTGTGACCATGGATTTAGATCATCTTTCTCTTATCACATTTTAGAGTTCTCCTTTGCTTGTCTCGTGCACCATTTCAAGGATTTATACTTGTGCTTAGTAGAGAGGAGCAGGGAAAACTGGTTCAATGCCATCTAGTTCAGACTGAAAGTTCTACCTAATAAGTATTGATACTTTTAAAGTGATCTAATATAGCTCATCCAATCTTTGGGTCTCCAGCAGCCTGGGCTGGGTCATTTCAGTGGAGTTTCTCTGTCTTAGCAGGATTCTTTGGGGGCTTGATCCATCCCATTTACCTTCTGCTTAATGGACTTTATATCAGGTCATGAATGGGGGTTGTGATGAGTTATCAGGGAACCTCTCATCTCTAAGTTCCAGCTCAGTTAAATTCCTTTTACAAAGGGAAGTGTCATCAGTCACTGCTTTGTCAGGAGACTGGGAAGGGGAAAGCAGTGATGCTCACTCTAGAGTGAGAGCTAGGGTTTACCAGCTCTGTGGCTCTTCTCAGGTCCCCACTATAATTGCTAGGATCCTGCACTGCCAGTGTATTGATTCCCAGAAAAGGGGCTAGTCAGAGAATCCATTGCCTGAAATTTTGCCAGGCTGTGATTTCCTTATTTGGAATGCAGAAATCTTATAATACTGGTGAATATTTATTGAATGTGTATTTGACCGAAAAGGATGAGACAGGGGTGTTCTGTATATAAAGACATTATCTTTGTGTTATCTGCAGATTAGCACGTTTTCGAAGTAGGCATTTCATGCTATATTGGTCTTATGCTTTGTTTAGAAAAGTGATGTCCCAATGCAAGATAAAACATTTATTCCTTAGTGTACAAAGGCTTTTGTAATCCAGATTGAGCATATCTCTCCAGGCTCTACTCTCTCATAATCGTACTTTCAGAAATTATTTGCATATCCCACACTCTTCTTTAACCTGAATCTTTTTCACATCGTATTCCATTTCCCTGCAATATCCATCCATACATTTTTTTATTTGCTCTCCAGAAAGGTCTATCTAGCTTTGTATTTATTTTGTGTAACTTCCTCATTAACCAGTATATAGCTATCAAATTTAGAATGTTTTTAATGAACTTTCTTCCTTGGATGACTTTTAGAATCTGAATCATTAATGTAATCAACACTGGCCTATTATATAATGATATGGGGTCATCTTCAGGCAATGGCTACAGCAGACTATCAAACACTGGTATCATATCCAGTGGTCTTCACTTTAGCATATGAGTCAAAAGGAGAAATGTAAGTCTAACAACTCATATGAAGTCATAAAACTGTATATGTTTTATGGTAGACTGGATAGATGCTCACCAAACACATTATTTCTTTTTGAACACACAGTGAACTGTTAAACTGCACTTCCTAGTTTCTTAGCATTTAGATGGGGCCATGTGAATAGCTTTAACCAATGGAATTTGAGCACAAGTGACATATATCACTTCTAGACTGAGGCAGGTAACAGCAATTGTTCCTCTCCCTTCAACTCTAACCCCACCACCTTCTAGCTTACTGATGGGAGGCCAAGCTTTAAACTATGTGGTGAAAATGGTAAAGATACAACGTGAAACAACCTGGACTGGATTGGATCACCCATCCCCCCTCCTTCATGGACCCACACTGAAATACACTGAGGTGATTATTTTCAGCTGTTTGCAGACTCTGACTAATACATGTTTTATTATTTAGCTAAGTGCCCCCATGATTACTGTCTCTCTGGGCATGTAACCTATGATTCTGAAGAATGATAAATAACCAAAAATTCCCTCATGCTTTTTAATAAACTCTGTATGAATAAAGCCACAAATATTTATTAATTCTTAATTCTATATGGGATAACCAAACTCCAAGTAGTAAGCATGTATTCCCTAAGGAGTTCTTGACTTCTGAATAATAAAGAAAATGTCATAAAAATCTATGTGCGCTCATTAATTTTACCCAGACTTCTCTGAAGATGCCAAAATTTGCCTGGAAACCTGTGTCACATGGCTTCTTGAGTCTTTTAGGAAAGTCTTGTGCACTAGGCCCCACTTCCTTTTGCCGATGCACAGATACTCTTCCAGCAGTTCTCTGTTTTCTCTTCTGCATCATCAATATTTTTGCACCTGATGGATCTTCCTATCACCAAACCAACATGCTGTTATTTTTCTCGTGTTACGTAAGAATTCTCTTGACACCACATTTGCGTAATTTATATTCCCATTTCTCAGCTCCTTTTTGAAAGAGAACTTTTCAAAGAGTTGCTTATGTTTGTTTTCCTTCATTTTTCCTGTTCTCATTTTCTCTTAAGCCCCCACCAGTCAGGCTTTTGCTCCCACAATCCCACTGAGCAACTCTTGTCAAGGTCACCAAAGAACATCCATGTTACTAAATTCAGTTGTTGGCTCTCTGGCAAGTGATTTCATGCTCCTAATTGGGACACTTTCTTCATGTGGCTTTGAGGACTTCAGTCTCTTTAGGTTTTCCTCCTAAGTTACTGGCTACTCCTCAGTCTTAGTCTTATTGGTTCCCCCCATGCTCTACAATGTCTTGGTAGCACAGTGCTTTAATTGTAGTTCTTGATCTCCTTTTCCTCTCCATTTATACTCACATATTTGTTGTTCTCATCTAGCCTCATGTCTATAAAACCACCTAAATGCTGACAATTCCCAAACTCATGTCTCCAGCTTAGAACTCCTTCTCAAATTCCAGATTCATATCTCCAATTCTCTCCGAACATCTCCACTTGGGTGGATAATAGATAAGACGTCTCAGACACACACTGTCCATGCCTGAAAAAGCCTCAGGTTTCCTTCTACTCTCTCTGCTGAGAATCTGTTTCATCTCTTTGAAGGCAACTATCCACTTCCAGTTTTCAGGAAAAAAAACCTTGGAGTTTTTCTCGAATCTTCTCTTTCTCTCACACTCCACAATCAAGTCTTCAGGAAATCCATTTGGCTCTATTTTCAGAATATATTCAGACTTTTAATACTTCTTACCACCTCCCCTGTTACTATGCTTCCTAGCTGGTCTCCCTGTTTCTATTCTTGTATTTCTACAGTCTGTTCTCAACAATAGACAGATTAATTCTTATAAAATGTGAATTAATCATGTTACTTCTCTCCTAAAATCCCGCCAGTGGCTGTCCATTTCAGTAGAATTGAGGCCAAAGTCCTTATAAGATCTTATATTTTCAGGCTCCTGGTTACCTAGTTGGTCTCATTTCCTACTTTTCTTCCTCTTTTCCACTCTGTTCTAGCTACTTTGCCTTCATTGTTTCTCCTTGGATGTGCCAGGAATTTTTCTAGCCTGTGTCTGTCTACAGTCTCTGATAAGAACACTCTTAATTATCAAACTCCTTCAGCTTCAAGTTTTCATCAAATGCCATCTTTCCAAAGAGGCCTTTGCTGGACATCCTATTTAAAATTGCAGCCACTCTTTTCCCTGTTCCAGCTCTCCAAATCCCTTACCTTGCTCTCTCTCTTTTTTTTTTCTTTTGCCTTGCATTTAAAATCTTGTAACACACTCTCTAACTTACCTATTTACCATACTTATTGTTTGTTGACAGCCTCCACTTCCACTGGAATATAACTTCCACAGGAGCAGAAATCTTAGTCTGTTTTGTTCACTGATGAATTCAAGAACCCAAGATAAAGCCTGGCACAAAATACATGCTATGGGCATATATACACTACCAAACGTAAAATAGATAGCTAGTGGGAAGCAGCCGCATAGCACAGGGAGATCAGCTCGGTGCTTTGTGACCACCTGGATGGGTGGGATAGGGAGGGTGGGAGGGAGGGAGACACAAGAGGGAGGGGAGGGCTTCCCTGGTGGCGCAGTGGTTGAGAGTCAGCCTGCCGATGCAGGGGACACGGGTTCGTGCCCTGGTCCGGGAAGTTCCCACATGCTGTGGAGCGGCTGGGCCCGTGAGCCATGGCCGCTGAGCCTGCGCGTCAGGAGCCTGTGCTCCACAATGGGAGAGGCCACAACAGTGAGAGGCCCGCGTACCGAAAAAAAAAAAGAGGGAGGGGATATGGGGATATATGTATATGTATAACTGATTCACTTTGTTATACAGCAGAAACTAACACACCATTGTAAAGCAATTATACTCCAATAAAGATGTTTATGTTTATTAAATGAGTGAATAAATGAATCTTCCATCTGAAAAAGTCAAAATCATCACCAAAGAAATGATCATTTCTAATTGTTACAAATTAATGACTTTGATCTTTTTTACATGAAAAAAATCATTCATCATCTAACAGATCATGGAAAGATTCACAAAACAACAAAATATGTAGACTGACAATAAACTCATAGACAGCAAGCATTATTTTTCCAATCTGAATCAGAGGAACTTTACCAGAAATAGAAGGTCTTTGATGCTGAGGCATAAATAAAAGCCAACACCCCAGCCTGATTAGATTTTGCAATTCAGAATATGAACAAATCAAGTCTTTGTGACTATTTTCAACGGTTATTAAAATAAATTATTCATATTAATATTATAAATCATACTTGGAATATATTCTTAACTTGCTTTATTAGCCATGTAGTTGCATAAATGTAATTATTGATTGCTTTTAAATTATTATCTGAAAATTACTTAAACTTGTAGCTTCTAAGCTAATGTTTCTCAAAATGTGTTCCAAGAAATGTTAACAGGCATTTCATGAAAATGTGGAGTCCAAGCTCAGGTCAGTTTGGAAGACACTGAGTGAAACACGTTTCTTTACTATGGGACTGCCTTGTGGATTTCAATTTTCAAATTTGTGGGCAGCATTTCCTAAATTTACTTGATCACAGAGCCTTTTAATCAAGGATTATTTTAACTTTGGGAAATGATGCTACACACAGGTCATACAGATCAAGTATCAAGTATCACACACAGATCAAGTATCAGATTTATGGTCAAGTTTCTGTTGTGTCATTCATTTCTTCACATATGATTACGTAGTGATAGCAATTTGTAGAATATCAGCTGTATGAGTAGAAAAGATTGCAGATGTCTGGATAGAAGACATAAAAAACCTAGGTGGAAAAATAAATATTTGTACTACACTAAGGTAGAGGGTCTAGGGTGTCATGACAGCCAAAACTTGAAGGAAATGGTAAATAGAGAAGGAATAGAGATTGAGGAAAGGATGGAGAGAGGGTTGAGGAAAAAAAAAAAGTACAATTGATGCTTTCCATTCCTGATATGCAGACAGAATCCAGATTTGGGGCAAAAGAGAAAGCTCTGTGGAGGCCTCTGAGCTTGTGTTTCATTGAAAGTGAACAAGGGTGGGAGCCCCTGATCTATTCTTCCCTCTATTTCTTCTTACATTTGTATGAAAATGATCAAGAGTAAGCAAGGGACTTCCCTGGTGGTGCAGTGGTTAAGAATCCGCCTGCCAATGCAGGGGACATGGGTTCGATCCCTGGTCCGGGAAGATCCCATATGCCTCAGAGCAACTAAGCCTGTGCGCCACAACTACTGAACCTGCGCTCTAGAGCCTGCGAGCCACAACTACTGAAGCCCGCATGCCTAGAACCTGTGCTCCGCAACAAGAGAAGCCACAGCAATGAGAAGCCTGTGCACCACAACGAAGAGTAGCCCCCGTCGCCACAACTAGAGAAAGCCCACACTCAGCAGCGAAGACCCAAAGCAGCCAAAAATTAAAAAAAAAAAAGCAAACAAAATGTGCATTTCATATTATACGATTGCTTTTTTTTCCTAGGAAAAGAGCAACAGAAATCAGATTCTTGACATTTGTTGCTCTTTATCACTGAAGTAGTGTTCATTCTCAGATTCTAAAGGCATCCCATTAGCAACACATGGGTGACGTCATTGAAAAAGCATAACTGATGTGTCATAAAATGTTACTTGCAAACGGTAATAGGAAAAAGAGGGTGTGTCATCTGGGGAAAGAAGTCAATAAATCTCAATCAGTTATTAGTTGCATTTATTGGAGAAAAGAGAACACATTTTTACTAATTTTATTATGGCTCAATATTAAACAATTTTATTTAGGGTTACAAAACTGCACAGTATTGAGATATCACTTAGCTTTTGAAAACGATCATTCATCTCTGACTATGTTGCTAAATGGCCTATAAATAATTATATAAATTTGATATTTAATTTGTTCAACTAACTTTGTTCTTTAGGACGATCCATTTTAAGCAGGTGTGCTCAATATTTATGGAGAGACATTGTTTAGGAGTGAGGTATATCATTTGAGTAAGAGCTATACTCTGGCCAGTTGGTTCTCTCATCATATCATCTGGTAGTTAACTGATGTAGTTTAGCAGGTTATCTACTTAGTTTTGATATCTAGTGTTGGATTAATAAGTTCAGCACTTTGTGTAGATGCTATAGGGAGAGAAGAGTCAATTGGGTGCCTTTTCCTGCTTGGGTGCCAGTCCCAACAGTAGCTTCTTCAGAGTCAGAACTTGCAATGGAATGGAGCGTTTTTCCAGCCCAGTGGCTTCTGCTGGGTTGTAACCAGTTGTCTTACTTTTAAGGGAGGTTGCATAGCCTATAACGACGACACTAGTCCCAGCTAAGTTCATTGCTTCTGCCACCTGCCTTCTGGCTTAATGTTGGAAGCAAGAAGCATGCAATTAAGTATGAGGAAATGAAAATAAATGACACCATTCATTGCACATTACAAAGTGCCTGGCGGAAAGCATGCTGTTTGTAGAGACCCAGTGGCCCTACAGAAAATGCAGCTCTGCCTGAGAAAATGCTGGGGAGTGAGACAGCGACTCAGGTTTTCCTTGTAACCTATTGTGACCGCAAACCAAATAAATTACAGGTGCAACTCTATAAATGCCCAGGATTTCGGCATGTTTAATGATTTGTAGACAGTCAATAATTAAATTTGAGTATAAAGGAATATGGTCATAGTGACATGTTTCAGCTGATTTTGTGAGGTAAATTCTAAAAAAAGTAATGACTTTGAAGTAAATAATTGATTTCTTTTGGAGGACCAATCATTTGGAAATTGTTTTATAAAATAAATATTGAACCCAATTTGTTTTCAAAATCATTTCTTAAAAAGCATTTAAGTAAGCTGTATTGGGCTCACTCAGTAAAGGAACGTGCTGTTCATTTGTGCTAAATAAACATCGAAGAATGGGTTCAGAATACTCCCTTGAGTTCTACACATGGACAATTCTACCTCCTTTCCAATGAAGAGTTGAGAGTAGAAGGCATATCACTCTTGGACACTGAGCTCAGGAGAGCATCACTGAGCTGGCAGAGAATCTCAGAAGCCTTCAGAGATTTAATCTAGTTAATAAAGGCATCTTATGGATGTGCATATCATTTCAAGAAGAGAAGAGCATTACAGATCATTCTACCATACCCATTTAGTACATGCTGGAGAGAAACTGCAGAACAATTTATTATATGTGATATTTTAAAAATATCAAGAGGGTTGAGGAATTTGTAGAGTATTCAAGAAGCTAAGGAATGGTTCTTGTAATGAACCTATCATTGCTATCTGGAGGAAGCCCAGGTTACAAAGAATGTAGCCTGTAGGTCTTTTCATTTTGCAGAAATCTGCCATAGTCAGGGGGAGAAATAAGCTCTGGCCAGCATTCCAATAATGACCGGCATGGGAAATGGTACCTCTGAAACTAAACAAGATAGAAGAATAAGAACTCAGTAATTAATTAATACTTGACGTTTTAAACATTTATTGTAATTCAAATTGCTGGTGTCAACATTGCTAATATCAGTAGCAACATAATACTTCAAGTTATGTTAAAAATTGTTTATTCTGGGACTTCCCTGGTGGAGCTATGGTTAAGAATCTGCCTGCCAATGCAGGGGACACGGGTTCGAGCCCTGGTCTGGGAAGATCCCACATGCCGTGGAGCAACTAAGCCCATACACCACAACTACTGAGCCTACGTGCCACAACTACTGAAGCCCATGTGCCTAGAGCCCGTGCTCCGCAACAAGAGAAGCCACCGCAATGAGAAGCCCGCACATGGCAACGAAGATTAGTCCCCACTTGCCGCAACTAGAGAAATCCTGTGCAGCAACGAAGACCCAACACAGCCAAAGATAAGTAAATAAATAAAATTTAAAAATTTGTTCATTCTAACTCACATTTTGATGTCAAATTGCTCAGCAGGTAGAGAACAGAAGTTAAGGATGTGGATTGTGGATGCCATGATGGCCTGGGATGCACTGCCCCGACCCTACACCTTCGTAAATGAAGAACTTATTCCCTCTGCTGCTGGGAGTGCTGCTGGAAGAGGGCTTTCTGTTGTAGCTCCTCTTTGGGGTTGCCTTGGCTCAAGACAATTGCCTCACTGGAGAACATATCTCCTTTCAATGACTAATCAACATCGATATTTAAGGGCCTGTTCTTCTTGCCCTAACTCAGAACTAGGGTTTTGGAAGGAGTGCAGTTGGAAAATTGGTGACAAGGACATCAGGGGAAAATATGTGGATAAATCTCTCCAAATGGTCCCAGAATGTAAAGATAGCTGTGTCGCACGTGAAGTCAGCAGAAGTGGATTACAGGATTTGTTTTGTTAATATCAGTCACCATTCCTCAGCTACTCCTGTCATTGACCAATGGCTCATGAACAAAATGGCCAGGGTAGCAGGAATCAAGGGTACACGTGGTCACAGCAACATAGGTGTCTACTCACCAAGACTAACCTGGCCACCGCCACTGCTGAGCGCTCGATCCGCCAGCAGCAGAGGCCAGTACAGAGTCTGCAATGTGGCACCCTTCCCCAGGTGATCAGCCAGCTACTTGGTGGCAGGATGGTTACACTGGAGCACTTCCATGATGGAAGGCGCAGCGTTTTGTTCTTGCTGGAATAGATTCTTACTCTGGATATGGATTTGCTTCCTCTGCCTGCAATGCTTCTGCAAGACACACCATTTGTGAACTTATTCATTTGTGAACTTATTCATTATTCTTATTCATTGTCATAGCATTCCACACATATTCGCTTCTCAACAAGGAGCTAATTCATAGCAAAAGAAGAGTGCCAACGGGCCCATGCTGGTGGGCCCTTCTCTGGTACCATGTTTCCCTCCATCCTGAAGCAGCTTGCTAGATAAAATAGTGGAGTAGCCTTTTGTAGACTGAGTTATGGCATCAATTAGGGGACAGTGCCTTAGGGGGAGGGGCAATGTCCTCCAGGAGATGGTATAAGATCTAAATTGGCATCCAATACATGGTGCTCTTTCTCCCATAGCCAGAAGTCACACATCCGGGAATCAAGGGATGGAAATGGGAATCCTTCACTCACTATAACCCCACAGTGTCAACTAATGAAAGGTTTGCTTCCTGTCCCTGTTACTTAAGATTCTGCTGGACTAGAGGCCTTAGTTCCAAAGGGAAGAAAAGGGGTCCAAGAATGGTTCTATGGAACCAGAAGTCCATACCGTCGCTTGGTTTAGAAGGATTTGTGAAATTCTAAATTTATTTTCTTTTCTAGATGCAGAATTATCTTCCATCTCTTGGACCTCTAAGAAATGATATGTTTGTTTTCTGTAGCTATACTTATAGTTACCTACAAAGAGAGAAAGACAGAGAGAGAGAGAGGGAGAGAGAGAGAGAGCAAGCCGGAGAGACAGAACATGAGAGGAGCACACTCTATCTTTGTCAATTTTTCAGAGAAAGAGGAACATTATTTCTGTAATTCATAGCAGCGGCAACATGGCAAGAAAAGCCCAGGCTTGGAGTCAGATGGGCAGCTGTGTTCAAATCCCAATTCCTCGATTTACTAAATTACTAATTTTTCTGAGACTTAGTTTTCTCATCTGTCAAACAGGGATCATTATACCTGCTATCCATCTATGTTGTGAGTGTGAAATAATTAAATGCGGCAAAGCACATCTTAGACGCGGCATAGTGCCTTCTTGGTCATCTGGAGGGACAGTCTTTTTTTATGCCTCTTGTCCTGCAATATTTATTCATAATGATCTTCATTAGTACTTGTAAGTGTATTAATGATTATAATAATTAGTAATAGCACTCCCTTTCAATCTCAGAAATCAGGATGATAAATTATATGTTCACTCTAATCATCATCAAATGTTAGTTTGCATTTGCCACTTTTATATTTTTTATTGTTGATAAGATTGCCATAAAGCAGAATTCAAAAAAAGTGCTACCTGTGTCTGGTAGACTCAGATTTTAGATGGTGACTGGAACTCCTAGTTTTATTCTGAATAAAAGAGAGTGTAGGTGTTGAAATTTGACTGATGATTAAAATGCAAATTGATTATCTTATTCAAGGAGTTGGCTTTTTTCAAGGGAATGATAAAACAGGTAACTTCTGTCCCAATAGAGTTCTTGAAGAAATCATAAGATGAATAAAATGTTACCCACCACTTAAACATTACGATGTGAAAGGTTAAAAAATATTTAGGAGAATCATTATGGCTTCATATTTTTAACCACTTTTTACCTGGGATTTCTTGTGCGTGGTTGCACACAAGAATATTCTCGTGGGTAGGGCCTTCAATGGCTTTCTCGCCATGCTCACCAGAGATGGGAAGTAGGCTCGTGGTCCTCTTCACAGCCTCTGATGACACATTTCTTATCCTTTCTTTGCTGGACAATTTAGAGAAGAATGATCTGTCAGAGTATTTATAGAAGCCATTAGCATGATGAGTGAAGGCTACAGATAACTGATGGCTCTTTAAAAATATGGCCTTAAGAAGAGAAAAGAGAAACTTGTAGGGTTTCCAAATAGCAAATTGCTATATTTGGGTGGTCTGGGATTATGACAAATGTCAAGGACCACACACCACACAAAAGCAGCTCATTATAGCTGTACACACAGAATGCCATGTTCAAGGCTGAGTGGCTGATTTTGCTGCAAACACTAATTTTCAGATTATACAGTTTGAAAATTTTAATTAGCTATGAATCCTTGAAAGGATAACTTTTCTACACCTCTTTATAATACTGTAAAAGTAAGTTAGATTCTGCTTCAGCAACCTGAGAGCTCAAAATAAGGGTTTCTGTGTGATATTGATTGTTTCCTCTTCAAATGTTAATTTTGAAAATTCATATTTCAGAAGAATTAATGGCCCAATCCTGTGGCCATTCCGCATTTCTAAATGTCATTAAAGTTATTGAATTCTGAAAATGTAAAGAATGAATCTGGTCTTTTCAATTCGATTGAAATTTTACTATTTAATAACATCAGGTCCAGTAAATCACTTAAATCTGTTGGTGGTATATACCTTTTAAATGACTGTTGGATTCATACGCAACACCTTTATTGTTGGGACTGTGGTGTGGACTGTGTGGGGGACAAAGTAATAAAGATTCATTTAATGTACTAGGCTATTTAGACTCAATATGCATCATATTTAGCAAATGTGAAAATTCAGTGAATTGCCAAAAACACAATCCTTGGCAATGGAGGCATTCCACAAAAGATTGCATTCTTAAGGATGATGCCCTAAGTGTGTGTGTGTACATTAAAAAATATATAAAATACATAAATAAAAATATATAAATATACAAAAATATATAAACATATAAATACATACTACATATGGATATTTGTATTTATATATGTATACATTTTATATATATTTACATATATATGTTTAAAATTAGAGCATCAGAACAGACACAGATCATATAATTCTATGTAATAAATTCAGTGTTACAGGTGGGCTATTAACATTCTTGCCTCTCTTATATAACTTTTGCATTTCTTTCCTCTATTGAGTAGGTAATGTCAAATCCTTATACACTATACTATGTGTGTATGTTTACCCTCTGATTCCAGATCCCCCCAAATCCATGTTTTAGAGAGTCTCTGTGGGACAGTGTATTTTCCTTTGAATTTCTATAATTCAGATATATCTATAATTTTCTTGTAGGCTTAAAGCTTCAGGAAGCCACAAATTTGATTCTTTAATCTTTTTCCCTGTGGGACGTTCTAAACCTATACCGTCTAAAACAAGAGGTGCACTTTTACAACCTCGTGATTCACTTGTCAGCATCCGCATTTTGCACATGGGGATACTGAGGTACAGAGAACTCAAGTGCCTTCTCCAAGGTCACACTCTGTCATAGGAACCAGAGCTGGAGGGCTGTCTTAGCACTGTGTTCATGAACAGGCTGCTCCCCTACAGTGCTTTGTGTGTTGGATCATCTCTAACACCATTTTATAGCTGTGTTATTTGTTAAGCATTCTTCCGGAGAAATATACTTTGTTTTACCCAAGTTTCAATCCATTTCCTTTGGTCTCAGAACCAATGGGTTGGTTTTCTTTAGAACAATAATTTCTTCAGATCTTCCTTTCTACCAGTCAGTTTGTCTAGCTCTCCTCTACATTTTAGCGGGTTACTTTAGGCAAGAATATTTTCTTCTACTCAGCGGGGACACTATGGATGAGAAAAAAGTTGAGGACTAGTAGTTCAATAACAACCAAATTTTCATCCTTGATTTTCCCAATTTTATTTTGTGGGATGTGAAAGTGATCACCTAAACTCTCTGCATCTAAGTATCCTAATCTATAAAGTGATGTTATTTTTGCCAAGTTTCTTCACAGGTTCCATGTGAAGAATAACATAGAATAAATTTGAAAACTCTCAATACTAAGAAAGAGTCACATAAGCCAGCAATAACTGGAGGAAAAAACTGGTTTGTCATAGATAGCTCAGCTACGGACCACCAACTCCTGGTACCTTAGAACATGGAAAGCTCAGGTCAATGGGAATCCGCAAGCAGTTCCCTGAATTCTTCCTAGCAATTAGCTTAAATTTCCTTTCCACCATGCTTTTTTCTTTTTTTCCAAACTGACTAAATGAGTATGTTTTGTCTTTTGGTTAATTTGATTTTGGGTTTTCTTGCATGGAGCCTTCACTAGGCAATGTGGCCTCTATTATGGTCTGAACCCGACTGGATTTATTGCTCTGGGTAAATTAGTTAACTTTTCTAAGACTTTATTTTTAAATAAAGATAGTAATCATTCCTTTTGTGATGATGAAATGAGATAATATATTTGTAGAGTGCTTAGTATTGTGCCTTGTTATTTGGTATTTGATAAATGGCAGCTATCCTTTGGTACCTCTTCTGATCTATTCATCGTCATGGTTTATTCTGAGTGAAGACAGTATTTACACATCTTTCTTCTTTGATATAATCATTTGACCAACTTCCTAGATGTGTGTCTAACCCTGGTAGATGCATAAGAAATTTAAGAAATTGTCTGTGTACTTATTTACTAGAAATGTTTTAATATTTTCTTGTAGAAAATGAAATCCTGCACCTCACTCTGAAACCCATTATGACTCTAAGCTGAGGTCAAACAAGGGGCTACGTTTCTGGATTTCTCTGCGTAGCACACTGATTTTGTTGCTGGCTATGTTTTGGTCAAGTAATTCATTTTCACTGTTAACCAAAGAAGTCAACTGGTCATTCAGGGGAAAAATATGTAAAGCTAAAAGTTCAGCCTGATACCTGATATTTCTATATAAATGTTAGGATTAAATCTTTGGTAGGGCAGAAAGATAAATTACTAGAATTTGTTGTCTTTTAGGATCTTTGCTGAGGAAACTCCTTTATTGGCCTTCAAAGCAGAAGACTCTTCTCATTTCATTAAAATCCTGAATGTTTAAATTTAAAAACTGTCGTACAGGACAATTATCGTTTCATGTCGTACAGCAAACCCAACTATTTCTATTAGGATGTGCAACACTCTAGATATAATAATGATGATGATGGTAAAAATCATTTGGGAAGGATATGTTAAGAGAAACTTTCCAAGTCGCTGCATTCTACTCCAGTTCTGGTCTTTGTTCTATCTCCAAACAGCCAGGTAATGCTGGTCAAGGATATTAACCTCATTAGAGTTCATTTTCTCACCTGCAAAATGAGTGGATTAGAGGTTCTCCAGATTTCCTTGTAGCAATAGGGTTCTATGATGTTGCTTGGCATTTGGTGACCAGAGTTTCAGTCTTGACCTACTTGTGTGAACTCAGAAATGGATATAATCTTTTTATGACATATCATACTTGTTTAAAATGAGGATGCTAGAATTATGAGAAAAGATAGAGTGATAAAAGACTAGTTAACTGTTTTTCTAAACATTTTTATTATTAAGAATGAAACCAATAACTGTTCATACCACAAACAGCATCAAACCAAGCAACGTTTTTGCTTAAAATCCATGATGATCTTATATGATAATAAACAAACTCAGAAAGCTAATTGAGCACAGTTCTAGGAAAGCAGTTAAAGCTGATGAGAAAATTCAGCTACATTACGATGTAAACTTTATATTTTTACCAGAAATCAAACCAACCAAACTACAACAAAATAAAACAATTCAAATAGGAAGTTAGTGGTTAATGAAAGTACCTAGGACTGACGGGACCCAAAAGAACAAGTCATTAAAATTCTGTAGTTTCAGAAATTCCTTCTTCACAAGTATTTCATTAGAAACTACTTCAGCTAAAGAAATATGATTTGATATTTACATTTTTTAGTTCATGTCTTTACTCTGAGATTTCTCTGAAGGAGACCTGCTGTGTACCACAAAGCTTCAAGATTGTTCAGCAGAGCATCCTTTACCCAGTATCTTCACTAAGCCCTAGGGAAACTTTCCAAGTCTCTGCTGAACTCACTGGCATGTAGACTCTCTCTTGTCTAGAATTCCTAATTTGAAGAATAGAGTTAAGATCAAAATGCATTGTGCTGGGTACTAAGATCAAAGCAATATACTTTCTTGTATATAAGCTATCTGTTTTGTTGACTCATAATTTGTGCCCTCTTGATAAAGAGTGAATTTTATAATGCTCTTGACTGCCCGAAAAAGTAAGTATAGTACAAGATATTGTACTTTCTATAAGTAAAAAAAAGAGCCTCACTGAAATATTCTTCACAGATGCACTTTGTATGAAATAGGATGCTTTGATCAACATATATGTAGTCTCAAAAATCTCAATGAAAATACCATAGCACCTATAAAGATCTTTTAAAGATAGGAAGTTAGATTCATGGTATAAGGAATTCCATCTATCAGCATTCAATACATATTTATATCAATGCACAAGTGTTCTAAAGAATGGGGAAGATAAAATCCCTGAACTCAAGAATCTTTCATTCTAGTGAGAACCAGTCATATAAATACCGATGTTACTGTGGAGTCATAATTGTTAGAACGGAAGTGTGATTGGCTAACAGTTATTAATATATGAATAGTCCCAGCCTTTCCCTATCTGTCAAGCTAAAGAGGATTCTAGCTCTGTCCACTTCAGTCTCATTTCCTCTCCAAGGAGGGGACTGCTTGCCAAATGAGCTTCTGGATTTGGGGGGATGAAATATTGTGAGTAAAGGAGGAGGGGAGAAGAACAAGAAAACGTGTATATGGAGGAAGACTGGAAGAATTACTTTGGGAGGGAGACTTTTGAGGAAAACTGCTGTGGTTTATGAAGACAGTACATTAGAAATAGGGACAGAGGGGATCTTAAGTATTTCTGGGGATCTATGAGTCCCCTCAAGGTGTTTGAGAAAACAAAAATGTTGATTTATTTTGAAATTATTTTTGGATACATATGTTCTCTTTGGAACTGAATCAGGCAGGTCCTAATTAATCCTTTATAGTATTTATTGGAAGATAGAAAGTAAGCATCATAGAATATAATTGAAGCAAAAGAAACTGCCTGTTCCATTAGTCCTTGAGGGACTAGGAATTTTCTAGAGATAGGAAGGTGTCAGTTGAGTTTTGAGGGATGAGTACAACCAAGCAAGCAAAGTGGAGGAGGTTGGGCTAGTGGCAGGGGTTCTGGGAAAGGAGAGCGGTCAAAAGGAGGAAAAGAATGCAAAAAAAAGGTCAGAAATGGAGAGAGAAACAATGTAAAAGAAAAGAAGAATTGTTGCATCCATGGACTTTTGGGAAATTTTTCATGTTTCATACACATATATATATGCTTTGCCATGATAAAAAATGCTTCAATAAACATATGCTTTTTTTCTGTAAGCTAGATTTCTAAAAGTAGATTGAAGCGTCAAAGAGCATGGTGTAGTCTTATTTTAACAAATATTTCCGGAATACTTCCCAAAAAGCTTACAACAACTCACACCCTCACCACTGAAATCTTAGGGAGGACTCTGACTGGTCTGGCATGGGTCCGACTGACATTGTGGAATCATCACTGTGACGGATGGTGAATGAGAGGCCAACACTTCCAAGAGGTCACAGGCCACAGTGCCATTCTTATTCATTGTGTATCCTCAGCTCAAGAAGAGCGTCAGGCACCTATTATATATGCTTTCATACATATTACTGAATTAACGAATAAAGAGCGGTGGGTGGGAAGAAACCAGGAAGTGGCATTAGGGGCAGAAATATTGGCAACATGCTGAAATTATTTAGAAGGAAGTTTTCATAGAAATTTTTGACCAATTGGATGAAGAAGGTAAGGGAAAGGGAAGAACAGAAGAAAACCCTGAACACTTCCCTTATAAATTATGTATGCATTTATTGTTTAACTTTTTAGTTAATTTACAATCTACATGTAGAAGAGTGCATATATAAATGTTCAAGATGGATTTTCACAAACGAGAGATATCTGTAAGGAACACATGACTTCTAATCAACTGACTTCTAAAGAAGAGATTAATTATATAAATGGAACCAATTATACAAATGGAACTTCTTTTAGGGAGTGGTTGTAACATTGATTCTAATTGTTGAATATCATAGATTCTTATCGTTGAGTAGCCTTCCAGGTGGTAGATAATTTGAAGAGAAATGTCATCTTAAAATATTGAGTTTTCTAATCTATGAACGTGATATAGCCCTGAAATTTTAAAAAGATCTCTAATGCCTTTCAAAGTTTTAAAAATACATATTAGTATAGATATTTAGCATAAATTTATTTAGATTTATTATTGAAATATTTAAAGATTTTGATATTATTGTAAATATTGTTTTTAAAACTTTGCCTTTTTGGGATTCCCTGGTGGCGCAGTGGTTGAGAATCTGCCTGCCAATGCAGGGGACACGGGTTCGAGCCCTGGTCTGGGAAGGTCCCACATGCCGTGGAGTAACTAGGCCTGTGAGCCACACTACTGAGCCTGCGTGTCTGGAGCTTGTGCTCCGCAACAAGAAAGGCCGCGACAGTGAGAGGCCCGCGTACCGCGATGAAGAGTGGCCCCCACTCACCGCAACTAGAGAAAGCCCTAGCACAGAAACGAAGACCCAACACAGCCAAAAATAAATAAATAAAATTTTTTAAAAAAAGAAAAGAAACTTGTTTAAAAAAAAAAACTTTTCTTTTTTGATGATATATAGGAATACAATGGACTCTTTCTATTGGCTTTGTATCCAGACACTTTGTTAATTTATTCATTAATTTAGTAGAATCTCTGTCGATTAATGTGGATTTTCTACATATACAATATGATGTCTTTTAAAATGACTGTTTAATTGCCTTTTTTTTTTTTTGCGGTACGCGGGCCTCTCACTGTTGTGGCCTCTCCCGTTGCGGAGCACAGGCTCCGGACGCGCAGGCTCAGCGGCCATGGCTCACGGACCCAGCCGCTCCGTGGCATGTGGGATTTTCCCGGACCAGGGCACGAACCCGTGTCCCCTGCATTGGCAGGCAGATTCTCAACCACTGCGCCACCAGGGAAGCCCGTTTAATTGGCTTTTATTGATTTTTCTTGCCTCATTACATCAACTAAGATATCTGGTAAACTGTTCAATACAAGTGGTTATAGTGTTGGTCATTGTCTCCTTCCCAATCTCAGAAATAAGTTTTCAAGATTTCACTATTGAGTATATTGTTTGCTGTAGAGTTTTGTTTGTTTGTTTTCTTGTTTTAGATCATCCTTTGCCAGATTAGAGTTACCTTCTTTTTTCTAGTTTGCAAAGGATCTTTATAATGAATAAAAGTTGAATTTTGTTGCAAGCTTTTTTTTAAAATTTTTTAAAATCTTTTGTGGTAAGCGGGCCTCTCACTACTGTGGCCTCTCCCGTTGCGGAGCACAGGTTCCAGACGCGCAGGCTCAGCGGCCATGGCTCATGGGCCCAGCCGTTCCGCAGCATGTGGGATCTTCCCGGACCGGGGCACGAACCCGTGTCCCCTGCATCGGCAGGTGGACTCTCAACCACTGCGCCACCAGGGAAGCCCAAAAGCTTCTTTTTCAACTAACCATACAGTCATGATTTTTCTTAGTTGTTACATTTCCTGATTTAAAAAAAATATATTTTAATTAACTATTAACTCTATCTTTACACATAGCTGAAATAAAGATCAGCCATAACCAGCTTGATGGGAGGACAATCCACTTTCTAATCAAGAGAAATTGTGTATCGTTCTTCAAAGGTGGTTTCAGTTTCTATTCCTTGGCTTGGTCATATGCATTTTGCTCTGGGCAATATGTTAAGAACTCTACTCCTTCTAGTCATGCAGAATTGATTGTATCTGTACCTTGTGTTGGACTTAGAAAACTGTGCCACTCTTGAACTTTAGCTTTGCCTGTAGTAACCCTCCTGGGTGCTCCATCTCTAGGATGTGGCTTCTGCACCAGTTCCTAAAATGTATACATATATTTCTGTTTATCTCTAGGACTGGCTCCTGATATTGAATCCCTGGCTACTTGGCTATCGCCCTGATCCTGTATGTTGTTCTTGCTAACTTCTTGTCCTTGAGGTCTGAAGCCTGTCTTTGTTCTACAAGTTCTAATTTGGAAGGGAATTCCCACACAGTTATAGCATCATCTTTCATTCTGGCAGTATTTTTATAAATAGCTGACCTTTGCCCCTTATAAATCAGACCCTGTGTAAAAAAAATGTACCTGAGTACAGCCATGCTTCTTTAGCCATTGAGATTTTGTTACTGGTTACTTTGGGGGGAATCAGCTGAACTACTGAGTTAATCATCCTAGACTTGGCCTCTTTACTATTTCTTCTTCTCTCTACACTGCAGAAGCTTTGTGGTTTACCTATTTTGTACGTAAGTTTACATTTTTCAAAGACAGCCACCAAGTAAAGACTCACAGAACCACTGAGCAGCTAATTTGGAAGAGCCACGAAGAAAAATACCCCCTCCACTCTCCTAAGTCATAGCAAGTCCAGTTCACTTGGACCAATAGAAGAATATTGTTTTTATATGTTGAAACATCCAGTCTCTTTATAAGAAATACATGATCTGAAATTCTTGCTGTCTATTTCTCTGTAAATGATCACAGTGAAACTCTATGAAAAGACTGAAGGAAAATGAGAAAGAAGCTGGTGGGAGATGCCTTGCCCTGAAGGGGTCTTTCATTGTAACACTTTCATCTTAGGGACACTCAAACAACCATGATTTCTTGAAAGCAGGCTCCAAAGAGGTGTGATAATTTCTGGAACCACTTTCACTTTGGTCTGATTCTAAAATCAATAGGACTAGATGATTTCCCTCTTACCTACACTTAATGAGGGTCACTCCACCAGCTTCCCTTCCCATGAGGCACAGGAGTTGACCAGGATTTGGAAGACTCCTCCATGAGGTGGTTAGGGTCGGGTGCCTGGTAGCTGCCAGGTCTTCCCAGGCCACATTAGCTGTAAATGTGTACAGGCCACATTAGCTGTAAAAATATGCAGGTTTTTTTTCTGTCCTAAATGTCATTCTATTTCAGTTATAAACTATACCTTAGCTATTATAGTTAACCAGTTCTTCACAGATTTTTCAAAGTTGAATCTGGCTTTATTCATGTAAGAATCTATTTGACTCAGCATAGTTATTCCCTCTTTTAAAACCAGGTGAAATTGAGACCCATAGTCATGTACGTATTCAGAGGACTTGGGCTTTTGATTTTATTGTAATTACTTACATGACTGAAATAATGGAATATTGCAAATTGATTGATTTTCCTTAGAGTTTTCATACATTTTCTTAGAAGTGCTAACATTTTGTTTGTAGAAATCTTTTATTATAAACAATTCTGATATACTTACAATCAAAAGAAGAGAAGAGAACTGCTTTCCTAATAGGATATGTTTTCTGCTATGGTGTAAGTGTCTTAGAAGAGCTAAATAAATAACAAGTAACATCTTATATTTACCTTGCTGCAGGTGAATAAATAAAGTGACAGAGAAATAAATTATTTTCCCCGCTAGCAAAGCACAGAGTCAATCTTCCTTAATAAGGTGATGAAGCAACAGAGCAATACTTCATTTGCTTTTTACCTTTATTATGGGAGAATCACATCTCAAGGGAAACCAGCTTTCAACTCTAGAATTACAGGAAACATAATATCATTGTCTGTTTTTAATCCGTATAGTCAATCTACAATTTCTCCTTTGGTTCCTACTTAATTACTCCTTGTCTTAAAAAATGCTTTAGGACCAAACTATAAGGGCTTATGACCAAGTTATAAGACTCTAAAGATAAGTTATTTTAAAGCCATGACACACCCCATTGTATATATATATATATCTGTGCATACAATCTTCTAGCATATTTTATTTTTTAATTGTGTATTTGGACACAATTTTTAAAATTTAAATGTTTTAAAAACATTTTTAAATTTTAAAACCTGTATCCAAAGACACAATTATGAAAAATAAATTTTTACATTGTCATAACTGTCTGTGGTTATTGTTGTTTTTTAATGTGTTTTCTAAAATATTTTTTATTGTGGTGAAATATATGTAATATAAAATTTACCGTTTAAGCCATTTTGAGTGTACCATTCAGTGGCATTAAGTACATTCATACTGTTGTGCAACCATCACTACCATCCTCCTCCAGAAGTTTCTTATCTTCCCCAACTGAAACTCTATAGCCATTAAATAACTCCTCTTTTCCTCTTCCCCTAGTCCCTGGAAACCACAATTCTACTTTCAGTCTCTATAAATTTGACTAATCTAAGTACTTCATATAAGTTGAATCATAAAATATTTTTCCTTTCATGACTAGTATATTTTACTTAGCATAGCGGATGAATGTCAGGGTTCACCCTTATTGTAGCATGTGTCAGAATTTCCTTTCTTTTCAAAGCTGAGTAATAACCCGTAATAGTAGAAGAATTAAAAATAACTGTCAGAGATTTTCATAATAACTTCCAACATTATATTCAGAGGGACATAGGGGAATTTAACGATAGAATGGAGTTTGGAGGAACATATACAGAAAATATCTCTTTCGTATGCATATTGACTCTCTGACTACCCTGTAAGTACCCCTAGCTTAGCAATTAGTAAGCATGACTTTAATTGCCTCTTTACTTGTTGCCTTTGCACACTAAACTGTCCTCTTGGAAGGCAGGGATTATGTCTTATTAACCATGACATCTCCTAAAATTAAAACTGGGCTTGGCAGTTTTAAGTGGGCCTTTGTTATTTCTTTGCTGAAAGAATGGAATGAAGAAGTCCAAGAGGGACTAGTAAATTTACCTCTAATTTGTGCTTGTAGTATATCCTGCCGATATCTGGATCACTGTTAGATTTGAAAATAGTAGCATCTCATATTTTTTTATATCTGTCAGAATTTATCACATTTTTGGACAGTGTTGGTGCTAAATAAATATGCTTTGATTCAGCATGGTATTTCGCTGGGGGTAAAATGCGGGCAGTATACTTATTTTATAAGGATGTGATAGAAATACACACACATATACCTACATAAGTGTATATATAAAGCTTTAGCCTATATCCCATATATAGTAACTGTTACTTTTATTACAATTGCCGTGGAGATTGCAATAATGAGAAAACACATCTCTACTTTTACAGTCACCTACCTTAGAAATGTCTACTATTGATAAATAATATTGATAACCTGTTGATAAATAATGTAAGGAAAACAAAATCCCTTTAACCTTAACCTCTTTGGGAAGCCAGTTCTAATTGCGACATTTCGTTTTTTTTTTTTACCGGCACCTTTTAGAAAATTGATTATTTGGGGCCGTGCGACGTGGCATGTGGGATCTTCGTTCCCCTACCAGGGATTGAACCCAAGCTTCCTGCATTGGAAGCGTGGAGTCTTAACCACTGGACCACCAGGGAAGTCCCCTGGTGGTCCAGTTTTTTTTTTTTTTTTAATCTAATTCTGACATTTCTTAATCAAGGCAGTAACAATGAGAATTTTTGGACTAAGAATCTTATATTTCTCACCCTATGTTGTTGTTTTCTCAATTTGTAGGCATAAGAAGAAGCAGTATCAAGAGCTGAAAGTGGGTACCAGCCGACTCACCATCCAGAACCTTGGTGTACCAGATGTTACTGATAGGACATAAGTAACACGAGAGCATATGGACTTGTACCTGTTTTGTTCATTTCAGTGTCCCAAGAGCTTGTCTCAGAGTAAACCTTCAATTTATATTTTTCCAATAAATGAGTGCATCATTGTTATTTAAATTTTAATATTTAATAAAACTTCCTGCACTAATGCTTGTAGGTTTTTATTCCAGAAAATGATGTTGTAGAAAAAATAATGTTTAAAAAGAAGGGAGGGGATGGGGGTGGTGGGAGAGGCAGCCACAAAGACATTTACGTAACCAATAGAGAAAGTATAAAAAGGCATTTGAGAACATCTTGTAAAACGTGTTACTAGTATAAAGGTTTGGCTAAATGGTAGTGGTTCCCAGGGATTTTGAGGAGGAAGAGATGTATAGACAGAGCACAGAGGAATTTTAGGACAGGGAAACTACCCTAAATGATATACAGTGGTGGATACGTGCCATTGTACATTTGTCAAAGCCCATAGTGCTTTGACATACAGCACCAAGAGTGAACCCTAAAGTAAACTGTGGACTTTGGGTGATAATGCCATGTCAGTAGAGGTTCATTGATTGTAACAAAGGTCCTCGTCAGGTGCTGGACATAGATGGTGGGAAGGCTGTGTGTTTGGTGACAGGGGTATTTGAAAAAATCTTTGTATCTTCTTCTCAGTTTTGTTATGAACCTAAAACTGGTCTAAAATATATAGTCTGTTAAAACGGAAAGCCTAACGGTAACCTCATGGTAAATCTTCCACTGAACATTATAAAATAAAACCACTTTCCTTGGAAAATTAATAAACGAAGTCTCTTTTGCTTTCCATCTTTGGTATCTTGGTTTAATCATTTCAGCTACAATGGAAAAATTTGTTACTTTTATTTTCCCAGAAATTATGTTTCATTTTATAATAAATGCATAAAATGGTGTATGAAACTATAGTATTTTGGGCTGCATAAATCCAGCTATTAATAAAATAATTAGTTTGTTTCATAAACAGTAATCTGGAATCCAAATTGCCCAAGCTCCCATGCCAAGTGTTCTTACAGATCTGGAGATTTTTAAAATGATAATCTGCTTCACTTGTGAGGTGGCTTGCCAGTTTCAGATATTTATACCTTTTTAAAAATTTTGTTGCTCACAGCCCTGGGCAGTCAACCAGGAAGATCTGAAACTTCCACTCAAGAAGTTTCTGTTCATTGAAAAAAAATTATATTTTTGCACAATAATAAAATTAAAGTGAAATAGAAGTTTCAAATGAAAACAATTTCCTTGTACCCAATTATCTTAATAAAATAGCTTTAATTAAAAAAATGTTTACCTTTCAGACTGTTCATATATGAAGAGTAATCACTATTGGTTCAGAAGTGATATTCAGAGAAATGACTTATTTACCGAAGGAGAAAAAGTTATCAAAGTTAGATACGAGAAGTAAAATGTGTTACTACTCCGTTTGGGAAAAGGTACAGTGGTCAGCAAGACCTTATCAAGTAACAGAACATGGGAACTGATCTAGTAAGAACACAGTTGTTAAAATAACCAGGTAAAGCTAAAGTCTTTTGAAAGATTGAATTTTGGATGCCTGGTGTTGATGGCGTCTCCCTTGTTAATGCTCCCTTCACAAACCGCTAGCTTACAAAAGAAGCAAATAGGAAAGAGAGGAGGAATCCTCTGTCTAGTTCTGCCTCGGAGACAGCCAGCGGGAGCTTGAGAGGAATTGGTACCACAGGGGAAGATGAGCTCATGATGGATGCACTTGGAGGTAAGGGTATAAGAAAGCTTCTGAGGATGGCAAATCCCCCCCGATTTTGAGGGGACTCACTGTGGATTCTAATGCACAGGATTCCAGAATTCCCTGGCGGTCCAGTGGTTAAGACTCGGGTTTTCACTGCTGTGGACCTGAGTTTGATCCCTGGTTGGGGAACTAAGATCCCACAGGCCGTACGGTGCAGCCCAAAAAATAAAAATAAATAAAATAAAAACTAAAAAGTGGGTTTTCACATCTATGCTGTCTCCTCTTCTGTCAGCCTGGCTGTCTGAGAGAAAACTTGGAATGGTAAGCACTGGCAACTGGTATTGGAGAAACTGTAGAAATGTGCTTATTTGACGAGGCTTGCTTCTCACTTGTAGACAGGACGTTAGGTCTACCCAGGGGGCCCAAAGTTGAACAAAGGCTCAGTCTTGCCCATAATAATTTCTGAAACCATAGAATGAAAGTCAGTTCTCATTTTGCTTTTACTTGGCTTCACTTTAGATAATAACTAGATTTAAACCTGCAAATAATTTTCTAATTATTATTTCAAGTGACTGCATCGTATTATAGAAGATGTGCATTTTACTATTTCTAGGCATCTAGGTGGCATCTAATTCATACTTTATAATTTTTATTATACACGTTGATATTGTGAACATTTTATAGTTTATGTTATATATATTAATGGTGTGAACATCTTTATTCTGTACTATGGCATTAAATAAAAGTGCAGTTGGAGGGCTTCCCTGGTGGCGCAGTGGTTGAGAGTCCGCCTGCTGATGCGGGGGACACGGTTCGAGCCCTGGTCCAGGAAGATCCCACATGCCGCGGAGCGGCTCGGCCCGTGAGCCATGGCCGCTGAGCCTGCGCGTCTGGAACCTGTGCTCGGCAACGGGACAGGCCACAACAGTGAGAGGCCCGTGTACCGCAAAAAAAAAAAAAAAAAAGTGCAGCTGGAAATATCAACTGTAGTGTAGGGTACAAGTGAACAAGGTTTAAAGGCTTTGCCTTTGTTTTAATTTTCTGCCAGAAATAGGTATGCCATTAGTTCAACTTGTATCTCTTTGTTATTAGTTAAATTTCATTTTAATTATTAATTATTTCCCCTTGCCTGTGAGTTACTAGCTCATGTTATCTTTTTTCCTCTTTCCATTCCGCCATCTTGCCCTACATTTCCCGCTGTGTATGACTTCGAATCTAGTAGGAACAGTAAGGGAATATGTTCAAATAACTGTAACATAAGTTAAAATGTTAATCCTCTTTAATTAGACTAATATTCCTACCCCCTCACTGAAACTATTCTTGATAAGTTTTCCAGCACCACTCTTCTTGCTAATTTCTAAAGTAAACTCAGATTTTTGCCTCCTTTCCTCACCCCAAGAAAACTCCTCTTCCTCTTTTCTGTCTCTATGAATTTACCTAGTGACACAAACCACAGATTTTGGATCTTATTAACTCTTGTCTGTCCCTCATCTCCTACATCCATGCCGTCTCCAGGCTTTGCCGACCCTGCTAACTAAGACTCTCTGGCAGCCATGCACTTTTCTCTGTTCCCACAGATATTACCTCAGTTCAAGTCACTCTTGTTTCTCACTTGGTTTGCAGAACTGAGGCCTGACTTTCCCTGCCAAGTCTTCCCCTAATCCATCCTCAAAATCTCCTCTACTCATCCACCTGCCATACTTCTGGGCATTTTCCCTTTTCCCCTTTGCATGTGCCTCTTCCTCCACTGAACCATTGAATTTTGGAGTTCCTTCCTTCTGTTCTCACCTTATTCTCTCTCTCAAGGGAATCACAGCCATACCCTTCTCTTTAGTTCAGGATCTGTAGCCCAATTATTTTAAAAACTCTACTCTAGACTTCTGCGATATGATCCAGACTAATCTATCCTACCACTTTCTAAATATTTCTGCTCGAATGTCTAGATCTCAAAGCTCCCCAAGACCAACATATAGGACACTGAATCGTGTGCTTCTCATTTTCCCTTTTTCCAGCTACCCACAAGCTCGAACCCAGGAGTCCTTTTTGTCTCTTCTTACTCCCTTATTTATCTTCTCAATGTCTAATCCATTACCACATTTTGCAGGTGTCTCCCTGCCACATATCTCTTGAATCTATCCACGTGTCTTCTATCACCATGGCCGCGATTCTAATCCAGAATATAATCCCAATTGGCCTGGAAACTCTCATAGTCGTGTTCCTCTAACCGAATCCCGTTTTCCACGCTGCAGTACCCGATATTTTGAAAAGTTCTGATTACGTTGCCCCGTGGCTCTGAGGTTAAAGAACAGAGTCCTTATCGTGGCTCCACGGCTGTGAATAATCTGACCCACTTCCTCCTTTCCTGTGTTCTCTCCTGCTCTCCCTGCTGTCTGTGCTCCCATGCTGCCAGCCTTCCTTCTCTTCCTCCCATGTTCCAAGTTCCTCGCAGTCACACGCCCACTCCCCTCCTCACGTACACGCTGCCCAGGAGTCCTTCTGGCATGGCCTTTCTCACCTCCAGTGTCATTTCCTCAGGAAAACCTTTCTTGACCCAGAAATCTAGTTCGGGTTCCTCTGCTACAAGATCTGAGCAGACATGGATTCTTTCTTCATGGCCTTTATCTCCTTTATGCCCTCTGTAGGCTCTAAACCAAGTCTGCAAGGGCCGAGGCTCTACCTGGTGTCGCACTGTATTTCCAGACACCATCACATTGCCTGAAACTCAATCACTATTTATCAAATGAATAAATGACCTGTATTTCCAATTCAAATGGGATCATGCTCTTCTAATGTTTAAATCCTTTAGATAACCTTCCACTGTGGTCAGGAGAGTGTTCAAATCCCTTAACATGGCTTGTAATTCACCTCATGCTCTGCTTCCTAGTCGGTCCGCAACCTCATCTCAATTCAGTCTCATTATACCCGTATTTACTGAGCACCCAGAATGTACCACACGGTGCTAGTGAGAGGATTTAACAATGAACACGACAGATGCTGTGCTGACACTTGTGAAGCTTGTTGTCCAGGACAGACATTAAATGAGCAATGACACTTTCGATGAACCACATGTCATATAAGTTATAAAACACTTCTTCTTTCACACCTTATTTGCCAGCAGCCATAGCAAGTTATTTTTATTTCCTACCCACACTGTAGGCATTTGTCTTGTGGTCTTTGCACATGCTGTTCCCTTGTCTTTCTTAGATTGGTGCACTTGTGTTTCCTCTGTTGCCCTTTCCCCACTTCCTACCCAGTTTTGTCTGGCTCGCTCTTTCTTACTAAAATTAAAATCTTTCCTATCTTTCCCTTCTTATGAGCTCCTATAGCACCTTGTCTACTTCTACTACCTTCATAGCTACAGCTCTGTAAGTGTCTCTTACTTGACTGTATGCCCCAGGAGGGCAGGCTTTCATCTGGCTTCATCCTGTGTCAAACACATAATAGGGGCTCATAGGCGCTCGCTAAATAAATCTTGATTGAGCGAACGGATGAGTGTCAAGTGAATGGGTGAGCAAATCGGGATGGGAGTTCAGAGTAGAGGGATGTTACTATGTGAGGAATAATTCATGAAGCAGATAAGATGTCTCATTTAGCCAGAAAAAAAAAAAAGTTTTATTTGGGCTACAGCCTTGTCAAAAGCAGATTTAGAATTACCAATGTTTGATTTTTTCCAATCAAGCTGCTGTTATGAGTTGGCAAGGAGACCGAAGCTGTCAGCAAGGACCCTGCTATCAGCAAAAATCCTCTCCAGCACTGTTCTACTGCCACTCTTCCAGGCTGGGTATTAGAAAAAGGCTAGAGATTCCTGAATAAAAGCTACTTACGGACAAATATTTTGGAAGTCCTATCTCCGACCTCCTAGGATCAATCATACCCCATTAGAACCAGGGAAGGTAGCAAACAGGGCTTTCTTCGATGCACGGTTGGAGGCCATTGTATTAATTACCCAGTCCTGCCAACTGGCCCTGGAAAGAGCGTGCCTTTCTCACTGATAGAGCCTTAGAGGGGCCGGGAAACTTGAGTGCAGTTCCTGACTTGGAAAACACGGAGATATCCAAAATAATGTGTTTGTGAGACAGGAAATAGTGCAACACATTACCTTGCAAGTGTCGGCAAGGAGGCACGGGCAAAGAAGACCCTAAACAGCAGTGCTTGGGGAATTCCTGTAGACTTGGGTACCTCTATTTGGGAAACTGGGCTATTTTCATGTTTGTTTTTTCTCTAAGTACTTTCATTTTTTTCTCTGTTAGCATTTGATGAAGTTGTCTTTGAAAATGCCAGCTGGTCTGAAATGTGCAAAGAGGAACCAAGGAAAAGTGTGTTTTGTGTTGTTAAAAAGTAAACTGAGGTACCTGAGGTTTTGGAGATACCTGGCATAGATTTGGTTTAGGCAGCACCAGAATGACAGTGTTTAGGGACCTCTGCCAACAGGAGTCGGGAAAAGGCTTTTGCAGAGTAGACACAGAAGCAAAACAAGGCAACGATCTGATTGGCTATAGCTTGGTCACCTTTTCTGGGAAAGCCTGGTTGGATGTTGGCGATTGGTTGTTCTTAGGTTATGATTTCTCAGCCTCGAGGCATTTACAGGAATTGACTCTGGCTTAGTTTTCAGTTTGCTTCCCTAGGCTGCCAGGGCGTTAGAGCCACTGCAGTCTAACGACAACCTCCTTTAACTACTTTAACAGTGTTTTTGTTTGTTTGTTTTGATGTGAGTTATCAGATCTGGTTGTGATACTAGAAGCGGTGTGTTCTCCCTGGAGGGTCAAGCAGAGGGGCAGCAGCAAAAATTAAAGCAGGAGATTATAACACAGTGAAATAGTAAAGAAGAGCTGACTTCACTTGTTCCACCAAAATTTGTTCAATCTGAGATAGTTCTTGCCTTCCATTTAATGAGGAATTTAATCTCTGAAGCCTGATATCCAGCATATAAAGACCACACGCTGCAGTTTGATGCCTTATTTTCTTCACAAAGAATGTTCCCAGAATGATGATGATGATGACAATGATTACTAACAAACTACTGATGATTTTAGTTACAACTTAAATGTCTGACTTGAGTACTGTCAGACTGTCATTTATTTAACTTAAACTGTCACTTATTTAGCTGGTTTTTTTTTTTTCGGTACATGGGCCTCTCACTGTTGTGGCCTCTCCCGTTGCGGAGCACAGGCTCCGGACGCGCAGGCCCAGCGGCCATGGCTCACGGGCCCAGCCGCTCTGCGGCATGTGGGATCTTCCCGGACCGGGGCACGAACCCGTGTCCCCTGCATCGGCAGGCGGACTCTCAACCACTGCGCCACCAGGGAAGCCCTGTTTAGCTGTTTTTAATCACAGATCTTATTACATGAACCAACACAGACCAGCACAGAGTTATTGCTGCTCATTTTATGCTGATATTTTGGAGGGAAATTATAAACCATTCAGAGAGAATTTTGTGTGCCATTAATCAAAAAAGAAAAGAAAGAAAAAAAAACAAGAAAAAAGAAAGTAAAAGAAAGTAAAAAGAAAGAAAAAAAGAAGAAAGTACCTTTCTTCACAATGAAATGCAGCAACTGTGAGCCAACAGGAACATAACATGGTCTTCACCTTTGCGTTATTGCTTTGCATTCAAATGCTCATAACTGTTTTAGAAAGCTTGATGCTCACACGGCGGGATCTTGATCCCCTTTAATTTTCTCTAATTTGTGTAGTAAATAACCAAATACTCATAATGCAATTAGAAGATAATCAGGCTTGTAATTATGTTAATTGCTGGAGACTTACATCAATCCTCCAGCAAAGTGATAGGATTTCAGGGGAACTGTTAACAGGGCAAGAGGGTGAGGGTGAGACTACAATGGGAGGAGGTAAAGCTATGAGCTCCCTGACTTGCATCACTTAACCATGCTGAGAAGATGAAGGAGCCTTCAGGGAAGATGTTTAGAAAACTGAGCTTTACATTCCAGAACATCAACCTCTTCTGTTGGCTTTCTTCCCATAAATAATCACATTGTTCACCTATATTTATTGTAAGATGTCTAATTCAAAGTAAACAGGTAAACAGGTGAGAGAGGAAAAGTGAGAAAGTGAGAGAGGCTTATTACTTGCCCTTTACCTTTGTCTTCCCTGTTGCTGAAAAAACAAAACAAGATATGGCGGGCAACCCTTCTCCACTGGAAGCATCCTTTCCTCATACGACGATGATCAACCGTCAAGCCCTTACTCAAGTGTAACTGTATTTAGATCACCATTCACCTGTTCAATCTACACAACCCTGACACTGAGTTTCTCTCCAGATACATTGCATTAAAATATTAATGAAGATTTTCAACTTTTCTTTAGAGCTGGGGAGAGCTAAGCTGGGCATCCAGGAGCATGCTCTGGCTGGCTTTCTTGCTCTCTTCGTTAACAACCTAAGTGTTCATAAATGAATGACTGGATAAAGAACACGTGATATATATATACATATATATTGATATGTGTGTGTGTGTGTGTGTGTGTGTGTATATATATATATCATGGCCACAACAAAGGTGGAAAACCTGTCATGTGAACAACATGGATAAACCTTGAGGGCATTATGCTAAGTAAAATAAGTCAGACAGAGAAAGGCAAACACTGTATGATATCACTTACATGCGAAATCTAAAAAAAAGAAAACAAAAATCATAGGAACAGAGCACAGACTGGTGGTTGCCAGGGTGGGGTGGGTATGGGATGATGGGTTAAATGGGTGAAGGTGGTCAGAGGTACAAACTCCAGCTATAAGATGAGTAAGTTCTGGGATGTAATGTGCAGCAAGGTGACTATAGTTAGCAATACTGTATTGTATATTTGAAAGTTGTTAAGAAAATAGATCTTAAAACTTGTTACCACAAGAAAAAATTTTTTAACCATTTGAGGTGATGGATGTTAACTAAACTTACTGTGGTAATCATTTCACAATGTATACAAATATCAAATCATTACATTGTACACTTTAATACAATGCTATATGTCAATTATATCTCAATAAAACTGGGAAAAAATAAAGGGAAAAGCAAAAGGACCACACAGGTCCTTTAGGAGTAGAGAGCTTGGTTAGAACTGTTGTTAAAGTATATTTAATTACCATCAACCCCCTTAGTTAAAATGGGGGGGGAGGATTACCTCACATAGATTTTGTTTATTATCTGTCAATAAAGGACCAGGAGATCCTCTGTGTAGTATTTAACTCAATGCCACCTATCAATTATGAGTAAGATAAATTGAAAGGCTTCTGTTTTTCAAATGCAGACTAAAATGACCCTATGCAAAAAAAGTAGGACCATAAACATCAAATCTTTACTACTGCTACTCAGCGTGAATACGCACAAATGCTCGTTTCCATCATAATTTTATTTCATATCCCTAATGTCAAAATAAAGTGACAAATTTGAGTTTGTAGCTCACCATATGTTTACTGCTTCTTGGCCATTTGGGAAGCATATTGAAACTATATGGTATATAACTGAACTGTAAGAATGCTCTGAGCTGAGTTAAATAAGGTGTGTTACATAATATTCACTCATGTTCTGTCGCATTTTTGATGAACTGTTAACCATTAAAGCAAACACAGTTTTTTGGGGTTTATGAAAAGTTGAGTCATTAAGATGACCCACATGATTAGATTTTCCTGACTACTAGAAAGCCAGATAGAAAAATCTATGCTGAACCCACAGCTATTTGAAAGGAGGTAGCTCCTTAGAAGGTGACAGTCAACAGGCAATTTGAAATAAAAAGATGGTGCTGTCATCAATTATCAACAGAAGAGTCATCACCTGTTAAAAATATTCAAGAATAAATAAGGAATTTGAGAAAAGGCCAAATTTCATGATATGGAATGGTAGGAAAATATATTACTCATAGAAACTAGAAACTTTTCCTGTAACTTATTTACTGTTGGCAAATTGTTCAAAAACCTAATTAGACAAGCTGATGTTATTGGAAGAGATCTCAGACTAGCTCATTACACTAACACCATAAATTTGTTCTTTCAGAAATCCCCAAGTAGGCAGTGAATCATACAGAGAGTTTCTTGCTTTTTCTCATTCCTTCATTTCAACTTTTGTCATTTTACTTTTATTGAGAATTTTACTTTTATTGAGCACTGGAGTAATTGACCCAGAAAAATTTATTTAGCTTATAAACCATCACTTCAAATCAGACACAGATTTGGAGATAATTTATTTAACATTCTACTATGATTTCTCATTAATATAAAAATGTGAATTTCATCTCCAACCTCTTTAATTTATGAGAATAGAATTTATGATAGTCTTGTTATGTAAGGAAGGAAAAGACATTAATCCTAAAACCTGTACTCCTCAAGATTGAAATGGGTTTTATAAACAATTTTTTCTTTTCCATATCTCTCAAGGTCATGGAACGATGGAAATGCTAATGGTGGAAGATGAATCCAGTAATTGTGGTCAAACTCACAATGAATGGATGGCTTACATTCTAGCTACATGTAGGTAAATACACCATATACTATTTATAAATAACTTTTCTGTATGAGGTAAATGGGATATAGTATTTGCTATATTAATATATCACATTTTAGTCCAATTAGTTTTATAAAATGCTATAAAGAGAAACAAAAAACACATTTTGTTTTCATATTTCTTCTTTTCCTTTACCAATGTGCTTTTTTCTATGTTCCAGTTTCTCCTATAATTAATAAATTTGAGTCTGTGCAGATTTTCCCCAAATTGCATCCCGGTTTCTATTAATTCTGTAGCAAGATTTTAGCTTATTCCACTTCATGCTGATTTATTTCCTTACTTGTTAAAATACTTCAAATGAGTGATTAATGAAATGGAGAGTAGCTAAAACCTGTATTTAAAATTTAAAAGATTATTGGGCCCAGACATCCTGAAAGTATTAAAAAATTGAAGGCAAGTGGCTAGACATGAACACTGAAATTACTTTACTTAAGAACCAGTATTTGTCAAAATTTAAGCTTATGGCTCTGGACAGGGACATTCAAAACATGTTTTAAAAGAAAATATTCCATCTGTAGAGTCTGAAGTCCTCTGTGAAAACTCTAGAAAGAATTGCCTTAAAGTATGACTAAATTATTTAAGGCTGGCTCATTTTGAAGTTTAATTTGTATCCCTAAAAGATATTAATAGTCAAAAAGATTCAGAGTTGAAAATGGATATATGCCATTTATGTGATAAAGAAACAAAACCAGGAGTATGTTTGTGTACTTACATAAACATTAACCTTATTCGGTTTAAATGGAAAAAAACCTAAAAGGAATGAGAAAAATAAGGAAGTTTATTTTTACAAGTTCAATCATGCAATCACTGATACCCGTTAAGAGATGCCTCAAAGGTTACGTAAAGGATTTGAATTGCTTAAGAAGAGAATGGCTGATCTTGGGGCAAGAGAAGAGTTAAATATGTGGTTTCCAGTTACAGAATAAAGACGGTTTTCAGGAAAAGAAGGTAGAAGTAGTAAAACAAATTTTGAGGATATTTAGATAAACTATTGTTTGTGTGCGTGTGTTTGTGGAGAATTTTAAGAGTAATATAAGCATACAACTACAGATAAAGGTCTGCCTTGAAATGAGTCTTTAAAAATTTGATCAAAGAGGTATGTTAGTTTAGAGACAAAAACCTTTTAGTCATTGTATGGTCATGGAAGTGAAGGTATTGAAAGATGAGATAGAAAATTAAATTTAAAAATTTACACAGTAATGTAAGTTCATTAAACTCACGGTTGATGATATCGGGAAGGTTTATAAATCTTGGATGAAGGACTATTATTACAAAAAGGGCATGTAAAATTTTAAAAAACTCTGAATTTAAACCAAAAGTATGCCTGAAGATGGAAATAAATCTTATGCACCAAAACTGCATATAAAGGCTTATATATAAATCAAATATGGTATTTCAAAAATGTTCAGAATATGCCATTGTGCAAATGGCATTATAACTGTGGAAAGGTGTACCCTCTGCTTTTCAACAGTTAGTGGCTTAAAATAACACACCAACTGTAATTAGTCATCAATTGGTCAGTTATGTTAAAGCCAAATGAATGTTGGGTTACAAAAATATATTTCTTATAAGAGTGACAATAAAAGTGTGTTTATGAGTTATAAGATTATAAGTTATATAGGAGTTATGTAAAGTGAGGTTGCCAAATGGTACCTATAGATAAATCCTAAGAAAATGGAAAATTAAGAAAATAATGAAATCGTTAAATTATCATGGCACCTTTGAGGAGCAGGAATTGCCAAACAAGCTTGGCCATTGACAGGTTCTCCCTAAAGGGACCGAGGAGAAAAGCCTCCTTATGGTTATTCAAATGAATACTTATTACTGTTTTTTTGTTAAAGCATCATACTCTTACTGGTATGGAATGAAGAATCCATAAAGCATTTTGATTAAGCACACTAAAATTGTGTTTCTCTAGATAATATATGAACCGAATTAGAATTTATTGAAGATAAAAATGTCACTTTAGGTATGTAATAACTCCTGTGGTCTCAAATGAATTGTAATATCTCAAATGGATGATAAAAGATTAAGTCCATTTTACATAATAACTCATGTAATTTAGAAAGCAAAAGACTGGGTGGAAAAGGGCTCTGTTTTTAATACTTCTGATTTTCCTGTAAATGGAATACAGTAGAGGTGCAAATATAATCCTAAATGGTAAATAACTCTCTTGCTCCTGAAATCTATGTTTTACTTTTCAATGAGTCATGATTTATACGTCACTCTTGATCAAATCTTCATCTTTAAGACAACTGGTAAACCGAATCACCCTTCTCTGATGCCTCTAGGTATCTTTGTCTTATCTGATTTGTAATAATCCTAAACAAGTTCATCTTAATCACAGTCTAACTTTTAGATTTATGGAAGGATCTCCATGCTCTCCATCTTACCTAAAGTAAGTCACATTTCACATGAAATAAAATCTTGTAAAATGTCTATAGTCTGGCAATGTGGGTATTTAATAAATGTTTACTAAGTAATGATTGAATAAACAATGAATAACATGCTTTTGATCTATGTGATCTTGGGTAAATTTTATTCATAGATCATTGGATGCTTACGATGTGAAAGACACTGTGCTAGGTGCTCTAGGTGAAGCAAAGATAGAAAATTTGAAGCTGTATAGTTCCCTCTGCTCTCTCTTGGCTTTCTCCTGTTCTGTCCTTCCTTACGTATAGAGAACCACTGACACTAAGATTATGGGCTTGGTGATCATCATGCTTTTCCATTTCCATCTTGGGAAAGATATTTAATTTCTCTGAGCCTCAGTTCTATTTTATATATAATGGGAATAATAATACCTGTACCACAGGTTACAGTGGGAATTATATGAGGCAAAATATGGGAAGGGCTAAGTCCAGAACTCTGCCCTTGACACACGCTCCTTAATATTGAGTTCCCCTCTTCTCCTTCCCCTCCAGCCTTTTCTCAGGCCCTCTCTAGTTTCATGAGTGTTTTGTTATATCTTTTCCTTCCATATTTTGGTTTCACTTTAAATCTTATTTGCGTTTAATTCGCACACATTAGTACTCTTTTGTCCTCTGGTTCCACAGTATCTTTGCTTCCGTTTCCCTTATTCTTTATCTTGATTATATCAGCCTGCGCTTGCATTTCAAACTTTGATTTTTGTTTTTCAAATACAATAAAACCAAGCTAATCCAGCCAAAAACTCAAGAGTCTAGGATGCCGAATAAAACGATTGACCGTGGCTTTCAGAAGAATTGTGAACTTTCAGTTCAGTTTCACAGTTGGTTGGTGATAGCAGACACCAGATTCTGGAGGCTTACTGAGTGGCCAGATGGTGAGGAAATGCAAGTGGACATTGTGAATGATATGCTACAGATGATCAGAAAAAGGAAAAAAAGGAAAGGTGTTATGTTATGTTATGAGAGCCCTAAAGAATGAGATCCTACAGAGCAAGGAAATGGGAGCCAAGAAGGGAAAGTTAGAACAGGCAAGGTTCACATGGGGGAAAGGAATAGAAGAAGGAAAACAGATTTGAAGATACAAAGAGAGGAAGTTCATTGTTTGCTTTGGAGGTTTTCATGTAAAAGTTCACTACAGAAGTAGAGTCACCTTTTTTCTTTTTAAAGATTCTTCTTTCTTTATAAAATATGCAGAAAAAGAGGAAACGATTTGAATTTAAAAGTGAGGACCAGTCGGTTTCTTTTTAGTCTTTCTCTTATTAATTGTAAAATAGACATAAAATAGAAAAAACAAATAAAAAATATATAGTTTAATGAATAATTATGAAAAGACTACTCATGTTACTACAATTCACTTCAAGAAATAGAACTGTGACTGCCTCCCCAGGGTCCCTCTGTTCCCCCCCCAATTATAAGACCTTCTCTTCCTCTATTTATGGCTTTCAAGAAGCTCTTATAGTTTTCTCTGTATATGTCTTGCAGGTCTTTGTGAGATTTATTTGGCACTTAGTATTTTATTACATCTAGTATAAAGGCACACTAAGTACTATCTTTTTCCTAATTTATTCACATATTTACTAAGTTTTGCTGTTCACTCTTTCTTGGACTTTAATCTTTCTATATGGTATCACCTTCCACTGTCTGCAGTACATCTTTTAGAATTTTCCTTACAGAGGCTCTTCAAGTGACAATCTTAGTTTATTCCATCAGAAAATGCCTTTATTTCACATATAGTCTTTAAAAATATGTCACATATAGTCTTTTTTTTTTTTTTTTTTTTTTGCGGTACGCGGGCCTCTCGCTGCCGTGGTCTCTCCCGTTGCGGAGCACAGGCTGCGGACGCGCACGGGCCCAGCGGTCCGCGGCGCACGGGCCCAGCGGTCCGCGGCTCACGGGCCCAGCCGCTCCGCGGCATGTGGGATCTTCCCGGACCGGGGCACGAACCCGTGTCCCCTGCATCGGCAGGCGGACTCTCAACCACTGCGCCACGAGGGAAGCCCCACATATAGTCTTTAAAAATATTTTCACTGGACATCTAGAATTCTTTCATTCCACTGAAGATTTGGTTCCACTCGCGGTTTTTATTGATGTTCTTTGAAATATCACCCATTAGTTTAGTTGTCATTACTTTCATTGTAATTAAAAAGTATTATCTGGGGCTCTATCCTGGTGGCGCAGTGGTTGAGATTCTGCAAGCCAATGCAGGAGACACAGGTTCGAGCCCTGGGCCAGGAGGATCCCACATGCCGTGGAGCAGCTAAGCCCGTGCGCCACAGCTACTGAGCCTGTGCTCTAGAGCCTGCGAGCCACAACTACCGCTGCAACTACTGAAGCCCGCGCGCCTAGAGCCCATGCTCCGCAGCAGGAGAGACAACAGCAATGAGAAGCCCCTGCACCACAACAAAGAGTAGCCCCGCTTGCCACAACTGGAGAGAGCCCGTGTGCAGCAATGAAGACCCAAAACAGCCAAAAATAAGTTAATTAAAAAAAAAAGCATTATCTGGCTGCTTTAAAAAATTTACACAGTCTTTGGTGCTTGGTAATTTCACTAGCATGCATCTAAGATTAATTTTCTTTTTTTAAAAGAAAATTTAGCTAGGATTTGTTTAGTATAAGTATCTATAGGTTGGTGTTTTTCCATCAATTATGGAAAAGTCTCATTCCATACACCTTAAAATATTACCTTAACCTTTCACTATCTTCCCTTCTCTTGTCTTCCCTTGTTTCATCTTGCCTTCTCCCTCGACCCCACCCTGTGTCTTCTCTTTGAGGAACTTATATTAAAAGTATGTTATATGAAAGGCATTCCATGTTCATCATGGGAAGATTCAATATTGTTAAAATGTCAATTCTTTCCAAATTGATATATAGGTTCAATGTAATCTCAGTCAAAATTCCAAGTTACTTTGCAGGTATTGGCATAAAATTTTTATGAAAATGCTGAAGACCAAGAATATCCAATACAATCCTCAAGAATAAACAGATGGGAGGACTCACTCTGCCTGATTTTAAGACTATCAAGCTACAGCAATCAAGACAGGGTTCTACTGGCAAAACAATAGGCACGTAAATCACTGGAACAAAATAAAAAGCCCAGAAATAGACCCACAGAAATATAGTCAATGGATCTTTGACAAAGGAACAAACACAATACAATGGAGAAAAGATAGTGTTGTTTTTTTTTTAACAAATGATGTTGGAACAGTTGAATGCCCATTTGCAAAAACAAATGAATCTTGACATATATACACTACCAAAGGTAAAATAGATAGCTAGTGGGAAGCAGCCGCATAGCACAGGGAGATCAGCTCGGTGTTTTGTGACCACCTAGAGGGGTGGGATAGGGAGGGTGGGAGGGAGACGCAAGAAGGAGGGGATATGGGGATACATATATACGTATAGCTGATTTACTTCGTTATACAGCAGAAATTAACACAGCAATGGACAGCAATTATACTCCAATAAAGATGTTAAACAAACAAACAAAAAAGCCCCCCAAAAAACCCCAAATGAATCTAGATATAGACTTGACACTCTTTGCAAAACTTAACTCGAAATAGATCATAGATGAAAATGCAAAATGGAAAACCTGAAAAACACTTCCTCAAGCTGGGAGTCAAGGTCACCATCAACAGTGATAAGTCATGTTGATCATGAAGAATAGTCTGAGAAACTCTCACAGCCAAGAGCAGCCCAAGGAGACATGACAACTAAATGTAATGTGGTGTCCTGGATGAGATCCTGGAAATGAAACAGGACATTAGAAAAAAGTTAGGAAACACTATACTGACATTAGTTAATAGCAACATACCAATATTGGTTCGTTAATGGTGATAAATGTGCCATATTATTATAAGATGTTAATAATAGGAGAGACTGAGTGTGGGGTATATAGGAACTTTCTGTACTCTCTTTTTGTTGTTGTTGTTGTTAGTTCTAAAACTCTTCTGAAATGAGTAAAAAAGAAGTAAGTTAGGCTTCCTCGATAGGTGTTCTTGGTTTCTTTACCTGTTTTCCTTCTCTCTCTCTCCCTTTTCTCTCTGTTGCATTCTGGTTACTTTTGAGGACTGTAATCCAATTCACTCAACTCTGTGTAACATGCTGCTAGTTTCTAATTTTGGCTTTAGTATTTTTCATTACTAGAAATTCTTTTTACTTCTTTTTCAGTTTCTTGTGGATATTAAGCTTATTATTATTTTTATTGATACTGATAACATTATTGTTATTGTTATTAAAACAGTAAGCATAATCATTCAATAAATGTTCTGAAAATTTTAATAGCCAATATTTGTGTGAATCTATTTCTGTTTGTTGGTTTTGCTAGTTTTTTTGTTTTTTTTTAAATAATGCCTTGTTTCTTTATGTGTTTGTTTTTTTTGACAGTTTGTTCATTGTCTTTGAAAAACTTATCTGAGGGAAGGGATTTTTTGAAGACTAGAATTAAGGTGACTTTATTCAGAGAAGATTATTTATTTATTTTACTACTCCGGGGACATTTTTATCCTGTTCAAGGCTTGAATTTGCCTGGATCACCCAGGTCATGTGAACCGAAGTTGCAAATACACCCACAAGTTCTCAGATTATTGTTTCTCTTTCTTTTTCACCCTGCTTTGTTTAGTGCCAAGATAATCTTCCTTGTAATCCATTGTGTGTGTTGTTGCATAGATTAACTTCTGGTTTACCTTTTACCTTAAGCATTTAGCACTTTGAAAATCTTTCTTGCTGTAAAGAGTTTCTCCTATTAAACTCCTTATTTTGGGTGGCCACTCAGCCTTATCTCACCTGATGAGGTTGCCAAACTGAAGCCTAACTTTTCAGGGATCAGCAAATTTTTCAGAACAAAAGTGGCTTCAGTGTCTTGGTTATCTGCTTCCCTCTTTGTGTTTCATATTCTCCTTATATTTTGGCCAGGCAGTACTTTCTTTTGTCAGCTCTTTGTTTTGAGAAGATACTTCTAACATTTTATTTTGTGCTTTAGTTTTCAGAGGGAGGTATGCTTTGAATAACCTGGCCTACAATAAAGGAAAACAAACTTCCAATATGTTCTTTTAGTAAATATTTGTGTTTATTTTGTTCCCAACACCGTTTTCAATCTGGAGGGACAGCAAAGAACAAGACAGTAATCTCTGTTTTCAAGGCACTTATGTGTGATCAACGAAGATCAAAAATTTTAAAAATAAAGTCATAAGAAAAATTCAGACATCAATGTTAAATGATGTAAATATTCTTAGGAAGTTAGAATTCAAGGACATTTTATGAATGTGTGAGGATAAGTGTGGGATTGGGGAGCTCAGTACCCTTGGGAGTTATTCAGTACAAATGATAGGATTTCCAGGCAATAATATGAGTCCAGTTAAATTTAAGTAGGATGAGTTTAAAATGAATCCAATCAGTATAATTGATAATTTTCCTATCAGTTCTTGCCTGCTCAGGGACAAGAAGTAGGGAAAAGGGAACCTTATACTATTTTACATAAATGTATGACATGCATCCCCCTAAAGCATATAGTTTGAGTCCAAATCTGGCTGCTAAAATGCTTTTTTAAGAATGCCACATATAAATATCATTTAAATTGCATTATACCAAAATGTATGAAATTTTTACTAATTACCATATTTACTTGTTAATCCAGATTGTCCTGGGCCTTGACAATATGTGGGTTCAAATGAAGATATAATAATAATAATACTCATTAACTCTATTAATCTTTTCAAAGACCAACTTTTGTATTTCTTAATTTTTTATATTGTATTTTAGTTTTTATATTATTGATACATTGGCTTTTCCGATTATTTTAATTATTTTCTTCTTTCTACCTTCTTTGCCTTTCTTTTCTTTTATTAATGTGGAATCTTACATTATTGATTTTCAGCTTTTTTTCTTTCTAAATATATCCTTTGAACGCTATAAATTTTAGTCTAAGAATTCTAGCTGAGTTCCACCAGTGTTAATATGTATTTTCATAATCATTCAGTTAAACATATTTTCTAATTTTTTGTGATTCTTCTCTGACTTGTGTGTTATTTAGAAATTAGCTGCTTAATTGTAAATAGTTGGTGATTTTCTAGTTATCCTCTGTCATTCATTTCTAGTTTAATTCCTCCATTGGCAGTGTACATACTTCGAGTGAAATCAGTCCTTGAAATTCTTAAGGCTTCTTCCATAATGCAGCATATGGTTAATTTGGTAAGTATTCCATATGTAGATGAAAAAATATGTATTTTGTGGTTGGTGAAAGCAATGTTCTATACATTTCAATTAACTTAAATTTGTTAATTTAGTTTTCCATCTATTTATATCTTTTTATCTTCCTGTTCTATCAGATATTGAGAATGTTTCATCTCTCGGTAGAAGTGTGAATTTGTCTACTCCTTTTTAATTCATTAATTTTGTTGCTTATGCTCTCATTTTGTTACTGAATCCATCCTGATTTTGAATTGTATAACTTCTTGGTAGATGGATGCTTTTATCATTATGAAATATTTCTAGTTATCTCTAGAAATGCTTTTTGTACTAAAGTATGCTTTAATATTAATACAAAAGTAATAGATTTCTTCTGGTTAGTGTTGTCATGGTATATATTTTCCACCCCTTTACTTTTAAATATTCTGTTTTTTATATTTATGTCTCTCATAAGTAGGATTTTAAAATTTTAATTAAATGTATCATCATTTCTTATTAAACTGTTTGAAGCCAGTTTGATTACCTCTAAGGAGATTTTGTAAACAAAGGCAAGACTACTCAGAGATAATCGAGGAGCCTTGCCTTTATTTATAAAATATCACAAATATTATTTAAGTTTGTTTCTGCCGAAGGCCCTTTCTGTAACGAACTCAGACATGAATCCACAAGGTGACTTGAGAACCAGTCTCCTAGGGATCGCAGTGCCAACGTCTCATCCCCTCCCAACCAGCATTCATTCTCCTTCTGCCTAACTTTTCCTCAGGAATGTAATAATACATTTGAAGTTTTGGTTACTTTTACCTTTACTCTGTTTACTACTTTTTAGAACTATTCTAGAACCCAACTTGCATCCAACATCTGCTAATAATTTCTTTCAAATGCCTGACTTTATTTTGCTATTTTTAAAAATTATGTCATTTATTGTGCTTTGAGTATAATTGCCAAAACAAGCAAACAAGTAATTTCTGTGATTACTTATTGGCCTTATAACAGCATCTATAATTTCAATAATAAAACCAGGCTAGGTGGGTGCTTCTTTGCTCAAAAGAATTTTTTTTTTAACTATCTAGGCTGGGAGCTGATACTTGCAGAGTGAAATGCCATTCAGAGCTTTTTATTTCTTGCCTCAGCATCCAAAATATCTATCTATATTCCTTTTGTCCAGATCAGAAATAGAAAGAGTTCATGATTAAAGGATTTCTCTTTTAGGGCTAGTAAGGTGCTTTGCTGTGCTTCCTCTTCAGCTTCCCTAGAGCAGCCTGAAGTGTGTGTAGCTAACCCAGCCGAGTTGTCTGCACCCTTTCCTCTATTACCTTCCCTTCTGATTCTTTGTGGCCCTTGCATACATACAACAGCAACTCGTGGAAGCCAAAGATATTGGCGGTGAATAGTTTTCTAGCATTTGATTTATTTTTCACAAGACGGTTTTTAGCAAGAAAAGTTTCACTTACAAGTACTAAGGTTCTTTTTTTCTTTTTTAAATTATTGAACGTGAGAGGTACATGGCAAATTTGTTATCTTCTGCAGAGATTAGAAAGATATCATTTTGTTTAGAAAGATATAATTTTTAAAGATTTTTTTTCTTAGTCTCTGAACTGTAATGAACTGTAGATGATATTTTGTTCAAGATGAATATTAGGTCATTTTAGGTTACATGTACCAATGCTTGATATCTGTGAAGAAGATTTCACACAACAAGCCCAAAGAGCTTACTTCCTACTACAGCAAGTCCCCTACGTACAAACCTTCAAGTTGCGAACTTTCAAAGCTGGGAACGTGTATTGCATCAATGTCAGGTGTGAGTGACATTGAAGCTTGCCCTCTGTGTCCTACCATCTCCCACCTCCTCTCCCTCCTCCAGTCAGTAACTCTTCCTGCCTGTTCACTCGATGTCAGCCGCTGGATGCCAGTCGTTGTACTGTCCTACTGTACCTTTCAAGGTACTGTACTGTAAGATTAAAAATGTTTTCTTTATTTTTTGTGTTTGTTTCTTTATGTATTATTTGTGTGAAAAGTATTATAAACCTATTACAGTACAGTACTATATAGCCAATTGTGTTAGTTGGGTACCTAGGCTAGCACTGTTGGGCTTACAAACAAATTGGACTTATGAATGTGCTCTCAGAACAGAGCTTGTTCGTATATAGGGGACTTACTGTAATCCAGGCTTCTCTGGGCCACTCTTGGCTTGTTGGTGGTTACTTAATGGCCTGGGACACCTTCTGGAATAGAGACTGAATAATGTACAAGCCAGGCTGGCAATTCCTACATTCAGGCGGGCAACACTGACCACATCTGCTTGTTCTCTGAAGGTGGGAGGCGTCAGGGTTCACAGCTAAATTTGGGTGTTGACACAGTACAGGGGTTACTCACCCTCCCAGATTACGGAAAGACCCTGGCTCCTGTGTAGGAGAGTGGGACGAAGCAGAACTGAGGGTAAGGGAGGACGGTGGTGGGAATATCTCTAGGTAGTGTCACGCTAAATCAGATCCTCTATTCCGTGAAGAAGTTGTTCCGAGAACTGTGTATGATACTTGGAATCCAAACATCAGAAGACCCAGCTACTGCCTGGTGACTTGAGATTTTTTTCCCCCACTTTACAGAACTAAGGAAATCGGTATTTGATTTCAAGGATGTTAATGACAAAAGTTTGAAGACCATAAACAGAGTTTCCTAGTTTCCTTTAGCTTTTATCATGCACTTCTCCTTGTCATATAATTACTACAAAGGAAAGTGAAAAAAATATGTTCCATTTTTAAAGGATTCAGTATATACCTGTGTGGATGTCTGTCATTTCCATATATATGTATCCAACTACTGACTCAATAGTTTCCATCCAAACTTTTCCATCACAAGTCTTCTGGGTCTAATTCAATGGTACCACCATCCACGTAGGTGCTCAAGCCCAGACCTTGGGAGTCATCCCCCCTTCTGCTTTTTCACTCACACACCTCACACCTAATGTATTACCCAGAACTTCATCTCTACCTCTAAAATATGTCCCATACCTCTCCGCCTTTATCACTACTGTCGCTACTTCAGTCCAAAACTTCACCAGGATCTACTAGCTTAATTCAATAACTTCCTTACATTTCTCCTAGTTTTCATTCTTGTTTTTACACAATCTGAAGTCTATTGAGGTTTGCTTTGCTGTACACCTGAAACTAACACAGCATTGTAAATCAACTAAACTCCAATAAAAATAAATTAAAAAAAAGAAGCCAGAGTGATCTAGAAACGTCCATCAGGTTGCATTGCTCTTCTGTTTGTCACTGAATTTAGAAAAAACAATCCAACCTCTTTATCACTGCCTTTAATTCTTACATGAGCTCATCCCTGCCACACACTATGAATGAACCTTAATTCTGTTCTTGGATTTGACCAAGTCCATTCCCAATTTGGGGCATTTATACTTGCACTTTCTCCTGAGATCTTCTCATAGCTAACTTCTGCATCTCAATCGGATCTTTATTGGAAGATTAATTTTCTGTCTATTGAATGTAAGATGGCTTCCTAGTCACTATCTATAATACCACCATCTTTTATTATTTTCCTATTCCTTATTAGAATATCAATATATCTATTTTGTTTTTTGGTTTAGCCATTTACTCATCTGAACTCCATAAGGAGGAGTATCCTGTATGTGGTTGATCAAAGCTCTATCTCCAGCACCTTGAAGAGTGCCTGGCATACGAGACAGGCTCAAGAAATAGCTTTTATATAAATAAATAAATGGATATCCAGTACACTTATGTGAAAGAGACTTAATTACATTAGTGGCATTGTATTAAAAAGTGTCAATTGATAGCAACAGATCCCGAGGAATACAGGAGAAATACAGTGGAAAAAGAATGTTTTCAGAGTAGGCTGAGATTAATCAAGCAGGATTTAAGAAAAAAATAGTTTTAAGAGTTACGTTTTAAAGATATGCACTATAGGAACTGTTTATTCTCAACAAAACGAAGCTTTTAAAAGTTCCCACTTCCAAATTCAGTGCTATTATTATTAGTAGTATGATGGTAGAAGGTGGAGTAGCAGGTGGTTTTAATTCTATCTGTAATAAACCTCAACTATTAACCATTTGATGAAACAGGGAATCTACGTGGTATTGACTGCTCTTATCGATAATAGATTTCATTTTTAATCTTCTCAGAAAATGTAGTCCTTGCTCTTAAGGGTCATTCAAAAGGCTATATTATAGAGGTACAGCTCCTGCTCTGAACAACAATTGGGTGAGTCCCGATTCACTGTTGTCAGGGCAAGCAATTTAGTTGCTGCCCTTACTTCTCCCATGTGCAACCCCTGAAGGGTGAAAAGAAACAAACATATTTCTGCTGGAGCACAAAGTTCCAACCTTTTCACTAAGCTTTTCTCTTAAGGGTCTGAGTCATAACGTCTGTTCAACTTCTCTTGATCATTTTCCCCCATAGGTAATAGATGAGGGAAAAATGGGTCCCTAGAAGATCAAAATTCAAGAGTAAATAACTTTAATGAAAAGAACAGCAGGCTGAGAAAATGAATTAAACTAGTATTTGAAGTCCTGCTACATGTCTAGCTCATAGAATAGGGCATGCTACTTTTCCAAGAGAAGTGCACTTTTATCTTGGGGTGACAAATTCACATTCCTGGAAAATGAGCAAACAGTGATGTGCCAAATGGATAATGAGCCCAAAATAATTATTAATAATTTTATACATTTCCTGTTAACTATCTTATAGTCTCTTTCATAGTCTCCTACTTTTTCCTACCATACCATTCTGAGAATAGAATTCTTCCCTTCTTTGTTCCTTTTCTGAATCCAACCTTTCCTGCAAAATGACCGGGTTTACTCAGAGGAATGCCTTTCCTTCGTAAGCGTAAAGTCTCAGGTAGAAAGGGATAACCAAGTGTGGCTATTTATCTCTTTCCTGTCTGTCATCCACATTTCATCTTCAACTTTTGCTTTCAGCAAGAGTAAGCAAACACTTTCCTTTTTTAGCAGTGATATTTCATTACCGGTAGGCTTTGAGTTATTTCACATCATTGAAATATTTCAACAGAGGGTCAAATTTGTATTAGGAAGAATTTTTTAAATGTCATATTGTTTTTTTCCCTTAAACTTAATAAACTTTCACCTTCTGTTAAATAAAAAAGAAAGGTAAATCATTAAAATATAGTAACATTTCCTATCTTTCTGCACCATATACTTCTATAAATCTTATCATAAACTGAATTGTCACAAAGAGATCATATTTTTCTCATTAGAATGCTATTAAATCAGAAGCCCTATTTCTGATGTAGGGAATTAACACCAGATACATCAGTAATTCTCAATTTTTTTGGGTGGCAAATCCTGTGGAAATTATGCTACAACAAACATGCAGAATCATCATATGAACCAAGAGCAATTTTATTAATATAAAATATTATTATAACACATATGATGATCTTTTAAAATAATACTATACCACTATATCATTAATGTTTTTAGAAACACTATTTCTACTTTTCCTTTTATATTTTGTCACTTTTTTATCTGTTTAGTCAACTGCTAGAATGATAGACAAATTAACAGGCAGAAAAGGTAAGGAAAATATGTTAGGAAAATCTATTATTGAGAATCCATTAAATACACACACACACACACACACATTACCATGTATGTTTTTAATTGGAAACAGGTTATCAACAACATTAGATTTTAACAAAGGCACACCTCAGCCTATTTTGTAAAATATCGATGTACTAAAATAAAATGTGAAATCTACTTAATTATAATGTAAATGTTATTAAAATAAAATTAAAATATTCTTATTAAAATTTTGTTAAAATTATAATGATAAATGTTATAGTCCAATTTCTACAAAGTGGACATATAGTTCAAATATTGATTATTAAATATGTTTCTGTGTGTTCAAAAATGCACAGCCAAAACATAGACGTAAAATCATGAAATATAATAGTAATAATGAATATTGATAAATCTATATATTGGTGTATCTAATGAATACTAGATCAATTACCTAATTAGAATTTAGAATTTTCACTTTGTTTTTGATGGGCCAGTCCTCTTTATGCACCTCTCCAAAGGGTTTTCATCATAATATTTCCAGATTCTAAGCATAGAATAACATGAAGCAGATTTTCCCAACTAGAAAACTGGATAAAACATATGTAATAGCAATTTTGTACATTAGACAAGAGATAGCACAGAACTGTGATCTTTTCAAAGAGGGAAACAACAAATGAAATAGGCCTTAGAATTGCTCTAGCTTTCTCTTGGAGGCACATGTCAGTTCATGGTGTAGAGAGAGGGATCCTAAGCAGAGGAGAGAGTTTGGCGATAAGGAAAGCTGAAGAGCCTGGAGGTTGTGGGGCAGAGTTCCAAAGGGAGGGATACTACAAAGAAAAACAATTTTTGGAAAACTATATGCGAGTCCTCTAGAGTCCTTGTTTAATCCTAAGATGTGTGCATATGGAATGAAAGTACATGAAGCTAGGTGAAGCAATGCCAGAGGTCTGTAAGCTGAATAATTCCCAAAGCTTACACAGGGTAGAGAGATATTCAAGCTTTGATCAACTAGAGCAGAGCATTCTTTCTGCTCACCCAGGGAATCAATTGAGATCCCAATGTGTTCTTACCTTAGTAGTAGGGCTAAACAATAATTAAAGACTACTCTGAACCCACCCTAACAAACCCACCCTCATGAGAATCTAGTTTATTGAAAGTAATAAAGCTTGCCAGAGCAAAGCTTAACACTCTTTCAAAGAAGGGCAACAAAATCCAAACTCAACTACGTAACAACACAATACCCATCATCTAATCAGAAATTATCAGACATGACAAGAAATAGGAAATCCAATCTATGGCTAAGAGAAGCAAGACCCAAAATGACATTGAAGACAGAATTGGCAGAAAAGGATTTTAAAAGAGCTATTATGTTCTCTATGTGAGCAGAGACTTACAGGAAAACATGAACATAATGAGGTGAGAAATGGGAGATTTTTAAAAGAACCATGTAGAACTAGAGATAAACAAAATATCTGAAATAAAAAATACATTGGATGAGATTTATAGCAGATTAGACACTCCAGAAAAGAGATTAATGAACTTGAAGACATAGTGATAAAAACTACTTAAGATGAAGCACAGATGAAAAACAAAACTTAATAAAATGTATAGATCTTCAGTAAACTATAAAACAACATCAAGTGGTCTAACATATGTGGTATTTGAGTCCCAAATGGATGAGAGGAGTTCAAAGAAAAAATTTAAAGAAATAATTTCCAAATTTTACACCAAGCACATCATAACTAATTATTGCATATAAGTGACAAAGTATTAAAGGCACCCAGAAAGAATGAACATTACTGACCACCTAGGGGGGTGGGATGGAGAGGGTGAGGAGGAGACACGGGAGGGATAAGATGTGTGTATGTGTGTATGTATGTGTATAGCTGATTCACTTTGTTGTAGAGCAGAAACTGACACACCATTGTGAAGCAATTGTACTCCAATAAAGGTGTTTAAAAAAAAAAAAGAATGAACATTACATGCAAAGAATGACAACAGACTTCTTGTCAAAGAGTATGCAAGCCAGAAGACATTAAAACAACATCTTTAAAGTGGTATACTAAAAAAACCAACTTGTCAATCTAAAATTTTATATGCAGTGAACATTTGCTTCCAAATATGAAGGCAAGGTAAAAACTTTTTTGCAGGTAAACAAAAATGAGAGAATTCATCACCATCAGACATGAACTATAAGAAATGTTAAATGAAGATCATCTAGCTGAAGGTATCAAATGAACATGTAGATCTACACAAAGGAATCAAGAGCATCAGAAGATATAATTATGTGGATAAATATACAATAATTTTTTCGCAGTTTTTAGTTTATAAAAAGATATGTAATGATCATTTAAAATATAATAATGATGCATCGTGAGGTTATAAAATATGTAGAAGTAAAATGTATGACCAATAAAGCACAAGGAAATGGGGGAGGATATGGAAGTACACTCCTTTAAGGTTCTTATATTTTTTGTGAAATATTATTTGAAGGTAGAGTAACACACATTGAAGATGCTTATTGTAGATCCTAGAGCCAGTACACAAAGAATAAGTAAAATGAGATACACATAAAAAGCTAATAATGGAGATAAAGCAGAATACAAACAAATAATCCAAAAAGAGGAAGAGAAAAACAAAGAACAGATGGAGAAAAGGGAGACAAATAGAAAGAAGGTAGATTTAAACCCAAATATATTGATAATTACATTAAATTAAATTCTAATTAAAAGAAAGATTGTCAAGCAGGATAGAAAGTCAAGATCCACTTATATGTTGTCTAAAGTAAACCTATTTTAAATATAAAGAACCAGTAGGTTAAAGGTAAAAGATGGAATAAGCTACATCATGACAAACTTCTTATAAGAAATCTGGCAAAGCTGTAACATATCAGATAAAATATACTTCAGAGGAGAAAATATTATTAGAGATAGAGGAACATTTCAAAGTGAAAAATTCACTGATAAAACACAGTAATCTTAAATGTGTACATACAAAATAATAAAGCTCTAAAATACCTGAAGCAAAACCCAACATTTGTTAAAGAGACATGGTTGAATTTACAGTTATAGTTGGTATTTTACACTCCTCTCTCAGTAATTGATAGAACAGATAGAATATCAGTAAGGATGCAGAAGACAATTAAGAAACTTGACCTAGTTGATATTTATAGAACACTCCCAGCAACAACAGAGAATGTGCACATGAAATCTTCACAGATAGATCTTGCTGTGAGCCATGAAATTAACCTAAATAAACTTTAAAATATTGAAATAATAAAGGTATGCTTTGTGAACACAATGGAATTAAAATGGAAACCAGTAGTAACACATATATCTACAAAACCCTCAGCTATTTACAAATTGAACAATACAATTCTAAATAACCTATGGGTCAAAGCAGAAATTACAGGAGAGTTCAGAAAATATTTGACTAAGTGAAAATGAAACCACAAAACATTCTAACTTGTAGAATGCTGTTAAACCAATGTTTAGTGTGAAATTTATAGCTTTAAAGGTTTATATGAGAAGGAAGTCTACAAGTAAGTTATACAGGCTTCCACCTAAAGAGCCTAGAAAAAGACCATGTTAAACTTAAAGTAAGTAGAAGGAAGGGAATAATAATAAGAGTAGAAATCTTAGAAAAAGAAACTAGATGAACAATAGAGAAAATCAGTGTTCCAAGGTTGTTTTTCTGCATAAGTCAAGAGAGCAGCACCAAATCATAATTTTGGTGAAATATTAGGTGGTTTGGGATAAGCTAAATTGATTAGAAAGAAAAAGTGTGGATGCTCTTTACTTTTATAACATATTTGACTACCTCAGAGCTACTTGATACTTTGTTGGAATACTATTAAGAATAATCTGAAGCTCATTAAAATAGATAGTATCACCTCCAGGTAATTTTCACAAATCTTTTAAAAATAGAATTTCAAACTACCACTCACAAGACTGCAAATAAAGACAAAAGGCATTGATGTGATTGAAATAGGGTCTTTTGTCTAAATAATGATAAGAGGTTTAGCATTCTAGTCTGTAGTATTGAAAAGTTTGACTAGGTGATCTATATATTTCTGCCTAACTCTACATTTTCATGACTTTATATATTTGTGAACATCCAAATTAATTGATAAATAAAATGAGAATTTGAGTATTTAGAGGACGTATGTAAATTACGCTTAATTAACGAGTCCAATAGCAAAGTGCAAAAATTGTCTGAAGTCCCAACCTGATCATTTCAACATCTTCAGTTTCAAGTGAGGTTAAGATTCCTACAGGGTTAATAGAGAACTTAAGTCCTGAGTTTTCTAGATAGAGTAATACCTCCATTCTTGCTCTCATTCCTCTTAAACGATCTTCCTTCCTTCCTTCATGCAATATTTAACAATTTATACGTCCTCGTTTTCTTTTGGCTTTCAAGATATCACTTTAGTTTGGTTCCCTTCCTTTTGCTGGGATTGTGGCATCTAGATTCCTCTTTGTTGACTTTCTATTTACACCTCCCTCCAGCCTCCTTCCCTCCCTGCCCCTCTTTCTTCTGAGTAAGCAAGTGTACAAAAAGTATACATATGAGAATCGATGATGAATAACATCTGAAAATTACATTTTGGACTAGCCATTCGTTTGGCTATTGTTTCCAATGACTTTAACTTACAAACAGATGTCTTCAAAATGTTTAAAATTTTCAAAATGTTTTCCCTTGTGATATCATCTGTGGCTTCACAGGTTAAAGAGATATTAGTTTTGGATAGTTGTAAAATATTCAGAATTATTCTTGTCCATTAGGAAACATTCTCAAGTACTATGATGGGGTCTTGCAAGCTCTCTCACCATTTTCAAACAATAAGCAGTGATCACTCTAGTAAAGTATTTCTAAGTAGAATAAGTACTCATTGATAAATGTTACTTATAAATGTAGAGAAGATACCAAAACTAGAGATATCATTTAAAAGTATACTCTTTGGGATAAAAATTGGTACAATTTACAGAGTCAATGACAGATTTACAAACACAATTTTTTGTGTATTTTTATTTTTTAAAAATCATGCTTTTATTTATTGTGTTCTTGAAATGTATTTCATATAATGGGCCAATTTCCTCTCATCTTTTTTCCTTCAGGAATTCTTAAGTATCATTTCCTGTGGGCTCTTCCTTATGAACTTTAGAAATGTTCTCCTTTGTTTTAATAAGGATCCTTCCAGAATTTTGTGTAAAGCTTAATTAACTTTATAATTTGTTTTAAGAACAGTCATTAAATACTATTATTTCCCATTCAGCAGAAACTATATACCTTAAATGTATTGTGGATTGCTTTATAATGATACACATATTTCTGAAATTTATTCCTAAAATGTTTAAACTTCTACAAGTTGGATCTTCTGGATTCCAATGTGTATTTCAGCCAAGTATGTAGAAATTGGAGAATATATTGATTTTTATATTCTTATCTGGAATATAGCTATAACTATATCATAACCTAACCCAAAGAAAGGACTAACCAAGTGTCTACATTCTGCTCTAGTATTTTGTTTTTTAAACAAATTCCTATAGTTCCTGTTGATATACATTAATGTCATCTGATAATGAATCTAATACTGTTTCTTCTTCCCCTAAACTAAGAATTCTAATTTTTTCATAAGGTATGACATTGTGACAAGTAAGCACCTTTTTTTGTTGCTGATTTTAAATTTGGTGAAAATGCTTTGAGTTTTAAATGCTGAACTTCTGGTTTAACATAGATTTTCTTTGTTAAGAAAAAGATTCTGGGGCTTCCCTTGTGGCGCAGTGGTTAAGAATCTGCCTGCCAATGCAGGGGACATGGGTTTGAGTCCTGGTCCAGGAAGATCCCACATGCCACGGAGCAACTAAGCCCGCGTGCCACAACTACTGAGCCTGCGCTCTAGAGCCCGCGAGTCACAACTACTGAAGCCCGTGTGCCAGAGCCCATGTTCTGCAGCAAGAGAAGCCACCGAAATGAGAAGCCTGTGCACTGCAACGAAGAGTAGCCCTCGCTCGCTGCAACTAGAGAAAGCCTGCGCGCAGCAACGAAGATCCAAAGCAGCCAAAAATAAATAAATACAGAAATAAAATTTAAAAAAAGAGTTTGTTCTTATTAAAATTTTTAAAAGTTTGAGTATGTATTGAACTTGTCTAAAAATATAAGAATGCTAATTTTCTGGTTTATCTTATGCCTATGATAGTTATTCTAATAACTCTCTTAATATTGCAGCATCTTTATATTCACAGGATAAAACTTTCTTGATCATGGTATAGCATAGAGTTTGGTGAAAGTAATTTTGTGAGAAACAAATTGATCATAAAATAAAATTAGTCCTAAAATAAATATTCCCCATCACTCTTATTTTAAGCAGGATTTATCTCTAGTGTTAGTCATCAACTCTGGATCAATTTCAGTAGGTTTTTTTTTTTTTTTCTTAATGACACTTGTTTGGCATAAAATAATTAAAATATTTAGTGTGCTTTTAGTTGAGAATAAGAATTTAAAAGAAATTGTTGACAAATAATTGAAAACACTTCTAAAGGGGAAGAAGCATAAGTCATTAAAATTAATTGAATTTAAAATGCTTTAACAGTCTTAAAGCTTGGAATTACATAGTGTTTTAAACGTCTACTTTTCATAGATTTTAATCTTTTTTCTCAATCTAGGTAAAAAGAGATGATCAAAAAAAGGACAAAAGGGCATATCCATCATATAACCCACCAAGAGCCTTTCACTATTAATATTTTCTTCCAGACTTTTCCAGACCTTTTTCTTCCAACGCACATACAATCACACTTAAAATTTTTTTCCAAAGATGGAATGAATAACATATGTACAATATGGTCTGTTTTCACTATTGTCTTTCCGTAGCAATGGGTAAATTTCTCCAAGATCATTATTAACGATTATATACAAATCCACTCACATATATTGTATTCCATTGTACCATTGTTTACTTAGTCATTCTCCTGTTAGTGGTCATCTGTATTGTTTCTGTTAATTATTATAAACAACACAGAACAAAAATTATTTTAAGATATTGATTGTTAACAAAATGAAATACATTTTGAACCAAGAAAATACAAAACAAAATTAAAGTCTCCCATCATTTAAAGGGGAAAATTAAAAACTCAAAATAATTTGCAAAAATTCTCCAGGTAACCAGAGTTACCTATCAAACTGCTAGAAATACTAATTTTCAAAGAATTAGTTATGGTAACCAAATAGATTTTAAACAAATTGACTTTCACCTTTTAAAATTTAACCTGTTTGTTTCTATGTTTGATATATTTATCAATTTTAATAGATATTACATAGATAACCTCAGTTTGATATGTTTATCAAGCTTAAGGTTTGTATTCATATTTTCCTCATTGAATAAATTAGGTGGCTCCCACTATTTTTGAGTGTTCTGTGATAAATTATCTAACATAAAAATATTTTTTCTGTGATAGTTCAAATAACTATTTAGTAAATCTATCAATATTTAGTGTATTTTAGAGATTGATTTTTAATAAATGTTTCATAATTCTTTTATATTTATGGACCTATATAGATATCTTAACTCATGTCAAATTTTACACTTTGTAATAATTTATAGAATTTCAGCCATTTGCTTGAGTAATTAAAATTAAGTGAGACTATTACATCATAACACTTAAAAAAATAATCTTATTTTCTTTTCCATTCCTATTTTAATTTAGGTTTTTCTTTTTTCCATTATTAGATTTGCCATTTAAATTTTATATTATTGGTTGACCCGCAAAATTAGCTTCTAGATTTGTCATCCATCTATTATTTTTCTACTGTCTAAATTGTGTTATCCTACTATAAACATCAACATTTCCAGAAATAATGGTGTCCACCTACTATAGATTGCTGGAAAATGTTGTGGTCCTTCAGTGGTCAACCCAAATTTCTAAATTTTGAAGACCCTTACTTTAGCCAATGACACACACACATTGACATATAAAAGCAGAGGTAACACAGCTAGGAAGCCTTTTATTCTAAAAAAAATAAATAAATAAAAGAACTACTGAACTTATAGTGTACTATGTAGAAATAATTTTCTAAAATTTCTTCCACCTTTATCTCCTGTGATCAGATTTGTAGTGTTTTCATCTGCAGTAATTCTTAAATATTCTATAAAGTGATCTTAACATTCTTCTTTGAATAATTGTCATTGTGGGAAATGTGTCTATGAGTTTTTGCATTTTATGACACGCGAAGTATTTGATTTTATCGTGTTGGATCTTGCGACAATAATTCATACAACTTTTTGGTGTTTTGAATCTATTTATTTTTCTTTTTGGCATAGTACGGTATCGGTGTTTCTGTATTATCTGTGGACACTTGACAGGATAGTGGAGGAGGAGATGGCTAATGATTTTGAAGTAACTACCATATAAAATGCTTGCAATATTTCTCTCTTTTAATCCCCATAGCAATCCAGCAAAGTAAGAATGATTATCTACGCTTTTTTTTGCAGTGGAAAAATAGATTTAAAGTTAAGTGACCCGCCCAGATCACATCTTTAGTATGTGGCAGTGCTGGAGCTCAGAGTTGGGTGTGTGAGATGCCAAAGCCTGATGCCTATTTTACTAAATTAGTGTCTTTCAAGGAGATGTAATTCCTATTAGGAGTGTACAGAGTTTGACATATATCTAATTGTTGTACATTTACTGTATTATTCATTTCTTTGCTGTCTTTATTCAATTTTTAATGGGGATTTACCCAGGATAATTGGATGCCATAATTTAATAGTGGAGTTTTTAAAATATGTGTTCCCCAGGCCATCCATCTCATCTGTGCTGTGGTTTCAACTGCTACACTTCTGGCTGTCAGCTTCCAAACTTATTTGAGCTCCAGGCTTGAGCTCAGCAAATGTTCTTAAAAACTCAGATTAAATATTTTTACCATTTTGGATTGAGTGTAATAATTATTAATAACCATTTACTGCAGAACATTTAGAAAACAATGAGAAACATGAAAAATATAATGAAAATCATCTCTAATTCCACAAGCTGAGAGAACCACTGTTTTTATGAATTTTTTTTCCTATCCAATTTCTTTGTCTTTTATAGGCACACACATATATTTTATTTATCAATTGGAATCAAGTCAATGATTCTGGTTTCTAAACTTTTTTTTTTCAATTACCTCATTGTATTGTGCTGTGTGTATGTACTATAAGGTAACGATTCCATATGCTTGGGCATTCATGGCAATTATAGATAATTTTTATGTAAATCAAGGGATTTTGAATTGCACCTCATTACATAACAAATGAACTTACTTTTGATGAAATTTCATCAGGCCTTGAAATTGAGCAGCCAAGAACCAATCCTGGTAAACTACGCACCATGCCTTCCATGACATCACTGTTTCTCTAAATGGCACACTCCATTTCAGGCTGGGTTTCATCATGAACTACCTCTCCAGTAATGTCCCAAACCTTTCTCTCCGCAAAACCTGCATCCTTTAATGAGTCTTTCCATCAGGGGTTCTAATGTTGCCAATATTTTTTCTATGCTGATGACAACAGATACAAGAACTAAGGTGACTGCACTAGGTAATGATCGTCTGAGGACAGGTAAGCTTAGAAAACACATCTTAAATGGAATTAAATGCAGTCGTGTAAATCCTGATGAGATTATTCATTACTAATGCTGCTTCAGTTCTTGGAATTCCCTGAGTTTCTTCTCACACGTTCTCAAATCTGTTATCTGTACGTGTTTGCCTTCCTGTAAGTGGTTTGTGAAATAAAGAGAACATTTACTTCCCATTTGGCTATTTTATAATAGTTTCTAAATAGGAGAGTTGTGAGAAGATGTTCACATATAATGTGAAGCTATTGAATTTTTTCATAAAAGGCAAGAAAAAGCAAAAAAAAAAAAATCTCATTTCACCTAATGGATTTCACAGATTGCCATAAACTAAGACTCTTTATCATTGGAAAGAAAATGCTGCTTTTCTTCAGTAGGAAACAAACATATTTGCATCATAACAGAATGGGGAAGCTGTAAATAGATGGGTAAATTTTGGTTGTTGCCATGCAGACTGAGCTAACTGTCATAACCCTCAGAGACATTTGGAGAATATTTTCACACGAAAGGCGAGAATCTAATCATTTATTCATTAGAGTCTATGATTTACTTCCCATACATAAGTAAGCACTTTTTAAAAAAAATTAAAATCCCAGTGACTTCAAGTCTTCTATCCTACTTCCAATAACCATCTAGGGCAACTTCATTATCTATCCTGATGGCCCTTTTAAAACTGGATTCACATCTTGTTTCCAGGAACTTCTACATCCACTTGGCTTTAGTCAACACCAGCCATGCCACTGATCTCCTTCTCTTTTTGACTTGCTCTAAGCCCCCTTCCTTTCTAGAGAAACCATTCTTTATATGCACTGCGTCATGTAATCCTGATTTAGTCCCATTGCATTTTCCATGTCCATTGTCACTTTCTCCGTTATGGTGGTCTCCCTTTCCAGCCTGGACTTGTTGACTTCTTGCCATTCCTGCCTTCTAGTAGATTAATTAGTGTAATTGAAATCCCCAGATTCCACTTTCTATTGCTACTCTTATTACGCCTGAACTGTCAAGACCTGATACAGTGGCCATGCTGTGTTGATGTGCCACAGTGGGTCAAAGGTATACTGATACATGGATTTCCATCAGCCTTGGCGAGTTACTCCCAGTCACCAGCAGCCCATTTTCTCCAGAGTGCCATCCAAACGTGTGTGCTGTGATGTGGTAAAGATTAGGAATCACTGATTGGGGGATAACAGTTTAATAAATGAGTTGATCATTGTTATTTACTAATATTTAACTTTAAGTGAATTGCTTAACTTCTCTTTCAGTTTCTTTGTAGGATTGTTCCAAGGGTGAGTTGATCTTATTCATGAAAACACTTTGCATTATTTCATTACTACAATGATGAAGATGATCATGCAAGGAACCATGGTACAGATTATGGATGACACAGAAGAAGTGAGGTACTCTGTCCTTAAAGAGATGTCAGTATAGCTGGGGAGAGAAAGGCACCCAGAACTACCAAAGTAGTCCATGAGTCCATGATAGGTACCAAATACATGTTACAGACACAAAGGGCTCGAGGGTTCAGGGGTCAAGTGTAAGGGAGAGCTGCCCAAGAAACTAAATAGTAGCTGAGTCTTAAAAGATGGTTAGGAGTCCTCTAGGTACCTGGGAACGTGGCTGACATCAATATTCTAAGTAATTAACCCATTGTAAGAAGGTAATTTAGATATAAACCAGTTTGTATTTTCCAGGCTAGAATCATCAGCAAAAGGCAAATCTCAAAGTTGATTTACTTGAAGTTTCTGACATATAATTTGAAAATATTTAAATATTTAAAATATTTAAAGGGGGAGAAATTTAAATATTTCTACCCCTTTTAAGTTACAAGATCGAAAAACTTAAAAATCTCCATACATTTAATTTCTTTTGTCTGTGTTTATTTTGAGTGAGGCTATATGTTGTTCTTTGTGCTTTTGTTTACTGTAGTCTTTCTTTTTTGTTTCTTCTTACTTTTATTTTTCCTTTGTTTATGATCAGAATGACTTCAGTTAAAGAAGGGAGAAATCAGGGTTCTCCGCGCAGGGGCAGATGGCCCCTCTGTGATCTCAGCCACTTGCAGCTTTGGATCAGCCATAACAAAGAAAATGAGGAAAAGGGAAAAGTGAGAAGAACGAGGGCAGTCTGTAAACCCATTCTCCAGCTCCCGACTCCACGACCTCCGACTGGTGGGGTCCTTTCCTCTGAGTACTTAGGGTTTAAAACTAAGGAAAGTGAGCTGAAGAACCGGAAAGTAGTACTTGCCTTTTCAAAGTTTCCTAAAATGGTCTCAGCAGCAGTAGCTTTAATGTAATGCTGGGAATACATTTCCTTTTAAGCAACATTTGCTCTACTGGCTTGTGGTTTATCTTAAAATGAGTCAACCTCACTGATATCTTAAAAAACACTTCAGTGTTACAGAATTCGCTCTCAACTCTAACCTGAATACACAACATTAGTTTCCTGTAAATTTCTATATAAGCTCAAAACCATCTAGAACACGGAGCACTTGATTCTTTCCAGAGGCACAATCAATGGAATGCCATTTTTCCTCCATGGGAGAGATACGGTCGAGATTTTGTTCCCCTGCATGATGCATTAGTCCATATTATTGTAACAATACAAATAGTACATTAATGAATATAATATTTCAGTGGTAGGGATAATTTTTTCTACTTATTAGGAGGACCAATGTCATTATTAGGCAACGGATAGATGGAAAATTTTCAGTGTTGTCCCGAACAGATCAAGGAGTGCTGAGGTTCTGGAAGACTTGATCAGAGATTTTCAGGAAAGTTGCTTAGAAGACAAAAAAGTTGCCTTCATTCCTCTCTGAACCTTCCCATGGTGATCTCCCAATTATTTTCAGCAGTCTTATGAGGTCAGACTCTAGTTCATTTTTTTTCAGCACATGATTCCCATTGCCTAAGGGTACCCAGTCCGTAGAGGGGTCAGGATGTGTGTTGAACAACTATGAGCTGTATTCTGGGAACTGGTGTGATTCTTTGGCTTTCCTTTTTGTATCTTCACCACAGTTTATTCATCTTTTACTGGAATCCTATTTGTCCTAGGCTGTGCTAAGTAATAATGAGTTAATTAAACAGATAAACTCATAATTAACTCAGATAAACCTGCTGGGAGGAAGGCATTGTGCTAGCCCCAAAAGGTCTTTTCATGGGGAAGGCACCGCCCTCGTGAGCTCCACTGCTGGGGAGCCTTTAAGAACCCTTGGGTTTGCACAGCACTTTTTGAAAAACCACTGAACTGCATTTGCTCTGAGTTCTTTTTCAGATTTAAAATTCTCTGATTCATGACAGATTAGTCCTGTTCTTTTATGACTCACGTCTTATCCAAAAGGATATAGCAAGCTGTATGTGTCATTAAGTAAATATCAATACATTCGAGTCATCCATTTCCATGCTTAGCACATTCAATGGCATTACCTCCAAAACGTATCCAGATGCTACACCTTTTCTCCATCTTCACGAGTGCACGTCTAGCCCAAGCTTGCAATTTTGCAAAACCAAACACTTACAGAGGGCTTACCACGTACCGAGGTCCTAAGCATCCTCCCAGCAACTCCACAAAATGAGCATTTTCATTATCTCCATCTTACAAATGAGAGAGAGAGGCACAGAGAGGTTAAGCTGCTTGCCCCGGGCCACCAAGCTAATATACTACAAAGCCACATTAGAGTCTAAGCTCCCATCGCCCAATCCAGAGACTCACATGGTCTCCCACCTGGCCTCCATTCCATTCTCCACACAGAGGCCAGAGTGCTTTTCTAAAAATGTAAAAAAAGATCCTGTCGTTTCCCTGCTTAAGATCAGCCAGTAGCTGCCAGTTACACAGAGAATAAAATTGTATGCATTTTCCCAGTGTCCTTGCCTCCTTCCCTGTCAGTTTCTTTACACCACAGTGTAAACTGCATGGGAGCAGGGATCTTGTTGGTCTTGTTTAGTGCCACATTCCCAGCATGTTAACAAGTACCTGTGACATCGCTGGATTAAAAGAATCAAACAATCTACATAAAGACCATTCAGACTGAAGGTAGGCAGATAGGAGAGGAAACTTATTTATTATGTAAATGATCATTTTGCACAGATTCTTTTGAAAACCCTAAGCTCCAATAAACTAAGACAAGTGTCTTGTTATTGCCAGGTTTGCCAAACCTTAGGTACCTACTTCCTTCTTAGAAATCCATTTTCATTAGACCCAGAAAACATGTCTGCCCAAGTCTGTGTTCATACTTACACTATTCAATAATTACTTAGGAAAATTTGACCATCCTGCCTTTCATCTTTTAAACTAATCACTTTACAAATTCAAAAGCCAGTATTTGCTTAGGAAAAAATGCTTTCACATTGTCAGTAACTTGTTTTTGGTAACAGCACCAAACTATCAGAATACACGGAAGAGAAAAATTTCATCTTCCTTCTCTATTGACTGATTCAACATGAATCAACTGATTCAACAAGTATCTTTTTTCTTTTCAATGATCTTTTCCTGCCTCTCTTGGTAAATCTTTCCATATACTATAAATATTTAAAGTAAATGTGCTTTGTAATCCCAGAAAGAGATGTGACTGTCGCTTCAGGGAGATTTTCACATATTCTATCTCATTTTTAAGAATGTGTACACAGGTCCTTGAATGGATAATGCAAGATTCTGTCTCTGTTGTCATGTTCCCTATCATTTTTCTGAAGTGGATTTTCCTGCTTTGAGCCCAAATTCCTTTATTTCCTCCCTTGAATAGAGAATCCTTCTTGGCCTATGACAAAGATTTTAAGAGTTCTGGTATACGTTAGAGAATTCTTTGTGTCTTTATTATCGTACTTTGTTTAAGCTTCTTTGAAGCAGTCGGATTTTGCTGAAGAACAAACCACTCCATAACTTAGTGGATGAATACAACAGTGATTTATTGTTTATCAGGATTCTCTGGGTTGCCTGAAAGAATCCTTTTCTGGTTTTCTTTGGCTCAGCGCAGATACATTCAACTGGAGGTTTGGGGCAGGGGGCAGGAAGGGCTGAGACCGCTTCATTCACACATCTGGCAGTCAGTGCAATGCTGACCTGGGGGTGTGGTACCTCGTTCTCCTCCACAGGGCCTCTCATGCTCCAGGAGGCTAGAATGCTTCCTTGTGTGATAGTCTCAAGGAAACAGCAGAAGCTGCAGGGCCTCCTCAGGCCTCTTTCCAACCTCGGAATTTGCATGGCTTACTTCCTTTGCATTCTGTTGGTCGAAGCAAGTCAGAACGTTAGTCTGAATTAAACGGTGAGGGAGGAGATGGACTCCACTCCCTGGGAAGGGAGGCGAAGTTACATTGGAAGAGGGTGCACGTACTGGGATGGGATGAATTTGTGGTCATAGTTTTCAATTTACCTTGCACATTTTTTTGAGTCAAATAGTTCTTTTCTGTTGAATTCCCAGAAATCAAGTCCAAAGTCTATCAAATTTTATAGATTTGAGACAAAAGGAAGTGTTTTGTGTTCCTTTATTCTCTAAGTAACAGGAATCCAGGAATGTCTTGATCACATAGCCTATAACCCTTTGAGTCCCTCCTCTCAACGTTGTGCAGTATCTACGGTTGGTGTTGTTATAATCAGCTGTCACTTAGATAAGAGTCTAAATTAGGTGGATTATGGATGAAGAACTCTTTAGGATTCTTTTAGTTCAAATAACAGAAAATTCAATTCAAACTGGCTTAAACTACAAAAGGATGTTATTGGCCAACATGAAAAGTCTAAACAAGGGCAGGCATCAGGTAGAGCTTGATTAAGGGATTTAATCCTGTCACCAAGGTTCCCATTTCCTTTTGTTTTCTACTCTTTCTGCTGTGTTGTTGACTTCATTCTCAAGGCTTTCTTCACCCATGGCTCCCAGATTAATGTCTGAATCTCCTAGAGTGATCTACTTACATATATTCATGTCCAGCATGAGACATCTTTGCTCAGAATTCTAACCGAAATAGTATTTTTTATTCTATTGATTTGTTACTTGCCCACTCCTGAGTCAATAGCTATAGCCAGAGGGGTGGGCTTTGCTGATTGGGTGAGTTTAACCCACCTGCTAACAACAACTATTTAGAAACAAATGCTTTCCTAAATGGAAACTAACGATTTTGAAAAAGATGAATGGGGAGGCAACCAGTGCAACAGTGGCTTAGAGGGGATAATGAGTCTGTTCTAGGATTATCTTGGAGTGTGGTGAAGTTTATGTGGAGATCCTAAGGCCATCCATATATCACAGCCTGTATGCTGAGAAGACCAAGTGTGCGCTGGGAGCTGAACTGGTAGGCTGGAGGACAGAAGATCAGTGGGGAGCTATAGCCTGAGATAAAAAGGAAGGCCTTGGTGGGCATGAGGACATTGTGGCAACCTTCTAAGCAGGGCTGATCCAAGTGCTCTTGACACCTGGAGGGGTGGCTTGACAACGAGCCGGGCCTCAGTTGTGTTGTAGGAGGAAACACGCTGCAAGATCTTAAATAGTCATGTACTGGCTCTTCCACCCAACACCCCTGTGGGAAAGGGCAGAGGAGCTCTCAAAGGATGCCAGGCCACACACCCTACAGACAGCTACAGCATCCCCTGGGCCCTAACTGTTTGGATGTCACTGTTTTCCACAGTGGTATCATTTGCATAGTGAGGGAAATTTTACAAAGAAGGACTTCCAAGTGTGGGCCAGAAGACTGGCAGGATGGCTATAGTCATGCTTCGTTTGACACACTGTGTTTAAAAAGAAATGCTGAGCCAGCTTTGAAAAATGGTTTTACTAATAAAAACACGGTTGTTTGTGTATTAGAGACACAGGGCCTGCATTCTCACAGGACAACTGCTGCCTGGATCCAGAGGTTACAGCTTATTTTTGAAGAGTCTGTGCTCTCTATGGGGTTCATCACTGAGATAGTGTATGTGCAGCATTTATGCCTGCATGGACCCTGGATTCATTTGAGTTTGGACCCTTAGTGAAAACTAAGCAGAGTTAATATGAGAAGTAGTTAGAGAATCTCAGACCACAGCGGCTGCTTCTTCTTATTCTTTTGATTTCAGAATGGGAAGGTATGGATTGAGCGTGTAAGGGGCATGGGAACATTTTCTTGCTCACAGTTGTATTCTCTGTGCAATTCTCACAAGATGTGTGGAAGAACTGACTTCATTTAACGGGTCAGATGGAAGGTGGTAGCCATCTTAAATACCATCAAATTATGTTGATCAAATGAAAAAAAAACAAGCAGAAACATTTCGCTTGAATAATCTGGAATATTGAGGTAAGAAGAGGTCAAGGAAGAGAAAGATATTTTGTTCAGTCACTTGCTCGCTTATTGCTTATGGGGAAATTGATTTCCTAAAACTAATATTATAGGCAAATAAGATTGTTATTAATGTCATATTTGAAACATACAAAAAGATGAAATATATATGCAAGTTGCAAAGCACAATAATAAAAGAGACAATTGTTAATCTACTACCTAAGACTCAGACAGCATCTGCAGTGTCACTGAAGAACCTAAATGTGTCCCATTTAGATCCTTTCTCGCTGTAGTATTTGTCTTTCTCTGTCTGACTTATTTCACTATGCATGATACACGCTCTTGCAAATGGCAAAATTTTTATGTCATAAATTAATTGACCATATATGCATGGATTTACTTCTGGGCTCTCTATACTGTTGCATGGATCTATGTCTGTTTTTATGCCAATACCACATTGCTTTGATTACTATAGCTTTGTAATATAATATGAAATCAGGGAGTGTGATGCCTTTCCCTTTGTTCTTTTTTCTCAAGATTGCTTTGGTTATTCAGGGATTTTTATGTCTTTTCATACAAATTTTAGGATTATTTGTCCTATTTCTTTGAACTATGCCATTGGAACTTTGATAGGGATTGCACTGAATCTGTAGATTGCTCTGGGTAAGTATAGACTTTTTAACAATATTGATTCTTCCAACCCATGAGCATGAAATATCTTTCCATCCATTTGTGTCTTCTTTGATTTCTTTCATTAATATCTTGTAGTTTTCAATGTCTGGGTCTTTTACCTCCTTGGTTAAATTTATTCTTAGGTATTTTATTCTTTTTGTTGCAACTGTAAATGGTATTGGTTTCTTTATTTCCATAGCTTCTTAACAAATGGGAAAAGAAGCAAAATTACTTGGTATTAAAGCCATTTTCTAATCCAAAATTATCATAAGCAGCCTGAACAGTAACAAACAGATGGATACTAAAGTGAAAGCCTTCCCAGACTCTGAAAGTGCTTCTTGGGTGGCAGCCACACCTCTGGTCATCGCCTGGGGCACAGGAGGCTGAGCCAAGGCACCTGAATTTTGATGCAGGTTGTGAAAGAGCTCTATAGCTTGTGTCTTGCTGCTGTGCCCTGGGATATTAAAAAAAAAAAAAAAAAGCTTGTTTTTCTCTATCTTGCTAACAGATACTATCTATATGTAGTGGAGAGACAGATACATAAGAGGGAGGAGAAATTACTCACATATTTTTCTTTTTCTAATATTTCATTTGTGTTCTGGCTATAAAAGCAACATATATTCATTATAGGGACATGGAAAATATACACAAAAACAAATCAAGGGGAAAAACCCCTCCTTTCATTCTATCACCCAAAGGCAAGCTTTGATTTATTTCCAATTCTCCCTTTATTTCATATCCCCTCTTCAGCTACTGACCCATTTTTCTGCTTCTCTTTACAGAAAATGTACTCAAAAGAGTTGTCCTTTCCATCTCTAAATCCTCTCTTCCCATTCTCTCATGAGCCCAGTCATGTTTACACTGCACCCTGAACTCTTGGGGTTCAAGTCACAAATGAACTCCCTGGTTCTAAATCCAGTGACCAGTCCTCAGGCAGGATTTGACACATTTGTTAATTACTTCCTTCTTGAAACTGTTTTCATTTGAATGCCAGGACACCACTCTCTAGTCTCCTCCCATCCTTCCAGTTGCTTCTTCCCAGTCTCTCTCTCTCTCTCTTTTTTTTGGCTGCGACGTGCGGCTTGTGGGATCTTAGTTCCCCAACCAGGCACTGAACCCAGGCCCACGGCATTGAAAGTGCCAAGCCCTAACCACTGGACCGCCAGGTAATTCCCCCAGTCTCTTTCATATCGTTTCTTCATCTTTCTCACCTCTACACATCTGGACAGGTCAGGGCTCACTCTCACTTCTTTGTGTGAATTCACTTAGTCTCATGGCTCTAAGTATCAAATTCTTATCTTCAGCCAGGACTGCTTCTCTGAACACTATGCTTGCATTTCCACTTGGCTATCTTGGTAGGGATACTACCTTGAACTACACCAAACTTTTCATTTCCCCTCCATCCTACTCTTTCTGTGATGTTTCTCATTTTGGCAAATGGTAAACCAGAGTGCCTAGATGAAAAATCTTGGAGACAGCCCGATTCTTCTCTTTCTCTCTTACCTTAATACAACCCATCCACAAATCATGTTGGCCTTAGGTTCATAATATATTCTGAATCTAACCATTTCTCCTGACTTCCACCTTTACCAGCCTGGTCTGAGCTATCATACTAGGACTAGGTTATTGCAATAGCTTTCTCAGTGGTCTTTGTGCTTATGCCTTACCACCTTTCAGTCTATAATTAATCCAACAAAAATCCAAGTTAGATCATAACACTGCAATGTTCACAATTTTTCAGTGTGTTCCTAACTCTATGTCTTCAGTTTACATAATCTGGCACTTGGCTAAATCTCTAATCTCATGTCTATTTCTTCTTCTTCTGCTTAGTGCACTCCAATCATAAAGCCTCCTTTTGGGTCCTTGCACATATAACATGCTCTCGCCTCAGGACATTTGATCCTGCTGTTCCCTCTGAAACTCCCTTTCCCCAGAGCTTCCCAGCTTATTTGCTCTCTCACTTCCTTTATATCTCTGCTCAGAGGAATTTTTTATCAGTGACATCCTCTTCAACCATTTTATGTAAATTAGAAGGCATTTTATTTTAGCTTTTGTAAGTCTTTTCAACTGCCTTAGGAATTTTAGAATCCGCTTGTCAATTCTGAAAAAAAGAAAGAAAGAAAGAAAAAAATCCTGCTGGAATTTTGATTGGGATTGCACTGAAATCATATATCAATTTGGAAATAGTTGATATCTTAAGAATATTGACTACCTGACACATGACCACAGAATATCACAATTTACTTAGGTCCTCTTCAATTCTCACCAATGTTTGTAGTTTTTACTGTATGGGCCTTGTACCTCTTTTGTCAGATTTACCACTAAGTATTTCATATTTTTGATATGATGTTAAATTGCAGTTTTTTGTACCTATTGACATGATTATATAAGTTGATGCTGAAAAAACATTAAAAAATTCCAACCTCCATTCCTTATAAAAGAAAGGTCTTAGCACAGTAGGAAAAGGAGGGAAATTTCTCAACCTAATAAATGGCATTTATGAAAACCCTAAAATTAAGAGTGTACTTAACAGCAGAAAACTGAGTGATTCCTCTCTGAGGTCAGGAACAAAAAGTTTCAGCATTATAGGAGAGGTTCTAGCCAATACAGTAAGGCAAGACAAAGAAATAAAATGCATCCAGATTGGAAAGGAAGAAGTAAAACTGCTTTTATTCACAGATGACATGATAGTTTATGGAACCCCATGGAATCTACAAAAAAAGGTACTAAAACAAATGAGTGAGATTAGCAAGGTTGCAGGGTACAAGAACAGCGTGGAAAAATCAGTTGTATTTTTTTTTTTTAGATTTTTTTTTTGATGTGGACCATTTTTAAAGTCTTTATTTAATTTGTTACAATATTGCTTCTGTTTTATGTTTTGGTTTTTGGCCGCGAGACATGTGGGATCTTAGCTCCCTGACCAGGGATCGAACCTGCACCCCCTGCTTTGGAAGGTGAAGTCTCAACCACCAGAGCACCAGGGAAGTCCCCTCAATTGTTTTTCTAACAAAAGATGTGCCAGATGTGTACATTAAAAACTACAAAACACTGGTGAGAAATTCTACAGACTCAATGAAATCCTAACAAATGAACATTGGACAATTAAAATAAAACATTTTAATGTCACATCAAAAATATGAAATAGTGATAAATTCTTACATGGTGGATTAATCACACATGGTCATTACATATTTTATATATTTTTGGAATCATTTTGCTAAAATTTTGTTTAGAATATTTGCACCCATGTTCATGAGGCATATAGGCCTACAGACTTCTTTTCCTAATACATTTTTTTCTGGTTTTAGATAAAACTGGCATCAAAGAATGAACTAGGAATTAGTCCCTCCTATTCAATTTTCTGGAAGAATTTGTGTAAAATTGGTATTATTAATTTATTTTTGGCTGTGTTGGGTCTTTGTTGCTGTGCACGGGCTTTCTCTAGTTGCAGAGAGTGGGGACTACTCTTCGTTGCGGTGCACAGGCTTCTCATTGCGGTGGCTTCTCTTGTTGCAGAACATGGGCTCTAGGCATGCGGGCTTCAGTAGTTGTGGCTCGCAGGTTCTAGAGTGCAGGCTCAGTAGTTGTGGTGCATAGGCTTAGCCGCTCCGCGGCGCGTGGGATCTTCCCGGACCAGGGCTCGAACCCGTGTCCCCTGCATTGGCAGGCAGATTTTTAACCACTGCGCCACCAGGGAAGCCCTGGTGTCATTTCTTCTTTAAAGGTTTGGTAGAAGTGAAGTCACTTTGATTTAGAGTTTTCTTTGTGGGATGATGGTTTTTAAATACAAACTGAATTTATTCAGTAGGAATAGATCTATTCAGGTTGTCTATTTCTTCTTGAGTGAGGTTTGATAGTTTGTGTCTTTCAGAGAATTTGTCTATTTCATTGAAATTGTTAAATTAGTTCACATAAAGTTATTCATAATACTTCCTTATTATCCTTTTAATAAGTGTAAAATCTATACTGATGATGCCTCTTTCATTACTGCTAAAGGTAATTTTTGTCTTCTCTCTTTTTTCGTTTCCAATCAGCCTGTATAAAGTCTATCACTTCTATTGATCTTCTCAAAATATATATTTTTGGTTTTGTTGACTTTCTCTAGAATTTTTTTTATTGCATTGATTTTTTTAAACCTTTACTACTTCCTTTCTTCTGCTTACTTTAATTTGGTTTTCTTTTTCAAATTTCCTAAGTTGGAAATTGAAGTCATTGATTGGAGAGTTTTCTTTTTTCCTAAAATAAGTATTGAATACTATACCTTCCCCTATGAGTACTGCTTTGGCAATATTCTACTGATTTTGGAATACTGTGCTTTCATCTTTACTCATTTAAAAATACTTTCTCTTGTTTCCTTTTTATTCTTTTAATTTGATGCAAGCATTATTGATAAGATCAAGTATATGATCTTTCTATTAATAATTTCTAATTTAATTCCATTGTGGATAGGGAAAATACTTCTTTTGTATTTCTGCAGTGTCAGTTGTTACTTCTCCTTTTTCATTTCTAATTCTGTTGATTTGAGTCTTCTCCCTTTTTTTCTTGATGAATCTTGCTAACGGTTTATCAATTTTGTTTATCTTCTCAAAGAATCAGCTTTTAGTTTTATTGATCTTTGCTGTCATTTCCTTCATTTCTTTTTCATTTATTTCTGATCTGATCTTTATGATTTCTTTCTTCTGTTAACTTTGGGGGTTTTTTTGTTCTTCTTTCTCTAATTGCTTTAGGTGTAAGGTTAGGTTGTTTATTTGAGATGTTTCTTGTTTCTTGAGGTAGGCTTGTATAGCTATAAACTTCCCTCTTAGAACTGCTTTGATGTGATTTCAATTTTCTTAAATTTACCAAGGCTTGATTTGTGACCCAAGATAGGATCTATCCTGGAGAATGTTCCATGAGCACTTGAGAAGAAAGTGTATTCTGTTGTTTTTGGATGGAATGTCCTATAAATATCAATTAAGTCCATCTTGTTTAATGTGCCATTTAAAGCTTGTGTTTCCTTATTTATTTTTGTTTTGGATGATCTGTCCATTGGTGAAAGTGGGGTGTTAAAGTCCCTACTATGATTGTGTTACTGTCAATTTCCCCTTTTACGGCTGTTAGCATTTGCCTTATGTATTGAGGTGCTCCTATGTTGGGTGCATAAATATTTACAATTGTTATATCTTCATCTTGGATTCATCTCTGATCATTATGTAGTGTCCTGCTTTGTCTTTTGTAATAGTCTTTATTTTAAAGTCTATTCTGTCTGATATGAGAATTGCTACTCCAGCTTTCTTTTGATTTCTATTTGCATGGAATATCTTTTTCCATCCCCTCACTTTCAGTCTGGATGTGTCTCTAGGTCTGAAGGGGGTCTCTTGTAGACAGCATATATATGGGTCTTATTTTTGTATCCATTCAGCCAGTTTATGTCTTTTGGTGGGAGCATTTAATCTATTTACATTTAATGTAATTATCGATAAGTATTTTCCTATTTCCATTTTCTTAATTGTTTTGAGTTTGTTATTGTAGGTCTTTTCCTTCTCTTGTGTTTCCTCCCTAGAGAAGTTCCTTTAGCATTTGTTGTAAAGCTGGTTTGGTGGTGCTGAATTCTCTTAGCTTTTGCTTGTCTGTAAAGGTTTTAATTTCTCCATCAAATCTGAATGAGAACCTTGCTGGGTAGAGTAATCTTGGTTGCAGATTTTTCCCTTTCATCACTTTAAATATGTCCTGCCACTCCCTTCTGGCTTGCAGAGTTTTTGCTGAAAGATCAGCTGTTAACCTTATGGGGATTCCCTTGTATGTTATTTGTTGCTTTTCCTTTGCTGCTTTCAGTATTTTTTCTGTGTATTTAATTTTTGATAGTTTGATTAATATGTGTCTTCACATGTTTCTCCTGGGATTTACCCTGTATGGGACTCTCTGTGCTTCCTGGACTTGATTATTTCCTTTCCCATGTTAGGGAAGTTTTCAACTACAATCCCTTCAAATATTTTCTCAGACCCTTTCTTTTACTCTTCTTTTTCTGGGACCTATATAATTCGAATGTTGTTGCATTTAATGCTGTCCCAGAGGTCTCTGAGACTGTTCTCAATTCTTTTCATTCTTTTTTCTTTATTCTGTCCTGCAGTAGTTATTTCCACTATTTTATCTTCCAGGTCACTTATTCGTTCTTCTCCTCAGTTATTCTGCTATTGATTCCTTGTAGAGAATTTTTAATTTCATTTATTGTGTTGTTCATCATTGTTTGTTTGCTCTTTAGTTCTTCTAGGTCCTTGTTAATCATTCCTTGTATTTTCTCCATTTTATTTCCAAGATTTTGGATCATACTTACAATTACTCTGAATTCTATTTCAGGTAGCCTGCCTATTTCCTCTTCATTTGTTAGGTCTGGTGGGTTTTTACCTTGCTCCTTCATCTGCTGAATACTTCTCTGTCTTCTCATTTTGCTTAACCTACTCTGTTTGGGGTCTCCTTTTCGTGGGCTGCAGGTTCGTAGCTCCTGTTGTTTTTGGTGTCTGCTCCCAGTGCGTGAGGTTGGTTCAGGGGCTTGTGTAGGTTTCCTGGTGGAGGGGACTGGTGCCTGGTTCTGGTGGGTGGTGCTGGATCTTGTCTTTCTGGTGGGCAGGGCTGTGTCCGGTGGTGTGTTTTGGGGTGTCTGTGAACTCAGTATGATTTTAGGCAGCCTCTCTTGTAATGAGTGGAGTTGTGTTCCTGTCTTGCTAGTTGTTTAGCATGGGGCGTCCAGCACTGAAGCTTGCTGGCCGTTTGGTGGAGCTGGGTCTTAGTGTTGAGATGGAGATTTCTGGGAGAGCTTTTGCTTGATATTGATATTTTGTGGGGCCGGGAGGTCTCTGGTGGCCCAATGTCCTGAATTCAGCTCTCCCACCTCAGAGGCTCAGGCCTGACACCCAGCTGGATCACCAAGACCCTGTCAGCCATATGGCTCAGAAGAAAAGGGAGAAAAAAGGAAAGAAAGAAAATAATAATAAATAAATAAAATTATTAAAATAAAAAAATAATAATAATAAAAAAGAGAGCAACTCAACCAATAAACAAATCCACCAATGATAACAAGCACTGAAAACTGTACTAAGATAAACATAAAAATCAGAAACAAATCAGTTGCAGACAGCAAACCCCAAGTCTACAGTTGCTCCCCAAATCTACTGCCTCAATTTTGGGATGATTCTTTGTCTCTTCATGTATTCCACAGATGCAGGGTATATCAAGTTGATTGTGGGAATTTAATCCGCTGCTCCTGAGGTTGCTGGGAGAGATTTCCCTTTCTCTTCTTTGTTTGCACAGCTCCTGGGGTCAGCTTTGGTTTTGGCCCCAGCTCTGCGTGTAGGTCGTCCTCTGGCCTCTGTTCCTGCCCAGAAAGGACAGGGATAAGGCACCAGCTGATTAGGGGGCACTGGCTCACTCAGGCTGGGGGGAGGGAAGGGTACGGAATGTGGGGCGGGCCTGCAGCAGCAGAGGCCAGCATGACGTTGCAACAGCCTGAGTCACACAGTGTGTTCCCCCGGGGAAGTTGTCCCTGGATCATGGGACCCTGGCAGTAGTGGGCTACACAGCTCCTGGGGGCGGGGGTGTGTGTGGATAGTGACCTGTGATTGCACACAGGATTCTTGGTGGCTGCAGCAGCAGTGTTAGCGTTTCATGCCTGTCCCTGGGGTCCGCGCTGATAGTCGCGGCTCACTCCAGTCTCCGGAGCTCGTTTAGGTAGAGCTTTGCCTTCTGTGGGCATACGGGGAAGGAATCCCCTCACCTCGCACACCCCGAAACAATGGTCTCTTGCCTTTTAGGCAGGTTCAGAGTTTTTCCCAGACTCCCTCCCAGCTAGCTGTGGTGCACTAGCCCCCTTCATGCTGTGTTCACGCAGCCAACCCCAGTCCTCTCCCTGGGATCCGACCCCCGAAGCCTGAGCCTGAGCTCCCAGCCCCCGCCTGCCCCAGCGGGTGAGCAGACAAGCCTCTCAGGCTGCTGAGTGCTGGTCGGCACTGATCCTCTGTGAGGGAATCTCTCCGTTTTGCCCTCAGCACCCCTGTTGCTGTGCTCTCCTCCATGGCTTTGAAGCTTCCCCGCTCTGCCCCCCGTCTCCGCCAGTGAAGGGGCTTCCTAGTGTGTGGAAACTTTTCCTCCTTCACAGCTCCCTCCCAGAGGTGCAGGTCCTGTCCTTATTCTTTTGTCTCTGTTTTTTCTTTTCTCTTTTGCCCTACCCAAGTACGTGGGCATTTTCTTGCCTTTTGGGAAGTCTGAGTTCTTCTGCCAGTGTTCAGTAGGTGTTCTGTAGGAGTTGTTCCACATGTAGATGTATTTCTGATGTATTTGTGGGGAAGAAGGTGATTTCTACATCTTACTCCTCTGCCATCTTGAAGGTCTCCCTCCAGCTTTCTTTTGATTAGTCTTTTCATGGTTTCATTTTCCATCTTTTTATTTCTTTAATTTTCACCCTATTTGTATCTTTATATTTAAAGTGTGCTGCTTTTATGTGGCAAATATTTGAGTCTTCCCTCTCCTATCCAAGCTGACATTTGCCTTTGAATTGGCTTGTTTAGATCATTTTATTTTATGTAATCATTGATATGGTTAGTTTTAAGTCTAGTATCTTTCAAATGCCATTTAACACATACATAACATACAGCACAAGATCCTTATACTAGTATATTTCATTTCTCCCCTTAAGACCTTTGTGCTATGATTACCATACCTCATAGTTTCCCATATGTTTAAACTCCAAACTATATTGTGATTATTTTAGTTTAAGCAGCCAATTATTTAAAAAATTGATTTAACTATTTAAAAACTTTATATATTTATCCAAGTAGTTGTCATTTCTGTGTTTACTTTTTTTGTAGATCCATATTTCCATCTCATATAATTTTCTTTCTTCTTGAAGGACATTAATATTTCTTTTCTTTTTTTTTTGAACATCTTTATTGGAGTATAATTGCTTTACAATGGTGTGTTAGTTGCTGCTTTATAACAAAGTGAATCAGTTATACATATACATATGTTCCCATATCTCTTCCCTCTTGCATCTCCCTCCCTCCCACCCTCCCTATCCCACCCCTCTAGGTGGTCACAAACCACCGAGCTGATCTCCCTGTGCTATGCGGCTGCTTCCCACTAGCTATCTACCTTACATTTGGTAGTGTATATATGTCCATGCCACTCTCTCACTTTGTCACAGCTTACCCTTCCCCCTCCCCATATCCTCAAGTCCATGCTCTAGTAGGTCTGTGTCTTTATTCCCGTCTTACCCTGAGGTACTTCATGACCTTTTTTTTTTTTTTCTTCTCTTAGATTCCTAATATTTCTTGTAGTGTAGGTTTGCTAGAAGTTTTTATTTGCTTTTGCTTTGGAAAGATGTTTTTGCTGGGTACAGAATTATAAGTTGGAAGTTATTTTCTTTTATTACTCTAAAGATATAGCTTCACTGTTATCTTGCGGTCATAATTTCTGATGAGAAATATGTCCTTCTCATCTTCTTTCTTGGTATGTAATTTTTTTCTCAATTATTATAAGATTTTCTCTTTATCACTGGTTTTGAGATATTTGAATAGGAGGTGATGGTGTAGTTTTCTTCATATTTCTTATGCTTTGATTCATTGATCTTCTTGTATCTGCAGGTTTGTGGCTGTCATCAAATTTAGAAAATTCCTGACTACTATTTTTTTTTGAGCAATTTTTCTATACTACACTCTCTCTTCTTTATTAAATTGCTTGTACATTATGCCATTTGAAGTTGTCCCCAAGCCCATTAAATGCTTTTTTATCTCTGCATTTCATTTTGGATTGCTTATTTTGTTAGATTATTAAGGTTACTCATCTTTTCTTCTGCAATATCTCCTCTGCCATTAATCTCATTCAATGTATTTTTCATCCCAGACACTGAAGTTTTTCTCTCTAGATATTTAGTTTAGTTCTTTTTTGGATCTTCCATGTCTCTCCTTAATATTTTGAACATTTGGAATCCAGTTATATTAACTGTTTTAATGAACATGTTTACTATTTCTAACATTTATGTAACCTTTTTTAATGAAGTATAGTAGACTTAACAATATTATATTAGTTTCAGATGTATAACACAGTGAGTCAATATTTTTATAGATTATATTCCATATAAAGTTATAAAATATTGTCTATATTCCCTGTGCTGTATATTGCATCCTTGTAACTTATTTATTTACAAAACTAGTCGTTTGTAGCTCTAACATTTATATAACTTTTTGACTGCTTTTGAATGAGTAATTTTTCTCCTTATTATAGGTCATATTTTCCTGCTTGTTTGCATGCCTGATAACTTTTCACTGGTTGCCAGACACCATGAATTTTACTTTTCTGAGTATTGAAAATTTGAACTTCTTATAAATATTCTTATGCTTAGTTCTCAGTCAGTGTCAAGTTATTTGGAAATAGCTTAATTCTTTCAGGCCTTACTATGAAGATTAGGTGAGTCAAGTGTAGTGCTTAGATGAGAGCTCATTATTTTCTACCACCGAGGCAAGAACTTCCTGTGTACTTTACCCAGTGCCCCAGGAATTATAAATTTTTGTAGTCTGATTGGTAGGAACAAACATTATTCTCTGTACTATGTGAGTGCTGATGAGTACTATTACTTCCAATCCTTTTTAAGTGTGTTTTTCCTTGATATTAGGTAATTTTATCCCATGCATGCACTGATCAGTAATCAAGGGGGACAACTGATCGCTACATAATGAGAATCTCTGGAATTCCCTGCCAGCAACAGCTTTCCTGTCCTGTATTCTGCCCTGGTAACTCTAATTGCCTTGATCTCCTGGACTTTAGCTTTGTCTCAACTCAGGGAGTCCACTGGATTTCACCTAGGTTAAATCTCCCTGTGCTGTTGCCTGGAAACCCTCAAGGACATAATCTATGAGCAGTCATATGGCTCATGTTGTTTATGTTTCATCCCTCAAGGATCACTGTCATTTGTTGCCTGATGTTCTGTGTCTTTTAAAATGTTGTTTCATATATTTCGTCCAGTTTTTTTGTTATTTCATTTGGGACTACATATCTGGTTCTTGTTACTACATCATGGTTGGAAACACAAGTTTTTGTTCATTGTTAAATAGAACTTTTTAGTAGCTTTTTATCATTAGGGTCAGAAAGTATGGCTCAATGAGTTCTGTTTTGTGTATTTACTGAGACTTTCTCCTTGCCCTAGTTAGTATATGCTTAATTTTGGGGTGAATTTTCCATGGGTATTTGCAGAGAAGGAATATTATTCATTTGTAGGGTATTAAGTTTCTTATATAAAGATGTAGAGTTTGGCTATTTTTTAATGAAATAAAATTAGGAAAAACACATGTTTACAAAAGCCAAAGAGAATAAAATAATAAAATGAGAAGTAAATTTTTTTTATTGGTTTAATACATGACCAGGCCCTCTCCCAAAGCTAAGTATTATTAAAATTTTTTTGGCACTACTTTTATACATTCACTAGAAAGTTTCAGAATAACTTTTTATCTCACTGTATTATATTTGTTTACGTAGTTTCTTTGATTAGAGTAGCACATAAATAGTTCTTTATGATTAAATGAGGGTGTGTAGCTTATTCTATATTTAATATTAATTATTTATTAAATTCTTTTAGGACTTTATTAAATAATCAAATTGAGATTCTTCTCATTTCCTTCCTGATGCTGAAATAGATCCAAGTTCTCAGTTTGTGTTTCAAAATTAGATATAAGCAAAATATTTTGGAAATATGCTGAAGGAACATAGATTTTTGTCTTATCAGACTCTTATTAGCTCTGTGTTTATGTGTAAGTCATTTAGTCATTCTGAGCCTTAGGTTTCCCATCTGTCATTAAATTATATTGAATCAGATAATATCTAATATTAATTCCAACTGTGAAATTTGAAGTGCATACTTATGTCTCTTCTTTAGGTCATTATAAACACACAGAAGAGTTTTGATGAAAGCCTGGCCTATCACCGGTATGTAACTATAAGGGACATTTGCCTGGCCTTCATGTTCACCAAGGTCTTAAATTTATATATTTGATGTTATTTCCAAGTGACGTGACACACATTATTGCAGAGAAGCTATGACCGAAATGAAAAAACATGATAATCACAGAGCTTTATGTGCTTCTCCCATTACTAGGCCACGCTCTTTGTAAGTTAGATATATTCTTAATAAATATTATAACTATCCTGTGAAAAGCATATTTATATTGCATTGCATTTTTATGTTAAAATGTTAATTTGTTAAATGCAAACATTTAAACTATACTACAACTTTTGTAACTCTGTTTTGAGATTTCACTATTTAATTTTTAATTAATTGTGAGCGTAAAGATTTGAGTTACCTGATCTTCTCTTGACTTGAGGGTCTGTGTCTGGAGTATGCGTATCATAAGTATTAAACTTAATACACAATACCTTGATTAAAGAGCTTAGATTGGCCCTCACAATCCTACCAGCTGAGGCCGTATTTTGAGTTTGTTTTCCTTCTACTTATATACACACATACATATGGTAGGCCCGAGATAATGAGATTCTTTTCAACTTAAGCTGCCTGTAGTTAGACATATGAACAAAACACCTCCATATAATATGCCTTCCTTAGTGGCGTTTACATGGGAGATGTGTTTTGATTTGCTTTTTTGTAGCAAATACCGTTATCTGGGCCAAAAACATTTCACCATCAGAATTAGACACTGTAAGCACAGCTGATTTTTAGGAGTATTTTGGGCAGCTGCAGAATTCTGATGACTATCCACGAAGCGCTTCATCTCTTCACTGCCCAAATTGAGTCACTTTCTATCTTAAGTCTAACTTTATATAAAAAGTATCGTCTCCTTCCTACTGATGAAATAAATATAAAAAAAAAACCTAAATGAAATAGGAGCTATGTCTAGTGAAAAAGCTTTATATTTAAGAAATGCACAAATAATTTTGAAATTAAGCCAACGGCCATCCATGTATCTTTGGGCCAAAAGTTCACCTTTTTAAATTCCATCAGAAACTGTCATTTATTTCTGAAGAATTACATATGGTTAGATATTTTTCTATTGTAACAAAAATAAGATGTATGGGATAAATGGACCTTTAGATTAGGGTATGATGAGGAAAATTAATATTTGATTTAAATTTGCACTAGGGAAAAGTTGAATCTAACATGAAACGTGTTAATTCTGGCTAAATTTAGGGAAGGTCCATGAAGACACTTCCTAAAGTTTCTTTCAGAGGCTACTATATAGTTTCTACTATTTATTAAGTCATATATTAGTTACTTTGAGAAAATTAGTTTGTTTTATATTTTTACAAATCCTGTCTTAATATTATTCATCCTATTTCACAAAAAACAGGGCTTACAGGACAAGTTATACAGCTGGAATGGGGAAAGGCCTGGATTTTAATCCAATCCTGCCTGAGGCAAAAAGCCTGTGGTTTCCACTGTAAGAACGCTCCCCCCAACCCCGTCCCAAAACCTAGCAGTTAAGGATTGGGGCTCATTCTGACATGGCAGTTTGTTTGCTCTCGAATGACCAGTTGTCTCTCTGTGGAGTCAGTGTTACCTGTCCACTCACAGGGCCACACATCTCCATCTGACCCCACCTGTCCTTCCTGGGAAATGGCCCAAGGCAGGGCACACTGTTGTCCTCCACCCACGCCCAGGTCAGAGTTACCTTCTTAGTTCAAGGTGCTAGTTTGACCTGGGTCACTTCAGCCAGACAACTGTTGCTTCCTTTCCTCCACTCCCCACACCATCTCAGGCCTGCTGAGGGCAGCCTGAACTCTGCACTTGCTAAAGCATTTTGAGGAACTCATAGGTTGTTGGACAGTAGTGGGTCTTGTGGGCACAGAATGGTGGAAACCGTTGGTTAAATAAAGTTTAACAGGGTCAGTCTTTGATGTGCTAGTCTGCTTTCTGAGTTTCCAAGGGAGAAAGTTAGTACGCAGAATGCTCTGGAAGTGTTTGACCACATCTAGCTGTTTCTTTTACTAGAGACTTTCAGGAGGATAGGATTCCACGTAAGGCACATTGAACATTGTTGACTTGAACTAAGGCAGTGGTAGGAATTTCCTAAGCCCTTGAGAGGTGAGTAGGGTACATACTAGAGAAGATTCTCCCTTTGTAATATTTGAGTCGGTATCAACTTAGTAGTGCCTGTTCATAAGGCTGACCCTATTTCTGATACTTTCTTTAGTAACAAACTGGGCAGTCCTTTCACGGGGAACTTTATAGAGTAAACATCATCCTGGAATATGTGAATGCCTGCCCCTGGCTGAAAGTAGGGATGGGAAACTAAGAACAAGAACCTAAAGCCAAGAAAAGAGGCTGAATCCATGACCGACGTTCAAAACACAGGTGTGCAAATCTGTAATCACGGGTTGAAGCAGGTGAGTCCTTCTTGTCTTCTGGGAAGGCTTCATGGAAAAGGTGAGTCCTGAGACTTTGGCAGAAGCGTGCTGAGAAGTCCTCCAGGCATGGCAGGGAGCGCGGGTGGAAATGGTGAGTCACATCCTGGAGACAGCAGACAATTCATTTCTGCTTCCCCTGTCCAGGCAGGTCTAATCAAGTTTATGCTCCTTTATAGAAAAGGGGAAAGGCGGGGGGAGAAGGAGGAGACCAATTAGCTCCTAAATCTTTCCCTCTCACTCATTTGGGCTGACATATCCATGCAGATTTCCCCTAAATATATACATTCCTACTTTTCAAAACATGGCTGGTTGAACCAACCACATTAAAATAAGTGAATATTTTTCCATTCAAAATTGGGTTCTTGGAAGTTAAAAGAATAAGAAATGATGTCCAGGAGCAGTAGCCCAACCAGCAGAGCCTTAGAAGTAGCCAGATGAGAGATACCTTTCACCTCTGTGCAAGGGCTCTCCAGACCCCAAAGGGCCAGGCGAAGACCAGGTCAAGGAACAGGATCCCTCCCTGTCCACTTCTTCTCACCCCCACTGCCCCATCCTGCCTACCTGCTCCCTCTCTCCTGCCTTATTCCTTCTCAACAGGCTCTGGGTACCACTCTGCCACAAAACTGATGCCGATTTTCTGTACAGGGAGCAAATGGGCTTTTTCAAAATGTAAATGGGATCGTGTCATATCCCGTGCTCAAAACTCTGGTGGTTTCCTACCACCTTTACAATAACCTTTAAACTTCTCACCGTGACCGCGGAGCACGGCACACCTCCCCAGCCTCTCTCTCTGTTGCTTCAACTAAGCTGACCTTGATTTTCCACCTTGAGCCTTTCTGTAGAATTGTTCTCCAGCTGCCACCTTCCTCTCTTGCCATCAGAGGCTGGCAAACTATGGCACACGGGCTGGTTGGCTTTTGTCATGCTTCTGTAAGACCCTTGAGCTAAGGATCATTTTTACATTTTTAAAAGGTTATAAAAATATGTGGCAGAGATCAAATGTGGTCTGCAAAGCCCAAAATATTTACTACCTTGCTCTTTACAGAAAGAGTGTGCCAACTCCTGATTTAGATAATTTTTTTCCACTAGCCCATTCTTGGTATGTTCTTTACATCATGCACCTCAGGTTGCAATTATAAGCTTATTAGTGTCTTTACTTGCTGATCATCTGCTTCTCCTCCAGCCTCCACGAAGACTGGGGCCATCCTTGAAGAATCTTCGAGAATAGAACCCAGTGTTTCCCACACTTGTCTTGCCATCGTGAGCATTAAATACATACTTACTGCTCACTTCGCTGATACCTTTTTATGGCAGGTGCTTGCTGTTCACATCACACTAGGTTAGTTATCATCCCTGCCTTATCGTCCTCTAAATAGTCCCAGGCAATTTCTACATCAGGAAACTCAGTCCAGTTGTGGGAATAAAGCTCAGAGCCAGGCCCTTCCAGTACATATTTATTCAGAGGAGAATCTGACCCCATGTCCCCAAGTTGTACCTAATGGGTTCCTACTGTGGGTTTTACAGACGGATCAGTATTCTAGTAGGAAATCAGGAGGCTGGGGCTGGGGCGCTGCGGTTATAGCCTTTCAAGTTGGGATGGCGACCATTCTCACGTTCGTCTGGGCACGGATGATCTGTCTGGCTGAATCTTCTCTTACTGGAACTTAATAAAGAGGAACATTTCTGAAATTTTAGAAATTGGATTACTGTTGTTAATTTTCTCTCTATAACCAGGGAAGGTCCGTGTTAATAATTCTTTGCAGTGCTATTCAAAGATGACATCTGTTTAAGCATACATTATAAAAGTCAGATTTGCTCAACAGAGACTTTATTAATTTGTTACTTTCCCTGAGCAAATGTGATTGCACATTTGCTTAAATATTTACAAATGTATGTGAACGAGCTGCAGAAGAAGGTAAAATTAAAGCCAAATAGGACACGTGTTTTTAAAGAAAGATAAGGTTTCATTTACTCTGCTGTGGTATGAGTAATAACTCAGTACAGAAAATGTGATCTGTTCAAACAGGACTTCCCATACTCACTGACTGAAAAGGGACAGTTCCATTTTCGGCAGTGCAAAACCGAGTCATTCTTATTAAAAGGTCACGGGGAACTGGGGAGAAATGTCAGGCACACAGACTGACCTATTCAGAATATAATCAAGCTTGCTTTAAAAAGACAACATCTACATTATGAAGGGGAGAGATCTGATTGTATACTCTGTGCTTTGGTAATACAGTTAGTGCTGATAAGACCTTGAGACAATCCTGCCTTTCAGAAAATGAGTGTTTATGGTGGCAGTGGATGCGGTGGAGGGAGACCTTGACGTAATGTGGCTGAGATCATCACTTCAGCCACGCTTTCCTTTTGAATTATTGAACTTGCCATTGCTTTACGAGATGCACGTTTTTTACTTCCAAGATAGCTTTGCTCCACTTTAATTTTCCCTTTGATTAATTAATTTCATAAGGAGTTGATGAAAGTGGTCCCCTGGATCCAGCAGCAGATTGACGACAACACAGCTTCAGTCATCTGTTTGCCCAGAGCCTGAATGTCGTGCAGAGGTACCATTTCTGCAGAGCGTCCCCTGATATTCTCCCATTTCGTTTCAAGAGACCAGCTGTAAATGCAAGATGGCAATTCCATTTTCATGCCAGTTCATCCTTGGCCTCTCTCCAGGTTTCTAGTACTTAGGGCTTGAGTTTGCTGGCTGCTTTTTACCTTGTGTGCACAGAGCTCGCATTGACTTCATTATGAGAAACAGAATGATGATAAACTTCAATGGTAAACAGAAGGGTTCTTCACTTCACTGGGAATTCGGCATGTATGAAGAGATGTGGTCCAGTAAAATCAGCCCATTTCAGATCAAATAAATAAGCATAATAGTATCTGCGGTGCCAAGTCGGCGTCATGTGACATATGTCTAAGAGAATATGGGCGCTAGAGATTCTATTTGTGTGGTTACCAAATTAGCATCTGATGGGACCTACTTGACTTCTTCAACCTCCTGGTTGGAAACCAGGAGCTGGTTATATTCCCTTCTGACTAGGATGGATCTTTCAGCAGATGTATATATACACATGTTCCTTAAGAAGCTGCTTTTTTTTTTCTTATGAAGATGGATCACAAATAAGGCCCACTGGAGCAAAAAATTTATGGAATTTTTAATATTTGGCATTTCTTCATTGGTTCAAAACGGTACGGCCAACAATCCAACAATGTTGTATATGTTTCCTCCTAAACTGCCCATGTAGCACAGTAGCATCATGTGGCTGCTTCTGCCAGGTTAAGTATTCGGTTCTAATAGACTTTTTTAAGCACGCATAATTAGTTGAGTCAAAATTATAGCATGCTTATTTAATTGTTGCTGATTGTCTATAAAATAGTATTTTGCTAAAATGACTGCATTGCTAACTTTACTAATTTATTGTATTTTAAAAAGATAAAGCCCAGGTTGGAGTTTGAGATAAAGAAATAAAAGAACTCAGGTACAGTAAGCTACCCATTTCACTAATGGTTAAGTTCTGTAAATATTGGTTAGTCTGGATGTGTTTTCTCACAAGGATTGAATAAACTTCGCTTGCTGTGTGTCTTTTTTGGCTTAGATGAAGCTTCAAACCTTCCAATTAGCATATCTGGGTAATGAACTCTTTATTCAGATTTTTTGTTTAAGATTTAAAAAAAAAATTTTTTTTTTTAAATTTTCTTGATTTTTCACTCTAACGAGATAAACCCAAGACCTTTCGATGTATAACCATTACAGAAAAGATCCTTTTTGCTTTTTTTTTGAATGAATGAATGAATGAATTTTTAATTTTGGCTGCTTTGGGTCTTCATTGCTGAGCGCAGGCTTTCTCTAGCTGCAGCAAGTGGGAACTACTCTTTGCTGTGGAGCACGGGCTCTAGACGCGCAGGCTTCAGTAGTTGTGGCTCGTGGGCTCAGTAGCTGTGGTTCGTGGGCTGTAGAGCTCAGGCTCCGTAGCCGTGGTGCACGGGCTTAGCTGCTCCGCGGCATGCGGGATGCGGGATCTTCCCAGACCAGAGCTCTAACCCGTGTTCCCTGCACTGGCAGGTGGATTCTTAACCACTGCACCACCAGGGAAGTCCTCCTTTTTGTTTTTAAGTTTCTTGACTTTCTGCTTTCTCTTTCTTCTTGACCTTTCTGATACTTTTTTTTTTATTCGATGTTTCTTAGAAGCAGGCTACCGTTCTTCCTTTTCCCCTCATCTAAGTACCGTTTCATTGTTATCTTCCTCTTTCTGGTAACTTGATTAATCTAAATGTTACTGGAATATTTACCAACAGTCTAAAATTTTCTGGATGCTTCGCAGCTTGGCCTCTGGCATAGATTACACTTTTAGAAAAAAAATCCCTATTTTTACTTTTCAGGCATTTAGTTTCTGAAAACACACTTGAATAGGTTTTAACAAAGCATTTTTCTCAAGAAATGCAAAATGATTTCTCTACAAAACTATAGTATAGCCTAGTTTCAAAGGCTTCATTAAAAGCAACAAGACTATAAATAAATAAGTGACTCAGAACCCCGATATTTTCCATTTTGTATTATATAGTTTGTAAGCTACAATTAAGTGGGAGTAGTAAAAAATTGCTGAGTAAATATTCAGAAAGATAACTTGGAAATTTGAGTGTTTAAAAAAATATTGGTATAATTTTCTCAAGTGCAAAGACAAACTTTTTTCCTCCATTCATTTGACCTATTTTTCAAGAAAAATTTCATCGAGGAAGCCAACAAGAAAAAATATTGGAAGACATATGGTTCTTTCCCTTAGCTAAAAATGAAATGAACTAAAAAAAAGGGGCGGGGGAAAGAATTAAAATTTTTGCTACCTCAAAAGATTAACGTTATTTTTTGATAGAATTTTTAATGCCATTTCAAAGCATATCACAAATATTTTTATTAGATTTCACAATGCCACTATATAGTACAAAAATGAAAAAAAAAAAGCCAAAATGACAATATTCTGTGGGTGTGAGAGAGAAAAGAAGCAGCTTGAGGAAGTGAGAGAGTGGTTATATTATGAAGTATTACGTCTTGGAAAAACAATTCCATCCAATAAAGGACCACCAGGAAAGGTGAGACACAAAGGAATAATGACTTACTGAAAATATAACAAAAAGCTCACAAAAATTAATTCTCAAAGTCTCCAGTGATTTGCAAAAGTCATCGACAATTCATTATATTGTTATTGCCACACTGAGTACAATAGTGAAAAGAAAGGAAAACTAAGTGTTCAAAATCAAGGAAATGGTGGAGTAAATGATGGTGTGCCTCTGGATGTAGTATCATGTAGCCTTTGTTTCAGAAGTCTTAGAGGGCGTATAATCACGGGGCAAATGCTCCTGCTGTGACCTTCTGAGCAAGCAGAATGCAAATTGTCTACAGGGAGAGGCAAGTGAAGTAAGTGTAACTTTTTGTGTAAGCAAAGCATATGGAAACGCAAAAGAAGACACAGTGGAATGTGAATGAGAGTTTGAGGAAAAGTTCTCCGTAAGCCAACGTTTCAGCTATCTTGAAGGGACTCGTGGAATTCTGATATGCACACAAGTGGTGGGTAGGAACCCGAATGACCCAGGGAGGAAATGGACTGAGGCACCCGGAGAAAAGGCAGGGGTGTTGGAAGATACAGGAGGAGCTTGGGGAAATGTGAATAGTTTGACAAGCACATAGGAGCTGTCCCAAGACAGGGCAGGGAACGTTGGGAGGTTAGATGGTGCCGGACTGTGAAAGACCTTGAGTGTCACACTAAGGACTTCAGACTGTATTCTTTGGGCCTTGGGGAGCTGAGTGCTGGGCTTTTTGAGAAAACAATGGACGTGGTGACGGAAGTAGAAGCAGAAGAAGGGAGATGTGAGATTCATCTATTGTCTTTCTTTAGTAGACAATAAGTCATATTTTTATAAATATGCTTTTAATATTTCATATAAAAATAAAATATTTTTAGTTTTGGCTGCACTGCACGGCGTGCGGAATCTTAGTTCCCCCACCAGGGATGGAACCCTTGCCCCCTGCATTGGGAGTGCAGAGCCTTAACCACTGGACCGCCAGGAAAGTCCCTAAAATAAAATATTTTAATAAATAATCTGTCCCTGAGTGCCTTGATTTTTCCTCATTTCGAGCTTCATTTTTAAGCATTTTAAAGAGAAATGTAAATTTGATAGAAAAGCACTAACAGAAAGAAAGGTGTCATGTAAATACATATTCCTGCTTACTTTATTTCAGGGTTTCTATTTCTATTTCTATTACTTAATAAGACTTCAGAGTGAATGAAGACCAGGTCTGAGTGTCAACTCTGAGCTTTCCCAAGTCACCTCCCCCAACTGAGCCTCACCTATAAGCAACTGTAGTTATTATTTACTACAGAGGCAGACACTAAATAGTGCTTGTTATACACCAGGCACTCTTCCAAGTGTTTCTTTTTTTAAACAATTTAAATTAGATTAATCCTCATATAATCCTCTACAGAAGTCCTAGTTTTATCTCTGTATTAATCGTGAGGAAACCAAGACTTAGAGAGATTAAGTAACTTAACAGTTAGTGGCAGAGTGGAGATTTCAGTTTGGTCAATATGGCCCCAGAATTTCTCCCCTTGAATTCTGCTTTATTCTGCTTCTCAATGAGAATAACAATGCAATGATAGTGATATGAGAGAAATATATAGAGAGTGATGGTACAAGAATATGGTAATAGCAATAATATTGCTGGAGAACATTGATTGGTGGGACCGTTTGCTGTGCTCTGTCATTTTTCGGACACCCCTATTTATTCTCCCAGTAACACTTGAGAGATCATTTCTGCAATTACCTCTGTTTCTCGTATCTGTATCTCATGGTCCCACAGAGAGAGGACTCCAACCAGGGCAAATTTAATGACAAAGCTGGTGCACTTAACAAGTGTTCCCTGGTACAGTGAGGAAATTAGGCCAAGCAATCTCTAGACTCACATCCAGCTCCTCTGTGTTATGATTCTCTGGTAGGATGACCTTGGAAAAAGAAATCAGGGGCGCCTCTGACCCTGGTTCTAAGGACAGTGAGTGAGTTTGGTGACTAGAGTTAAGAGTGAGTCTTCATATAAAAATGGGGAACATCTGATAATTTAAAATTAAACGTTTCAAAGCCAAATTTCAATATAGTTTCATTACAGTTAATGTAGGGGAAATTAATCTTACAAAATTATGCTGTGTTTCCAGTGCCTCGCAAGGTGCCTAGCAGAGTAGGCACTCAAGGGATGTTTTGAGAATTAATAAATATTAAGATAGAAAAGTACTTTCTTCTCTTGCACTGGCCTCCTTCCACGTTCTCTGCTCAGTTGGTAGACATTTGTTAAGCTATTAGGTCTGAAACTTACTTCTTGTAGGATTGTACATTCTACTGATATCCAGCCACATCTAAGGAAATGTCTCAGCACTTAACTTCTTCATGGAGACCATAGGCCCCGTCCCTTAGCTTTTCACCGTGGAATAGGCAACAGCAAAGCTAGATCCTTCAACTGTTTGGTCTTTAAGAAATCCACCTTAGAGGACTGACCTTCAAGAACAGAACTTTTTAAATGGTTTCACAAGCCCTTCGAAAGAAAAACTCCTCCATGATATCGCACTCATATTTGTGCTGCTGATGTCATACACTCTGAAAGCAGGCATTTCTTTCCCTTCTGTTGGGAGTGTAGGAGTGAATTAATACTGAAAGATAAAATCTCCTCCCAAAGAACGCTGCTTTGTACTCCATAAATACCATAAGGGTGAGACTGCAAAGGTAATTCTCTGGAGATGAACCTATTTTTGTACAATTCATCATGTATGCTTACGTCTGCAAAGAAAGAAATGTCCTTGCAATTCTTACCCAGTGTTCCTTTTAATATTTTATAGTATTTAGCTACAATGAAAATAAATATGCAGCATTAATGCAAGTCAGTAGAAATCCTGTTTATAAAAGTCTATTAATATACTACTTGTGGGGTTACAGAACAGAGACGTGTTGAGTGGAAACATAGTAATTAAGCAGCTTCAATGTGCCCACAGAGTTAAACTGGAATTAAGAAGCATGGCAATAAAAAAGTCCATAAAGCCTTTTTTTTTTTTTTTTGGATAATCTGGAAATAACCTGATACACAGAGCACAAGATATCTGTCTAAATAAATGTATTTATACTCTATTATTTGAATCTCTAGTAGCACCTCCCTATAGCGATAGTTCCTGGAACCTATTCTCCGAGATTATCTCAGAGATAAATGCTTTAAAAATAAAGTTATTTTGACTTCAGTGACTAATGAGTTATGACCTCAAATCTCTGTTTTTGCTTTATCATTTAAATTCCTATTTTTTTGCACATTTTCCAGTTCCATTTTACCTTTCTTGAACTGTGGCCACTAGAACCAGGAGAAATATTACAGGCACAGATGCACCACAATTTGTTTTACTCCAATACCCTACAAGATGATGCCCACCATTTGTTAGCCTTTTGGGCTGCAAAGGTACCCAGAGTATTCCTGATGTTAAGAACTGGCGTCCCTCCCAGGCAGTTACCACTTTATTGTTAGTATAACCTTCCTTCCAAAGAACTGAAGTGGTCAGCATTGGCTGGTGGCTCTGTGCCTCGGAATGGAGATGGCCTCACGCTGGTGTGTAATTGCAAAGACCTTTGATCAAGGGAACGGGTACATTGAATTGCCTGGGAAATTTTAAGATCTGCTGCCTGGTAGGAGGCATGGAAGAAGTATACAACGCTTACCAAAAACCTGGCTTTCTGCACACCCACAAGGCTTGTCTTTTGTGATAGAACCTGGGAGGAATTAGAACTAAAGTGTATCAATGGGTAATTAACAGAGCCATGAAAGAAGCTCAGGGATAGCAATAGTATCAAAACTTATTTCTTGGCTATTTCTAGTGTCTTAGTTACATCCCGTCTGTCTATCTATCTATCAATTATCTGTATTTTATCTTTCTCTATCATCTATCTATATATCTGTGTATGTATGTATGTATGTACATGTATATGTCTGTGTAGAGTCTGAATCTCATAAAAAAGCCAGATAAGCTTGCCACGTTATCACGCACCCTTTATAGAAGGGAAAATGTGGTTTGGAGTTTAAGTAACTTGCACTATTAAGTCACAGGCTGAGATTTGAAGATTTGAAATCAGGTCTGTCTGATAGCAAAGGCTATACATCTTTTCATTATATCTGAGAAGACCATATATATTAAATACTGTAACACAGAAGCCAACTCTCGTTATTAAAACCAATAATTACTGATCTGTAAAGAACAGGCCATCACTGTACTTTTCCATACACATAGCTATGCACGTAACACTTCTATGGGTCAATTACAGTCAGTATCCATTGTGATCTTGATAGGAATTGAATTGAATCTGTAGATTGCTTTGGGTATTATGGACATCATAACAATATTAAGTCTTCCAATCCATAAACACAGATGTCTTGTCACCTTTTTTGTCTTGTCTTCAACTTTATCGAGATATAATTGGCATTTTATGTGTTTTTAAATTTCTTTCATCAGGGTTCTTTAGTTTTCAGTATACAAGCCTTTTTCCTCCTTCATTAAGTTTATTCCTAAGTATTTTTTTCTTTTTGGTGCTATTGTAAATGGAATTGTTTTTCTAATTTCCTTTTTAGATAGTTCATTATTAAGATATAGAAACACATGATTTAAAAAAAAATTTTTTTTTTGCGGTACGTCGGCCTGTCACTGTTGTGTCCTCTCCCGTTGCAGAGCACAGGTTCCGGACGCGCAGGCTCAGCGGCCATGGCTCACGGGCCCAGCCGCTCCGCGGCATGTGGGATCCTCCCGGACTGGGGCACGAACCCGCGCCCCCTGCATCGGCAGGCAGACTCTCAACCACTGCACCACCAGGGAAGCCCTATAATTAATTTTTGATTCAACATGTCTCCAAGTTGTTCTCTTTAGTTGTAAGTTATACTCTCAGGAATCTATAAGTTCTCCCTTTAGCAAAAAAAAAAAAAAAAAAAAAAAGGCTAACATTGTTTTGGTATTGATACATTTGAATATGTTTCCACAAATTTACATTGTTGTTATTTTTTCACACATGTGAAAATTCTGAAACCGAAGCCCTGTATGTGTTCAATGATTAGGTCATAATTTCTAAATGTAAATTTTCACTACTTATAGCACAAGCTGAATGAATATTATTTGGCTGTCATCTATTCAGATTATTTTCAGTGGCAGGCACTGCTGGCATTCTTGTCCTCTTAACTTCTTTTGAAGTAGTCTTACTTTCCCCCTCCTGGTGATTCCCTCAACCAGGTACCTATGTGCATTCCATTTCTAAAGTCTCTTGTTCTGCCATCTGTCAGTTAATTTCCATATGGTATAGTTGATAAGGCCATTAGGGACTGCCCTTTCCAATAACTTTTGGATTTAATGTGGGTCAATAAAGACACCAAATAATTCTGAAATAGAAATGACTTGATTTCTAATAGTGAAATTCTAGGCACAGATATTTTCAAGGAGAGAGTCTTATCCAATGCTTCTTAAATTCAGCCTATTTATATACCTACTTATGTATGAATCCAAATGATAATATCCTTCTGTATGTATATGGACTTTTATTTTTCTTGTCCTTTTAACAGGTGCTAGAGAATCATTTTTGGAACTAGAATCTCACTTTAATCACATGTGTGACTTAGTTATTTTTATTCATGTTGGAATTTAGTCTGAAAAAGAGTGACTTTTGTTCAATAAGCATTTCAACAACCAAAAGGACACGCTGTCAGAATCTTAATTAGAGTGATGTTATGGGGCACTTTCACAAAACAACATGAGTAATTATATAAAACAATCGTCAACACCCACAAGTACTAACAATGTCTGACATACAGTATGTGAAGAATGTAATGACAATATTTCCAGATTAATGTAAGTCATTTTTTATAAAACTAGTTTGTTAGAGAAAATATATCCTATGGATTTTTGCTTTTGGGACCGTATATGGTGGAATGATATGCCAAATAAAAGAGTCCTTCTGTTGTAGACGTTGCAAAATACTGCCAAACAATTAGGGGAATGAGTGGCAAGAAAATTAAGTTAATAGAAGTAGAGAAATTATAGATAGAACATTTAGGAAAATCAGTGTAGAAAAGCTAAATCTTTTCATAAGTGAAAAATATTACTTATTACATTTAAAAATATTAAAAATACACTTAAAACCATTAAAATAAATGACCTAAAAGAATTCTGTTGTATCAGAACCCAACCCAAATAAAATGCTACAAAGTCACTGGCAGATAGAAAGGCCAAAGGCAAAAAAAAAAAAAAAAAAAAAACCAAAGAAAAACCAACCAGAATAAGTTTATGAACTGTAACAGATGGAAAGAATCTTGGAAAAGTATTTTGTAAACATAGTCATGGGTACGCTAGCACTTGTTTCAGAATGATGTGAACAGTGCCATATCCCTGGATCTTCCATGAAAAACGCTGTCCCACCCATGGCTTTCTCAGTCGAAGAGAAGCTTTCGAGGTTACACATTAGGCATCTTTCCATTCTACCAGGTAAGAGCTCATTATAAGGGTTTAGTTCAAACGTGTTTATTCTTTACTTTTCCTGCCAAGTTTTCTTTCAGTTCAGCAGATAACTATTGTTGGTATTTGTTAGGTAATTTTGAGGTATGGACCTAGCCTTAGGTTGAGACAGGGGAAGTGGGTACTGACAGGTCATATTGTAACATACACACACATCATGCATACTGAACATTGCAATGTTCAATATCCTTAAAAGGAAAAAAGAATGGGACAATTAATCAGACAGGCAAATGCTTCCTGAAGGAAGGGTGTACAAGTGGTAGATAGAAGACTTTTTAATTAAAGACAATTGCTTCTTGCTCTGCCTCTCAGTTATAAAAGCCTCAGGCCCTTAGTCTTTTGAAAAAAATTAAAAATCATCCGTTTTTTAGGTCATCCCTGTGTCCAGATGTCTTGCTCTGGTTATCCTGTGCCCATAGAAGAATACGATCAGAAGGGAGGAAGATGGCGGAAGAGTAAGAAGTGGAGACCACCTTCCTCCCCACAGATACACCAGAAATACATCTACACGTGGAACAACTCCTACAGAACACCTACTGAACGCTGGCAGAAGACCTCAGACCTTCCAAAAGGCAAGAAACCCCCCACGTACCTAGGTAGGGCAAAAGAAAAAAGAATAAACAGAGACAAAAGGATAGGGACGGGACCTGCACCAGTGGGAGGGAGCTGTGAAGGAGGAAAAGTTTCCACACACTAGGAAGCCCCTTCGTGGGCGGAGACTGCGGGTGGCGGAAGTGGGGAGCTTCAGAGCCACGGAGGAGAGCGCAGCAACGGGGGTGCTGGGGGCAAAGCGGAGAGATTCCCGTACGGAGGATCGGTGCCGACCGGCACTCACCAGCCAGAGAGACTTGTCTGCTCACCCGCCAGGGCGGGCGGGGCTGGGAGCTGAGGCTTGGGCTTCGGATCCCAGGGAGAGGACTGGGGGTGGCGGCGTGAACACAGCCTGCAGGGGGTTAGTGCACCACGGCTAGCCGGGAGGGAGTCCAGAAAAAGTCTGGACCTGCAGAAGAGGGAAGAGACTTTTTCTTGCCTCTTTTTTTTTTTTTTTTTAAATTAATTTATTTATTTTTGGCTGTGTTGGGTCCTCGTTTCTGGGCAAGGGCTTTCTCTAGTTGCGAGGAGCAGGGGCCACTCTTCATCGTGGTGCGCAGGCCTCTCACTATCGCGGCCTCTCGTTGCGGAGCACAGGCTCCAGACGCGCAGGCTCAGTAGTTGTGGCTCATGGGCCCAGTTGCTCCGCGGCATGTGGGATCTTCCCAGACGGGGGCACAAACCTGTGTCCCCAGCATTGGCAGGCAGATTCTCAACCACTGCGCCACCAGGGAAGCCCTTTCTCGCCTCTTTGTTTCCTGGTGCACGAGGAGAGGGGATTCATAGCGCCACTTAAAGGAGCTCCAGAGATGGGCGCGAGCTGCGGTGATCAGCGCAGACCCCAGAGACGGGCATGAGACGCTAAGGCTGCTGCTGCCGCCACCAAGAAGCCTGTGTGCGAGCACAGGTCACTGTCCATACCCCCCCCCCCCGGGAAGCCTGTGCAGCCCGCCACTGCCAGGGTCCCGTGATCCAGGGACAACTTCCCAGGGAGAACGCATGGCGCACCTCAGGCTGGTGCAACGTCACGCCAACCTCTGCTGCTGCAGGCTCGCCCCGCATCCATACCCCTCCCTCCCCTTGGCCTGAGTGAGCCACAGCCCCCGAATCAGCGGCTCCTTTAACTCTGTCCTGTCTGGGTGGGGGAACAGACGCCCTCAGGCGACCTACACGCAGAGCCGGGTCCAAATCCAAAGCTGAGCCCCGGGAGCTGTGCGAACAAAGAAGAGAAAGGGAAATCTCTCCTAGCAGCCTCAGGAGCAGCGGATGAAATCTCCACAATCGACTTGATGTACCCCGCATCTATGGAATACATGAATAGACAATGAATCATCCCAAATGAGGAGGTGGACTTTGGGAGCAAAGATATATTTATATTTTTCCCTTTTTCTCTTTTTGTGAGTGTGTACGCTTCTGTGTGAGATTTTGTCTGTATAGCTTTGCTTTCACCATTTGTCCTAGGGTTCTGTCCGTCCGTTTTTTTTCTTTCTTTTTTTACTTAAAAAATTTTTTTTCTTAATAATTATTTTTTATTTTAATAACTTTATTTTATTTTACCTTACTTTATTTTATTTTATCCTCTTTCTTTCTTTCTATTTTTTCTCCCTTTTAATCTGAGCCATGTGGATGAAAGTCTCTTGGTGCTCCAGCCAGGCATCAGGGCTGTGCCTCTGAGGTGGGAGAGCAAACTTCAGGACACTGGTCCACAGGAGACCTCCCAGCTCCATGTAATACCAAATGGCAAAAATCTCCCAGAAATCTCCATCTCATCACCAAGACCCAGCTTCACTCAACGTCCAGCAAGCTACAGTGCTGGACACACTATGCCAAACAACTAGCAAGACAGGAACACAACCCCATCCATTAGCAGAGAGGCTGCCTAAAATCATAAAAAGGACACAGACACCCCAAAACACACCACCAGACGTGGACCTGCCCACCAGAAAGAGAAGATCCAGCCTCATCCCCCAGAACACAGGCACTAGTCCCCTCCACCAGGAAGCCTACACAACCCACTGAACCAACACTAGCCACTGGGGACAGACACCAAAAACAACGGGAACTACAAACCTACAGCCTGTGAAAAGGAGTCCCCAACACAGTAAGATAAGCAAAATAAGAAGACAGAAAAACACACAGCAGATGAAGGAGCAAGGTAAAAACCCACCAGACCTAACAAATGAAGAGGAAATAGGCAGTCTACCTGAAAAAGAATTCAGAATAATGATAGTAAAGATGATCCAAAATCTTGGAAATAGAATAGAGAAAATGCAAGAAACATTTAACAAGGACCTAGAAGAACTAAAGAGGAAACAAACAACGATGAACAACACAATAAATGAAATTAAAAATACTCTAAAAGGGATCGGTAGCAGAATAACTGAGGCAGAAGAATGGATAAGTGATCTTGAAGATAAAATAGTGGAAATAACTACTGCAGAGCAGAATAAAGAAAAAAGAATGAAAAGAACTGAGGACAGTCTCAGAGACCTCTGGGACAACATTAAGCGCACCAACATTCGAATTATAGGGGTCCCAGAAGAAGAAGAGAAAAAGAAAGGGACTGAGAAAATATTTGAAGAGATTATACTTGAAACTTCCTTAATATGGGAAAGGAAATAGCTAATCAAGTCCAGGAAGCACAGAGAGTCCCATACAGGATAAATCCAAGAAGAAACATGCCAAGACACATATTAATCAAACTATCAAAAATTAAATACACAGAAAAAATATTAAAAGCAGCAAGGGAAAAACAACAAGTAACACACAAGGGAATCCCCATAAAGTTAACAGCTGATCTTTCAGCAGAAACTCTGCAAGCCAGAAGGGAGTGGCAGGACATATTTAAAGTGATGAAGGAGAAAAACCTACAACCCAGATTACTCTATCCAGCAAGGATCTCATTCAGATTTGATGGAGAAATTAAAACATTTACAGACAAGCAAAAGCTGAGAGAGTTCAGCACCACCAAACCAGCTTTACAACAAATGCTAAAGGAACTTCTCTAGGCAAGAAACACAAGAGAAGGAAGACACCTACAATAGCAAACCCAAAACATTTAAGAAAATGGGAATGGGAACATACATATCGATAATTACCTTAAATGTAAATGTATTAAATGCTCCCACCAAAAGACACAGACTGGCTGAATGGATACAAAAACAAGACCCATATATATGCTGTCTACAAGAGACCCCCTTCAGACCTAGGGACACATCCAGACTGAAAGTGAGGGGATGGAAAAAGATATTCCATGCAAATGGAAACCAAAAGAAAGCTGGAATAGCAATTCTCATATCAGACAAAATAGACTTTAAAATAAAGACTATTACAAGAGACAAAGAAGGACACTACATAATGATCAGAGATGAATCCAAGATGAAGATATAACAATTGTAAATATTTATGCACCCAACATAGGAGCACCTCAATACATAAGGCAAGCACTAACAGCCATAAAAGGGGAAATCGACAGTAACACAATCATAGTAGGGGACTTTAACACCATACTTTCACCAATGGACAAATCATTCAAAATGAAAATAAATAAGGAAACACAAGCTTTAAATGATACATTAAACAAGATGGACTTAACTGATATTTATAGGACATTCCACCCAAAAACAACAGAATGCACGTTTTTCCCAAGTGCTTATGGAACATTCTCCAGGATAGAGCATATCTTGGGTCACAAATCAAGCCTTGGTAAATTTAAGAAAATTGAAATTGTATCAAGTATCTTTTCCGTCCACAATGCTATGAGCCTAGATATCAATTACAGGAAAAGAGCTGTAAAAAATACAAACACATGGAGGCTAAACAATACACTACTTAATAACCAAGTGATCACTGAAGAAATCAAAGGGGAAATCAAAAAATACCTAGAAACAAATGACAATGGAGACACGACGACCCAAAACCTATGGGATGCAGCAAAAGCAGTTCTAAAAGGGAAGTTTATAGCAATAAATTCCTACCTCAAGAAACAAGAAAAATCTCAAATAAACAACCTAACCTTGCACCTAAAGCAGTTAGAGAAAGAAGAACAAAAAACCCCAAAGTTAGCAGAAGGAGAGAAATCATAAAGATCAGATCAGAAATAAAAGAAATGAAGGAAACGATAGCAAAGATCAATAAAACTAAAAGCTGGTTCTTTGAGAAGATAAACAAAATTGATAAACCATTAGCCAGACTCATCAAGAAAAAAAGGGAGAAGACTCAAATCAATAGAATTAGAAATGAAAAAGGAGAAGTAACAACTGACACTGCAGAAATACAAAGGATCATGAAAGATTACTACAAGCAACTCTATGACAATAAAATGGACAACCTGGAAGAAATGGACAAATTCTTAGAAAAGCACAACCTTCTGAGACTGAATCAGGAAGAAATAGAAAATATGAACAGACCAATCACAAGCACTGAAATTGAAACTGTGATTAAATACCTTCCAACAAGAAAAAGCCCAGGACCAGATGGCTTCACAGGTGAATTCTATCTAACATTTAGAGAAGAGCTAACACCTAACCTTCTCAAAGTCTTCCAAAATATAGCAGAGGGAGGAACACTCCCAAACTCATTCTATGAGACCACCATCACCCTGATACCAAAACCAGACAAGGATGTCACAAAGAAAGAAAACTACAGGCCAATGTCACTGATGAACATAGATGCAAAAATACTCAACAAAATACTAGCAAACAGAATCCAACAGCACATTAAAAGGATCATACACCATGATCAAGTGGGGTTTATCCCAGGAATGCAAGGATTCTTCAATATATGCAAATCAATCAACGTGATACACCATATTAACAAATTGAAGGAGAAAAACCATATGATCATCTCAATAGATGCAGAGAAAGCTTTCGACAAAATTCAACACTCATTTATGATTAAAAAAACCCTGCAGAAAGTAGGCATAGAGGGAACTTTCCTCAACATAATGAAGGCCATATATGACAAACCCACAGCCAACATCGTCCTCAATGGTGGAAAACTGAAACCATTTCCACTAAGATCAAGAACAAGACGAGGTTGCCCACTCTCACCATTATTCAACATAGTTTTGGAAGTTTTAGCCACAGCAATCAGAGAAGAAATGGAAATAAAAGGAATCAAAATCAGAAAAGAAGTAAAACTGTCACTGTTTGCAGATGACATGATACTATACGCAGAGAATCCTAAAGATGCTACCAGAAAACTACTAGAGCTAATCAATGAATTTGGTAAAGTAGCAGGATACAAATTAATGCACAGAAATCTCTGGCATTCCTATACACTAATGATGAAAAAAATCTGAAAGTGAAATTAAGAAAACACTCTCATTTACCATTGCAACAAAAAGAATAAAATATCTAGGAATAAACCTACCTAAGGAAACAAAAGACCTGTATGCAGAAAATTATAAGACACTGATGAAAGAAATTAAAGATGATACAGATAGATGGAGAGATATACCATGTTCTTGGATTGGAAGAATCAACATTATGAAAATGACTCTACTATCCAAAGCAATCTACAGATTAAATGCAATCCCTATTAAACTACCACTGGCATTTTTCACAGAACTAGAACAAAAAGTTTCACAATTTTTATGGAAACACAGAAGACCCCGAATAACCAAAGCAATCTTGAGAACGAAAAATGGAGCTGGAGGATCAGGCTCTCTGACTTCAGACTATACTACAAAGCTACAGTAATCAAGACAGTATGGTAATGGCACAAAAGCAGAAATATAGATCAATAGAAGAGGATAGAAAGCTCAGAGGTAAACTCATGCACATATGGTCACCTTACTTTTGATAAAGGAGGCAAGAATATACAGTGGAGAAAAGATAACCTCTTCAATAAGTGATGCTGGGAAAACTGGACAGGTACATATAAAAGAATGAAATTAGAGGACTCCCTAACACCATACACAAAAATAAACTCAAAATGGATTAAAGACCTAAATGTAAGGCCAGACACTATGAAACTCTTAGAGGAAAACATAGGCAGAACACTCTATGACATAAATCACAGCAACCCACCTCCTAGAGTAATGGAAATAAAAACAAAAATAAACAAATGGGACCTAATGAAACTTAAAAGCTATTGCACAGCAAAGGAAACCATAAACAAGACCAAAAGACAACCCTCAGAATGGGAGAAAATATTTGCAAATGAAGAAACTGACAAAGGATTAATCTCCAAAATTTACAAGTAGCTCATGCAGCTCAATAACAAAAAAACAAACAACCCAATCCAAAAATGGGCAGAAGACCTAAATAGACATTTCTCCAAAGAAGATATACAGATTGCCAACAAACACATGAAAGAATGCAAAACATAATTAATCAAAACTACAATGAGGTATCATCTCACACCGGTCAGAATGGCCATCATCAAAAAATCTACAAACAATAAATGCTAGAGAGGGTGTGGAGAAAAGGGAACCCTCTTGCACTGTTGGTGGGAATGTAAATTGATACAGCCACTATGGAGAACAGTATGGAGGTTCCTTAACAAACTAAAAATAGAACTACCATACGACCCAGCAATCCCACTACTGGGCATATACCCTGAGAAAACCATAATTCAAAAAGAGTCATGTACCAAAATGTTCATTGCAGCTCTATTTACAATAGTCAGGACATGGAAGCAATCTAAGTGTCCATCATCGGATGAATGGATAAAGAAGATGTGGCACATATATACAATGGAATATTACTCAACCATAAAAAGAAACGAAATTGAGTTATTTGTAGTGAGGTGGTTGGACCTTGAGTCTGTCATACAGAGTGAAGTAAGTCAGAAAGAGAAAAACAAATGCAGTATGCTAACACATATATATGGAATCTAAGAAAAAAAATAGTCATGAAGAACCTAGGGGTAAGATGGTAATAAAGACACAGACCTACTAGAGAATGGACTTGAGGGTATGGGGAGGGGGAAGGGTAAGCTGTGACAGAGTGAGAGAGAGGCATGGACATATATACACTACCAAACGTAAAATAGATAGCTAGTGGGAAGCAGCCGCATAGCACAGGGAGATCAGCTCGGTGGTTTGTGACCACCTAGAGGGGTGGGATAGGGAGGGTGGGAGGGAGGGAGATGCAAGAGGGAAGAGATATGGGAACATTTGTATATGTATAACTGATACACTTTGTTATAAAGCAGCAACTAGCACACCATTGTAAAGCAATTATACTCCAATAACGATGTTAATTAAAAAAAAAAAAAAGAATACGACCAAATATGCAGCGCCCATAGCAGAATTCCTGATTCTCTGGAACATACGGATATGTTGGCCTCAAAGGAGGTTGTTGAGCAACGCAGCGACCCAATACTCAAGGCAAAGCAGTCAGAGGCATGCCATACAGTAACGACAGTAATAGATGCTACTCATCTCCCGAATACTTGCTATGTTCCAGGCACTCTGCTCTATACCTTACATCTGACATTCAACATAACTCTACGAAGTCTACGAATTCATCATTCACTCATTCATTTATTCAATGCTTATTAAGTGTCTACTACCAGGCACTTGTGAAGCAAAGTTGACTTAAACACAGTCCCTCCTTCTGGCAAATCACAGGGTAATGGTAGATGAGCACAATGGTAGATGATTGTATCAGTCAGCAGGGGAACCAAGAGGGGAATACTCCTGGCAAATTCCGAGTCCTGAAAAGAGAAAATGCAGCTGTTAGGTGGACAAGTAGAGAGAGATTACTCTAGAGAAAAAGAACCATATGCGAAGGCATTGAAGCAGGAAAGAACATTGAAGCAGGGAAGAACAGGTACGTTATAGGGGAGGAGAGTGTGTGGGGTGGGCCAGGGGAGATCCTGAAGAATCTGTGTGAGAGCCAAAAAGTTTGGAACTTTGTCTCTAGATAAATGGAGAGTCAAGTAACAATAGACTTTCCCCCCTTCTTTTATAAGTGACCTACGTTTATTGGGGTGGCTATAGAAAAACAAAAAGAGAACAGTATAAATCATCACACTCCCATCCCATAGATTTAACCATCTGGAAGAAATATACAAATACAGATATACATATATAAAAATAAATATAAGACACATATGTATTTTTATATATACAGACAGTCCCCGATTTAGTTGGTTGACTTAACCAGTTTCCACTTGACAATGGTGTGAAAGCGATACGCGTTCATTAGAAACCGTATTTCAAATTTTGAATTTTGATCTTTTCCTGGGGTAGTGGTCTGTGGTCGGGTCCTCTCTCCTGATGCTGGGTAGTGGGAGTGAGTTCCAGTCAGACACGTGATCACGAGGGAAGACAACTCCTACAATGAGAACCATTCTGTTCTTCACTTTCAGTACAGTATTCAATAAATTACATGAGATATTCAACACTTCCTCACAAAACAGGCTCCGTGTTAGATGATTTTGCCCAACCATATGCTGATGTAAGTGTTCTGAGCATGTTCAAGGTAGGCAAGGCTACGCTGTGATGTAGGTTTGGTGCATTAAATGCATTTTCAACTTATGATGGAATTATCAGGAGATGATGTCATCATAAGTCGAGATGGATTTGTATATGTATACACACATGTATATGTATAAATGTATTACCACTTTTTTTTCTCAGTGTGTGTGTGTTAATATAATTGTTTTTTACAGATCTCTATTACAATGCACATAAAATTTTAGAATCTGCCTAGTAATATATATAGAATATCTTTTAGGTCAATAAATATTCTGCTGTAAATTTAATTCTAACTGCTGTGAACCAGGGAGAGGGAGGATACTAGGATAGCTCTCAGGCCTGATTGGATGGTGGATGGTGGGACTGGGAAACGCTGAAGGAAGTGGAGAGAAGTTTAATTTTGCAATGTTGGCCTTAAGAGGTCTGAGTTTGATTGTGTATCTGATTTATCTTTCTTAGCAACAGAAGTATTCCCTTGAAATGGATACTCCTTGTTATAGTTCCCTATCTACCTGGCCCTTATTTTTCCTTCTCACTCCTGTTTTTATCAGAATGTCTTTAGTTACCAGGCTGTGTCCATGTCTGGCATGCTTTGAACAGTGCCAACTGCCAAGCTGCATTTCATGTCCTGACATGATTAAGATAACCCCGGCAGAATGATGGTCCTGCAGTCTTTTCTTTTTTTTTACATCCTATGAATTCACTTTGAGTAAAAGTGGCATTTAAATGCTAGATAAAACATAATAATCAAAATGGTAGCAATTTTTAACTTGACTGTAAACTTAATTGTCTGAAAATTAGGATTTAAAAGTGTGATCCCTTGAATCAGGCTAATTGTATGCCATGGGGACGGTTTCGTTTGGTAGAATACCTTTGGTGAAAGATGGCAGAGAGAGATCAATTTGCCTCTCAAACCTACCTATGAGCAGTTATAAAGTTCTTGTTGGCTTCTTTAAAATCCAAAAGAAAAGTTTTTAAACATACTTCAAAACACTTTATACAATTTAGAAAATAGAAGGAAAAAAAAGAAAATAAATATTCCACAATGATTAGATCTGGGGTTCCAACTGAAAAGTAATTTTGCATTAATATAGTCTGATGAAACTGAGTAACAGCAGTATCCTAACAGGAGGATCAGCCCAAATTAAGTGTCTTCTCTCATAAACTCGGCATCATAAGTTAGGTGGACACACACACAATAACAGGCCTTGAACGTTGTTGCTTTGGAAATTTTGTTTAGGAGCCCAGGATTGGCTGTCATTTCTATGTCTCAGCACATCAGGCCAAAATCTAAACCTGAAGAGTATATTAACTGTTTCGTGGTGTAAAGAGCTTAGAAGCTTCTGCAGGAGGAAAAGTGACATAATTTTCACAGCTGGTTTTTTTGGTGCAAACTCAACACATTCAGAGGAATGTACAACCTACGGTTTGTGTTATTTCTGTAAGGGAAACACGGCCTCTCATGCAGATGCAAAATGAGTTTAGCAATATGGAATATTAAAATTCTAGGATTCTGATTTTTCCTAATTCTTTCTTGACCCAACTGAGAATAATGGTCAAAACAGATGCTAGTTGTAAATAAGCATAAACTCTAGTTTATAGTTAATTGAAAATGGCTCATCAAAATTATTGAGAAACTGAATGTTTCCATGGACATACATTTTACCTCTTTGTGTACTTAGAAATTGACCACTTATTGCAAAGCCACTTGTATTATTTCTAAACCTGAAGAGAGTTTTTAAAAAGAGGAAGATACAACACTTTTCAAGAGAGGGAAAAACCAGTGAAAGAAATGAAAGAGTTTTAGCCTAAATTAGAAAGCTTAAAAGATAGCGAATCATTAAAAAAAAGAATAGCTACCTAGAAATCATGAGTTTTTAAATATTAACTGATATTTCCATCCAATAGAATTTTTCTTATCAAATAATATAGCTGATAATAAGGGAAAGCAGTAGCTATCACTATTCCACTAATGGAGTTAAAAATCACACTTCTTGCCTTCATTTATGTACAAAACAGAGGAAGTAAAGACCATAAAATAGGACTTTTGGCCATGAGGTAAGGGAAGAAAGAAAGGAAGAAGGAAGGAAATGCGGTCAAAAGAAACCTGATTCTAGTTTGTCCTAAAGGGAGGTTCAATCTCAAATTGAAAACATTGGGTTTTAATAAAGGACGGTCTTTGTTTAACCATCGTTTCATTTTTGTTTGGATAAATGGAGGCTAAAAAGATACTGCTTGTGTTCCATATGTTACTCATTAGGCTGCAACAAAGATTCGAAACACAATCATTTTGTGAATAAGATTTCTACTAAGTGTAAATTATGGCCTCAAAGTGTACAGTCCCACAACTCACCTGTGTCCCCAGGTACCATAGAGGGCGCAATAATAAATCTCAGGTAGACCAATTATCTGCACATTAAAGTTCTTACTTGTTCATATGTTTGGCATAGGAATGGCATAATTTGCTGATCAACTGTTCCTGGCAATGTTTTCTGTGGTTTCCATAGAAACTTGTAGGAAATGGTAAGGTCATAAGTTACATATTTGAGTTTGGAGTCATTAACTTCATGTTATATGCCACATGTAATAACCTCTGATAAATTTTAATCTATGGATTACTCAAATGTGGAAAATTCTGGAACTAAAACGCACAGATAGTGTAGTAATTAGTTGAAATTAAACTAGAGTTATATCCCAAATTAATATCCCACAGAGTATTATTATTATTACAATCTATGAGTGTGACTTAACATTTTTTGTTTTGGTAAGTAAAATTCTTTAGTGTTTGGATACCATAGTAGGAGATTTACAAGATAAGTAATAAAATTAGGTACACATAATTTATAAATATAGGCAATTTAGTAAAAATCAAGTTATTATTATTATTTTGCTAAAAGAAATGTGCTTGTGAGTCATTTCTTTTTTAAAATTTTGACCAGAATCAAAGGGCTTTGTCCCATCCAGAGCTACAAAGAGGCTCCCCAAGGCCTGTTTTCTTTTTGTTTATTTCCTGTTGGGTACCCCTTAGTTACGTTAGGTATTTGCTGCATGAATTCACTATTCTCTCATCTGATTTTGGCTTTTACAACTTATTCGTTCATGCTCTCATTCAACCTCTCCTCCCCACCTTGCCATAAGTTAGCAATACTCCAATAGTTAAATCCTATCTTATCCCCAAAATGTTCCCTGACCCCGCAGACAAACTCTTTCCTCCACTATTTGGCCAAAATATAATCTGAAATAATGCTCCTCATACTGTGGGAACACATTTTGATTAGTCAATTGCATATATATCAAATTATAATTTGAATGCATTTAATGCATGTAGGAATGTCCTATTTTTAAACTGATTTTCTTTTTTTTTTTTTTGATGCGGACCAATTTTAAAGTCTTTATTGAATTTGTTACAATATTGCTTCTGTTTTATGTTTTGGTTTTTTGGCTGCAAGGCATGTGTGGGATCCTAGCTCCCTGACCAGGGATCGAACCTCTTGCATTGGAAGGCGAAGTCTTAACCACTGGACCTCCAGGGAAGTCCCTAAACTGATTTTCTACTTCTCCATTTTGAAGCTCTTAAAAAAAAAAACTCAGCTGAATTGAATTGAAGACATTAGACTCTCTCAATAGAGTCATATCAATAACATCTATTGAACAGCCAACTCTGTGCCAGGTGTAATTCCAAAGAATTCCACGAGGTAGAAATTTTCATGCCCTTTTTGCATCCGAGGAAGTGGAGTTCAGAGAAGTCGCATAAATTCCCCAAGGTGGCAGAGCTCCCTTTGAACAGTGCCAGGTCTAGGTGCCGCCATGATAGTTTTACAGAATGGTCATGACTTAGAGTTGTGCAGGGTACAACCTGTACAACTGTGCATGGAAAGCCTCCAGGATATAACTCAGGACTTTTCTTTATGTCCGAATTCCTTTCTAGTTATGTTGCACTCTGGAAGCAATATGGAACCAATTCTCCTTTATGGGAGAGGAGGAACAAACTGTGACTTTGTGTAGATGTGAAGAACTGGGGCCTGAGGAAGGTTTGGTAAGTGAGCTTTGTTCACAGTGGCCCCTACTCCAAAGTCCCTTCATCCTCCTGGTGGCCCGTGACCTCTTGCTGTCTCTGTGATTGGAAACTCCAAACAACCTATTGCAGACTTGCTCTCTCTCCCACTGGAAACTAGATTTCTCTTGAATCTCATTTTGCTGACTGTGGCTCATTTAAGTCTAAGTTTTATCACAATTACTTCTTAGCTTTGTGAACTTGAGCAGCTAACATGTCTGTTCTAAGCCTTTGTTTCTCATAGGTAAAATGAGAATAAACTGACACAATTTTAATGGAAGGATTGAATAAGACAATACATGTAAAGATACGATGCCAAACTTGACACACAGTGAAAGCTCCATAAATTATTCTTCTCCTCCTCTCCTTCCCTCTCCTTCCCTCATTTTTATGTATGAGAATTGTAAATTTGACCTTTCTTTCTTTGCAACCAACCTCTATAGTCTATTAAAATAACCCAACAGTGGGAATTCAGGCCAGTTTTGAGGGCCGGGGGAGAGCCCAGTAGACCAAGAGTAGAGAAGCCACTTTTGTTCTTTTCCTTTTCGGCACCCAACAAACCACACAGGGCCTGGCCCCTAATCTCAAGGACTTAGGACGTAAACGTTGAGATGCTCACATAGGGTTTGCATTTCCCATGAAGAATGTAAGTGAGACCACTTTGCTAGGTTATCAGGAAGTTTAGAGAAAGAGGCAGATGGGGAAGCTCTTTCAATGATAACACTGCCCTTACCTAACTCTTCTCGCTGAGCCTTCCTCTGAGTTTTCTGTGCTGTTCTTGCCTTTATTCCCTCCCTTTCCCTCTCCTCTGCTTCCCATCTCCTTTCTCTTCCCTTCACTTCTCTCCCTCTCATTCCTTCTCTCCTTTACTAGTCTAGTCTTCTATCTCTCTCTCCCTCCTTCCCTCTGTCCCTCCCCCATCTTTCATCTTCCTTCCTTCTTCCCTCCCTCCCTCCCTCCCATCTTTCTTTCTTTCTTTCTTTCTTTCTTTCTTTCTTTCTTTCTTTCTTTCTTTCTTTTTCTCTTTCTTTCTTTTCACGTCTGATATAAAATGATATTCAGACTCCCTTACATTCTCTAACTTAAGCCTTGCACATATTTCTGAGTAATGGTATTTACATGTCTAGGCTTGAATTCTACGAATATTATATAGGTTAATAAATTCAGCAAAGAACACTTTAAAAATAATTTTTCTAATAGAAATATTGCATACTCGAGGAGTGCCAGGGCATTTTTTCCCCTTCCTCTAACAGCTGGTAACAAAATTTATTGACATATAAACTTAATAAGCTGTTAATTGAGTAATTATCGATTGCAGGAAATGTGTTCTTAAAAGTCATATTGACAATTGGCAGAGAGGCAAAAATAGAACAGACTGGGTTTTTAACTCACTTTACAGCATTACCTTAAAATTGTAAAGAGTTAATTTTATCACACTACACATGGCTGAATTTATAAAAGATAAAATCACAGACGAGTAACGCACAGTTACTTGTTACGTATTCTTCCCATTACAACTGACAGGTTCATTAATCATACAGTGTATTTTACTATTAGAAGCTATAAAGGAGATCAAATCTCGAGTAATTTTTCTTCTTCCCTTTCATTTGATAAGTGTGTTGTTTCAGTGTGCAGATAAAATATCATGTCAGTCACCAAGAGTCTCAGGAGACTTTCACTTTTCCAGTAAGAATATTCTTGCTTATTTGCAATGTAAAAATTCCCTAGATCATGCATCATTTTCCCTTAACTTGGCCATCAGATCAGGTAAAAAGTCTCTGTGCACCAATTTGCAGAAGTGGTCATCCAGAAGTGCTGGGCAGAGGGATATTGTTTTCTGGGGCAGTGGTATTGCTTACTGAGCTTTGATGGTATTAACGACGAACACCTCTATTCATAACGTAACACTGATTCATAATTAAGGTTCTTGTAAATTACACAGATTGCTGACAGATTTCATAAGCTGTTCTGAGGAGAGGTGGTGAATTTTACAGTTTGTCACAGATTGCCAATGAATCACTTGAAAGCATAAATGAAATACAAGAATATTTGCCAATAAATAAGGGAGTCTATGATATTCCCTTTCATGGCATGTGATGAAAAAATATATTTTAAAAAGGTACTTTTCTGCTTAGAAAACAAAAAATTGTGATTTTTCTCCAGTCTAGGAAGAAAACCTGAAAGAGAGGCCATCAATCCAGATAGCAAAAACAGATGGACGTATTTTAATTTTTTCTAATTAGTAAGGAAAATGGAAACATGCCTTTTTAACTCTTGTCAACTTAAAGAGGGGAGAAGTCAACCTCGAGAGTTCTTCTGTGTTGTTCAGTGTTCCCATTTTTTGACTTTGAAAAGTATAACTTATAAATAAAATTCTTAGAATTTCTTAGTTTTGGTGATTTGTGTGACACTGATGTACTGTAATTTATACAAGAGCTACTTCAGTGTTGCTTTTCAGTGCTTCTTGCCAACCGAAGTCTTCTAAATATAAACTGAAGAAAGTCGGTCTGGTACAGAAGAGCTGATGAAACATTCTGGGCTTGCATTCCACTATTTTCCCAGAAGACCTTCTACGAGAAGCAGGGAAGTAAAGAGATCTTGATTGAAGTGCAAAAGCGTCTGCAGTCTGGGTGCGCGGTAGACTCGGTTCAGAGTCTACCCCGAATGGCCTTTCGACTCCATTATGGCCGCCTGGGTTCCAGGGGGCACACAGCTGCGTGCATGGTCCTCCTCTATTTTGGGGCCACAGCTGATTTTCTGTATTATAACTCTCCCCTACATAGGTGCAGTTTTGTCATGTCTGCCCAGGAGGATATCTGCAGGGGCTGGATTGGTAAAGCTATCTCCTTAGTTTCATCCCCAACTAACTTAAAACTGCATTTTCACACCCATTCGAGAACTGAGCAATCATTTGGTGAATCTGAACAGAGTAAACAGTCTCCACTTGTTCTTCCCACAGTATTTTCTTCCCTTCTAGTTATACAGATAATTGCCTCAGGTCTATTTTTTTTTTTTTTTGGTATAAGTATCATGCCTTATATTTGAGATATGATTCTCACAGTACCTTTGGTTTGCTAAGAGCTAGATACATAAGATTAGCTTAAAACCTCAACTAAGGGTTTATATATATAAACCCTTATATATATAGGGTTTATATATAGAAACTAAGGGTTTCTAGTCCGTGAAATCTGATGCCCTAGCTTGATGTTATGATACCACAGGGGACCTGGCATATCACGTCTGACTCCACAGCTGGAGTAACTATAGGTTCTTATGCCTTGGACACTTCCCTTCATTTTCTTCACCAATATAGAGTATCATTACTGTATTTGCATCTCTTCAGAGTACAAGATTATTGAAGAAAAGCATCACTGGGAGTGGCCATTAGAAAAATGAAGAAGGAATTTCTAAATGTAAAGATTGCATGGATTTCTCCACCTGCTTATGGTTACTGGGCTGAAGCTTCCATTTGAAGATGTGATTTGACTTTGCTGGGCCGCCCAAGTCAGTGTATTTTGGTTTTTCAAAGACTTATTGGGATGAATGGGTGAATAGAACTTTAGGGAAACTCTTAGGTACTTAAGTGCCCTCCTTTCTCTTGCTGGAAGAGTTTATTGGGAGTTTATTATTTCTATTGTTGTTCTTTGTCTGTTTTAGACCAGCCGGCAGGCAGACCGAGGCAAGCAGAGCCCTGTACCAGGCCTGGAATCGGAGCATCTTTCTCCAATTTCTATGTTCTCTCCACCCTGTCCCCTTGCCCAGGATGCCCCATCCCATAGCACCATCTCCACAGGGGACTTAGGCCAGACTAGACACCATCTGCATTCCTCCCCTCCTGAGAGATCTTCCACCCTCCATACCACCCGTCAGCTTGGCTCCCCTGGGCAGGTCCTTGATGCCTTGGCCTGGCTCCAGTTGCACGTGGGTGCCTGACCACCCACTGTAGCTCCTGGGTCATCTGACAGTTCACCAGAACACAGACAATGTGCTGTTGCTAAGTGACCCTCCTGTAAATGGAACACAAGAGGGGCTCACGGGTCTTCCCTAGTCTTGAGTCGTGTGGCCAGTGGGTTGGCTGCAGCACCTGAAGAAGGACGCAGGTGGGGCAGAGGGCCCCCAGGGCGGTCCCGCTTCCCTCCATGCATCCGCACTGCACGTTAAGCACTCTCTGGACGTGGCCGCCCCTTTCCTCCCAGGACTTTCCTGACCCAACTCCACCGGGCCCTTCAGTTCGCTGTCCTCTATTTTCTCTGGCAGATGTGGTGACGATACGCACCCCCAGGTCCATCTTTAGTTTTGCGGAAGGAACTGACTGCTCTTCTCACTCGCCTGTCTTCGGGTCTGGTAACCACTGAGAGAGGTCCCATTGTAGGGTGCAGTGAGTGTGGCCTGAAGCATTTGAAAGAAGACTGTGATAGGAAAATGTGTTGGTCTAAGTTGATGTTATAATATTCAGAGAGGTTAATTTTTTAAAATTTGTTTTACTGAGGTATAGTTGACTTACAATGTCATGTTAATTTCTGCGTACAGCAAAGCGATTCAGTTATACATATATGTATATACATCCTTTTTCATATTCTTTTCCATTATGGTGTATCACAGGATATTGAATATAGTTCCCTGTGCTCTACAGTAGGACCTTGTTGTTTATCCATTGTATATGTAATAGTTTGCATCTGCTGACCCCAGACTCCCACTCCACCCCTCCCCCACCTCACCTCCCCCTTGGCCGCCACAAGTGTGTTCTCTACGTCTGTGAGTCTGTTTCTGTTTTGCAGATAAGTTCATTTGTGTCATATTTTAGATTCCACATACAGTGATATCATGTGGTATTTGTCTTTCTCTCTCTGACTTCACTTAGTATGATAATCTCTAGGTCCATCCATGTTGCTGCAAGTGACATTATTTCATTCTTTTTTATGGCTGAGTAGTATTCCATCGTATATATGTACCACATTTTCAGAAAGGTGAATTTAACACGAGCAGAAACTGAGTCAGTGTTCACACTTTCCTGCATATTCTGGATAAGACTTGCACTCATGCTTACTCTCCAGGAAGCCCAGTACCAACCTTGTCGTTTATCACTGGAAGCTGGTGTTCTGGGCAGGACAGGCAATACAGCTCAGGAGTAGCATGGAACCAGCCCTAAGGAACTGAAAGAACATGAAGATCAATATTGTTTCAGTACAAGCAGGTTCCTGAGGGCCTTGGCGTTGCAACATTTTCCTGCAGAGGGAGATTTGAAATTTTTCATCCACTGATCCCTACTCCTCACATGGGCCCATGACTTTTGTGATGAATTTGTAAAATCAAGATTGTCTATACAGGGTCCCCACAAAATAATATTATACAGACTCCCATACACACTAGAGTCAAGAAGAAAAAATATTTTCTTCTTGACTCTCCTAAATATTCCGGGTCCTTGCTTTCATCTCATCCCCCGTAGACCCTGCTCCAAACAATGTACTGTCTCATTGTGCATCATACAGAGTTTTCTCTACCATGACTCTCTGGACACCATTTTCCTCACTTTGAATAACCTCTGATATTTTCCATTCCCCACTCCCCACCCCCAGTCCACTTCTTCTCTCTGCTTGGGGCCCTGCTATGCTGGACATTATGAACTGGCATCTGTGGGTTTCCTGTCCTTGGCTTCTGGTTGGGTTCTGTCAGTGGGAGGCACCTTCAAGTGATCAGAGAGTGTAAGGGGATCCTGGGTGCTCAGGGCTGTGGCTTCCTCCACATCAGACCACAGTCACTGCATTTCCCTTCTGAAGGCCAGAGCATCTGTCAAGTGCTGAATCATTACAGCCCTATCCAGTTCCTGGAACTGCTCCCACTTTTGTCTTCAGGCTGAGGAGTAGCAATGATCTCCCACTCCTGTTAGTTCTAGAGTGTTCCATCAATGCTGTGGGCTTCCATTAGCTTTACATGTCTAGGTAAGCAATACCTTCATTACATTCTCTTATTTCCCTTTTTGAGTGTGCCATCTCACTTGGGCCAAAAGCCTTACTGGTGCAGATTCTTTCTATCTCCTCTGGTTTCTCAGAGTTTATATCGTTTCTAAATTTAATAAACAGAGCAGGTTCTGGATTTCTGCATGTTGTCCCTAGACCCTTCTGATTATCATTGATTAAGTGTTAGGATTAGGTTTGGCATATAATAGAAAGATAAATGTTTTCTCTCAAATAATGTTGCTTAAACAAGATAGAAACGCATTTCTCTCTTACGTCAAGGAAGTTGCAATGTATCTGGTTGGCCAAAACGTTTGTTCAGGTTTTCTGTAACATCTTACGGGAAACCTGAGCAAACGTTTTGGCTAACCCAATAGATACTCAGGGCATTTATGGAGCCCTCGTGAAGGTCATCAGAAAGCCACGCTCTTTCTTTTCACTATTTCACCTACTGCAGGAGGTCCAAGGTGATTTCTAGGTGATACATCTGTCTCTGTGTGGAAGAATGGGGAGGGACACCATTGGGGTTTCTCTGTTCTCTATTAAGAAGACCTGTTGGAAGTACAGCATAACACCGATTACATTTCATTGGCCAGGACTTAGTCCAACATCTTCCCTAGCAAGGGAAGCTAGGAAATGTAGTCTTACGTCTGGCTGACAATATGCTCAACTGAAAGCCAGAGTTTTGATATTTAAAGAAGGGAATGATGGATGTTGGGAGAGAACGTGCAATCTCTGTCAAAAATGGGAGCTGCCGGGCTTCCCTGGTGGCACAGTGGTTGAGAGTCCGCCTGCCGATGCAGGGGACACGGGTTCGTGCTCCGGTCCGGGAAGATCCCACATGCCACGGAGCGGCTGGGCCTGTGAGCCATGGCCGCTGAGCCTGCACGTCTGGAGCCTGTGTTCCACAATGGGAGAGGCCACAACAGTGAGAGGCCCGCGTACCGCAAAAAAAAAGGGAGCTGCCATATACCTGGAGAAAACCATAATTTGAGAAGATACATGCACCCCAATGTTCACAGCAGCAGCACCATTTACAATAGTCAAGACATGGAAGCAACCTAAATGTCCATTGACAGAAAAATGGATAAAAGACATGGTATATATCTACATAATGGAATATTACTCAGCCATAAAAAAGAGTGAAATAATGCCATTTGCAGTAACATAGATGGGCCTAGAGATTATCATGCTGAGTGAAGTAAGTCAGACAGAGAAAGACAAATACCATATGATATCACTTAAATGTGGAATCTAAAAAAATGATACAAATGAACTTATTTACAAAACAGAAACAGACCCACATACATAGAAAACAAACTTATGCTTACCAGGAGGGAAGTGTTGGCAGGGGAGAGATAATTTAGGACTGTGGGATTAACATATATATACTACTACACATAAAATAGATAATCAACAAGGACCTACTGTACAGCACAGGGAACTCTACTCAATATTCTGTAATAACCTATATGGGAAAAAAATCTGAAAAAGAATAGATTTATGTATATGTATAACTGAATCACTTTGCTGTATACCTGAAACTAATACAACATTGTGAATCAACTATACTCCAATATAAAATAAAAATTACACAAAGGAAGAATATACATAAACTTTAAAAAAACATGGGAGCTGCCATATTCTGGCGATCATGTGAGGCATTCAACACCTTCCTTTCCTACTGATTATGCATCTCAAATAGCTAGAAAAACCTTCTGAGTAATGACAGCTAATTACTTATGATTTCTAATTTATTTAAAGTGGATTGAATTGTCCACCTTCACTTACTCCTTTTCCTTCCTAAATTATTCTTTCTTAACCTTCTGCAATATGATTTTCATCCCAACAAATTTATTTAATCTATTAACTTAAAGATATCCAATCACTTCCTTATCATAAAATCTAGTGTCCTCTTTTCCATTGTAATTCTCTTTAATTTTGTTGCAGTGTTAACGCTCTTGTTGCTTGGCTTCGGACATACAACATTTTCCTGTTTGTTCACTACCTCTCTGGTTGCACCTCTTCTGGTGTCCTTTGATGGTTTCTCTTTCTGCTTCCATCTGCTAACTCTTCCCACTCTTTAAAGTTTTAGGCTTCCATTCACTCCTAGCTTCATTACTTGGTTTAATGATTAGATATCATCTTACAGTTCAGCTACATTTTTCAGTGCCCTAAACTTTGGCCCAATCTCCAATCTCATGTCTTTGAACTACTTATAAACAATTTCTCAGCATTTCAAACATGATACGTGAAACCACATGGCTCTTCCTTCACAAATGATTCTCTTTTACAACTTCTCCATTCATTTGTCAACCATACCACATCTTCCCTAGCCATGTAGACATAAAACTTTTGAATAATCTTTTATTGGGCTGTCCTTTTCAATCTGTCATTTAGTCAAACCGACACTTCTTTTGAAATTTCTTTTAGCTCCATCCTTTCCTATCCTGTGATCATCCAGATGTTAATGTTAGATGCTAAATCACTCTAAAACCTTTTTGCCCATCTTTCTGAGTATAGTTTGTAGTGTGTGTGTGTGTGTGTGTATGTGTGTGTGTAGCTAATTCTTTTTGTATAAAAATAATAGGCCACATTTACTGAGCACATATGATATGTCAGGAACTCTTCTGTGTATTATAGATGTATTAACTTATTTAATTCTCACAGGAACCAAAGGAGGATGTCTTATTGCTATTTAAAGTTTTCAGATGAGGAAACAGAGGCATTGAGAAGTTAAGTGACTTGTCTAAAGCCAAATCTAGCAAATGAAAAGCCTGGGTCTCAAACCAGGCCTTCTTGCGTCAGGGCCTGAACTCTCAAAGTCTTGCTGTATTGCATCTTCTGTTGCTGCTTGGTTAATGGGCCCTGCTATGGTACAACTAAAAATCCCCCCGTCTGCCTGGGACACCAAGGATAACCCCATCCACCTTGTTTCCTTGGTTCTCCGCAATCCAGCCCTACCTGATACACCCAGCTCTGTTTATCACCACAGTCTATATATATAGTGTGGTATATTGCTGGTTTCATTTCTCTCAGCTCCCCAGATTCAGTTGTTTCCTCAGGCTGCAGCAGACTTGCTTCCTCCTGGGGTGACACTTTCTTGTTCCCAGGTCTTGTCAAACAACCTCCACCCTGGCTTGGCCCTGGGAAATCATGTATCTGAGGGCTGCCAAGGAGGGGCCTGCCCTTCTCAGACTGTCCCCTGGAGTGGAGCCCCCTCTCTGAGGAGGAGGGAAATGACATGAGCTGAGGGATGGAAATGCACCCCGCCTTGGGGCATTGTCCTCATAATCCTTTAAACCAAAGCTCAGATGCGATCTACCTAAAGAGTCAGTCATTGACAGTAATCATAAAAAATAGAAGTTTTGCACAAAAGTCTATATATGGTCAAATCCCCTCCTTTTGAAGTTGAGGAAACTAAAGTACATTGTATTTCCATAATTGGCCATAATTCACAGGTTATAGGTGAGAGGACTGGAATAGAAACCTGGTTTTCTGGCCCCTTAAACAAACCACCGTACCTATGTCATTCTAGGGATTCTCTGGAATCCTGGTGAGGGACAGGCTGGGCGCATCATTCTTCCTCCTCATGCTGATTTCATCATTGTCTCTATTGAGATTTATTGCAAAGTTCCATTTGAACAAGGAGATCTGCAGCTAAAACAATTTTGAAACCCCATGGTTGGTTGGCCAACCATGGCCTCAGGGCCTGATCTGGTCTCCAACCTGTGTGTGTATGGTCCATAGACTAAGAATGGTTTTTACATTTTTAAATGGTTAAAAAAAATTAAAACTTTAATAGCAATTGAGACTCACTCTGCAAAATATTTGACCAGTACTCCACAAACTGTCAAGTTCATCAAATACAAGGAGCGTCTGACAAACTGCCACAGCCGCGAGAGGCCAAAGAGGCACGACCCCAAAATGCAGTGTGCAGTGCTGGATGGGATCCTGGAGCAGGAAGAGGACAGTGGGTAAAAACTGAAAAGATGGGAATCAGGTATGAACTTACAATAATGTATACATACTGATTCGCTAATTGTAATAAACATACCATAGTAATGTAAAGTGTAACAGGGGAAACTGGCTGTGGGTATATGAGAACTCTCTGTACTATCGTCACATGTTTTCTGTAAATCTGAAGTGGGTTTTTTTTGCGGTACGCGGGCCTCTCACTGTGGTGGCCTCTCCCGTTGCGGAGCACAGGCTCCAGACACGCAGCCTCAGCGGCCATGGCTCACGGGCCCAGCCTTTCCACGGCATGTGGGATCTTCCTGGACCGGGGCACGAACCTGCGTCCCCTGCATCGGCAGGCGGACTTTCAACCACTGCGCCACCAGGGAAGCCCTAAATCTGAAGATTTAAAAAAATAAAGTTTATTTAAAAAAATTTTTCATGAAACGTGGAGATGACATGAAATTTGAAGTCAGTGTCCAGGAATAAAGTCGTGTTGGAATATGTCGCCTTCAATTGTTTTTGTATTGTCTGTGGCTGCTTTTAGTGGCAGAGTCGAGCAGCTGTGACAGAGACCACGTGGCCCAAAGACCCCATGTATTTTCTACCTGGCCCTTCAGAGAGCAAGGTGCTCACTACTGTGTTTCTCCATGTTGCCTTACCGAGCACTTCTTTCTCTGAACTTCTATACCATTTACAGTTTGCATCACACAATTTTTGAGTGTACAACAAATTCTCATTGAATTAGTTGACCAAATGTGTTATCTTAGTTTCCTATAGAATCGTGAATGCCATATTCGTTTTCTTTGGCTGCCATCACACAATACCACAGGCTGGGGCTTAAACAATAGCAGTATATTTCCTGGTGGTTCTGAGGCTGAAGGTCTGAGATCAAGGTGTCAGCAGGGTTGGTTTCTCAGGAGGCCTCTCTCCTTGGCTTGGGGATGCTGAATTCTCTCTGTGTCCTCATGTGGCCTTTTCTCCATGTGCCAGTGGCCTTGGTGTCTCTTCTTATAAGGACACCAGTCATATTGGATTAGGGCCCCACCCTTAAGATCTCCTTTAGTATTAATTACCTCCCTAAAGGCTGTACTTCCAAATGCAGTAGCAATGGGTGTTAGGGCTTCAATATATGAATTTCAGGAGGACATAATTCAATCATAACTCATAACAAGGGATACGCTTTTAGGATGCACCTTTTTAATCAGATTATGATACCCTGGAGTAGAAAAGGGTGAGAAAGCATAGCGCAGTGGTTTTGTTGTTAGCTTTGGCAATACTAGTCTGAACTCTGATGCCCCGCTCGCTCTGTTATCGTTACTGACTCTAACACATCAGGTCTGATTGACTGACTGGGTCTGCTTTTCTCATTTCTCATCTCTAGAATGCAAGGGTTTTACATCTCTCTAGACAAGTCACATAAAAGAACAAAGTACAACACTGAAGACCTTGAAGGGAAAGCAAAAAAAGACTGTGTAAAGTAGAAGAGCATTTTCGGTACTTTCTAATGTCATTAGTACTTTCTGCTCTAACCCCAAGTGAGGGTTAGAAGCAGAGAACATCAAAGATAGACAATCACGCTGGCATCCTGTCTCTGCCAGCGGTGCCTCTGTTGTCATTGTCTCACTCTGATAGGACAGTGATTGGAGGCTGTTAATAATCACCACTGAATGCCTTTAGAGCTGGTCTTCTGGGCTGTATTAGTCCCAGCAAATGCTTTGTCTAAGTAAGTGTGTCCTACGTAGGGGGCAAAAGTGGGATCTGACTTGTCGTAGAAAATTTGGAAATTATATAATTTTCTGAAGGGTAATTACTTAAGATGTTATAGAAAATTTGGAAATGATATACTTTTATAAAGAATAATTTCTTAAAATTTTGAGGTGGGGAAAAAATAGAATCATTTTTAAATGTAAAAGTGAAAAAATTGGCCTTATCCAAAGAACATATGGAAGAACACATTTCTGAATTGCATCCTGCTAAAAAAAAATCCTTCTCCAGTCTCAGTTTTTTTCCCCACCACTGTTATGCCAATTCCAGTTCCAAATATGTAAATTGCACCAATAAGGTATATGAGGGTGTGGCTGTTCTACCAAAATCACACAGATTTCTTATTGTTGTCAACTTTTGATTTCCTCTGGTTCTAGATCTGTCCTGTCAAGTCATTCAAACTATTCATTGCATGGCTTGATGACACTGAAGATGGAGGTGGAAGTAGGTATGTGTATATATGTGTGTGTGTATGTGTGTGGGGGCTGGCATGCATGTCTATGTAGTATTGCTATTAGTAAAGATGTGTGTTCCATTTGCAAGAAAACATCAAATAGGTTAAGAAAAGTTTTTGAGAGCATCAAAATAGTATTTGATAATTTACTTGGAGTACTTGATTTAAGCAGGTTCTGTGTTGAAATGCGAAAAGCATGGTCTTTGGAGACATGGTCTTTGGATTCCAGTCCCAGTTCTGCTGTGTCCCAGCTGGAAGACCTTGGGGTAAATGGCTAACTTTTCTAGTTATCTAATCTGGACACAATAAGGTAATTGTTTCTATCACAGAGTGCATTTTTCAAACTTTAAAATTTGCAACAAGAAGCTGCAAAAATAGTGCAAAATTAGTGAAAAAAGCTCAACAAAGACCTCATTTACCTTTAGTTAATGCAAAATAAAAAAGTTATACAAAATAGTTAAAAAGTAGTGCAAAAGCAGTGCATTTTTTGGATGAATAGTTCCATGTAATTTTATCATATGCACAGATTTGTGTAACCACCGTCTAATTGGAGTACAACACTGTATCATCACCACTTAGAAACTTCTCGGGGTGGTTTTGAATGTTGAATAATTGTAACAGTTAGTATATTCATATGTCTTTCTTTAAGAGGGATGCTTTTATGATTTTCTCACCGCTAGGAAGCTTAGTTATGATAAGTGGGATCTTTCTTGTTATAAGACATTTGATCATAATACCTAAGAGGTGTTTAAAATGATGTCTTTTTGGAAATGACAAAAAAATTTGTTAAAAATTTCTGAGCTCACTCTTCTTCACAAGAATAGTATTCAATTTACTGTACTAGAACAGATTCTAAAGTTAGAGATAGGTTCTGATATAACTAGGGAATTGGTGTTAAATCTAATTTCTTTGCTTGTCCAGCCAGCATTCTCTTCTGGGCGTCCTGTGTGGTCACATCTGTGCTGGCAGCACATCTTCTTAACTTCAGGGCTAGGATTTTCTGTCATATGGTTCTTAATCTTTAGTAACCCAAGCTAACCTGCATAGATTAGAAATTATTTCTCTCCTAAGTTCATTTATTCTTCCACAAATATTTACTCGGTACCTACTTTGTGATGAGCACAGAAAATGGTACCTGGACATAGGTGGACCCCTGCCTTCATGGACGTTCAAACTCAGTAGGAGTGGAAACTAGTGGATAAGCAATTATAATACAAAAGGGTGAGCGTTAGGGATGCACAAGGTTCTATGGAGGCCCCAGGAAGTGTATCTAGCCTGAACCCCTAGAGAGTCTTGAAAGGTTTCATAATAAAATGACATTTAAGCTGAGTTCTGAAAGGCCCGGGGAAGTTATCTAGGCAAAGAAAAAAAAGGAGGGCAGTCACAGACAGAAAAGTGAAGCTGAGGAAGAAACAAAGGAATACATGTGTTGTGGGTGCAAACCAGAGCGGGCAACGGGCAACAGGTGAGCTGGAGAGGAGAGGGGGCTCAGGCCACACAGGGCCCTGTCCCTGAGTTTGATTTGAGGGGCCTGTGTCCCCATGCCTGAAATGACAAGGAACCTTCTTTAAACAGACTCACGACACTTTTGCAACACCAGCCCGAAGGCTCTGCATAGAATGGGACCCTGGTCCTCATGTCATTACGAGCTGGTGAGGCTCATCTAGCACAGAGTGGAGGCTCCAATTCTAGAATGGTCCTGCTTTTCCTGTGATTGTGTGGTTTTCACCCTTGCTTTCCTTCTGCTTTGGTTTGAGTCCTTTCGACTTAAAGGAAACCTCCAAAATGAGTTTGGGTTTGTACAAACTGTATTCATTTCTGTGTCTTTATAAAATATTTTTATTCCTATTTCTGCTTTTTTAAGACATAAATTCAAATTCAGAAAAACAAAGTACCAAGAACAAGTTTACTTTTTCATTTAATGTAGAAAAGCTATAAAAAGTGATACAGATACTAAAATATTCACATAGGAGTTTCAAAATATAATACAGGAACGAGTAGAATGCTTCAGAAGAGAATATGCGTTTCTAGAGGAACAAGAAGAATGATGAACTAAAACTGTTCTCAGGACATAGATTTTATAACGCCTAAAGGATATTAAGTTTGCACCAGTCAGCTACAATAAATGACTAATTTTATTACAGCCTTTGGAAAGAATCCTGCACCCCAAGTGATTATACAACAGCTGTAAAGATTTGATGTGAGCTCTCTCTAATACAGAAGATTTTTCTTATTTCTCATCTGTCTGGTTATGGCTACTGCTTTGACCTTCTTTATGTCACTCATGCAGAGAATACATCTAACTCTATCTTGAAGTTCCTACCTCAGAGTGTTTGAAGCAACTACATGAGTTAAACGTTACTAGTGGGGTTAAACTCCTATGTCATCCTTAAGGCAAGGATTTCAAAAGGGCATATTTACATACTTCCAGCTACTGTTTTGTTAACATTAGTTCAACTTAACAACTCTCCCTTTGAGTATCCAGCATGGGGAAACACAAATTTGGCATTCTATCCAAAAGACCATGGAGGGGCCAAATCTGGACCATGCCCTGAACTTATCAAAGCAAATGTTTTCAGTTTGTTCTAGGGAGTTCTGTGTGCTACATTCAGCCAGCTGTTGCTTGGATTAAATGCTCAGGGTGTGGAAATTGACTCAGTCTCCTACTAATGAAGCTGTACCCTAGAAGGGCTTTGGGGCTCTCCTCATTACTGCTATCTTTTTTAAGTCTTCTCCTCATTATGTGTTGAATGCATGAAACAAAGGTAACATCTACACGATACCAAATATGCAATAAATACAATAAATTTGGCCAAAACTTTACCTCTGATTTTTTTTAAAAAATTATAGATAAAATGATTTCTTTTGAAATAAAAATATTTCAGTGGTTGAGTGTCTCACCTTAAAACTCTCATAATGTCTCTTTAGATAATTTGTTTCATAATCATTATTTGTCTCATAATGTCTCTTTAGATGATTTTAGAGATCTACATATTAAAAATAAAGGTAAGAATTGCCAATAAATCTGATCAGAAAGTCAATGTGGACCATCTAGTTCTCCTGGTCTGCTCAAGGACCTGAGTTGGCTATCTGGAGCGATGACCAGCACTGGCTGTCCACACCAGTTAAGTTAATCGAAGAGATTCCAGCTCACAATTTATATAGGATGCCAGAAAATCAGACCGACTAGTCAGTAATTCTTTCCAGATTGATTCAACCTCAGTGATATTTTTTATTGTCAAATGTTTTACTTTCATCTACTTTTGAGAACAAATTCTGAAACATTTTTTTGTTTGCTGAATTTAGTCCATTACATGGGAATGATTTCTCTTGAGACAAGTGTATGAAATTATAGGTAGATGACTGGAAATAAAATGATTATGATTCATCTGTGGTTGGTATTTTCCCAAAGTGGAATTCATTTAAATTAATTCATTATTCAAAAAGGAAATTGTCTTGACAGAAGATAACTCTAACTACAGTCATATAGAGCTACAAGTTTCCAACTTTAAGATTAGAAGAGGAACGGGTTGTTTGTACCAGTTCTCACTCTTGTTACGACTGTTGTTATGAGAATGGATTCATGTTGTGCCGTTTTCTGTTCCTTTGCCATTTTTTTTTGTCACAAGAACAAGACATGAGAATCTCAATGGCTAGTGTTATCTGTGAAAGGCAGTAAACTATTCTGCCTTCACCTTTTATATGGTCTCCTTTTGATTGACTAGCTATTCTGCCCCTTTTTCCTAAGTTACCAGTGGTGCTAAAAGGAAAGACGAGAAGTGGCTGCCTAATCAAATGAAGAACATTAGAAAGGTCAGAGCTGTAGACTTGGCCGCTGGCTTTCACAGCACGGATGAAACATGTTTTTAAAGAAAAAACTTATTCTTGTGACAAAGATTGCCATAAGAATAGAAAATGTCAGATCAGGAATCTATTCATGTGACAATGATTGTGATGGGAATGAAAATAGTGCCCACTTTATCCTTTCTCTTTATAATCATAGTAAAGTAACTTCCCGTGGTGCCGCTTGGGAGCTGAACTTGAGAATTCTGAAACTGGGGGAAAAAACATCAAAGGAAGAGTGAAGCATAATGTAAGAAGAATCAACATTTAGGTGACCACCCAAGGTATAGACACTTCTCAATTACAGAATGTGAGTGGTTTTAAGTAAAGGTCTGGTAAAATTGGTCTGCAGATAAACCACATAGAGTTAAACAGGAATCCTATTTCCACACTTATATTGCTTTTGAAATATCAAACTGTGAACCTTTCTTTATTATGTAAATAATAAAACTGATTTCTAAGTACATGTAAACTGGTAAGTAGGTCATTCAAAAAACACAATATGTTGATTAGTTTTTTTCTATGACAACAAATGACAAATTACTTAATATTTTTTTCTGGGTCCTTTTCTAGCACAGACGCCTAAGTTGAAACTTCCAGGGCACTCAAATCCTGTTGAATTAAACGGAGTTGAGTTAAGAAAAATTGTTAAGAAGTGGTAGTGGACAGCAGTAGCTTTCCCGAGGTTAAAGACCGCTGTACCTTTATTGAGATACAAAACCAAGGAATAAAATAAAAACATTTGATCTAGCACTCTAACTTGATAATTCATATAGTTAGATATTTACTGTGTACCTAATGTTTACAACCAGATCTGTGGTCCCGGGACTCTACAATCCCACCTCTGCCCAGTAAATCTTTGCCAAGGCACTGTAACGTTTGCTTGAAATTTGCAAAAAAAAAAGAGAGAAGTAGAGTAGTATATATTTATATTTGTATTTATGATTTTTAAAATTTAGATGTAATTGAAATATCATATCAATTTCAGGTGTACAACATAATGATTGGATATTTGTATATATTGTGAAATGATCACCACAATAAATCTGGTTAACATTTGTCACTAAACATAGTTACAAAAAATTTATTTTCTTGTGATATGAACTTCTGAGATCTATTCTCTTAGCACTTGTCATATATGCAATACAGTATTATTAAGTATAGTCATCCTGCTGTACCTCATGTCCTCAGGACTTATTTACTTTATAATTGGAAGCTTAGAGCTTTGGACCCCCCTCACTCGTTTGCCCACCTCCCACCCCTCACCTCTGGCAACCACCAAGATGTTCTCTGTATCTATGAATCTGTTTTTTTTTAGATTCCACGTATAAGTGAGATCATATGGTATTTGTCTTTCTCTGTCTGACTTATTTCACTGAGCACAATGCCCTCAAGGGCCATCCATGTTGTTGTAAATGGCATATTTATGATTTTTTATTAGCCTTATACATATTGGGAAGGGATAATCAATAACAGACTGACTTCTAGACTTCAAAAGAAAGGATTTGATTAAGATTTTTTGGTGTGGTTTTATATGAGTATTTTGAACAGAGAGCAGCAGATTTATCATCCATAACTTGAGATCACTAAGTTTACTTATCCCAGAGAATGTTCGGTTTCTTTTCCATTTGCAGGAAGACCCTCAAAGATCAAGGCTGAAGCTTAGTTTTAAGCATAAACATTAGTTCCAAAATGGTTGTCCATACGCTATATTGGTATTTACATTGTATGATATTATATAACAGAAGCAGCAAACCCTGCAAGTTCTGGAATACAGACTTGGGGAAAAAAACAGTAAAGTTCACTTCAAACTCCTACGTGCATTGTACTTTTAAGTTTGCCATCACAATATGAATAGAGGGGAAATTTCTTTGGCTGAAGTTTAGACTGTTAGCTCCTTGAAGGAAGGGACTATACCTTGTTTTTTTTTAAATTGAAATACAGTTGATTTACAAAGCTGTGTTAGTTTCTGGTGTACAGCAAAGTGATTCATATATATATGTATATATATACATATATATATGTAAATAAATATATATTCTTTTCCATTATGGTTTATTACAGGATATTGACTACAGTTCCCTGTGCTGTACAGTGGACCTTGTTTTTTACTTATTTTATATATAGTTGTGTGTATCATGCCTTGTTCATTCCCAGCACAGGGTCTGACATCTAGTAGTAACTCAATCAGCATTTTATGAATGAACGAAGGAATGGATATGTTAATCAGACACTTGTGAGCCTTTGTCTCCGAAGGCCCTGGCATCTCACACTCTCCAGTATGCTGGAGGAGCTCCCTTACAATATTTCAAGAAGGGACCCAGTGATGCTAGGAGTCAGTGAAGCAGTTTTAATAATGCCTGTTTTCCAGCACACACAACAAAACGCCATCAGTAGAACGGCTATTTTGAAAGTACGCATTCATGACATATTTCTGCATATGGTTTTGATTTTAGGACTTTTAGAAGACCCTGCCCCACAACGACTATCCACTTCCCTCAGACGGAGTCCAAAATTTCTGACTCCAAGATTCTATAAAAGAGCTGGAAGACTAAGGTCATGACCCTGTTACAATGAAAGTATCCCTGATGGGTAAACCCCCAACACCATAAGTGTTTTTTTTTTTTTTTTAGCCTTGTAACTACTCATCTTTTTTTTTTTTTAACACCTTTATTGGAGTATAATTGCTTTACAATGGTGTGTTAGTTGTTGCTTTATAACAAAGTGAATGAGCTGTACATGTACATATATCCCCACGTCCCCTCCCTCTTGCGTCTCCCTCCCTCCCACCCTCCCTATTCCACCCCTCTGGGTGGTCACAAAGCACCGAGCTGATCTCCCTGTGCTATGCGGCTGCTTCCCACTAGCTATCTATTTTACGTTCGGTAGTGTATATATGTCCATGCCACTCTCTCACTTTGTCACAGCTTACCCTTCCCCCTCCCCGTGTCCTAAGTCCATTCTCTACATCTGCGTCTTTATTCCTGTCCTGCCCCTAGGTTCTTCAGAACCTTTTTTTTTTTTTAGATTCCATATATATGTGTTAGCATACAGTATTTGTTTTTCTCTTTCTGACTTAATTCACTCTGTTCACTCTGTATGACAGACTCTAGGTCCATCCACCTCACTACAGATAACTCAATTTCGTTTCTTTTTATGGCTGAGTAATATTCCATTGTGTATATGTGCCACATCTTCTTTATCCATTCATCTGTCAACGGGCACTTAGGTTGCTTCCGTGTCCTGGCTATTGTAAATAGTGCTGCAATGAACATTGCCAACACCGTAAGTGTTTTTATGTCCTCCATGTAACTTGCTCACCAGGGCCTGAACTGCAGGCAGGCTTTCGAGGGGAGGAAAGGCAATCATGGTCGAAGATACTGGAAAGAGAGAAGTTGGAGATGTTGGGACAAATTTCATATTCACAGGGTTGCGGGAACACAGACATGCAAAACGTATCCTGTTTGAATTACTGGAATTAATGCAAATGACTTTCCTCTAGCAACCTTTTTCTGAGATTCAGTGGCAATACACATTTAAAAAATAGAATTTAATTTTCTCCCTTTTATTTTGTGTTTCTGCCTGCACTGAACTTCTGGCCTCAATTGTCAGTAAAAATAGAACCCTGGGGAGTTTTCCTTTCTTCTCTACCAACTAATCATTCAGAGGTGTTCAAAACCAGGAAAGTCTAATGTGTGCTTTCATTTATCATTTTAATTCTTTCTACTCTACAAGGGAGAAGCATTTTTCTCTCTTAGACTTATTAAGTGTTGCAGAGAGCATTTATATTCTTAACTGATGTTCTGAAAGCAGGTCAGTTTTTGTGTTTGTCATTTAGAAACCATGATTCACGAACAAGGTTGGTTACATTAGCTGCCTAGGGGGATGTTATCATTGGGGTGGCCCTTGGTTTGATGTAGAAGCAGAAGTGCCGATAACATCTTGAGAGCAAGCAAAATGGTTTAAAACTATGGGAAAGAGATTCTGATATGACCTGGGATTCTTTGACTAACTGCAGGCCACATCCCATTCTATGCCTTCAAAGCCAGTGTGAATGATTAGAGATCATCTGTCCTTTTAGTACATGCCCACTTGTTCTAACCTCCTGCCTAATTTAATGTAAATATTCAAATTGACTCTTATTTTTCCACAGTTTCATGGATTATCCTTGAAATATAATATCAAAGAATCTGGTGTATGGGGTAGCTTTTTAGCACAGTAATTCTTGCTTTTAATGGATCTTAATTTTATTATGAAAATGTAAGACCACTTTCTGTAGATTTAATCTTGATGAAAAGTTTAAAAACTATTAGAGTCCAAACCACCTTGGGTGTAATCATGGGAAAGGAGCAGGTGATTGATGGGAGAAAGGCACCACGATCCTCCTCTCATGGACACAGTTTTGAGAAATTTAGAACTAGATGTAAACTTATGGGCCTGCTTCACTTTTTCAGACTGGGTGAATATAAATTAGAAACTCTTCAGAACAAAACAGGAAAAGATATTTTTCTACCTATCGTCTGCTCTCTTCAATTCAGCAAAACAATTGACTTAAGTATCTTTTTGACAGCAACGTGGCTGGGAAGTGACACACTTTTAGTTTCAGAGAATCTTGATTTGTCAGGGACCATAGCATCTTTTGTTGAGCTTGGTCCAAATGGAGAAACCCAAGTGATGAAATCCCTGCTACTTGGCCATACAGCCTCTGCTTATATATGGTCAATGATATGGAATTATTTACTTTTCAAGGAAATCCATTTTATTTTTAGATGATTCTTATTGTTGGAACATTCTTTCTGATCAAACACAAAACTGCTTCCCTATGAATTCCAACATTTGTTTCTGCTTTCTGGAACTTCATCGAATAAATTAAATTTCACATGGAGATCATTCATATGTGTGGCATGCTGAATTTTGAAATCAAACATTCTTAGCTTCTTCAGCTGCTCCTTACATGTAATGGTTGTGAGACTTCTCTTTTCTGCCTCTCTTTGGATGTACTCTAGATTGTCAATGTCTTCCTAAGGTAGACACTGGATAGAACTAAACATATGTATCCAAATTTCATCTGAATAACAAAAAGTACGATGTTTCTTTCACCTCCTTTAACCTGAAAACTATAGTTCTTATGATGTAGCCTACAATACCTTGTTCTTTCCAGCACTTGCTAAATGAGCTCATGAGAATCTAAAAACCCAAGTGTTTTCCACCAAGAACTTCTGACACATCAGCACCTCTTTCTTCTTCTGTACCGGTGCAAGCACGTGAAGGGAAAAATAATTATATTAAGGACATTGTTCGTATTTTTCTAGGGTGATAAAATCATACTATTCTGGAATTAGGTATGACTTTAGAAGTCATCTAGTACGATCCTGAAATTTCACAGGGGAGAAATTTGAAAGTCCGGAGAAAATAAGTGCATTGACCAAAGAACATGTGACAGTACGTGCTGAGGCAGGGTTAGACCCTCGATCTCTGGATTTGCTGAGAAGAGAAATATTGTCTAATAACTCCTTTACTAAGGCAGAAAGCGAACAGTCTACTGAGAGCTGGTAAAGCAAAATGGTTGAGCCCACAGGCTAATATTAATCATTATTATCTTTAAATGAATTGAAATAAGCTACATCCAGCTAGAGATGTGAATGGTAAAAGACAACTTAATATTTCTTTAATGTAAAAGCGAAGAATTATTTTACTGTCTTCTAAATGCTCAGCCCCTGGCTGCTTTAGGGTCTCCGTTAGGATTATGCTACGCTGTCTTTTTTTTTTTTTTCTTTTTACTTCTTTCAAGTGGTGCAAGGACAGAGTAGCAGAAAAAGATGCAGTAGAACCAGGAACAGGAAACCACAGAAGAGAAACTGTTTTTTTATCTCGCTTGCTGGTAGTTCTTCTTCTTCTAACAGTGAGGGAGAGAGCAGGCACATTTCTGTCAGATGAACAGCAAGAGGTGCTTTGAGGAGGCTGAGGATAAACTCCCTGAACATTTAGAACTCATTTTCAGGGAAAAGAAAATTTCAGGATTATCGAGAAAAGTATAGAATTTTGCCCCAAGTTAGTTGTTATTAGCGGGAGGCAGAAAAGTATAACACAGTTGATCTCAAGTCTGTCTGCATAACCCAACTGCCTGTGGAAATGTAGATATTCAGATTCTAATTCAGTGGACGTGGAAAGCTTCCAGTGCTTTCAAGAGACACTCCCCAAGACACTGTGGTATAAAGTCAAGTTTTATAATCATTAGTATATTGTTGAGGGTTTGGGCTATCCAGTTGGCCTGTTCGTTTGCATCTAAGCTGATCTCTTACTCACTACATGTCTTAGCACAAGTTGGTTTACCCCTCTAAGCTCCATTTCCTTGGCTGTAAGATGGAAATAATATTGGGAATGGTATTATTATTATGAACCAACTCCAAAAGCTTGTCATGAAGATTAAATGAAATCATACTTCTGAATTAATACAGTGCCAGGTACCCAGTAAGCATCTCATGCATATGAACAACTGAGTATTTCTTTAGGAGTTTCTCTAAAATGCTATCTTTATAAATATGATACAACTTATATATTATATACATAATTATATTTATATGATGCTATTTATATATTATATTATATAATCTACTATCTGCTGGGAGAGGCCAGATTTTATGAGCTGGCAAACAGGATGTAGCATATCAGAGCAACAGAAAGGGCTGAAGAGTACACCTTGTTGTTAAAGAAAAGTCTGGAATGCCAGGTAAACTATTGGATTAAGGGAGAAGATTAAGTATTCCAGGGGGTTAATATACGTTGAACACTTGTTGTGTCTCATTATTTTATTTAATCCTCAGACTCAATTTATGAAGTCAGCACTAATTTTATTCCGTTTTCAAACAGGGCAGTCAGGGCTTGGAGTGGTTACATCCTTGTGCGATTAGGATGTTAGCAAGTGGTGGAGACTTTCAAACACACAAGGTAACTGCCATCTAGATCACGAAGTTATGATTGAAGACCTCCTGTCACCTAGTGTCCGTGTACCCACATTGCAGGCTTTTTTAATTTGAGGGCTGAAGACATTTTCACACTCAAAGTTTTAAAGGAAACTGCATTTTTTAACCTCTACGAGTGAGCTTTATTTCCTCTTTTGTAAGATAGTGATAAAGTTTCACAGTTTTCAAATTTTTTTATGCATTAGAAATAATACATATACAAAGAATTTAGCGCAGTTCCTGGCACGTACTAGAGGCTCAGTGAATGATGATGTACTTGCTTCGTGTGTACATTTAACTTACCTAAAAGCAACTATGGAGAGAGAGAAGGGAAAGGAATGTTTAGACCAAAAACAGAGATAGAGAAAGTTAATAATGGTTGGTTGGATAAGTGTCTACTCCTAGACGTTAAAGTGCGATTTAAGTGACTTTTATGGGGGTAATTTTGGCTTAATTTCCTCCTTACGCATTGACCAAAAAAAAAAAAAGTGAAATGCTCTCCACTGTTTTAGTGGTAACAATAATAGCTAGAATATTATAATTACATTGCAGCATATAATGACATAATAAACGTGTCTCTATTTTAAAGGTACTGATGAAGACTCAGTAAGATAAGATGGAGAAGTAAAATGTCTGGCCAATAACTGATGCTCTGAAGTGTGAGTTTCCTTCTCTGTTGTTGCAGGTACATCCCCTTAAAATTCACCTGTCAGAACCTTCCAATAGGCCACTGAATTATAATTTACGTATCATAGGTTCCCCTCCCGCCAATAGAATGTTGAGAATTTTTGTGAAATGATTTGATTATGTCCTTTCACAGAGCATTAAAATAGAATTATTTGTTAGTGATTATGAACTTAGTTTGGAAGGCATAAGAGTTTTGTAACTTATATTGAAATATGGGAACATTTAAATTACATCTCTTCATGTACTTCAATTCAAAAATTAGCTGTAATCTTTCATTGTTTCGGTCTACCTTCAATATTTAAACCTGTCTTTCACTCCCTAAGTTTTACTGTTTTGATTAATCTGATGTTAACAGTAAAATATAAAGGGAAAAGCAATGGCAGAATGATGGCATTACCACAGTTTCGGGGAAAGCAGTGGAGCTACCACAGAACTTCCTTTCACTTCTCCCTTCCCCCCAGGATTTAGGCTTTGGATCTTTACAGTGGAAAAGGAGATCATAATTATCCTCTTCATCCCCCCTTTCCTCTCTTTCTTCTTCCATTCCTGGAGTGACATTTGGGTGGTCACATCTGGGATCTCTACCTTGGGTTGAATGAGAGCTGGTAGGGACAGTGAAATGGACCAAGGAGTAAAGACCAGGGGTAAAGAGATGCCTTAAGTGTCATACTTGAAAGGAAAGCAAACAGGGGATGGTCAAAGATGGCAGGTGTCTCCACGAAGGTTGCTGTGACCTAGCAGCAAACAGAGTACAGGTAAAGGTCAACAAAGTTACGGGGAGATCATATTAATGGCCACCTTGATTCATTCGAAAATAATTCCCTTAAGCCCTCTCCCCACAGTTGGTGCCCAATAAATGCTTTTGAATTCATGGGGGAACTAACAGTAGGCACTCAATACGTGTGTGTTAAAGGTGATAATATAAACCGGCCGACGATTCATTGGGGTGGGGTGGGAGGAGAGCATGTGTTGGCGCAGAATCAGTTTTCTCTCTGACCATCTCGCATTACTTATTGTCCTTTAGCTCCTGTTGTTTTGCTGGGTCCCAAGATTTCTGCTCAAGGTTAGGGTGGCTTCCTGTGCTCTAAATCTCCTCTTTGTGGCACGATCCAGGGACTCTGCTGTCCTTTGTCTCCTCCTTCAAGCTGCCTCACCCACTTGGATTTTTGTATACTCCCTCAGCCTCGTGGTGGGAAAGGGCACAGTCCCCTCAGCTCGCTGTTTCGTTCCTGATGCTGAAGATGGGCACACCAACCATTTGTGTTTGTAGGTTTTTGTTGTCAATTACCATGGAGAATTCACAAAGGATTACAAAAATACAAATTATGAGAATGATACTAAAGTAAAGGAACCCTACAAAATATTTGCTTGCTGGTCTCTTCCTACTCTTTTTTTGTTTGTTTGTTTGTTTTGCTTTTTGGGGTACGTGGGCCTCTCACTGTTGTGGCCTCTCCCGCTGTGGAGCATAGGCTCCGGACGCGCAGGCTCAGCGGCCATGGCTCACGGGCCCAGCCGCTCCGCGGTGTGTGGGATCCTCCCGGACCGGGGCACGAACCCGTGTCCCCTGCATCGGCGGGCGGACTCTCAACCACTGCGGCACCAGGGGAGCCCCTCTTCCTACTCTTGTATAAGCTTCTATCTTGTATTTCCTATCCTCTTAATTTCAAGGAGATTCAAAGAGATTAATATATGCCCCACCTTTACCTTGCCTAGAGCAGTCTAATTAGACCCCAAGCACCTTTAGACTGGATGACACCCGCTCAGGGTCCAGGATACTTCTTCAGAACCCTAAGTATAAATGATTACTCATTTCTACTTTTTAAAATTCTAAACTGCATGTCTGAATTTTGCATTAGAAAGCCACAGTATTTGGTACATCTAAATACACACACAACTTGCACTCACAACTGGAATAAAACTGCATTTTAACTTTAAATTGTTTGTTCCTTTTAAGATTGTAAGTATTCTGCTATACTCCTAAATAATATGGAACATGTAACTCTGAGGGCTACTAAGCAGTCCACCATATGGATTTACTATAAATTTAACTGCTCTTAGGTATTGAAATTCGTTCCAATTGTCTAAACTCAGAGAATACCCCAGTGAAGTCTTTGTACACCTTGGTCCTCACTGCTGATTTTGAACTCCCATTAAGTACCTAGAAGTAGAATTTCTTAGTCAAATAGTTAGGCAGCATTTTTTAAAAACATGTATAAAATTGCTGTCCTGAAGAGTTACATTAACTCAAGAGACTTTCTGACACAGTCACCTTTGCCTTCTTCAAATCCTGGCTGGCTTTCTTCTGTGGCTTTATCAGGTATCCAGATATGAATTTTACAAACACTAGGGACCAGGATGTAAGCAAGTCAGTCCGTTGGGTTAAGGCAAAAATACATTGCTGGGAACTTCTATATTCGTATGTTAAAGGTTTTATCCTTTTTAGTATTTTTGTTTTTTACTTTGACAAAGTTGCAAAATGGTATTAAGAAATCTTGTATACCCGTTACCCAGCTTCAACAAATGTTAACATATTGTATAATCAACCATTAGTACCCTTTTCCAAACCAGGAAATTAATATTGATACAATACCCTTAACTTATCTAAAGACCATGTTCAAATGTTTCAAATTGTCCTTTTTGTGTTCAAGGATCCAGTACAAGGTCCACATCCATTTCTCCTTATTTGTCTCCAATCTGGGAAAGGCTGAGGCTCTGCCTTTATTTATCACGGACTTGACTTATTTTTAATTGCATTGGCCCAGTATTTTGCATAAGTTCCTTAATTTGAGTTTGTGTGATGTTTCCTCGTGCTTAAAATCAGGGTATGCATTTTTAGCAGGAATACCATATAAGTGATATGGTCCATTAGAAGGCAGATACCCCTACCAATTACTAGCGGTCATGTTAACTTTTGTCATTTATTTAAGATGGCATCTTCCAGGTAACTCTGTAATTGATAAGTATCTTGTAGAGAGATACCTTAGAATCTCATCTCTCTAAATTTTCAATTTTTGTGTGTTTTATTGTGTATATACTGTATTAGTAAAATGGTGAATGTATATAACTTATCAACAGCTTGTCCATACACATAGCGCTCAAATGCTCAGATTTTTTTACTGATAAGGCTATCTGACTAACAATGTTTCAGAAATCTCTGTTCTAACTCATGTTTCTTCTTCCTTAGGCTTAACACGTGACATCCCCATTGTTTCTCACAAGAAAATTTCTACTGCTGACTCTGTCCTATTATAATTTTCCCCTTATCTGCATTTTATACTGTCTTGAACCTGTGTGTATTTGCAATAGACTGCTTTATCTGTTTGCTAGTTTTAAAAGTATCCTCATTTATTACCATGTTCGAGATTTTAATGTAGTCAAGGCTTACCTTATATATGCTATATATGTCATAGTCTATATACGTTTTTATTGGGCTGTGTCCTGGGAAGGTAGCATCTGTGCTTCGTTTATTTCTGTACCTCCCATAATATAAACATAATGCCATGCACATGAAAAGCTCTCAGTTAGGCTTTGTTTATTGACTGAGTGAGAGGATAAACATCTGGTACAATGTTTGCTCAGTGAGGAAACATAATTACTTTGGTTCAATGACTGTGGCAGACACTCTTGGATGGCTAACCAAGTCACCATTTCCAACTTCTTTCTAACCAACTTCTAGTTAGCGTTGGGCACACAACATAGTTCCAGCTAATGAAAGAGAAGGGGAAATCTGATATGCAGTTCTGGGAAAAACTTCTGTTTTTCTCATATCACCCCTGAAATTGTGCTTTCTTCCAGCTCTTTGCCTCGGGTGTACAGGTGATGGCTGGGCTGCAGCAGCCTTTTTATGACCATGAAGGATAGATAAGAGAAAAGTGGTACCATTGGTCCTTACATTTTTAAACTGAAGAAGCAAAACCAAGAACTATTTACTTTTGAGCATCTTACTGTATAAGAAAAGAAATCCAGATTGGTGTAAGCCATTGTAGCTGGATTTCCTTCTACCTGTTAAGATAAAATATTCCTGACTTATACTCCTATAGACCAGAGAAGTAAGAATTGCTCTTTGATCTATTCAGAAAAACTTCATTGAGAAGGGGGTGTTTCATGATCATTTCTATATGGGAGAAATGACTTGGGGTATTTGAATTAAAGGAAATTCCCATGATGTGGTTCTGCTTTAGATCCTATCTGGAGGTGGGGATAATGTAAGCAATATAAGCGGAGCTCATTTCTGGGTTATGCCAACGGAGGGGGTGTGGGATGCCAGAGATGGGGACAGTGACTTACACCAACGTAAGGCTTGGGGAGCTGGCAGCAGGATGGCCCAGCTCCTAATGGATTATGGAAACATGGGAATTAGGTAAAGTTAATGCAGCGGGCAGGTTGGAAACAGCGGCATCTTAAGGAAGAAAGGGGAAACCTGCAGAAAACACTGGACATGTTATGGAATTTGGGGCAGTGGAGTACAGTGAGAGCTCAGAGCATATGGGGTCAGAAAGATGGAATTAAAACCTCATTTCTGCTACATACTAGCTGAACAAGCTGGCCAATTCAGGTCTTTTCTGAAACTCAGCCTCCCGTCTATCTGATAATAATAAGAGAGGTTTTATTATATTTCATGAGGTATGTACCTCAAGAGAGATATGAAATAATTACTCAAATGAGGAACGCTGGAAACGTGTAAACAAATAACATTTATCGACACCAAACTGTAGTCCAATCTGAGGACGATTTTACACGGCATGTTCTACATGAATGTGGAAGAGAATTCTGCAAGATGTATTTTCCCTTTGACTGAGGCTCAACCAGTAGAAGGGATGGCCTCTAATAAAAGGTGTACCTCAAGTCGCAGCATCTTTTGTAGTTCTGTGTGATTGGGTTTCAGTGGTGTTGAATTAAACCTCTGGCTTTCTGGCAGGAAAATTCCGTTCCCATAATCTCGACAGGTTAGACCCCCTACCAGTTTTTAAGCCAATAGTAGTAGATGAATGCTACCTTTTGGTCTTTTCACCTGTTTTAATTGAGGAAACTTCTGTAAAATGCTGTTTTTGGTTCCAGCACACTCGCTAGTAAGGATTACTACTCAAAGCCAAACTCATTCAGCCAACAGCACTAAAAATACTCTTGGTTTCTGTCAGTCAATTTTCTTCTATTTTCACAATTAGTTGTTCTGCCTGGAAACTGCCTGCCAACATGCAAATATCGTCCATGGGCTGATGGAAATTTGAGAATGTGCTAAGCTGTGTAAGGTTTAAGAGCAACATTATTCATTCACTATTTGAAATACTTAAACAAATGTAAATCAAAAAAAAAAAAGAGATGAAATCTCATTATAAGAATGAACGGCTGCTTTCCACCTTTTCTACAGTATAGGCTTGACACCCATTTACATACCATTTGTAATATTAATATTATTATAGTGAAATAAATCACATCCTTCACTTTTACATTTTTAATTACATTTTCCCGCATTTGTTCTTTTGTTTATAGTTAACTAGTAAAATATTTATTACATCTTACATATATGTTGGCGGTTCTGTATTTTAATCAGATTTCACACATAATCTTTTCTCCCTCTTTTTGTATCTTTTTTATGACCCTGTGCACCATGGATGTTGTTTTGTGGAAACCTCATTATTTTTTAATGCATGACTATTTATTAATGTATTGTGTATATAACACACTATGCATTTCTTTGAATTGATGAATACATTTACATCCACTTGAGAATAAAAATTCCCTGAAGGGCCAGTCTCACCTTTCTCTCGCTGTGTTAGAAGCCTATACTGATTATTTTTTCTTGTTTCGTGGAGGAATGAAAAGTGAAAAGGAGAGAAGAAAAAGACAGAGAAAAAAGAGAGACACAACGAGTAGTATTTTTAAATTTCATTTTCTGAGAGAACTTTCTCCTGAGGTCAAAAATTAATGCCTCGCTGCAAAATGGAATTTTCAGAGCATGCAAATTAATTTACCCTTTGCAAAATCTTATATTCGATATGCATTTTATGTCGAGCAATTGACCTGCTGTTTCTCCAGTTCATTTCCATTGTACTTGCTGAATCACCTCTTCCATCGCTCCACCATGTTGCACTTAGAGGATGAGATATTAATTGAAGGAGGAGTGAAGAACACAGTTAACTACAATAGCAAGTGCCACTGAATGTAATCTTACAGCTATAAAAAAACAAAAGACTCTCTCATTGAAAACCCTGCTGCTAACCATGAGCCCAACTCCCCACAAGTCAGACAGTCTTTGTGAACCACAGGGTAAGCAGGACGGAAACAATCTCCCTCCCAGGTTAATTCATCCACTATTCGCATTAGTTGAGAATTTTTCTGTGGGTTGTTGGGCGTGGGCCCTGTCCATGCATCTGCTAGGCGTCCTCCCCATGACTTTTGCCATCTTTTTAGAACACTAGTCTGGGCTCTTTCTGGGCTAGCACAGAACAGTGTCTAGCTTAACTGACTGGGAAGACCAGTGACCTTAGCAGATTGACTCTTTGTTCGGTGAACAAGATTCAGGTTTAGGTGGAAGGCTGTGGAAGGGAGGGGAACAGGACTGAGGTTTTTTCTCTTCCATTCTCTAGAGGGAGTCGTTTTGGGTGCTGCAGAGAAAACATGAAACCGAGAGGAAAATGTCCTCATGTTATTTTTCTCTCTCCTTCTCCTTTATACAGTTTTGCCTGACGTCCTCAATTAACCACACATTCGCAGTACTCTTGGACGTATTTCCATGACAACTCCCTGTTTTAAACGATTCTCTGTTTCCAAGGAATGTGTATAATTTTCATATGGTATGAAGAGGGTGCTGGGCAGGAAATTTATTGTGACCTCCAGTTTCAATAAGCAAATATGTCAATTGTGACTGTGTATTCAGGGAATAGGAATATAAAACGCTTTCTAAGATAGAATGTACTAGAGGAAGCATTACTGTCTAGTCACAGAGAGACATAGCGTGCACTGGCGTTTTCTAACCCAATTGATCTTTTTTCTTTTTTTTTTTTAACATCTTTATTGGAGTATAATTGCTTTACAATGGTGTGTTAGTTGCTGCTTTATAACAAAGTGAATCAGTTATACATATACATATATCCCCATATCCCCTCCCTCTTGCGTCTCCCTCCCTCCCACCCTCCCTATCCCACCGCTCTAGGTGGTCACAAAGCACCAAGATGATCTCCCTGTGCTGTGCGGCTGCTTCCCACTAGCTATCTATTTTACACTTGGTAGTGTATATATGTCCATGCCACTCTCTCACCTCGTCCCAGCTTACCCTTCCTCCTCTCCATGTCCTCAAGTCCATTCTCTATGTCTGCGTCTTTATTTCTGTCCTGCCCCTGGGTTCTTCATAACCATTTTTCTCTGTTTTTTTTTAGATTCCATATATATGTGTTAGCATACGGTATTTGTTTTTCTCTTTCTGACTTACTTCACTCTGTATGACAGACTCTAGGTCTATCCACCTCACTACAAATAACTCAATTTCGTTTCTTTTTAAGGCTGAGTGGTATTCCATTGTATATATGCGCCACATCTTCTTTATTCATTCATCTGTCGATGGACACTTAGGTTGCTTCCATGTCCTGGCTATTGTAAATAGAGCTGCAATGAACATTGTGGCACATGACTCTTTTTGAATTATGGTTTTCTCAGGGTATATGCACAGTATTGATACAGCTGCTATGGAGAACGGTATGGAGTTTCCTCAAAAATACTAAAAATAGAACTACCAATTGATCTTTCAAGCCTGTGCTTCCATTGGGGCTGCATGCAGGACCGCTTTGGCAATTCGGAATATTCTGGATACTTTCTTACCACCTGTGGGTGACATTCCCAGGCATTCAGGTTTCAGAGGCTTCCCAGGCACTGTGCTCACATGTCTCTGGCTTAGGGGTGCTCAGAGGTCTAAATGGGTAAGACGCTTGTCACCTCTATGTTCTCCTAGGACCCAAGCAATGGGAGATAGGCTTTTTTTTTTTTTTTTTTAATGAGTGACTAAGAAATGTGTTTAAGGATGAATACCTAGAGTTTTCTCAAAACATCTAGTAAACAAGACTGTAGATCAAATGATATTGTTCATTTGCTGTTCAGAGTCACTTAAATTCTTAGAACCTCAGGGTCCTCATGCTAAACTGGGACTAGTAATAATAAAGGCTCCACCAATGTTAGCTCTCAGTATCACTGCTGAGACTTCATCTAATGACTAAACATTTTCTGTTCTTATTTCTTTGTTTTCTCTCCATTTGTCCTCTCCCTTGCTGTATCAATATGTTCTAGTCTCCCACAAAAATAATGTCTTGACAGCACTGCCATCTCCCCCTTTTTTTCCATGAAATCGCTCAAATTTTTTGAAGATAAGCCTAAGCTATTGTTCTCACCTGCCCTTCACCTCTGGTCACCTCATGGGCCTAGAACTCCTAGTACTAGTTCCCAGAGCAAAATAGGTCTTCAATAAATATTCATTTCCTCCCTGTATTTTTTTCTCTTCTCTTCTGTGCTCCAGAAATAAACATTTTGAAAACAATTTTTTAGAACGATTATAGATTCACAGTAAAATGGAGAGGAAAAGTACAGAGGTTTCCCATATACGCCCTGCTTCCATACATGTAGCCTCCCCATGACCAGCATCCCTCACCAGAGTGGTACTTTTGTTACAGCTGATGAACCTACACTGACACATCATAATCACCCAGAGATAATAGTTTACCTTCGGGTCCACTCTTGGTGTACATTCTATGGGTTTGAACAACCACGTAATGACATGTATCCATGCTCTTCGTTACGGTGCGCAGGCTTCTCATTGCAGTGGCTTCTTTTGTCGCGGAGCACGAGCTCTAGGTACACGGACTTCAGTAGTTGTGGCACGTGGGCTCAGTAGCTGTGGTGCATGGGCTTAGCTGCTCCGCAGCGTGTGGGATCTTCCTGGACCAGGGCTCGAAACTGTGTCCCCTGCATTGGCAGGCAGATTCTTAACCACTGCGCCACCAGGGAAATCCCTGAGAGTATTCTTAATAGAGACATTTGGACTACCTCTCAGTGCCTCTGAACATGTGGAACAGATAACAGTTCAGTCAAGTGTGTTATTTGACTACGTGTAAATTCATACTATATTCAATTCAGTAAATGGATTTTTGTGTTTAGAAATTACCTAGAACCTGACTAGTACTCATATAACAACTACATAACTACAAAAGTGAAGAGAAAAACATATTTTTATTGGCGAAGAGAGTAATTGTGTGGGTCTCATGTAAGGAATCAAATTTTATAGTGAAATGTGACAACACAAGCAACTTGTTTAAAGGCTCCTGCGCCGTTCAGACCTAAGACCGGTCCTGTGGTTCTTTGTCTTCAGGTGAACCATCGGCAATGGTTTACAGATGGATTTTGTACAAATTTTAGCAGCAAAAGTCTTTGCTGTTATGCAGATGACTGTTTCAGGGGGAACGTCTTATTTGGTGATATTGCATTTTTCCCCCACTTTTCAAAATATGTGAAAGCAGAGCTCTATTTATGTAAAACTATCACAAACAGACTAAAAGTAAATGTAATCAAAAAGTTTTTTTGTTTTTATAACAAACAGGGGGCTTGATCTATCTCTTCTCTGAGGGATACGCCAAAACATGAACGCAAAATAAATCATTCTTTGCATTTTTAGACGTTCACAATTGATGGTTCTGCTTGACCACATCAATTTTCCTGATTATTCTTGGACTCATGTAGACCCTGATGCTGGAATTATTGGAGGCACACTTTGTTCTTCTCCCTTTTCCTATTTAGGTGTGTCTTAGCAGGATCTTGCTTGTACCAATGGGAGGAACTTCCAGAATCTCTGATCCCCTTCCATTCTCCTTACCACCTCATCCATTTGTCAAAATGCGAGGATGCAGGACATCAAGCTTGAAAACTGTGTCGCTGGTAATCAAGGAATATTAACGGTAATTGAAGATACACGATATTCACTTTATCCCTCGTTATCTGAATCTTCAGATGCGATGAATTAACTATGTATAGATGTAATTTTTAAAAATATGCTTTGAATGATATATGCAAATGGTAATGAAATTAAGACATTTGATTTCATGACAAAAATTGAAAATTCAAAGTATGTCCCAACAGAAGTTATATAGTCAATTATTTTCACTCTCTCACTCTCCATGCTGTTTGAATTAGTTTTTCTCCATAGCTGTCTGGCAAATGAATGAATGTATCAGACCTCGTTGGGAAGAGACAACACTGTTACTGTACTCACATCCTGCATTGGCAAATTCCATGAACAAAGCAAAACATCATTTCTCTCACTTGTATATGATACGCTTTACAGAATGAAAAATCACAGATGGCCAAGCAGGCACAACTTTCCCCTCTGTATTCAGTGGGTGTTTCATTTGAAATACAAAGTCAAGATATTGTGTTTTGAAATTTTGAAACTTTTGGTTTAGTGATGTATAAGTGTATAGGAGAATTTCCTGTGATGTCAAATTGTTCCTTCCGGTGACCATGGAGATAACAGATGTATACAGTGTAGTTGGACTATAAATTCTTAGCACTTATTAACCTGATGCTATTACTTTTGTTCTGTACTTGTTTAAATATCCTTAATATAAATTATATATTTTAAATATTATATATTTATTACACTTAATATTTATTATATGTATTATTAAGTTCTTTATAGTAAAATAATGTATTTTGAAATTTATATATAATAATATATATAACATGTAATTACAATGTAAAAGATATAGTTTAATAATATACTGTATATTACTTAAAATATATTATATATTATTAATGAATATAAGTTTATTTTTATATAAAGTTTAAAATATACAATAATATAGAAATACAATATATTTATAATTATATTTATTTATAAATAAATATAATTATAAATATATTTATATATCTATAAAGTATATATTTATATTTATACATATTTATAAATATACTCTATTTATACATCTAACCATTGATTTCACACTAAGGATGGTTCTCTAAGTGTGTAATAAAAGAAGCAGGATAAAAGCATTTCGAATTTTCTTTTATTGAGAATAATTTTATTTTGTGGAAGGGTGTTAGAGTTTATAACAACACCAACTATTAAGATGGGTTTCCATTTTTTCATAGCATTTACTTAATATTGCATTTTCCAGTAGTTATTAAAATTAGATAATTAGCTTTGAACATAGTGTTAAAAACATCAGTTAAGGAATGAATTTGTTAAAGACATCAGTTAAGGAACGAATTTATTAATATATTGTATTTAAGTGGCAATACCTTGCCACTTAAATTATGATTATGTAGATGCTATCCTGGTTATGTCACTTATTCAGCCCTGGATGCCTCCTAAGGGCCAAGTAATTGTAGGAAGTGGGTGGGATTGGGGGAGAATGAAGACTTAACCCTTCAGGGACTCACTGATAAATGTACAAGGTGCGGTGGTAGCATATTGAAGTTGCCTGTCATTCCCATTTTGAAGTGGCATCAGTAAAATGGGCAGTTCACTGACCCAGACTGGCCATCTCTCGACCTATTGTGCTATTAGCAAACCTTACCAAAGCATACTATGAAACTAATTTTTAAAATATTCCTAAATATATGTTCAGAATCTTATGAGATATCTACAAGACTTCAGTTTATAACTAAATGTAGGTAAGAAAGGAAGTGTGGAATATTGCAGAAATGCTGCTCTTAAAAGCCTAGTTACAAACTTAAAAAGCTTTTCGAGATTAAAATATGTTTAAACAAACTATAAATATAAATATTAAATAATATATAAATATATAAAATGAATCACTTATAAGATATAGAACTCAGAAGATGATCCTCTAATTACCTTCTATAATCAAGCATCATTTCCTCTAAGAAGCTGCAAGCTCTAGTAATCCTTTATTTTTCAATTTCATCCGCATAGCCCCACTTCTCCTGCCTTATGTACGCTTGCAACAATTACTCCTCTGATCGAGAGAGAAGAAACTTCCTACCATTATGGGGGGATAGAAACTGATGAAACAATGAGGGGACACATCTGACCTGTGTGAAGGTAGATGCAACGCCCTCACTTACCCGATTTTGACCATGTCTAAGCCCAGTTCCCGGTAGGCGGTAGCTGCTAGAAAACCTCGTATTCTCTGGAACAAACCAGGAGGCGGCAGCTGCCAGGGAGCTCAGTCCAGCCAAGGGCTCCTCTTTGTCTCCCACCTACTTCATAGGCCTTAGGTATTTCTTTAGATCCAAAGAAAAACATTAATTTTGCTCTCATGCAAATTTTGCTCTCTAATCAAGTTAAATTACAAAAGAATTATGATTGCACTTAATACTTGAAGAAACTTTCTCCCAGAACCTTTGTAAGATATTAACGTATGAATAGAAGAATTTTGGATTCTTTTATCTTTCTTTTTTATTTTTATAATTGAGTATAGTTGATTTACAATGCTTCAGGTGTACAGCAAGGTGATTCAGTTATACATATATATACACATATATATGTATATAATCTTTTTCAGATTCTTTTTCATTATATGTTATTACACAATATTGAATGTAGTTCCCTGTGCTCTACAGTAGATTCTTGTTGTTTATCTGTTTTACATATAGTAGCGTGTATTTGTTAATCCCCAATTCCCAATTTACCCCTTCCTGCCCCCTTTTGTAACCATAAGTTTGTTTCTTATGTATTCTGTGAATCTATCACTATTTTGTAAATAAGTTCATTTGTATCATTTTTTTAGATTCCACATATAAGTGATATCATATGATGTTTGCATTTCTCTTTCTGATTTACTTCACTTTGTATGATAATCTCTAAATCCATCCATGTTGCTGCAAATGGTATTATTTCATTCTTTCTTATGGCTGAGTAGTATTCCATTGTGTATATATACACATCTTCTTTATCCATTCATCTGTCAATGGACATTCAGGTTGCTCAAATCATCAAATCTCAAAGGCAGTTTTTAAAGTATTTTCTCATTAATATTAACATGAATTTTGAGAAAACCATGCAACAAATTCACGTCCTCTTTGGCAATAAGGATGATATTTAATAAGAACTTGTTAACTAGATCCCCATAAAGATATAATCAACAGATGTAACTATTGTAAGATGTGCCCAGAGGTACAAGTATGACTTTGAAATAAAGTTTTAAACTATTTCTGATAAGCACATGACTGACCTGGATTGCTTTAATTTTTAAATAATAATGGATTTAGATAGGTATATTACTAAATTTAGAGTTATATTTCTATAAAACTATAGTTTAGAGTGACATATCCAATATATCAAGATAACTACATATTCTCTGACTTATATGCTGGTTCCAGATATTTGTAAACCTCATAGAATGAAAATAACATGTTGCATTCCACATTTCATCTCTTTAAGAAAGATCAGAGTAAACATTTGAAAGATATTGTCAGAAACATTTTTCTTTGTACTTGGCAACTATCTGAAGGTCAGGAAGGGAAGGAAGAGTCAAAGGTGAATGGAGCCCAGTTGTCTGGAAGAATGGGGTGCCAATAGTAGAGGTCACCACGTCAGGAGGGAGGGTGAGCACCTTGAGTAAAACATGAGTTAATTTTTTTTTTTTTTTTTTTTTGCGGTGCGCGGGCCTTTCACTCCTGTGGCCTCTCCCGTTGCGGAGCACAGGCTCCGGACGCGCAGGCTCAGCGGCCATGGCTCACAGGCCCAGCCGCTCCGCGGCATGTGGGATCTTCCCGGACCGGGGCACGAACCCGTGTCCCCTGCATCGGCAGGCAGACTCTCAACCACTGCGCCACCAGGGAAGCCCTGAGTTAAATTTTGCACCTGTACTTGGAGGTTCAAATCAGATATCTCGGTGGAAAAGCCTAGAATTCAGTTGGGAATGAAATGAATTAAAGTTGAAGTAGAAAAAGAGATTTGTGATTTCCTTACGTAGAATGGAAACTGAAGAGTTTGGAGGGTGAAAAAAGGGTTGAGGCCAGAATTTTGTAGAATCTGAAACATTTGCTCCCTCTATTTTCTAATTTATTATTTAAATTGGGTCATAGTATCAATATATAATTCAGTTAGAAAATAATTACCTCGGATGGACATATAAAATATATGTCCATCCGAGGTAATTATACATATAAAATATACATATATGATTTTATACATAAAATATAATATAATTAATTTTATACATATAATTTATATATAAATTATATTATAATTATACTATATAATTATATATATAATTTTATACTTATAAAATATATGATTTTAAAATATAAAATCTTAAAAAGCAACAATTGTCTACATCAAGAATATTATGTGGCATGGGGTAATGCATAAAATAATCCGTCAGTTACCAATAACGTAGATATTAAAAGAAATAGGCATTATAAGTAATTACTTGCTTTGGAAATGTTTCCTACATTTTGACTCTCAAATGTGTGTACCCCAGCCAATTTATCTCTTCTTTCCAGAGTGTGCTTTTAATTAATGTTTACAGTATGTAGACCACTAGAGATTTAGTTTGAAATGGAAGATTAAATTCTGAAATTTGTTTCAGTAAACAGATGAAGGTTTAATAATTTTGTTGACTTTTAATGCTGATTTAATGGGAAGAGTTTTGAGGATCAGATGTTAAGACAAACAGAAAAAAAACGAGCCTGAGATGTATGTTTCTAGGCAAATAAATGAAATATTTACATCTATTTTGTAAGCTTCTTCATAATGACTTGTTTTCCAGTTCTGAACCATATTTTGTTTATAGAAGAAATTTCAATATTATCACACACAAAAAATTGAGCCTCTGTGATATCAGAGTGAGTCCTAAAGTTCATGAGTGGAGCAAAGTAAGAGACTGCAATTGTTCTGATTGTTCTAGATTCATAAGGCAAAGGCGATTTTGGCCAGTTCTGGGAAATATACTCTCGCTCTTTCTCATTGGATTTGAATGTGAGGAAATGAAGTGTAAATGTGCTGTGTGAACTTGTGCCTTTGAAGGGAGAGCTTGCTGAAAATGAAGCCATCATGGATGGGAATTGGGACTTGGTAACAATATCTGAACCTTGGGCCATGTTGCCCTGAAGCTGACCATGTCTTTGATTTTTTTCAGTTACGGTGCCTAGCTCTTTTTTTTTTTTTAAATCCTAAAATCAATGTGGGGAGGATTTTCTGTCCCTGTAAGCATCCTAAATGATAGAACAGCTCTCATTGTTGATGACTTTGTTTTTTTCCTAAGAAATTCCTGAACACAAAACCAAGCAGAAAAGTCATATCTTATAGTTCCTGGTTCAAGCAGTGACCATATCTTACCCAGTTTTCAGGAAGTCCTCTGGGTCAATCTGGTTCCTTCACCACCCCAAGCAAGGTGAGGTGCTTTCTATACTCAAACAAAGTTTTATATCCCTGCGGCTTCACTTTAACTTTTTACCTGGGGGCTGCATGGTCGTAACTGAAACACTGTCGCCTGGTATATATTCTGAGCACAAGACTGGGAGAGGCTGCAAGGTCCAGTGACTGGGCATTTTTGTGATGGATGTTGGGACATCTCCTGACCACAAGTATGCATGGCTGAACCGCGATGATTTCTTAGAAATGATACACACTGAGTTCCCTCTGTCTTTTTATCTCTTTTCCCCTTCTTTTTCAAGGAGGAAGAGTTAAACGTAGACTCTGTGTAAAACCCTACATTCTTTGCGCGCATTTTAAGGCAGAAGCAGGTGTACCTCTGTGCATCCCAGTGCCCTACAAGCCCTTCATAAGTGTGACCCCAACCTCTGAGACTCAGTTATAATTTCTGTCCAAGGAGACATGATAATAACCCTTCATTGTACTTTACCTGATATTCACATGCCTAAAATCAATCACATGTATTTGTGTCCTTGTCTTACAGACGGGGCTACTGAAACTCAGAGAACTGGGGACTAGCAGACAGGTCTTTGAATAGCAGGTCCAGGCTCCTGCCACCATTCACGAGCGTGGCTTCGAGCACTAAGGTACACAGTACATGCTAGTACAGCCTTCTCTCTCCACATTCAAGGACCCGGCTGCCCTCTCCAAAAGGGAGCGTCAGAGAGAATGATCACACGCCCTGCCTACGCTGTCCCCTACACTTCCTCTCATCCTTTGACTCTGTCCTTCTCACAACATCCCTAGAGCAAGAGCAAGAAGGTGAAGATACGCTTGCTTGGGTACACACACACACACACACACACACACACACACACGCGCGCGCGCGCGCACACACACACACAAGGCCTCTCATAACACCACTCTCTTTGGACTAGCACTGTTTGCATTTTATCCTTTTTGAAAATTAAAGTACAGTTGATTTACAATATTCTGTTAGTTTCAGGTATACAGCAAAGTGATTCAGTTTTATATATATTTTTTTTTTTCTTTTTTTTTCAGATTCTTTTCCGTTATAGGCTACTACAAGATATTGAATAGAGTGGAACTTGCCGAGAACCTTATTTTCAACCAGTGCAATGATTACTATAAATTTTTGTCCACGAAAAAGCACGAATCCTTATGGAAAACTCTTTGTTTCTTCCTTTTGATGCGAAGAAAACAGAAGACATTAGCTGGCTGCTTAAACGTATTAGAGTTTGTTATTATTTAATAAAATATGTCTCTGTTTACTGGTTTTTTTTGCAAAAATGTGTTGTACCATACCAAATTCTTTGCAGTAATTCCAAGCTGCTAAGAAAGTCTCAAAGGATATTTTTAGTGTGATTTTTAAACTCTGTGAAATCAACTCCTTTTTGGACTTTAATGAGAACAATACAACATCAGATCTTTCCCTAAAGCTAGCTGCTGATTCACCTCCTGTACTTGCTTCTTAACCCCATGGCTGGTCAGGGAAGAGTGAAAGGAAGGCTTTAGAAACCTTCTACTTGCTCTTTGCCAAAGTGTCATCTTCCTCCCAGGACTGAATCAGAAATCAATCTCGATCCCTTGCTGGTGGGACATCTATAACAGCACTCTCTCCCCATCCTTCTGTTTGTTTTTAGAACAACTCCAAAAAACGACAACATTTTTCCAGGAGATGCATCGCTTAGAACAGGGAAATGCCAAGCAGCCCTGTCAGTTCTTATCTCAGAATCCCTACAATTCTTGTTTTAGGAGATTATAAGGATTTTAACATTTTTATTTATTTTTTAAAAATAAAGACTACATCCCCTGCAAAATAGTGGGTGTATTAGAAGAGATGCTTCTTTGGTTGTTTTGCATGAAGACATTGCATTTCTAGAGGGAGAAGTCAGATGTTGGCTGAAGTAGTTCAGGGAAGTGTTTACATCAGGACTGTGGGCTTCTTATAATGCGAACTGTACCATATGATCAGACTATGTGATCAGACTGCTTGATCTTAATTTCTTTTTTAGATTAGAGCAGGACAGTACTTATAGTAACAATTTAATTGAAGTTGCATTCACTTAAGGATAATGAGGGGTGAAGATTTCATGTCTTAGTGGTATGCTCTTGTTATATGTTTCTGCCACAGTGGACAGGCTAAAACAGAAAGTTGTCTGTTAGTTATTTATAGGTATTTTTCTACAATAAGTTTGCCTCGCCAAGCTTGGTTTAGAGAAAATATCAGTATTTTCTCCCCAAGAACATATCACCTAGAGGCTGTGACAAACACACACTGGATTGCTTTGAAGAATTCTTTCAAAACCTCCACGTTAAAAAGTTAGAAAAGGAAAAAACGTACAATAATTTTACTCTTGGTTGTCATTCAGCAGCATCAAGCTCAAATGGATGTTCTACTTTTAAGGATTAGAGAAGAAAAGAAATTGACCCGTGTTTTTCTTCCCTCCTCCTTTTTGAAAGAAATTATGATGGGCTGATTCCACATCCTTTTCTTCAACCATTATCTAATAATTCACGAATTTATATATTCTTTCCAGATTTTTTCACCCTCCAATCCTGAATCCAACTGGGCATGTCCTACAAGTATGTCAAACACAGTTTTCTCCCCAGACATGCTCCTCCCCTGTGGACCTTAGCAATTGGTAGGTGCCATTGTCTACCCAGTTGGCCAAACCATGCTTCTGTGAGTTACCATTGACCTCTGAATTTTTCTTACCTGCCTCTTCTGACCACTAAATGCCATCTTTTTGGAAAAGACCCCTGGTCTGGGCTGTTCTGTCATTCATTAAAGCAACAGTCTTCATCTAGTTTTGGACTCAATACTGAAGAGTTCTGAAAAGTTTAACCCATATTTACCAGCCTAACTGTGGCCAACCAAGTGAAGACATGAGACGTGAGAGAACAAGGATAGAACCGCTTTCTCAGACATGTTCACCTGTGTGCAGGTGTCCAGTGTTGATAATCCAGCCAGTATTTTAACTCCTGAGATGTGCCCGAGGTGTTAGGAGAAAGTCACACCTGGCATCCACACATTGCCGTCCTCCTGAGTCCTCTTCTCTGGGAGAGAGAAGCTGGAAGGCTAAAGGCTCATTGCTCCAAAGGATTTCAGAGGGAGAGGGAGTGGCATTCCATGAAATAGGAAATGTGGGGGTTTTGTGCATTTGGAAAAGAGTGAATGCGAACCTTTCATCCATCCCCAATTTCATATGCTGCTGCTAATTTATTATGGCAATGATTCATGGACAAAATAATCGAAAAAGACAGCAGATCAATTTCCAGTTTGTTAACAAAGAATATATATTAAAAGTGTGATTAAAATGTGATTTGTAAGAAATCAGTATCTGAAAATCCTTTGAAATCTAATTCCTGGGACTTCTAAGCTTCTAGAATTAATATATTAAGAATTCATCAATTTCTCTCACTTTAAGAAATTGTTGAATAGCCTTAAAATTAATAAATTTATATATTTCTTTTGAAGTAACCTGGTTGCTTTTCCTTGGGATTCAGTAAGTCATTATTATTCTTAGGAGTAACTTCAATTTACAGCAATTTTCTTTTTTATTGTCTCTTAAAATACACAATGCATAATAATGCCACATTTTAAACACTTGATCAATACACAAGCTCATAAATGGTCCTTTCTGTCCTCCACCTCCTATTCTGCCGTCTACCCAACACCAGCAAGGAGAAGCTACAATGGATAACAGTGAGGGTTCCCCCAGGTCCTCTGTCCATTACTGCATTGCATTTAATAAAACATAACTAGATCTACTGTTTGCCTTTGTCTTATTAGCCTTTTTTCTTCAAAGCATGAGCCTCTGACTCTCTTTTTGACTATTACAGTGTTCTGCATATGGAAGGACCCGTTGATTTAATGATCCCTCCACTGCTGTGCATCTTAGGGGGGAAATAGATGGTGTCCAGGTCAAGGCTACCTCCTAAAATATCTCTCCACACTTTCTGCTCCGCCTGCTGGCATAGGTTAGGGCACTATCGACTCTTTTCTGAATCCTTCCGACAACCTCTTACTAAGCTATCTCTCTTTCTCTAGCTTTCATTTCTCTCTAATTCATTATCACCTGCAACTGATGTGACTCCTTTAAAATGCAAATTCCATTCTATGAACTCTGGTTGATACTCTTTCATTTGTATAGGATGCAGCCCCTCTCCTTAGCATAAGCAAGACCTCTTATGAATGAATCTCTCTTGTGCCTACTTTCCCCACCTCCCCTCTGTCCCTTCACCTCTGTGCATCCTGGACGCCACACAAGCCATCTGTCATTCTCTGAATGTACCCTGGCCTGTCTTGTCTCCACGTCATGGACCTTGCTGCTTCATAAGTGTAGAGTGACTTGTTCCGTTTGGCTTTTCTTGTGAACACCTTTGGACTCAATTCAAATATCATCTCAATTTGCCTGGTTTTCTTTCACAGAGTTAGAGACCTTTTCTGTGCCTCTGTGAGCCCTTATACATACCTCTGCTCTATGTATTTCAATGACTATCTCCTACAGGGACCATGTTTTATTAATTTTCATGTCCCCAGCATCAATCAGAATGCCTGAAAAATAGTAGAGATAAAAGCAAAATAAATATTTATGTAATGAATAAGTGAATGAAAAAATCAGCAAGGGTGAAGGTCAGGCAACTTGACTACCAGGAAACGGAAATTAAAGGTAGGAGAGAGAAATATACAAGGCATATGCAATTTATCAAGCAATTTTTAAAAATCAATTGACCCAAAGTCATAGTATTTGCGAAAGACAACAAAATTCAACATTTCAGACTCAAACCCATCAACCTGGCCCCAACCCACTCCATCTTCCCACCACAGTATCACCTTTACCCCTGATCTGACCTCTATCTTTTTTTCTGGACCTCACTCTTAGTTTACCCCTATCAATAAGCTTCTACTCTTCTCCTAGCCTCCTCTCTACTTTCTACAGTCTCATGGCTCTTGACACTCTGATCAATCTGACACCTCTGTCACGGTGCTGATCCAGACCCAAGGGGCAAGATGTAGCATCTGTGGCTATTTTACTTCCATTGAGATCAGAGGGAATTGAGACTCAGTTTAGATTTTGGATGCTATTGCATTTCTTTATGCACAAGCAGATTTGTTCCTTTATATATACAATAATGATCGTGCTGCTTTTAATTAGCAAAGTTAGATTCTTAGATACTATTTTTTCCAGGGACTTGCCTAAAATTTTGCTAATTGATTCCAGATGAAGAGTAAGACTGGAAACGTCTCCATGGCTTGAATCGTAAGGTTTCATGTAACTGTAGATAAATAAAATGAAATTTAATACTAGTCATTCAGCTATGCCTTTCAGTTAAGAAATTTTATGTAAATGATAAAGCCCAGAAAACAGTTTCTAATTGCTAAGCTTTAAAACAAATGATGCACAATTTAGAGCAATATTTTAATTTTATTTTTTATTTTTGGCTGCGTTGGGTCTTCGTTGCTGTGCGCAGGCTTTCTCTAGCGGCGGCGAGCGGGGGCTACTCTTGTTTGCGGTGCGCAGGCTTCTCATTGCAGTGGCTTCTCTTGTTGCAGAGCATGGGCTCTAGGTGTGTGGGCTTCAGTAGTTGTGGCACAAAGGCTCAGTAGTTGTGGCTCTTAGGCTCTAGAGCGCAGGCTCAGTAGTTGTGGCACACGGGCTTAGTTGCTCCACGGCATGTGGGATCTTCCCTGACCAGAGATTGAACTTGTGTCCCCTGCATTGGCAGGCGGATTCTTAACCACTGTGCCACCAGGGAAGTCCCCTAGAGCAATATTTTAAAAGCATAAATATCTAGGTATCATCTGAATCTTTATCATGAATATCAATATTTAAATGATGCTGTTTATTCTAATCATATTTAACCCTATTTTTATGTTTAAGACTAAATGAAGAAATTCATCCTGCAACCTACATTAATGAGAATAAAACTTGTTACCATTTGTTGAATGTTTATTACACATGTGTCTGGCATTTCATTTACATCCTTTAATTTAAATCTCACAACAAGCTATGAGGTAGGCATTACTTTCTCTGCTTTGCTAATGAGAACATGGACTCTCAGAAGTGGAGGTGTCATTCCCAGCAGAAACAGCTCTTGATTGGAGGGACAGACACTTGAATCCAGCTCTAACTCAGAAGTCTGTGCAATAGCCACCGGTTGCTCCTGCCCGCTACCCGCATGCGTCTATTTACTCCCACGCCTAGGGTTGGAAGCATTTCAGAGCAAATGAATGTAATTCTGTTGCTTTGGGACTTTGCTACATTTCAGCGTCCAACTCCTTTGTGGGTCATCTCTCACTGGATGGGTAGGCTTAACGAGATTAAGGCTGTTTTGTCTTTTTAATGTTCCATTTCTGGACTCATCATTCTGCTTCCCTTGTGACCAGCAGAGAGGAAGTGAAATATTATCTGAAGCTCATCTTAGGTCGTTGATCCCAGGCTTTGCTGGGCAGAAGAATTAGTGCAAGAGCCAGTTAAAATGCAGAGTCCAGGACGTTGTTCCTCAAGATGAGTTTTAGTAAATCTGGGATGCAGCCTGGCTGTCTAAATTAGTAAAAAGAGCCCCTGCTTTTTCCATCCCCCCTTCTTTTTCTTTAATGCAATATAACTAACGTTTAACATTATATTAGTTTCTGCTGTGCAATGTAATGATTTGATATTTATATATATTGTGAAAGGATCATTAACAATAAGTCTAGTTGATATCCAACACAATTACAAATTTTTTTTTCTTGTGATGAGAATTTTTAAGATCTACTCTCTTAGCAACTTTTAAACATGCACAATGGCACTATTAACTATAGTCACCATACTGTACATTACAGTCCCATGACCTACTTATTTTATAACTTGAAGTTTGTATCTTTTGACTCCCTTCACCAATTTTGCCCACCCTCTACCCCTTGTCCTCCGGAAACCACCAATCTGTTCTCCGTATCTATGAGCTTGGTCTTGTTTTTTTCAAAAATCATCTTTATTGCTATATCCTAAGTGTCTCAGAGACAGGGTTTCACCAGAGAAATGGAATCAGTAGGATAGAGATTTATCCTAAGGAATTGGCTTTTGTGATTGTAGGGGCTGGCTAGTTAAGTCTGAAACTCTCAGGCAAGCTGTTAGAAAGGGTATATGAGCTTGGTTTTTATTTGTTTGTTTTAGATTCCACATATAAACGAGATCCAACGGTATTTGTCTTTCTCTGTCTGACTTACTCCCCTTAGCATAATGCCCTTAAGGTCCACCCATGTTCTTGCTAATGGCAGGATTTCCTTCTTTCTTAAGGCTGAGTAACATTCCATTGTGTATATATGCCACATCTTCTTTATCCATTCATCCATCAATGGATACTAAGGTTGTTTCCATATCTTAGTTATTACAAAAAATGCTGAGATCAACATGGGGGTACAAGCACCCTGATTCTGATGTAAGTGGTGCAGTGAACAGAATTTGGGAAACCAGTTAAGACCCTAGAACAATGCTGCCCAATAGAAAGATAATGTAGGTCACAAATGGGTCATTTAAAATTTTGTAGTAGCCACATTTAAAAAGCAAAAAGAAACAGATAAAACTAATTTTAATACTATTTGGTTACTCCATGCATTCAAAATACTATTTAAAAGTTGGAATCATAAAAAATTATTGAAATAGTTTAAAGTTTTTTTATACTGAATCTTTGAAGTATTTTATGCTTAGAGTACCTGTCGGTTTAGACCAGCCACATTTCACGGGCTCAGTAGCCACATGTGGCTGCCATATGTGACAGTGCAAGTCTAGAACTAGAGAGGAACTTTGTTTCGAGGTAGTTGGAACTTTGTTTCAAGGTCATGTCACAACTGAGGGTCAGATGAGTTACCAAGCATGTCTTCAAATTACTTGCTATGTCAAACATGTCCCACAGACTGGAAGTAGACATGAAAATAAATTAATTGAAATCTTAAGGCGTCCTTCTGGAGGAGATGAAGACGGATAAAGTGAAGTGACAGCACAAGGGAAGCAGTGGGGCTTTAGAAGAGGTGAGGTGAATCTCCCCATCCCTGAGGCCAGGACCGCTGTTTGGTGTAATCCTGCTGGACTGAGGAGGGGTGGGAGGCAGGGGAGCAGGTGCTTAGAGCTAGACAGAGTTTACTTATCTGTACAATGAGAGTATCAGGTAAGTTCGCCCCTGAATCTTCACCATTGCTAAAATGAGATGATTCTGTGGCTATGAGGACCATGCCGTATGCACATCCATGGAGAACGATGCCCTTTTTCTACCCGGAGAAAATATCTTTCCTATGGCTCACTCCTGATCAGCTCCCAACCTTTTGGATCTGAGGCTTGAACTTGAATGTACAGTATCCTTTGCTACCATACATGAAATTCAAGTTTTATACCCATACCTAATTCTCGTTCTTAAAGGGCCAGACCCCTTTCCCCAAAAGGCAATTTTAAATTGCCCAGGAACAGAAGGAATCATAGCTTTGATACAAAGATATAAGATTGGTTATTCACAAATTATACAAAGGCGTGGCTTTGGCATTGCATTAAAATGGTTTTTCTGTGTTGTGCATTTGAAGCACACGGAAAATTCAAAAAACAAAAATATAAACTATTGAAATAGCACTTTGTAATTTATCAAACCTTTGAATTCAGGGTTATATTATAGCTCAGGTTGCTTAAGGTTGCTGGCATATGCAGTCTCATGTGCTAACACATCCTAAAGTTTCAAATATCTCATCTCACATATATACGCACATATATAATCAATTTACAGCTACTGATCTTTAATAACACTGCACCTGATACATTGGCCAAAGTGGGATAAATAAAAGCCAGAAAATATGATAATCTCAAACTATTAGGAGAAATGAAACACAAAGAATACAAAGGCATATTTGCCAAGGTCGGATACATGGTATAATGTGTGTTGAGAGTTCAGAGGAAGGAGAGATTATTCTGGGCTTGGTTAGTAGGGGCAAGGGTATTAAAACCAGTGGAACTTGAATCTGACTTGGATGCTGAGTTTAAGGTTTCTAATACTGTAGGCATGAATCCACTGTCTCATCCAGTACAGTCAACTTCAATGGTTGGGCAGGGCTGCTGAGGGCACAGTAGCTGTGATGTGCTCTTGGAACCCCGGTACAATTCCCCCTGTACCACGTGGTAAATGTCACCTGGCAGGAGGTGTTTCCCTATTCTAGCTCTGGTAAGCCTGGATGCTAGACTCGAGGCTCAGAATAGCCGGTGGAGATTTCTACACACCCAAAAAGGGACGGAGTAGGTGATCTCCTCTGCATAAAGGAAGGATGTGGGCTAGCATGTTCTGCACTGGTAGAGATAGTGGAAGGAAGAAGAGGGGAAAGGATAGGTTAGAAGCTCAAGTTCCACTTTTTGGCATTACTGCAAATTTGTGTAGGGTAATATTCATCCTCATGAGTAGTCAGCTGTAGCCTTCTTGATTTTAATTATTCCCAAGAACAATAAAGACACACATTTTATTAATTTCTCAGCAATGTAATGCTAATTAAGATGTTTTTCACTTCTAAAGCTCTTTCCACTGGAGCGTTGCAAAAATAATGGATCTGAGAAGTATAACTTTAAACTATATGTAGTTTCAACTGTATTGCTTTGAAATGTAGTTCCTAAAAATCTACAGTTCCCAAATGGATTGCTTGGGATACCCTTGAATCTCACAGATATTGTCAAGAAATTTAGGAGATTCTTTGCTTCATTGAATGCAAATATTCCAGTTAGGTCTAACTTTTCATGAAGAAGGAGCAGATGGCTGCATATTGGCATTCTCTGAGATGCATTGGAATAGGCACAGCTATTCTTTTTTTAAAGTGTCCTCTTCACTGTCTCTGCCATGGTATCTAATATGCCATAAATTAATATTCTTCTTTTTTTAACAAGACTTTAAAAATACTTATTAAATGTACATGTTTTCTATGTGGGATAAGATACATAATAAACATGGACAACATAAGCATATATATGAAATCCATTAATCATTACATTAATTCCTTAGCCATGTCTGGAAGGCATGGGATTTAAGAACAAGTGTACACTTTGTAGAGAGGTGTTGGGTGTGGGGATTAGATACTGATGGTGGGTAAGTAGTTGCTTCCAAAAGGAGGAAAAATATGCAAAAAGTAGACAAAGTGACAGGAAAGACAGGAAATGTTGCTTGAGTTAACATTATTTATCATCTACAGTGTTTCTCTGGTTACCTGGAGGCAAGGGAAAGGATCTTATGACTTATTTATTCACTGTATCTTCTAAAAAGGAATTGAAATTTGAGAGTCTCACAAGATCTATCTATCTATCTATCTATCTATCTATTTATCTATCTATCATCTATCTATCTGCAATTTCACTCATAAATAAATGCTCCAAATAATTGAAAATGGATATTCAGACAAAACGTATACAGGAATGCTCATAGCAGCACTAATGACAGCAGGCAAAAGGTAAAAACAACCCAAATGTCTGTCAGTGGATGGATGGATAAACAAAATGTGGTATATGTATAACATGGAATATTATTCAGTTATAAAAAGGAATGAAGTTCTGACAGAGGCTACAACATGGATGAGCCTTGAAAACATGCCAAGGGAAAGAAGCCAGAAACAAAAGGTCACATACGGTATGATTCTATTTATGTGTAATATTCCAAAAATAGGTAAATCCGTAGAGACACAAAGCAAATTAGTGGTTGCCAATAGTGATTACTAGGAGGTGGGTTGGGGGGAATTGGAAAGATTGTCTAATGGGTATTGAGTTTCTTGTGGGGTTGATGAAAATGTTTTGAGCCAGATAGATGTGATGGCTGCACAGTATTAGGAATTTTCTAGATGCCATTGTGTTACACACTTTAAAATGGTTAATTTTATGTTATGTGAATTTTACCCCAATTAAAATAAAAAGTACAATTTGGAAAATATGGATGAATGGAAGCTTGTTGAATTTGTGCCATCCTCTGTTAAATTCTTTTTCTCACAGCCTGGCTTTTGATAGAAAGTTGGGTATCTGAAGGATACAGTCTTTGACTAGTATATAGTATATGGGACCTCCATGCTGTTAATTAAGGCAGACTCATATTCATTGAAAACCCTTGAGCAGAGGTTTGGGTTAATATGAGTCTATGAAAAATAAGTGGCCAAACATCTTACCTGAGCAGATGGCCTCTCCTGCATTCATACAGAGTTGGGCAATGAAGTCCCCTCATATAAAGCAAGTTTTATCTCAAACACAGATCTCGGTTCATTCTAGTGCATAAATAAGTGAATCCCTTAAGTCCTCAATTGTACATAAAACAGAGCAGTAGTTTCCAAACTAGGTGGGGGAGAAAACACATATTAGAATAACTTAAGATTTATCTTAAATAAATAAAAGTCATCCAAGTTGGAAAGAAAGAAGTAAAACTCACTATTCATAGATTACATGCTATTATATATGGAAAACCCTAAAGACTCCACCAAAAAACTGTTAGAACTAGTAAATAAATTTAGTCAAGTTGCAGGATACAAAATCAATATACAAAAATCTGTGGTATTTCAATATGCTAATAATGAACTACAAGAGACAGAAATTAAGACGACTATTCCATTTGCAATTGCATCAAAAAATAAAATACCTAGAAATAAATTTAATCAAGGAGGTGAAAGACGTGTACACTGAAAACTCTAAGACATTGATGAAAGAAGTTGAAGACAACACAAATAAATGGAAAGACATTTAATGCTCATGACTGAAAGAATTAATATTGTTAAAATGGCCATACTACCCAAAGCAATCTACAGATTCATTACAATTCCTATCAAAATTCCAGTAGTGGGGCTTCCCTGGTGGCACAGTGGTTGAGAGTCCACCTGCTGATGCAGGGGACACGGCTTTGTGCCCCAGTCTGGGAGGATCCCACATGCCACAGAGCAGCTGGGCCGGTGAGACATGGCTGCTGAGCCTGCGTATCCGGAGCCTGTGCTCCGCAACGGGAGAGGCCACAGCAGTGAGAGGCCCGCGTACCTTAAAAAAAAAAAAAAATTCCAGTGGCATCATGGAACCACATAAGACCCCAAATAGCCTAAGCAATCTTGAGAGGGAAGAACAAAGGTGCAGGCATCACACTTCCTGAGTACAAACTATATTACAAAACTGTAATAATGAAAACCACATGGTATTGGCAGAAAAACAGAAACATAGATCAATGGAACTGTATAGAGAGCCCAGAAATAAAACCATATATATATATTCAATTAATGTATGACAAAGGAGCCAAGAATATACACTGGGGAAGGGGAAAGGACAGTCTCTTCAATAAATGGTTTTGGGAAAACTGGACAACCTCATGCAAAGAGTCAAACTCGACCATTACCTGACACCATACACAAAAATTAACTCAAAACGGATTAAAGGCTTGAATGTAAGACCTGAAACCATAAAACTCCTAGAAGAAAACCTAGGTAAACTCCTTGACATCAGTGTTTTTGGATTTGACACCAAAAGCAAAGGCAGCAAAACCAAAATAAAGTGGGTCTACATTAAGCTAAAAAGATTCTGTACAGAAAAGAAAACCATCAGCAAAATGAAATGGCAGCCCACAGAATGTCAGAAAGTATTTGCAAATAATATATCTGATAATGGGTTAATATCCAGAATATATAAAGAACTCACACAACTCAATAGCAAAAAAAAATCTGATTAAATAATGGGCAGAGGATCTGAATATACATATTTCCAAAGAAGACATGCAGACATACGGCCAACAGATATATGAAAAGGTGCTCAACACATTAATCATCAGGAAAATGCAAATCAAAACCACAGTGAGGTATCACCTCACACTTCTTTTTTCTCTCTGTCTCTAGTTGTGGCGCATGGGCTCCAGAGCACATGGGCTCTGTAGTTTGCGACACATGGGCTCACTAGTTGAGGTGTGCGTGCTCAGTATTTGTGGCATGTGGGCTTAGTTGCCCCATGGCGTGTGGGATCTTAGTTCGAACCTTCATCCCCTGCATGGTAAGTCCCCACCTCACACTTCTTAAAATGACTATTATCAAAAAGACAAGAAATAACAAGTGTCAGTGAGGATGTGGAGAAAAGAGAACCCTTGTGTGCTGTTGGTGGGGATGTAAAGTGGTGCAGTCACTGTGGAAAACAGTATGGAGGTTCCTCAAAAAATTAAAAATAAACCTACCATGTGATCCAGCAATTCTATTCAAGTATTTTATTCAATTCTATGCAAGTAATTTAAACTGAAGGAAACAAAAACACTACCTTGAAAAGATATCGGCACCCCCCATGTTCATTGCAACATTGTTTACAATAGCTAAGACATGGAAGCAACTTTGTGTCCATAGATAAATAAATGGATAAAGAATATATATATATTCAATGGAATATTACGCAGCCATAAAAAGAAGGAACTCTTGCCATTTGCAACAACATGGATGGACCTTGAGGCATCATGATAAGTGAAGTAAGTCAGAGAGAGGAAGACAAATACTTTATGATCTTATATGTGGAATCTTTAAAAAAAAACCTGAACTCTTAGATACAGAGAACAGATTGGGAGTTGCCAGAGGTGAGGGGTGGGAGGTGGGTGAAATGGATGAAGGTGGTCTTCTGGTCATAAAAGAAATAAGTCCTGGGGATGTAATTTATGGCTTGGAGATACAGTTAATAATACTGTATTGTATATTTGAAAGTTGCCAAGAGAATAGATCTTAAAATTCTCATCAAAAGAGAAAAGAATTGTACCTATAAAAATTTCTATTTCTGTCAAATGTTTTTATTTCTATTCATTTGGTAAAGCCCATGTGCGTGATGCCAGAGTCTCTTGCTCCATCCTTAGCCCTCAGGATAGGCAGGAGGCAAGTTGGCTGTGGTCCTGGTTTGCCTGGACATTGCCAGCTGGTGCCTGTGGTCTCAGGGTCCTGTCACATCGGCCTCGCCTTTTATGCTGAAAGTAAAAAGTGGACAATATATTCTGTTCTCACCTCGACAGAGGAGGTCCTTTTTGTCTGGCTCTTCTCTGTTGAGGGAAGAAAGCAAGCAGTGAGCTAGGGACTTGCCTAGAGTGCATATTTATTTATTTATTACAATTTAGTCTTCTTGCTGGGGGAAGGGAGGCAAAGTCCACGCTTGGTTGTTGAGTATTAACCTCAGAGCTCTTCTTTCATCTGAAAGAGTAAATAACGCTGCTTCATGGGAGAAGTCAAGGCAGTTAGGTGCTTGGTAAGGCCATGGGAAGAAAAAGTAATTGTTTTCAGAGACTTGCCAGAATGAGTATGGAGATAGAAGACTCTGGGCTTTCTTTCCTTTAGACTGGGTGAAATGTTTTTTTTTCATTTTCGCAATATTTGCAATTATCTTGTCAGCGTTTACAACTCCATTCGTGAGCACTCAGTGTTCACTTTCCAGTGAGCATCTGTGGCCTTCCAGGTGATGGCATGCTGGAGTTTTCATTTTCCGCTTCCCACCACGCAGCAGCACACGTGAATAAACTCTGAAATGCTCCGAAATGCTGAGGTTAGCAGATGAAGCATGGACTTGGAGGAGGCCACACATCGTTACCCTGTCAGTCAAACGTGACACCATAGAATACTGGATCACTGGGAAGTTGCCTTTATTCTCTAGCAGGATGTCTTTGTACAGAACTTGCAATCACTTGGCTGCCGTGAGCGCTGGAGCAGTATGGCGCTAGGAGCGTTGTGTTACATGGATGTGCATTCTCCCTTGAATGTGAGAATGCTTCACGTTGCTAACAAGTAGACCTTGAATAGAAAGCTTCTTGTAGCATATTAGCCACATGTGCTAAGTGAACTAAAATTTATTGAATGTGAGACACTACTAGTCACTTCTGATAGATAATCTAATTGGTGTAAGAAGTTTGCAAAATAGGTCATATCATTAGTCCCATTTCAGAGATGGAGACAGGCTGAAAGAGCTACGCCTGCTTCCTAATTTGACAAAGCAGGTGAAAATTCAGGACCTTCTGACTCAACTCCAAAACCTACTCTTGTTTTATTTTATTATATTGAAAAGTGAAAAGTAAACACAGATACACCAACTAAATTACAGACCTGAGAAATTTATATCTGTGTATATTCAAGGACTGCACTATAATATACCAGACCAGTGGTCTCACGGCTTGTACTGATTGTGATTAATATTTGTATGACAGAAGTACAAATTTGAAACACACGGGGTTGGTATCTCCACTTGTTTAAATGTTATCTAGTGGCTAAAGTCCCTGTAGAGCTTAGCTGTCACCTCCTCCCTCTCCAAATGCTTTCTCAATCTTTCATCCTCTGGGAGAGGATGAAGAAGTTAATCTTCGTATGGAAAGGGTACTTTGTATTTAAAGTTAAGCTGAGGCCCAGTTGCCATCCTACAGCAGCCAGACTTCATAGCTCTATTACAAGCATTGTTTCATGTCCTGCTGTTGAAGTCTGTCTCCTTTCAGAGCTTAAAGCAAGTAAAGCAAAGTGCTTTGTCATCCATGATATATGCTAAAATCACAGGTGGGGAGGTGTGAAGAATTTTTATTCTCCCCGTCTTTGTGATGTTAATGACTCTCTCTATAAAACCACTTCATTTCATGTAAAATTAAAGCTTCATAATCTGTGAAACGCCTAAAGACTTGGTACTGGCAAACCACTGAAGTAAGTAGAGTTGATTCTGTTTGTACTTTTATAGACAAACAGGAAAAAAAAAAAAAAAAGCAGCTTTAAAAATTCTTTGACCCTGCTTTTTGCCATCTGAATGGTCATGGTTGAGTGGAAAATCAATGAAGTACTGTGAGAATTGCACCTCAATGTTGCCGACAAGGCACACAAAAATCCAACTTTTCACATGAGATGAAGATTGCCTTTGCTTCATTTCCTCTCTTAAGACACATTAAAATCAAAGCTATCACCCCATTTGGCCATCTGTCAATGCTCACCACACAGTAAGTGGGTCGACTTTGTTCTTGGATCACCAGAATACGAGGATGTTTTGTTGTTGTAATAAATGGTTTTAGGCTTAAGAGACAGAAATAAATCAATGCAATTTATAAATTTGGGGTGGAAATGTTAGATGCTGTTTTATAAACCGCAGAGAATTATATATGGATGAGTTGCAATAAATAAAGCACAGCTTTAGCAGTTCACAAACATAAATGATAAAGATGAAATAAATTAATGTATAGCCTTTTATTTGGAATCATCTCTTGCTTTCCCCAAATGCATGCCACGATCCTTCGCTCGTTAAATTGCAAATTTCAGGTTTGAACGCAGTATAGTAAATAATGGCTCCCAGTTTCCCTCCTAAAGTTCAGTTTCCAGAGTTTTGTTTAGATGAGAAGCCAAACCTGAAAACCTAGTTTCCGAAGGTTCCCAGGCAATTGTTCTCCCGTTTATTAACAATGCATTGCCTTTTAACAATGGCTTGTGTTTTCAGACTGAACATACTGAATCCGGTTGGCTGACCCTGAACTCAGTTAAACACAAGTGCTCACCCTGCAGGTGCTGGTTCATAGAACTTGTGTGGCCAACATCTTCAGAGCTGGTCTGGGGAATGGGGGCACCCTGGGCCTTGCAGACAGGCACGTAGAGGGCTCTTGTTCTCACAACCAAGTTCCAAGCCTACCTCCTTGGTTTAACCATTTGCAGTGGATTTGGTTCTCCTACGTTGGTGGACTTGATCAGGCAAAAAGAGTAGCGAGGCATAAGCACTGTTAATAACTAGTCAGTCGCACATTCTCCTAAACATGGTTTTGTGCAGAGATTTGTGATTTAGTCTGTTGGAAAAATAGAAACCACGAGACCATAAAATGTGTAATATTGGATAAAAACCAAATAAAATCAAACTACAATCAAAATGTTTTCCTCTTTAAAAGGACATCGTTTCTTTTCAAAGCTTAATTTTTTGGGTGAAAATCTCATTCAGTTCTAATATTATCACTGTGTCTTTAAAAAGATATAACAACAATATGATAGTGGTTCCTGAAATATATTCTGTGGAACACTAGTTTGACAAGTTGACAAGTTCACAGATATTCTGGTTAAGGCAATATTTTATATCATTACTTTATGTCTTTGGAGAGAGCCATATGCTCCTTTAGATATTAAACACCCAGAGAAATCCTACAATAAAGAAATATAGTTCACTTTTTCAACTCTGCTCTTTGCAGAACAAATTTCTGAAGAGCTCACTTTGTAAACTGCAATCAGTGGCAACTGAGATAATTTTCCAGAGATTGTTACAGCCTTCTGACCACTTTCAAGAATACCCCTACAATTCATAAAATGTTGGTTTGTTTAATACCTCCTCTTTTTCCAGAAGAAAATTGTGTCAACTTAATAAATTGCTTTTGTTTTATTTCCAATTACTGTAGCACCAGCAAGCCGGTGGTAACCCGAGTGTCTGCCAGTCAGGAAGAGAGAGGTAAAATGTGAATGGGATAGAACGCTCTTCAGAATTCAGAAGTGTGAACCAAGGTTACACTTTGCAACACGGAAGTTATCAAAATACAATGTTAAGTCAAATAAACTTGGAGAAGAACAAGGTTTATAGTACAATGCTATTTAAATTAGTTAAAAAACAAAAATCTCCAATAATATGCAAACTTAATTATAGAATTAATGTCGCATATGCCACGTATGTGTGAGGTACCTATACCTAAGTACACGTAAAGAAGGTGGACGGAAAAGACATGAATTAAATATACTAGGGCTGGGTGCCTGTGGTGGGAGGGGACTGAGTTAGTAGGCAAAAGGGAAAACAGAGAAAGTATAAAATAAAATAAAGCAAAATTAGTGCAATGCAATGAATTAAGAACCTTCTTTGGGCCAATGATGACAAGTTACCATGACTCAACTCCAGACACTTGAAGTCTAAAAAATGAAAAATAAAATGAAAAGGCTGAAGGGGATGCCAACGTGTTCGGTCCATGTTCCACGGTGTGAGAGACACAGCTCCATGTACTTGGTCCAGGAGTCCCTGTCTCTGCGTCTCCCTCACTCAAAGGTAAGACGGTAGAACATTTGGGGGTTACTCAACCTCTCCAAGTGGGATCAGAAAGGCCAAAAGCTCTTGAAGCTTTAGAAATCATGCTGATTTCAGATCTGGGGTATAGACATTGACCTTAGTTGGTCCCAAATCCAGGCTCTGTCCTGAGCATCAGAGAAGTGGAAGGGTTCTAATTAGAAAAGGTAGGAAACTCTCACAGTTTAGCTTCGGGCTCCTTTTCTGTCCCGGGTTCCCTGGCCGCCTTCTCCTCCTTGGGGCAGGCAGCGGATGCTCCGCTTGCTTTCCCTTTCTCTTTGAATTTGTATATCTGGATCTGGATCTCTCTATCTCCATCCCCAAGTCTACAGCCACATCTACATCTATATCCATATCTACATTTGTATCTGTATCCATACAATTCTTCGAATAGTGCCTGATACACAGCAAATGCTCCAAGAAGTGAACAAATGTTTGCTTGTTTACTTATTAGTTAAACCCGCTCTTACCTGCTTTCCCTTGGGGCTTTTGCATCCCAGAATATTTACCTTAGAAAAAGGTCCAATTTCCTGCTTGCCCTAGGAACAATTATTTGTATGGACATTTAACTTTGAATCTCTGAGGAGAACAGACCAAGGAAAATAAAAATCACAAAGATGAGGAAGTTGGAAATACTAAAACATCATACATGGTTCTTAGAGCATAGTCTCAAATTTTTGACTCCATTGTTGACATGGCAACATGAGAACCTCACAGGCCTTTCCTTACATTATCTTGAGAATGGGTAGGATACTCCTCAAGTATTTCCTTCACTCTTTTCTTCATCTAATATTTCCACCCTAAATGAAAGGTGCCCAGAACCCTAGGCAGTAAAAGCCTTGAATGCCAGTAATGTCACCTTCACTTACCATTGGAGGAATGGTGTGTTCTCCTGACTTACGCTGCTGAAGTTTGAGTAAATTCATGCTTCTCATCATGTGGAATTTGAAAGGAAGGAATTGGTCTGGGTGTGCTTCTTCTAAATATCCACCACAATTCCTGACATCATATGGTTTTACTTGCATTGCTTCGCTTCTGCGTGTTTTTTCTCCTCTGAGAGTGCCCAGAGCCCAGGTTGGCTGCCTGGTGCCAGGGGATTAGGGTCTGCTCTCCCAGACTCATCCTGGGCCCCAAAGCATCAAGAGTTGGTTCTGGCAACCTACAGGGCGTCTTCCCCCATAGGGGTGCCTTCTGGAAACCGTCTGGTGCCCTCAAGTCCGTTGTCAGTGTGGTCAGTGACCCCATGTGTGCTCAGTCTGCTTGACTGTCCAGATGCCTGGCTCTGAACTTGTCTTCCAACGAGGGTCAGGACACGGTGTTGAATCCCAGCTCTCTTGGATTGGGTCCAGATGCTCCTGCCTAATGCCTCAGGGATTTGAAGTCTACTTCATTTATTTATCTATTTCCTTATTTATATTTTAAACTTCTTTACCTACAAAAAGCTGTACATAATTAATGCATACTACTTGATAAGTTTGCAGAGAAGTACCTTATCCATGAAACCGTTACCACAATGTATGCCGTAAATCTATCCACCACCTCCAAAAGTTTCCTCCATCAATCTTTTTTTATTATTATTATTTGTGATGAGAACATTTAACATAAGATCTGCCCTCTTAGCAAAATTTTAAGTATATCATAGAGTTAACCATAGGCAGCGTGCTGCTCTGTAGGATTTATTCACCTTGCGTTAGTGAAACTTTTTACCCTTTGACTAATACCTCCCCATTTCATCCTCCCCCAAGACCCTGAAAACCTCCACTCCACTCTCTGCTTCTATGAGTTTTACTTTTTTTTTTTTTTGCGGTACGTGGGCCTCTCACTGTTGTGGCCTCTCCCGTTGCAGAGCACAGGCTCCAGACGCGCAGGCTCAGCGGCCATGGCTCACGGGCCCAGCCGCTCCGCGGCATGTGGGTTCCTCCTGGACCGGGGCACGAATCCGTGTCCCCTGCATCGGCAGGCGGACTCTCAACCACTGCGCCACCAGGGAAGCCCTACTATTTTTGATTTATCTTTTAAGTAGTATCACATAGTATTTTTAATCAACCTAAATTTCTATCAACGAATGATTGGATAAAGAAAATGTGGTGTAAACCTACAATGTAATGTTATTCAGCCTTAAAAAAGAAAGAAATCCTGCCAGTCATGGCACCATGGATGAAGCTGGAGGACATCAAGCTAAGTGAAATAAACCAGACACAGATGACCCTTGCTTCTATGTGATGTTCAATCACTTGGACAGGCTCCACTGGTTTGTGACCCACCTGAGTCTAAAAACTACCACCACATTTTCTTTAGCCACATCCTTCCCATGTACTAGTATATTGCCACGAGCTCTGCTTGGGCTGGCATTCACCCCACCTTCGTGGACTTGCTGTCTTTTGTTCCTGTCGGTCTCTAGCCCTGTAAGGATCAACCTTAGCTTGTTTGCTTCATCTGTTTTATTCCCAAGGCCAAGCAAGTTTGGGCACTGACATTTTGCACACATATACACACAATTATATATTATAATTATTTATTACATATCTCTAGTTTTGCTGATATGCTAAACAACAAATTCCCTCACCACCAAAAATATAAAACCATCATAACCTTGTATATATATATTTTCTCAGCCACCCCCCCCCACCCCGCAACCAGTAGCAATTTTCATTCTTCCTTCCCAGGCAGTAATGAATATATAACACTGGAAGATGGATGTGGATGGATATCATGTACCCACTGGGGCATAAAAATAATTAAGATGCTACAGGACTTTGTTTGAACTCAGTGACTATACATACAACCTCTAATCTAGAACATATAATTGACATACATGCTGATAATGGGGTAAGATATTTCATAATTAATGTCCCAGGAAACCTAACATAATGTTATACCAGCTACTCTGAAATGGACAGCAAAATCCTCTCTCATCACTGTAGAATACAAGCACATCTTATAATAAAGATGACTTTCTCCTGAGTTTCTGGATCGAGAATATTGTGAATGTGGAAAATATTACTAATATAAAGTACAATATTGGGTGCATGTTTTGGTTTGAGACCCTTAGCATGTTAAAAAGAAGAAAAAATCATGAAAAAGAGAATTAGGTTAGAACACATATTTTGAGGCATTTAGTACATTTTGGAAGTGAAGGCTTATATTCCTAGGCTTTGGATCAGAAAGCTAATAGAAGTTCTTCTCCAAGGTGAAAAAGACAGTGTGAGGAAAAGAAGCAGCAGTTCTTTGCATCTGCTGGAGAAACAAATCAGAACAAAGGCAAAAGCTGTAGAGGGTGGTAGGGGTCATTAATGACTTTCACACTGGCAGAATGAAAGGAAAGATGGTCACCCTCGAACATTCATGAATCTTAGGTAACTCTCATTTCATCCATTCTGCTCTTGAGAAGTTGACATTATAATAATGAAAAGCATGTCAGGTTGGTGAGATTTGAATTGAGTGTGCACGTTTGTTAGCATTGCTGGCTGCATGGGTACTTTTGTTGATGAAATGAAGTGCTCTATAATATTAAATCATTGTTTCATGCCGCTTGTATTAATGCTCTGAAGGGCACTGCAAATTATATTACACTATTTCTTAAAGTTGATTACATCGTAGAACTGACCATGTCCCACTTGTGGCCTAAGATACTGAAATTCTTTTTAGAGGAAAAGAAAAGATTATTTATAGTACGTTCATTCTTGCTCATAGATTTTGAATCCAATGCACCTTTCCAAACAGGCTAGAATGGATAAAAATTAAAGATGAGACAGAGGAGAGCAAAAATAAGAGAGACATGGTCAGATTCCACGGGTTTCCATGTTGCCTTTTCTTTTTATTGTTTTTCCTGCATCTAAGAGCCCTTTCAGAAAGATCTGGCATGGAACAGAGAAGGAGAAAATAAAGAACCTGGGAAAGATACAAGTGGATCAGAGTAATTGCTAATAACCCTCAAGAACAGACAGGGTTTTTTAATGTCCCCCGACATCGTATGGGTGGACATAGTGAGATGAGCTTTGCAGTTCTCACTTTATGTGCTCTCCTCCAGAGAGCACTTAGTTCTTTTAAGAAAAATTTATTTATTTTATTTTTTTGGCCACGCCGTGTGGCTTGCAGGATCTTAGTTCCCCGACCGGGGATTGAACCCAGGCCACAACAGTAGAAGTGCTGAGTCCTAACCACTGGACCACCAGGGAATTCCCAGGCTTAGTTCTGAAGAGCTGCAGAACCCACAAAACCCTTTCTGCTGATGTTAAATTTACCTCCTGCAATTTTCCTCAATCTTTTAAAAAATTTTATGATACATTTAGAATACTATAGAGAAAAAAGTAGGAGTAACAATCTAGTCAGGAGGATCAAATAGGACTGTGTATAGATATCCTAGCAATTGGTCATATGTTGTTGGACCACTAAATGCAGTTCATGTAGTTCATGTCTGGGGGTGGACTCTCCAGGCGTTTCTGGCATGTTTAGAGGTAGCCAGAACTACACGCTGGGGATGGTAGCCAAGGACATTTTGCCTTCTAAATCTGAAAGCTTCAGAGCTTCCATAGCAATCACAATGGGAGCAGCAATGAAACGCTGAAGACTTTGCTTTTCTTTATTTAGCATTTGCTTCGTTGGCCAGTCTGTTTAAATTTTCTTTGACATAATAGTAATACTATTGCTATTATACTCTTCTACATACCATTGCTATTTTAGAGCAGCTATTAAGAATATTTCAAAATGGGAGGGATAACTTTTAAATTAAAGAAAGAATATTTAAAAATCAGTCATAAGATGATGTATTTGATCAAGCCATGCAATAATAATTGAAGACATCTAACCCTTGAACATTTAATAATTTAAGAATTACTAATATTTACTGAGTACACACACTGTCCCAGACACTGTTCTGAGCTTTTCATGTGTGTTAACTCATTTCAACCTCTTAACCCTATGAGGTAGTTTTTAGGAAACTCAAGCACATAGAGCTCAAGTTGCCCAACCTTATTCAATTGGTAAGCAGTGGAGCAGGGATTTGAAGCCAGGGAGTCTTGGATCCTATGTTAAACTTTCTTTCCCATTTTCTTACAAGGCTGGTAAAAAAGAAGACAGAAATGATATCTGACTTTATTGCTGTCTTGTCAATGATACAATAGTAAGAGAGTTTATCATATGATCATATTGATCTAGGCATCACTGAACTCATCTTTTTCATTAAAACTGATCTGACAACCTTTCTATCTCTTTTCACTCCCCGTTGAAAACACCACTAGCTTCATAGTAACACATGTTCAAAATATCTGACACTCCACATTCCTTGTCTAGCTGCCAAATTCTTTTCCATCTTTTAAGATTTAGCTAAAGGATTACTTTGTTTGTGAATCCCTCTGCAGGGAGGTTGAGCTTTCCTTACATTTCCTTCTTCTCATGGACCTGTTTCTCCTGGTTCCCAAATGAGATTCTGCACCAGTCCTAAGAGATTCAGACTCAGCGTGTCTGTCCCCAAATATACTTTTCCTGCCCCTGCACCTTTATCTAGCCCCTTGAACATTCATTCTTGGAACCCAGACCTATAATTGGCACAAAGTACATGCTCAACAAATACTACCGAAGAAGTGAAAGAAAAAGAAAAAAGACTCAGGTTAAGTTGACACCGGAGAGTTTCAGGAAAATATGTACCAGGGTATATATCGGTTTCAGCTTCACTCAATCATAATTGTCCTGTCATCAGTGTCACAATGTCAATTGCTTATAAGAATGACCTAGGTTCAATAAGAAAAAATTCCATTATATTATGTAAATTCTACTTATCAGAGCTGATTATTTCACAGTAATTTCAGAAGAACATTTTACATTTGTAACATAAGGGGTTAACTTGGTTATCTGGAAAATACAGATTTCTAGAATGACTCTAGCCAGATTTCTGGATAACAAAGTTATTGTACTAAAATTCCATGAGATTGAAAAATTAAGTTGGCTATATAGAAAGAACTCTGTTTATGAAAAACAAATAATAAACCCATTTTTAGTTGTAAGTCTTTAATCATACAAAAACTTTTTAAAAAGAATTGTTAACCTTTTCTATACTTGCTGAACCATTTCATCATGAACTTCTCCCTAAATGCTTCAGCACTTCCAAAAAAATTGACATTATCCTACATAAAAACAATACGATTATCACAGCTAATAATATTAACAGTAATCTAAAAATATCATCTAATACTTAGCCCATATTCAAATTTCAACAATTGTTATTAAAATACATTTGATAGTCATTTCTTTAAAAAAAACAGAATCATTCAACAATAATGTGTTAAAGTAATTAATTGGTTTCTTAAAGTTTCTTTTATGCATAAATCATCCATTGATTCTTTGAAGGATCAGATCAATTATCTCTTAAAATGTTCCACCTTTCGATTTGTCTGATAGTTTTCTCATGGTTTTGTTTAACTTGTTCCTCTTTTCTCTGTATTTTCCATTCTGAGAGTCAGTTCTAAAGGCTCGATTAAATTCAGGTTAAACATTTTTGGCAAGAATACTCACAGGTGAAGCTGTGGCATTCGTGCTACATTATATCAGTAGGTACACAATGTCTGGTTGTCCTCCACATAATTTGATCAGCAGGCGATGGTGTAGTGTCAGCATGACTTGCAAAGAAGGGTGACAGCTCTGGTTGCTCTGCTCTGAGCAAATCTTAAAAGTCCCATTTTCCAAAGATAACTCTCCCATTGTGTCTGCCATAATTTCTGGAAAGTCAACATTTTCCACCTTTGTTTATGCTGAGTTATTGGAAGCCCTTGATAGAGCTAACATAATAAAAACCACTCTCTGCCATTTATACTTTTATCTCGAACCATATTATTGGATTACACAGCTATTGATTCAGCAAGGTACTTGAGGGAAAACAGCGAGAGCATAGGACTCTTAATGGAAGGGAGAGGTACACAAAAGTGGAGATTAGATAATCTAGTTGGCACAAATTACCAGGGTTTTGTAACAGTTATTTTGCAATGGGATGGGCAGTTAGTTTGCGGGTAGGGAGTGAGTGGTGAGGAGTGAAAAGAATACATTTTGTTTTGTTAATGGTCTGGAAGAATGCTATTAACTCTCCAGGTACACTGCGACCCCAACTGCAAGTAGGTTACCATGATGCTCACTCCTCCATGTGGGTGGTCCCAGTTCCACCAGCACAATTGCCTTTTATCATGCGAACTTCTCCTTTTCTCTCTCTCTCTTTCTCTCTGATTTTACCAATAAAATCATGAGTTGAGATTACTCAATAAAAGGAACTAACTTTTCCTCACATGCTTTTCATACTTTTTACTTTTTCTACCTAAAGCTACTGTTCTTTAAATATTGTTTTGCTTACTTATCTCCATCTTCTGGATAAAGGCAAGGACTTTGACAACCTCGGTCATTCTTGCATCTCCAGAGCCTAGAACCTGCCTTGCCCAGAGAAGAGTTTCAGAAAACCTTGTTGCTGTGGAATGAAGGAAGGAATGAACAGCCTGCAGACAGGCTGGCATCTTTGTTTTCTGTTGTATGTAACGCCTTTGCATTGCTAATTCTATTAACTATTTTTATTGGAATTAATTGGAGGATGGCATACTGACTGAAAGAATGAGAAACATGTTTCCCTGAAGTCAATACCTTGCAGTTCTAAAGGAAGTGTATGTCTTTCTTATTTACCTTGAGGGATTGTCTCTAGGTATCTTGGATTATTTCAAGCATATTTTCTGCAATCATGCATTTTGGATGTAAGGAAGAAACAAGAGCTTTAACTTGTTTTTTCCTTGTGATGTATTGTTCCTCTGGTAATAGTATGTATCAAATTGAAGGTATGGTTGGCATATACAGCAACTCAGGCAACAATTTTTTTTTTCACTTGTTAGATGAAACGAAAGTCCACTTAGAAAATAGTCCTCCTGTATTTCTCTCATGAGAAAATAGTGAATGAGTACAGAATAAAGAGTTATGGATGTTGACCTTTGAAACTCTCCCCAAAGTTGCATGACTACTGATGGGATGACATGAAAAGTCATTTTACTTATAATGAGATACCAAGTGGGCCTGTCTTCTTTTAAAACCTGGCATTTAAAAATACATTTACTTCTATTATGTACTGGCCTAACCTGCACAGGCTACTGGATATGACATATTACCCGAGCAGATGTTTTAGACAACACGCTGGCAGCAATGAAAGTAAAGAGTAAAGTTTATAGTTTTATTTCTTCAATCTCGGAATCACACAACTGAGAAAGCTTTTTTATCTGGCGACTTATTACAAATGTTATATAAACTGCCTATTAATTTTATGCCTACTGTGCAGCAGAACTTTTTAATATGAAGAAATTGAGGGAAATAGATTATTTTTTTGAGTAGGACAGCTTTCCTCTTTAGCGGGATCTTTGGTAGTCAATTTGCCTCTGACCTTAAGACCTTATGGGTGAAGAGGTAGGTTAGAGGGGCATTCAGATATTTAGAGAACTGTATTCCTTGATACTAAAGGGGAGAAAGCATTGGGGAGGAAAGACGAGACGATAGAAATTTTTATAATTGTGTTATTTTGATCATTCCTAGGTTATAGAAGGGTAGGGCTTTAAAAAAATTGTTCTAAGGAAACGATTGCATTCATTTTACTGTCATGACCTCTACTGCGGTTTATATTATGAACTCAAAATAAGCCTGTTTAATATTTCATTAAAATGCATAAAGTATAAACATACAGCATTATGTTACATAATGCATTTGCAAGTTGATATTCAGATGTGGGAGATTTCTGTATTCATGAAGGAATGACCTTAAGATCCCACTGAAGGATCATCAGTTTATGCAATCCTATGACAATTTTATTTTATTTATGTGCCATGTGAAAATATGACATTCATATGATCATCTCTAACAAATCTGTTATCCATCAGAGAGGGCAGAAAACCATTCCTGTGTTCACTAGGCTGCTGGCGCCAGCATTGGCCCCCACAACTTGGCAATGCCATCTGAAACTGTGCATATGTTCAAGCATTTGCATTCCTGAAATTTGCCTTTCCTTATCCACACTTGTCGAATAACAATTTAAAAAAATGGAAAAGACATGATTTTCATGCTCTATAATCAACAAGGAATGTTCCTAAATGACAAAGGAGTGGAAATTCAGAGAACTAAAGGGAGATTAGTTAATTCCAAATCGATTAGCCAAACACTACCACACCACCACACAATCAGAATGTTTGAACAATTTCTGAGTTTCACACGGAGAATTTATCAAGATAAACAGACGTTCCTTTGACACTACAGTCTCCCTTTCCCCAAGCAGCACTGCTTCTATTCTCACCTCTCTTATAGTTTCCAATTCCTAACCAACAGGAGGCACTGAAGAAGCAAAACAGTTCTATGATCTGGCTGCTTATTCTAAGTGGCAAGGCTGAAGATGCTGATTTGGATTCAGAAAATACTTGCTCATAGATTATGGGAAAAAATAATCAATGTTGTTAAATTGCTTAGAAGATTTTACACTGCTCCTAGTGGGGCTTAGAGTCCAATATTTAAAAAAAATTTTTTTAATAATTTTTAAAAATATTTAAATACTTTTAAAGAAATTGAAATTACATATGGTATTATAGTTTTCAATAAGTAACAGTACTTTTTAGAATGATACTTTAATCTCAACATTTTCTATTTTTTTGTTCAACAGACAGGAGAGATGCTTGTTTGGCCGTTCATTTACCAAAAATACAAATCAAATGATTCTACACCTACAAATAAAGTACAATAAAGAATATGTCCACAAGTTAACACATGTCTTTTGTTTTCTATGTTTGTAGCAGAAAATCAGCAGAAAGAATTGGAGCAAATTCCTAAATTAGTTTCCTTCCCTCCCGGTCCATATTAGGTAATTGTAGCAGACTAAATGCAATTGGAAACTGAGCTAGCAAGTAATTAAAGGGTCCCTCCCACTGTTGTTTTCTATGATCTTTTTTTCTGGCATCTCTCAATTAAGATAATGAACAAGATAGTCTATGTTATTGATAGCAGATGAGTCTTAATACAGTTGGTTCTATAGAGAAAAATATTTTATTCTAATATGGAAAGATCTTTATCAGTATTGTTTCCCCTCTTTCTCCATTACATTGTTTTAGGAACAACCACTACAAATGAATTATATGCTTTTACTCTTTTTACTTATTAAATTGGAAAAGAGGAATTTTATTTGATTATTTAATGAATTACATCCTACTCCAGTAATTGTGATATATTGTATTGAGAAAAAAATTTCTTTGGTATCCATGAAAGTTTATATCACCATCACAATATTTGTACTAAACAAGAATCCTCCAATTATTTTTTTTAAATTATTTTATTGTGTGCATATGTTCAGTTACGAGATTTTGGTGAAAAATTTTATAGAGAAATTCTTTTCTTAAAATGCAGACAGTCTTTGGGATAATGCTAAACAGCATCTCCCTGAACCCTTTCAAATTGCCACTCTCATTTATTGCATAAAGCCTTTCATTTACATTTTTAATGCCATCCCATCACTGTTGATATTGTTGCATTCTCTTGCCTCACCACTTAAAGCAAGCTTTTAACTGTAACATCTATAAATTGATTTATGAGTGATTTTTAAACTCTTGACATTGAGTTATTTTCATACATTAGCTGTTAAATGAGATGGTAAATATAAAGTAATAACACAGAGCCTGACTCATTGTGAGGGGCAGCAATAAACTTGGGTCATTCTGATAATGAAATTGGGAGCTATCTCAACACAATGTCTGCCTAGGTCTGGCAAGTCTGTCTTATGGCTCCCTCTTTTGAATTGATGATAAAGTTATCAATGACTTAGGTTTCAAAAGTATTTAGTCTACAAAGCACATTGACAGGTACTTCCCGACCTGATTCTATGACAACCCTGTGAGGTACATAGGGAAAATATTAAAATCTCTTTTTTGGAAGCTCAGAAAAATTAACTGATGTACACTAGTCCATATTAGTTTGGTCTAAAATCTACCTTTTTTTGATTATACCTTGTTGTTTGCAAGAAACAGAAACCGACTAAAACCATCTTAAATGAAAGACTGAATGTATTGAAGAAGTAGGGGTAGGTAGAAAGTACAAATGGACCTTACAGGCACCTACACCAGGCTCTGTCTCTGGACCCTCTGCGTCTCTTCTGTACACTTACTTCAGATTTTCATCCCTTTGAAGATTTTCTTATATTTTCTATTCATTTTGACTAAATGTGGCTACATGTGCCCTGGTTCTATTGGCTTCAAGTTTGGCACCTAGGAAAGACTAATAATAGTCTCCTTGTTCCAAGCCACAATTCTCATACTCAAGATTCCCTGTGCCCACCTCCTCCCTCCCACTTCCTTATGTGGGGCAAGGGGACATCCCAGAGGCCATCAGCTCTGGTCAGGAGCTCAGGATTTAATGACCTGCTGTCCTTTGGCAGGGTGTGGGCACATACTCTTCTGGCAGATGATGTGGACATGTTGGAGCACGGAAACCAGTGAGATTTTAAGACACTTCTAGAACACCAAACCATATTACTTTGCCCCCAGATCACTCTGTACACTCCCTAGAGAGGTTAGAAGTTATAATCTAGTCTTTTACAAAGAGAAGGTTGCTGTCCATCTTTTTTTTTCAAAGTCAATTGGTAGTTGAGTTTAACTTCAGGTAAACAGCTTTTTCCTTCGTATTAAAATGAGATCAAAACTAAATGAAGGGCTTCCCTGGTGGCGCAGTGGTTGAGAGTCCGCCTGCCGATGCAGGGGACACGGGTTCGTACCCCGGTCCGGGAAGATCCCACATGCCGCGGAGCGGATGGGCCCGTGACCCATGGCCGCTGAGCCTGCGCGTCCGGAGCCTGTGCTCCGGAACGGGAGAGGCCACAAAAGTGAGAGGCTCGAGTACGGCAAAAAAAAAAAAAAAAAAAAAAAAAACTAAATGAAACAAAATATATATATATATTTGATGTTCAGGAAATAATTTTCCTGCTAAATTATTCCTCAGAAAGTTGGTTTAGTGTAGTAAAAGATCTCCCTAGTTAAAGCTCATTTGATTGTTAGACGAGTGAAGTATTATTTTACTGAATGGTTATGAAGCCCTGTGGGGGAATAAGCATGATTTAAATACAATTAATATAACGGCATCTTAAAGCAATTACTGTAGATGTAGTCTACCCAAGTATTGGAGTTTCATTAAATATATATATATATATATATATATTCCTTGGCCCTTTACATTTTTCAGCGAAGTCTGGATGTCATGGTTGAACCCCCTTCCCCCAAATTTTAAGCAATAACAATCAATGAAAAAGAGTTTTAAACAAATGAAGTAGCCACAGGAAGCTGAAGCCAGGCAGCCAGCCTAGAGTGGCAGCAGCCGGAGTAAGAATGGATTAGTGAGCCCCTCTCTCTACACCCCAAGGAGTTCATGAGATAAGTGGCTTTATCTTTATCTGCCTTAGGAAGTTGCCCTGTCACTGGAAGACGGCCCCATATGGCAACCTCTTAATTTGAATACTTCTGGAGGGAAGAAATGGCTGGAAACACTTAAGACATGTAATTTTATTGCTCCCTGTACATGTGGCCATAGAGAAAGCTTTGTAAAAATCTAGATGATTCGCCTATCAATTTGTAATCTCTGCTCACTGACTCTAATGTGTTGAAATTAATTTGCTTTATACAAGGCTTTTAGAAATCATATACCAGGTTTAGGCTCTCAAATTCAACTCTTTGTCACTCTGTAGCCTGTTATCTTTTTAAAACATAAATAGTTCTCCATTATTTACACATCCCACTTGAAAACCTTCAAACAATTCAAAGTATTAACATTGCTTCCAGCTCTATATCACCAACCACCAATTCCTACCACTTTCACCTTGCTTCCTGTACTCTAGCCACATGGAACTTCTTCCCAATCCTAACAGGTGCTAAAGGTGCTCCAAAATCAGAGCCTTTACAAAGCTTTCATATGCGTGGATTACTCATTTCTACAGTCGTGTTCTCTTACTTCATTTTAGTCTCATCTCCAATGCCATCTGAAAATGAAAAAGAGAAAAAAAAGTCTTCCTTGATCAGTCTATTTAAAATAGCACCCAGTCATCATTCCTTATGGCCTGATAGTGCCCTACTATTTCTTTATAATACTCATCATCACCAGACATTAAATCATTTTAACTCTATTTTTTATTGTTTTTATCCTCCACCAGGACATAAACTCCTTGAAAGCATGAACCTTTCCCAGTTTTTTCCCTTAATACATAGTGTCTAAAATAAAGCTGGCATGTAGTGTGTATTCCAGGTGCTAGTCCATAAACTGTGTTATCTGTTCATGGCAAGATAAAAACATTATGTGAGAATATGCATTGGAAAACTTTTGTAGCAATTCGACATTGATGCAACATCCAAGTATGGGATTTTGCAGATTATAAAAGTATCAGCCCATAATGAATTAGGGAAAATAAACTGGTCTTTCAGCCAGAGAATTGGAGATGTACTGCCCTATCTGCTTTAGTAAGACAGTTGTTAGTTAGACACTGAAAAAATATGTTGCTGAATCTTACACAACATGCTACTAAAAAAAGAGGGTGAGTGGTCCTCTTCAGATTTTGGAGACCACACATCTCACATCTGCTTGTGTGGCTCTGATCTGTTAGCAAGTGTCCTGCCCTAGAAGGCTCTACAGCAGGTCCAGGCTACAGAGAGGATCCAACTGAAGTGCTGTGGCAAAGTAGGAATTCTATTTGGAGCCTCTGACAATTCCCCACTAGATAATCACAGCACAGAACTGAAGGGTTTTAGAATAGAGTTGTGCTCCATTTTCCAGGAACACCATTTCTTTTTGAGAGGCAGCTACTAACTTGCTGTCAGAGCCAAATGGAAACTGAACACATGACTTTGGGACATTAAGTGACCACTCAGTCAAAGCTGTCCAGGATGAAATGGGTGTTACTCAGTCCACTAAGCCACATTCAGCAGTACTATACAATGTTTGTAAAGGTATTGCACAATATATGTTTCAATCAGCAGTATAGAATACAGTATTACAGGTCTAATGTATAATAGACATATCACATATGACAGTTTACCTCTAAACATTAAAAAAGAAGCTGAAAAACAATGGAACAATAATAATAACTTCCAAATACAACCTGGAAGTGGATATTCAGTGAAAACATTCTTTAAAAATGAGGACATAAATATTCACTTTCAGACACATAAAAATGACAAGAACTTATCAGCAGCAAAACTAACTAAAATAGACAATGAATAATTATCTTCAGGGAGAAGGGATGATTTCCTATGGCATCTCAAGATGCATGAACAAATGTAGAACAGCAGAAATGGTAAATGTATGGATAAATGTGAATGAATTTTGACATATGAAACAAGAACAATAATATATTGAATATTAAATATATAACAACAATATCACATATTACAGAAGTGGAGTAAATAGTGTTAAAGTATTCTAAAGTCTTTTAATTATCCAGGAAATGGTAAACATACTAATTTATTTTAGACATTCACAACTCTAAACGCAGTTATTATTTCTAGAGTAACCACTAGAAGAAGAATAAAATAATGTGTAACTATCAAGCTGCAGTGAGCAAATAAAATACTAAAATTGCTTATTTGATTAAAAATAAATCAAAAAAGAAAAATGTAACAATAAATGTAGGAACAAATAGAAAGTAGAAGCAAATAGTAAGATGGTAAATTCACACATCCATGGTTCTTCTGTTCTTAGATATCGATTCCTTGCCTGCATCATTTTGGTTGCCCTCATTTAGAAATACATGTGACCCTCATTTGGTGGTATAGGTGATCCTTCTTACTGCTTGATTAGCAACTCCCATGGAATCTTTCATATCATAAATATCATAAAGAAATCCCTGCAGCATCAATACAAACTCTTATTTACAACTGTGACTGATAACTGAATCTGTTGGCACTGGGCCAATGCAAAGAAGCATGACAGGATAGGTGATACTCTGACTCATGAGGATGAACGACTTTTCTTTGCATGGAAAACAAATTCATACTCCTTTGAAAGGAGCAATGATTTTGGCAAAAGCATAGTTTCTTCTCCTGACACTAAAACACAGGTATGAAGGAACAGACACCCAAAAGAAGAGATTTTCTTCTTTTTTTTTTTAACATCTTTATTGGAGTATAATTGCTTTACAATGGTGTGTTATTTTCTGCTTTATAACAAAGTGAATCAGTTATAGAGATTTTCAACATAAGAAAAGGATGTTGTGATCACTTCAAGAAGGGGCACTGGTTGATGTAACAGATTTCAGAAATGGGGAGAAGCTGTAAGAACTGATAACTGACACCATGTTATCCCCTTCTCCTTCCTCAGTGTAGTTTGACCTATACCCAGGGACAAATTAGGTAATAAGCAAGACAGCCATTATTGACAATGTTTTCCTTAAAATATGGAGAGTAAAATGAAATAAAATACACCAAATGAGGTCTGAAAAGTGTGGAGTGATATGGGACTGTTATCATTCCTCAAAGGACTCTGTCATTACATTATTGGGACCTCAGTTTCCATTCAATATCTGTTCTTTCACTTTGAGCTTGGGATCAATGAAAACCCCTATATCTTTATTACTCAAACTTTTGCTAAGCTTGATCATCCACATGTTACTTGTACAATCAATTTAATCAAATAGAAGATGTTTTCATTCATCACTTAAAAATCCATCTCTTTAACTGACTCATATTTCCAAACCTAGAGAGAGTTATGAACCTTGAGTCTGTCATCCCACACCATGGTTACCCTTTCTCATTTTGTGTCTTTTGCAAATGTGACAAGCCGCATTCCCTAGGGAATGTTTATTAGGGTGACTCAGGAATAGCATTGGTATGGTGTGATGGGAAACGACTTTTCAGCTCTAACTCCAAACATAAAGCAATTCCTCTTGCCCAAAACCTTTTAGAACCATCACACCCATGACCACAGCATTCTGAGATGGCAGAGAGTGGCAAAGATGACACAGGGGAGGGCAAGGACGGAAATCCTAAACTCAGGGTAGAGAGCAACAGATTGCCGCACCCTGACAGGGGTTCCCATGATCTGGTAAAGACAGCAGCCACCGTTTTGCAGAGCGTATTGTAGATAAGCAGAGCCTCTGACAGAAATCCACTGATAAGAAATGTACTTGTAAGTCTTAAGATCAAGTGGTTGTGGTTCTAAAACTTAGAAGTGACATCCAGTGAGATCAGCTTGGGGAAAGTCTTCTGAGACACACACACAGATTACAGAATATCGTGGGAACTCTGCTCAGTCGGGGGGACTGGACATTACAGGTGGACATAGGACCGACTCGGTAGACCTTCTCTTTTGCTGTGTAATGTGTGGCAAAATCTATAGAGCTCTTATTAAGAGCATGATTTTCAAAAACATATTTCTGTTAGTAACACTACCTGGTTATTACAACCAAGATTCTGGTACTCAAGATTGGGAAAAAGAAGATCAACAGCAGCATTTACAGAATGTTTTTTACTAATGTATTTGTGGCTTACAGTTTTTTCTATGTTTCACTCTCACTGAGGTCTTAATACTTCTTAAATAAATAAATCTTCCCTGCACTGGCTTTTATTAAGTGCCTCTTCTGTCCTAAGTGATCACGACTCATCTGATTAACAGTTTGTTCTAATCTTCAAAATATCTTTTTTTTTTTATTTTGATGATACAAATCTGGGCGTAATCTTTCACCCCCTTTTTGTTTTTTTTCAAATTTATGGAATATTTTCCTGTCTTTAGTAACCTTCTTTTATTCTCCGTGTATTCTTAAAATTATTGACAGTGATTCTGGGTATCCCATCTGAGTTTTTGGTGGTATATTGGGGTATAATTCTTCTAGACACTGAGTTCTTTTAAAACAAATTGTTCATTTCTTACAGCCTCTTTACATAATCATCTTGCTTTGATTCCATTCCTAAACATTCTTAACCAGATTGAACATTTTTCTCCTTGAAACAGAATATAGAAATAAATTAAGCTATTGAGGATTCTTTTTCATCATCCTTACCTAAAAATTCCATTATTTTTCTTGTTCTGAACAGGAAATAGAAGGCTTTACTATTTAATTGTTTCCCCAATTAGATTGTAAGCTCCTTCTGGGCAAGAATATGTGGTTACATGTCTTCTATTTATTTTTTCACATTGTCCAGTGCTGAATATGTAAAGGATCCTCAATAAATACTTAATAGTTTGTCTTGTCACTCAGAACATTACAAAAGCTGCTGTCTTAGAGATGTTGTGAAAATGTCAGATATCTTTGGCTTGTCATCTCACCATCTGTTTTTCACTTTCAGACTCTTTTTTGAAACTTTGCCTAGGCACATAGATGATTCAGTTTTTTTTCCATAGTGTTGTTGACATTTCCTCAAGTGTTAAACCTCATGCTTGTGGTTAATCGATTCTTGGATCAACTCATCATTCCAGCCTGATGATTCTTGCTGTAGAATCCATGTGTCTTTTGTCAGGATTATAGACTGTGGTCTTCAGAGTATTTAAAAAACTTCTGACATTGGCTCACTGCTAAGAATTAGAATTTGCCAGTTTTTCTATTGAAGTGAAAGAGTCCTCTTAACCAGAGCATTGCCTTTTATCTTTCTTTGAGCTAACCAACTGTCATCAAGTCTTCTTTAATAGTTAAGTCTTTTTCAGGGATTTATGAGACTTACGAGAAAAGTAGACTAATGTTATGCTGAACACACTGAAGGCCAAAATTCTCAACAAGCTTTCATCAACAAGTCATTCATCCTGAACATTCTGATAAATGGAAAACTCCAGAGGACATTAACACTGTCTGAAAGAAATAATTAAATGCCAGAATTGGAAGGAAACTTAGAAATAATTTAGCACATCCCCTTAATTTTACTTGTGGGAGAAAATGAAACCCAGGGAGATTATGCCCAAAAGTAGTTTCGTAACTAGCCAAATGAAAACTAGAAGCCAGCATTTCCAACAGCAATCTAAGGGCAGGGTTCCTTCTATGGAACACTACCATCGTTTCGGGCTTTCTTCAACAGAACAGTTTGCAAGCGTTTAAGGAATGGCAGGATAAAGTAGAACTAATGAGCAGGTTCTGGCTACAATATGGACTTTCATAAGTGAAATATACCTTATGACCTCAGCAAAAGCATTTTTGCATATTTCTTGTAAGTGGGAAAACCAGAGGTATGGTGGGGTTTGCTGGAGATGGTCATTGATTTGGTTTGAGTATCATAGAGATGCAAAGAGTAGACACGATGAAACGAATGCAGGCAGGATGTGACAGTGTTCTGAGTGTTAGGATAGAGGCTAAAAAATTTAGTCTCTCATCCACAAGAGAGTGTCTCTTCATCTTTCAGTAGTGATGAAATTATAACTAATGAGTAGCAAAGAGTCTGTTGTTTCAAGGAACATCATCTATGGAAATATATGTATTTCTCAAAAGAAGACTAATTATAAACAGCATCTCTCGGTCCTAGACTGAATCAAATATAGTGTCCTGAGTTTGAGCTTTCCATATTTCTATGTTCCTACTTGGCAGGGGTATGCCTGAGCAATGGTTCTTTTTGTGACAGTGGAATTACATGTAGAATAAATATTTCAGTCCTTGCTGATCTGGCTCTGCTCCTCAAAGCTCATCTCATGAAGAGGTGACATGACTGATATTAAATTGTGTAACATTGAATCATTTCAGATTGGCTTTTTTTCCTATGGTTTGCTGGATTGTACACACTTTTCAATCCATGTCAGTTGTCACACCTGCTACTATTTTATTATTTCTGTAACAACTAGGAAATTTTCCCTCCTGCTATGTGTACCTAACACTGCACAAGTGCAGGGACCTCAGCTGGAACAGCGTGCGGCAACTTTCAGAAGTTTAATTCTTTCTTGAACGTTCATAACAAATCAGCAGCTTTCAAAGACAGCTTTGGGGGAAAAAAGATTACTTTTAATGAAAAGAACTTCACATTTACCATCTATTACAAAAATTCAGGCACACAGAACTTGGAGCAAAAAGACAGGACAGAATAAACCAGCATTGTGTTCAATCATAAAAATGTTGGGAGTACAAAAGACACAAAAGATGCTACATTGAAGAAGGATATAAGGTCGCAGAGGAGGAAAAAATTGAGCTACAGTGATAAGAAGAGGTGAAATATAATTGTCTGTGTACCCAAGGGTGGGTACCCCAGAGGCCTAAAACTCATAATTGCTAGCAATTTCTCTTGGACACATACTTCAGACTCTAACACTGAAAGTCAGAAAATCAAAGAGATGTAAAGAAAGTAAATTTATACCACTAAGTATATTCTGAATAATCATGCACACTGTGTTGTAAAAGGAACCATTTCTCAACTTGGAAAATATATGCTTTTGGAATAGAATGAATAAACAGGTATAGAATACATTTTTTTAATTGTTGCAAAGGGATAAAAGAAAACAAAAAGTATTATTATCTCTTTGTTCTGATGGTTACAACTGGCTTTTCCTTATATCATTTATGCAGCCAGAACTACTTTTCCTCCTTTTGGGAATCCATCAATTAATTAATCCATTTGAGGACTTTAACTGACGAATTACACATGTATTCTGTAGGAGCCATTTTGCAACCTTAGCGCTACGTAGTTAGGTAAAATCAAGCTTAATACACAAGGTGAGTTTTTCTCTTTTTCCCCAGTGATTTGAAACAATCCTTCTATAGATATTTGAGGGTTGGTATAATCTAGAGCAATATGTGTAAGTTGGGGTAGGGCTGTAACCAAGCTTTAATCTCTTATGGAGTTTGCAGTTTAGTGAAGAATATATAGGAAAAAAATGGTAAGCAAACAAAAGTATGGTATTTGGGGTAGGTTTTCTGGTGGGTAATGTGTGAAAGAATTCCATACTCTGGTGGCATTTGCAACTTCCCCGCAACTTTACCTGCTCCTCATTCCAAGAGAATATATTTTATAATTTTCCTCTTAGCCAAATATTAACTATGGATTCCTCTCAGCCTTCACAGAAACCCTTGCTGGGTTGAGCATTCGTGTTCTCTCTCTGCCTTCCTACGTGGCTAAGAGGAGAACTTCATAGCTTTTTAAAAAGGCTGCCCAACGCGTGGTTAAATTTCTGCCTGAATTGAGTGTGAAGAAAAACCGTGTCTCCGTAGACCAACTTGCCTGCTCCCTATTGTGGGAAAGGAAGTATTATACGTAACCAGATTCATTATATTTTCTGCTTCTTTTGACAAAAATCATAGTGCTTAATGTCTTGCCCAAGTGTTACAATCAGATCAATTCAGTTGCCTGAAAAACACCTATTCATTCTGCTTTCTTCAGATGGTATCTGTTCTGGTTTAGCCTTAAAAATATGTTCATAAATAAGGAGGGTACAATTATGTAATTATATGTAGTCAAGTTCAAGTGTGAATCTATTTTGCTACCACGGATAGAGGGTTTCTGAAGACAAGTCCCTCGCTAAGGCTGGGAATCCCATGTGCCTCTTAGGTTTGTCAGGGTTTGCTTCCTAACTATCCCGTTTCCTTTTTTTTGAAGCATCATTGTTTTTGTCATTACGATCATTACACACTGATGTTCTGGCGCTTCTTGTATTTAAAAAACAAAACAAAACCCAGCAACCTTATCTCATGAACTGACTTCCTCTTCTAAATAATGTTTCATCCTTCAGTCTCCATAGAGAAGCTCCTCTAGTTCCCAGCTCTTCTCCATCTGCTTCAACCGGATGTCTATCCACTGCTCTCCTCAGACTGCTCTTGCCAAGGGCCATGTGATCCCTCTGCTTCCAAATCCCATGGTCACTTTTCTCCTTTTTCTCTCACTTGATGTCTCAGCAGCGTATGCTACAGTTGATGAAGTTTTTTAGAAAACTTTCTTTGGTGACTTTGCGAACATCCCACATTTTGTTGCCTTTCCTATTTCATGGCCGTTTCTTATTTTTATTTTTGCTTAGACAACGGAAATGTATAGTCTATTCCGTGCCTCCTTGCTAACTTCTGGTGGTTTTCTGCCAATCATTGGTGCTCCTTGGCTGTGGCGGCATCACTCTGAGCTCTGCCATTATCTTCACATGGTGTTCTCTCCGTTTCTGTATGTGTCCAAATTTCCCCTTTTCATAAGGAATTTCTTATTCTTACCTTTTGTTTTGTTTTGTTTGCGGTACGTGGGCCTCTCAATGTTGTGGCCTCTCCCGTAGCGGAGCAACAGGCTCGGGACGCGCAGGCTCAGCGGCCATGGCTCACGGGCGCAGCCGCTCCGCGGCATGTGGGATCTTCCCGGACCGGGGCACGAACCCGTGTCCCCTGCATCGGCAGGCGGACTCTCAACCACTGTGCCACCAGGGAAGCCCAGGAATTTCTTATTCATAAACTCAGCTTTATTGAGGTATAATTCACATACATAAGTTCACTCTTTTTTTAGGTTTTGAGTTTGCTGGTTTTGAGAAACATATAAAGTCCTATAACCTTTACCACGAATATGTCCATCAGCCCTAAAGCCCGAGTCTGACGCTTTGTCATCATTCCCTTCCTACCTCTCCCAGGCCCTGGCAACCATTGATCTGATTTCTCACCCTATATTTCTGCCTTTTCCAGAATGTCTTAATGGAAATATACATGTGTAGCCTCTTAGGGCTGAGTGTTTTCACTTAGCATAGCACTTTTGAGGATCCTCCATGTTGTTGCATCTATCTGTAGTTCATTCCTATTTACTTAGTAATTGCTGGGGGAAAAAAATGTCCGCTGTATGAATACAATTTGTTTATCCATTCACCAGATGATGGACATTTGGACTGTAACTAATTTTGATGATTATGAATAAATCTGCTATTGTATATTTGCATACATTTATTAGTGGGAGTGTATATTTTCTCTCTTTCTTTTTTTTGTAAATACTGAGAAGGAAGATTACCAGGTCATCTGATAGACATATGTTTACATTTATATAAAATAGCTAAATTGCTTTCCATTCCCATCAGCAATGTTTTAGGGTTCTAGTTGCTCTGCATCTTCACCAGACTTGGTATTATCAAGTTTTAGCAATTTCAACATTTGTTTGATAGTATTTCATAGTGATTTTAATTTATATTTTCCCAAAGATTAATGATTTTGAGCGTTTTTTGTGTTATTGGCCATACATAGCTATTCTTTGGTGAAATTTCTGTTCAAATATTTTATGGACTTTTTTATTGGCCTTTTAGTTTTCTTATCATTGAGTTGTAAGAGTTATTTATATATTCTAAATACAAGTCTTTTATCAGATATGTGTTTTGACAGTATTTTTGAGTCTGTGGCTAATCTTTTCATTTACTTAAGTGTCTTTTGCAGGGCAGAAATTATAAATATTAATTTTAGCTTATCAGTTTTGTCTTCTACAGTACATGCTTTTTTTGTGTTCTATTTAGGAAATATTTGCCTAATCCAAGGTCATAAAGGTTTTCTCATATACTTTCTTATGAAAGTTTACAAGTGTTCTGTGATCCAAGTTGATTTTTGTATTCAGTTGATTTTTGTATTTAGTGTAAGAGTTGATGTTCATTTTTTCTTTTTCTTTTCCTGCATATGAATGATCAGTTGTTCTAACTCCATTTGTTGAAAACACTCTTCAGTATATGTACATATGTATTTTTGGACTTCCTATTCTGCTCAGTGACTCTTTGTGTCCATCCTTACCCCAATACCACATTGTTTTAATTAACGTAACTTTAATTAATCAGATAGTATGACTCTAGCTTTGTTATTCTTTTTAAACAATTGCTTTAGCTGATCAAATTATTTTGCTTATGTGTATTTTAGAATCACATGATAATTTCTTTGAAAAAGATTTCTAGGATTTTGATTGAGATGGTATTGAATCTACAGATAATTTTGGGAGAACTATTATCTTAATGATACTATAAGTCTTCTGATTGTAGGAGAACTGCTCTGCCAGGGCACCCAGGCAACCTCACACATCCCCATTGGCCATGTACTCAAGACTCAAGTCCAGGGTGACCAAAGTCTTGATGGACCCCCTGCCATCTTCCCTCCTGTGAACACAACAAGACAGGCAGTCTTGTGAGGACCTGGCATAAGGCTGTTTCTCACTTGCCTTGCTACCTTGAAGGTGCTGCTATAATGCAGTTTCTTATTTGCCTCCCTGGTTCTGGTGAGCATGGATTTTCCACCTTCCCTACCCCTTTGGCACAACTGCAGGCTATAATATTGCTTAACTGTTGTCTAGAATTTATTTCTCAGCAACAGAGCAACAGCACCCACCCTCACGCTCAGCTGCCTCGATCTATTTGTGCTCATTGTCTTCTTACATGAACTTCTTACCTATAGCACCTACTGCTGCCTTCAGACTGTTTAACGTGAGTTAGTGAACATGGTTCTTCTCATTACTATTTAGGTCTTTTAATTTTCTTTCATTGAAGTTTTATAATATTCACCATAGCAACCCTGCATATATTTTGTTAGATTTATCCCAAGTACAGTATTTCAGACTTTGATGTTCTTGTGATTGGTACCTTAAATTTTGTTTTGAAACTGTTTATTGCTAGTATTTATAAATACAATTGACTACGGTATATTAACCGGGTTTCCTGCAACATTGCTCAACTGACTTATTAGAGCCAGTAGCTTTGGGGGTACATTCTTTGGGATGATCTAGATAATCATGTAGTCTGCAAATAAGGACATTATTATTTCTTCTGCTTAAATCTATAACCCTTTTATTTCTTTTTTTTTTTTCTTGCCTTATTTTACTGGGGTAGGACCTCCAGCACAATGGTGAATAGGAGTGGAAAGAGTGAATTTGCTCGCATCGTTCCCAGTCTTAAAGGAAAACATTCAGTACTTCACCATTTTGTATATCAACTGTAGGTCATTCATGGCTATCTTTTATCAGGTGAGGAAATTTACTTCTAGATTGCAGAGAGTTTTTAGAAAATATCATAAGTGAAGTTTGTCTTTTTAAAAACGTTTCTCTTTTTCTCGTTGTTGGGATAATCATATGATTTTTCTTTTTCAATCTACTGATATGGATAATTACATTTATTTATTTCCAAAAATTGAATCAATCTTCATTCCTGGGGAAATATAACCCCAATTGCTTATGATATATTATACCTATACATTGCAGATTAAATTTGTTAATATTTTGTTTAGGACTTTTGCATCTATGTTCATCAGTGAAATTGTTCAGTAGTTTTCTTTTTTGTTAATATCTTTATCTAGTTTTGGACATTTAGAAGATATCTTTCTGTTATGGATTTCTTGTATAATTCTATTGTGGTCAAAAAACATACTTTGTATGATTTTAATTATTTTAAGATTATTAAGGCTTGTTGTAAGGTCCAGAAAATGATCTTCCTTGGTGAATGTTTCATGTGTAGTTGAAAAGAATGTGTATTCTGCTGTTATTGGGTAAATTGTATAAATGTCAGTCAGGTTGTGTTGATTTTTGTTGCTCTTGTTGTTCAGGTCTTTTATGCCCAGTTTTTTCTGTTGTTGGACTGATTACTGACGACAGTGTCACAATCTCCACATATAACTGAGATTTTGTCTATTTCTTCTTTTATTTCTACTAGTTTCAGTTTCATATATTAGAAACGTCTTTGTTAGGTACATATACATTTCACGTTATTTTGTATTCTTGATAAATAGGCCCCTCTCTCATTATGTAATATTCTTTTTTATTTTTGGTAATAATCTCTGTTCAGAAGTCTAGGTAGTCTCCCCTAAAGCTCAGTTTCTTGGATTCCATGTCCTTCTCTTTCTTGGTTTATTCCCTGGTTTTGGTGACTATCTTCTAATAACTTCCTAGGAAGAATGAAAGATAGGTAAATTTTTCCTTACTTGCATGTGAAGAGGAGTAGAATGTGTGACCACAAAATATGTCACTTTGGCATGTGGATTATCTTGAGCTGAAAGCCATCAAGATCCAGCAGTCTCAAGAAAGTCTTTGACCTCTCCCTTAACTACCTAAAATAATTTAGATTGGGGGCTTGGCTTGGAGAGAGAGCTATTACTATTACCAGAGATAACTTTTATCTGAATGACCTATCTGCATAGCAAGGCAAAGATCTAATTACCAAGCATCTGCTTTTCTTATTGGCCAGTGAATTACCTTCTTCCCCTTTGAAGCCCCAGGCCCCATCCCATTCCTTAGCTCAGAATGGCATAAGCTTCAACTGCCTGCCTTACCCTTGGGTCTCATTTTTTTGTGGGATTCCCATACATATGAAATTTAATTTATTTTTGTCTTGTTAATCAGTCTTATGTCAATTTAATTATTAGACCAGCCATAGAACCTAGAAAGGTAGAAGGAAATTTTTTTCTCCCCAACAACTGTAGGAAATAATTATTTTTTTAGCATAAAATTCTAAAATTTTTCCTTCAGTGTTTGAGGGATTGACAAGCAAACAGTCATATTTAGTCTTCAGTTTCTATGACTTTTCTAGCTTTTGACACTGCTGCTCATAAGACTTTCTCTTATATTGTTTTCATATTTCCTGGTCCGCCTCTTATCCTCCTGGTCCCTTCTTTTTTAGTGTCTAGATGGCTCTTTCTCTTCTGCATGCCTTGTCTTTGTTTCTCTTATTTTCTCCCCCATACATTATCCGTAGATAATCTCATTAATGCTTATTAATTTAACTTCTAGGTATTTGCTGGACATACCTCAGTCCAGACCTCTATTCTGTGGTTCAGACTGTTATTCTACCTCCCATTAGACACATATAACTTGATGTCCCACAGGTTTTTCTTATTCAACATGCCCATTATATCCTTCCCCCAAACTTATTCTTGCTCTAGAATTCTTTATTTGAATAAATAATGTCACCATCCATTTAATTACCTAAATCTGAAACTCTGAAATAAATCTCTATTTCTTATCTCCACAGCCAATCAATCACCAAATCTTATCAATTCTATAGCCTACGTAAATTCTTTATATTCTCCTCATCTTATGCACAAATAGAGCAGAGGTAGTTTAGTGCAGTTACGTGATTAAAAGCAGAAACATTGATAACAGCCCAAGATAAATATGATGGTTTTAACTCTTTAACTTTGGGCAAGTACTTAGCCTCTTCAAAGCCCAATAGTCTCAGATGTCAAATAGGAATAATTATAATATCTACCTCATAGGGTCATTTATAAGCATTAAATAAGATAAGGTATGTGAAGAGCTTAGCACAGTAACTGTTATAATCTAAGCATTCAACAAATGTTTGCTGATATTATTTTTATTATTATAAATACATTCTTTATTTGTGCCTTTCAGATCCTACTGGTTTGATAGTTATTATTTTCATTTTATAAATAAGGAATTGAAAGTTTGCAAGATATTAAGTAACCTACTTGTTATTACACAAGTAGCTAATGGATTAAAATAAAATCCTATTCATTTCCAAATTCCAGGCTTTAGGTATGGTATTTTAATTTAAAATTTTGCATTTAAGAAAAATAAAAGGCTTATATTTTTAGGTAAAATTGAGGTACAATCAATTATGTAACTTTTATTATCACAGTAGAGAAAGCATGTGTGTTCTTTAAGTGACACATAGCTTTCCCTGACACTGAATTAGATAAGAAATGTGTTACGTTGAACTTTAGGGAATACTGTTTTGCAGCAGACAATGTCTTCAACAACGTCTTTACAGAAAGTATAATAATAGATTTCATATGACTATTCCTATATTATAAATTGGAAGGATGTAATATTCAACTGTACTGATTATTTCAAATCTGAATGGAATTAGAGTAACATAGTTTATCTCTCACCTCTAATAGCTGCCAGAGTTATAAAATATGTGGAATCGTATAATTTAACTGTTCAATGGAATCCAGGAAGCTGAGTGCATTTTGCATTATAGACAACTCAACTACATTTGCTTCTGTGAAAGTATTTTATTTCTCAATTCATCTGCTACTGTTCTAACATTAGATTCCCTTTTGCTTTCAGCTCTTCTTAGCTATATCCTTTCTTTTTTAAAAAATAAACTTTCCATATCTTTTATTTACTTATTAGTTTATTTATTTATTTATTTTATTAAGGTATAGTTGATTTACAATATTATATTAGTTTCAGGTGCATGACACAGTAATTCAAAATTTTTATAGATTGTATTCCTTTTATAGTTATAAAATATTGGCTATAGTCTCTGTGCTGGACAATATATCTTTATAACTTATTTACTTTATACATAGTAGTTTGTACCTTTTAATTCCCTAGCCCTATCTTTCCCCTCCCCGCTTCCCTCTCCTCACTGTTAACCACTAGTTTGTTCTCTATATCTGTGAGTCCATTTCTTTTTTGTTTTACTGACTAGTTTAATTTTTTAGATTCCACATATAAGTGATAACATAGAGTATTTTCCTTTGTCTGACTTATTTCACTTAGCATAATACCCTCCAGGTCCATCCATGTTGTTGCAAATGGAAAAATTTCATTATTTTTTATGGCTGAGTAATATTCTTACATATATATATATATATATATATATATATATATATATATATCTCACATCTTCTTTACCAGCTATATCCTTCATTATAGTAATTTAACATAATTATCTGGAATTATGGAATTCCTCAGAAGGGATGAAAGGGAGGTTTCCTTTGGAGGATGAAGGCTTTCTGTTTTTAGGCTCTTTAATTTTGTGTTCTTTTGCTCTCCTTAGTTTGTTCCTTTCTCCTTTCACTGCCTCATCACATTTTCTTACTTTGCGATTTTTCTATCCATTAATGGATTTCCTAGTTGGTTCAGTAATCATCACTGTTTCCATACTATCACATTCTCCAACTAACTGATCCAAATTTCTGCCTTCTGTTGGTCTGATTTTCTGAAATGATAGGATTTAGAGTTTCTAGAAGAGGAGATGGAGTACATATTCTTCAAATAAATTTTCCAAAGTAGTAATTCTCTTAGGCTTTGAGAGAAGTTGGAGTAAACCAACTAAAACAATTTGGTGCTTTGATGTTGAGAAGATGCAATCATTTGGTAGGAATGAAGAAAGGCTAACAGAATTCAGTGTGATACAGCAAGAAATCAAAGCAAGAACAGAAATTTGGGAAGTAAATTTAAAGTTATGAGTTACTGGAAAGATGTGAGGTTATAACTTGCTCATATGTAAAGCTTTTAAATATCCCTCAATCTGCTTTTGGACTTCGTTTCTCCGTATTAAAATGATGCTTCTTGATGTAAAAATAAAGGCATCTAGCTAATTTGGCAATTGTTTTAAAGTTGGCTTAGACTAGAACAAATTTTTTCCCAACAAGCATTTTCACAAGGGCTCATTGGCTTCTGATACAGTCTTGCTGTGAAAGTGTTTCATGAACAATTTTGTTGAGCCAGATTACATACAGAATCCATTTCCTGTGAGCATCATGGCTGAGAGACCTCCTCGCAAGCCAATCTTCCAGTTAAATGCTCCAAATTACCAGTTAATTGCTCTAGCCTGTTGCAACTGGCTTATGCATCTTCCAGATACCAAGTCAGAAGGAAATAGTGCAGATAACTGCAAATTATCTAGTGGATTTCAAACCATTTATTTGGCTAATCAAATATTGAACATGTTTAGCATTTACCCAAATGTACCTGAATTGACAAAACTCACATTCTCAGAACTGTATTTTTTTCTCATTAAGCAGCATAAACAGTGATTAATAAACCTAAATTATGAAGTCAACATTTTAATTGCTAATGTACTTGGACGCTCCTAGTAAAATTTGGTTTTATTCAATTTATTTTGCATATTGTAATATATTTCATGAAAGAGAACACACCTTTCATCAATTACAAAAGAAATATGCATGTGGAACACGGTGGAGACCATTGGTATGGATTACTGGTGCCTAAATTATCATCTGAGTTTTAAAAGGACTACCCCATAAAAATAATATCTTTCGCCTAATCATTCAGGGCATATTCAAAATGTCTTTAGGTGCCTTATCCAGACTTGGAAATGAATGTAAACCTGCCTTATTAAATAACAATATAACTATATAGCTTTAATGAAATTGAAAAAAAAAATAAAGACTTCTGAATTACAATAGGCCACTCATGCAGAATAATTCATGCACAATGCAGGATTCCAGTTGAGGACTGATTTGATACTGATGTTAATGAAGTGCCAAGAAAAGAGTGAGTAATAGGGTGAAATTCTTTTGTAGCAATTTCCAGGAGAGGGTTTTTTTTTTTTTTTTTTTGGACTTTCTTAGAAATTTCAATTGGAGCAATTTCTTCTGGGTGGGAGGGCTTGATTGAAAAGAGAGAGAGGAAAAAATGAAGAGAAGTAAGGGTGAGTAAGGGGGAAACTTATCCTGCTTCTTTGTGAAATGCAGCATAAAATGAAATTGACTAAATGTAGAAATGAAATGAGCACACCTTGTACATTTTCCAAGCTGAAAAAATGCCAACAATAGAAACAATAACGAATAAAGACATTTTGTGAATTTAACCAGTTTCAATGATTTTGGGGTCCTTTGATATGTCCTTTAAGAAAATCGCCATCCCCAAGGTAATAACTTTGAAATATCATAGGATTTAAGTCATAAGTAAAATAAAAATGCATCTTCTCATTCCAGTTAAAGATATCATCTTCCAAAAGGATTATAGCAACAAGAAAATACCATTTCAAGGGACTGAATTTATTCAGTGGAAATAGTGGTCTTACTCTCATCACCATCTTTATTTTAGAAAACAGCCTGCAAAATTATGCATATGATATTTCACCTGTTCTAGAAACAACACTGACTTATGTGATATGGTTGCCTGCCTGTTGCAGCTGTACACTATTTACCAAATTTGCCAACTGCAGAATATTTACACAACAGTAAAAGCCCTAAGGCAGAAGAGTGCATGGTTTAATAGAGCATAATTTTTATGTATTTCAGAAGATGTTAAGCTTACTACTAAACATGGCTGCTGTAATATCTGAGAAATGGTAATTTACCTTTCACCCTCTCATTCCAATTTAAAAATCTAATCTGCGACACATTTCTTCTTTTCCGTCATTTTGTTTGAGATGCCCCTTTCTGTGTCTGTTTATGGATATTAGGTTGTTAACTTTTCCCAAGACTGTAAAGAATAAAACATTTTAAATTCATCTTTTGAAAATAAAAATGCTTCTCCTGTTTATAAAATTTTGCCAGGATTTGCTCCGTTTTGGCACCCTCTTGTCTCTGCCGTATTAATATCTACAAATCATCGCTTTACTAATCTCTCTTCCAGTGTGAAATTTTCAACGCTGCCTACAGAATGAAGTTTAGACACACTGGCAAACTATGTTCTCTGAAATCTGTCCCTCTGCTCCTATTTGCCACTAATTTTCTACTTAGAAAGGCTACTCTAGCCAGAATGGTTTGTTCACCATGTAAAAAAAAACCCCAAAAACACCTTTTCCAGTTTTTGCTTTACTCAGGTCCCTCTTCCAATCCTTCTGGCCTCTTTCTATAGAAATTCCAGCTGGCTCTGCAGGTTTAGATCAAATGCTGGTTCTTCCACGGAGCCGTTCCTAACTTCCCTGTAAGATAGAGTCACTGTCTTTTCCGAATTCCTACAGCAATATTTGTATCTCTCAAATTATACAAATCAATACAATATATTTAACTCTAAAATTGGACCTGAAGCATTTTATCATTGTCAATCAGAGGGTGGACTCAGGAACCAGGCCGCCTGGGATCAAATAATGACTGTGGAAATTTTTAGCTGTGTGAATTTGGGCAAGCTACCTGAACATTCTGAGGTTCAGTTTCCCCATCTCCAAAAATGAGATGCTAATGGTTCCAACCTGAGAAGAGTTGATGTGTCCAAAACACATAGAGCAGAAACTTGCACATCATGGTTGAGCTCCCAGAGGCAAGGGCAGTAAAATTATTCTTGTTTGTAAACAATATGATCTCAGGTAGTATTTGTTGACTAGATGTATGAGTCAAAAACTCAGATAAGAATCCTTTGGGTTTGAATTTTCTATGATTGAATCTTGCTTCCTAGGAGCTGCCAATATTTAAAATTATTGGATTAGTTTATGCTTATTGAGTCATCCATAAATATTTATTGAGCACTTGTTATAAATAAAATATAGTGGTAGAACCAGTGCAAGACAAAATACACACACTTTGGTCTCAAAATACACACACTTTGGCCTCAAAATACACAACCTTTGTTGATACTGAGTCATGCCATGAAAGCAGAAAGGATAGCATTGTGCAAAGAATATGTAATTTTGATTCATAAAGACCTGAATTTCAATCTTATTTCTGCAACTTCTAAGCTATAATCTAGACGTTATTTAAGCACTTCAATTTTCCCAAAGAAAACGGGGACCCTAATGATATCATATCATAGCTTATAGTGCAAATACAAATGAGATGATGTTTTGAAAAAGACCTATCATATTATTTGACACAATAGTCCCTCAAGAAACACTAGTTTTCTTCCCCAAACCAAATCAGAAGAGATTTTTTTTTTAACTATAGCAAATTTAGATGAACATTTAAAGGGTTTAACTAGATGTTAAAAGAAAGAAAGTATCAAGGCTCCTATTTGCCACTAATTATAGATTAATAATATATAGATTATTCCTTCAGGCAAAAAAACAATGATTGGGTTTCTACTTTGTGTAAGATACTGCAGCTGATGTTACGTAGAAGTACAGAAATGAATGGGTTCTACATCTAAAGATGTAGAAGATGTGTAGATGTTATGTAGAAGATGGCTTCTGCATCTAAATGGCTTGTAGTGCACTGCATAAGTTCTGGCGTATTCAGAAATAATTGTAGTGAACACTGTATATGTGTATTACAGCATGCTTTGAGGTTCCTGAGGCATGTGAGCACATTTCTGCCTTGAAAACCATGGAAGGAGTCTAAGGGTCTGGTGCAAGCTGAGCTTAAAAGGCAGACAGGATCTTGATAGCTTAGGTTAGAAGTTGTATATTTCGGTTAGAAAAATGTAGCATAAATATGGAAAAGTGTATCACATGTTCAGAGAATAATTGGAAATCAAGTTTTAGTAGAATATAGGGTATGCTTAGGAAGCTCATATGAGACAAATCCAGAATGGAAGTTGAGATTAGTTTCCCGGCCGGGGAGATAGTCAAGAGATTTGCATTGAATTTAGTAGATAAAACGAAGCCACTGAAGATATTTGAGCAGAGAAGTAACACAGGTGATATTATCAGAGCTGCACTTTCAGAAGGCTAAACTGATGGCTTGGAGTTTAGAACAGGTTGAAGAAGTGTCTAGTGATGCGGACATTAAGTTGTTTAGGTAGAAATAATATGTTCTGAATTAAGGTGACGATGATCATAATAGTAGAAAAAAAGGACTAGCTGGAAAAGATTGGCTACTATCATATTGCCTTAATAATACATAAAATTGTTAAAAAAGGAAAGAAATTGGACAGTGAAACCAACTTTTTATCACCACCTCTATGTTGGGCATGGATGGTATTGGGCGTTTTTATTGATCTCTTTTAATCTTTACAATACAGATCAAGATAGATTATATTTTCAGGTGGACAAGTAATTAGCCCCCGAGAAGCTACAAAATAAAGTAGCCAGACTGAGTTGTTCTTAATAAGAGTTTCGTTAACGTCACTAACTCCTATATTTCAAACTAATTTATTAGAGGCCCTCTCTCTAGTAATTGCCAATATACAATCAATCTGGTAAGGAAACTGAAACTAATCTGAAACCGATAAGCACTCATCCCCTTTTCTAGCTAAACAGGACCAACAGTCCTTCCGATACAATATATTGTGAAGATTTATTTCACGTTGAAAACTCAGAGTCCCTTTATGGCAGACTCTCTTTCTGTCAGGAGCTCTGCTTCCCTACTTCATGGCTTTCCCAACCTCATTGTTCATTTGTAGTTGCTACTTTAAGAATTCCATTTGGGAATCATTGACACACTGCCTGAAAGTGATGCTTGAGAGCACTTCTAGAATGATCAAACCCTTTATTTCTGGGAACATATACCCCCAAAGAAAAGGTTAAAGATTCTGTTCCACTCTCTATATTCTTACATTTAACCAACCACTCACTTGCGGTAGAAGTCATTATGTAAAGAACACCCAGGGAAATTTTTAGGCAGCACAAATGATTTGTCTTAAGTGTGTGAAAGGCCCTGAGGAATATCCACTAATTTTACTTGGAGATATCAGAGAGGTCTTGATGACTGAAGTGGTTTTGCTGGTGTGAATTTTGTACTCAGGAGGCAAAACCAGAAAATGGAAAGTTGTATGGAAAGAGATTTTGAAATATTTTTTCTGGGACAGCAACTATTTGTCATGACTGAGAGAATCTGGCTGTCCTCCTCTCTTCCAGCATCACCACTTCTCCTCCCATGCCAAAAGAAACCTGGAAACCCCACTAATCTTCCTTCTGTCCGGTGTGAACATAGCAAATGTAGCACCAAGTTATCAAGGAATAGGAATTTTGCATATTGGTGAAAACAACAAGATTGTGTCTATCTTTACAATCTTCCTAAGGGACAAGTCTTATTCGAAGTAAGGGATGAGTGCACATGAATAGAACAGTGTGTAGTAAGAAGCTTTCAGAGATGGTTCTCAATGAGCCCCACCTCCTGGTATTCGTGCCTTTGTGTAACACTCCTCCTTGAGTGTAGGCTGGAACTAATGACTTGTTTTTAAGAGAATATGGCAAAAATGATGGGAAATCACTCCCATGATTGTTCTACAAAAGATTGTGACATATCTTATTGGACTCTTTCCATTGCTTGCTTGGATTGCATTCTTTAATAAGCAAGATGCCATGTTGGAAAGGTCCATGTGGGAAGAAACTTAGGGTAATTCTTGGCCAACAAAGAACAGGGTCCTTCAGTCTAACAACCCATGAAGGACTGAATCCTGCCAACAACAATGTGAGTAAGCTTAGAAGTGGATCCTTCTCCAGCTGAGCCTTCAGGTGAGACTATGGCCACAGTCGACACCTTGACTGCAGTCATATGAGGGACTCTGAGACAGAGGACCTGTATAAACCATTCTCAGGTTCCTGACCCTCAGAAACTGTGAAATAATAAACGTGTGCTGTTTTAAGCTGCTAATTTTGGGGCAACATGTTACACAGTGATAGATAACTAATACAGTGTCTATTTAATTCATACTCTAAAATTCTAAAAAGATTGGTCTGTTTCCATAATATTATTTACGAATATAGTACATACTTGTGTGTTTGATCCCCTTTGGACCCCAGACCCTTTAATTAATTACATTTTTTGTTGATTCTTCTGCAAGTGTCTCCATTCATTCTCTCCAAACCTTTAACTTCTCTTTCCTTTAGGTAAATACTTGCCAAAGATATTTATTGGATTTTTTTGTTCAAATTCAGAAAGCAATTTCCCCAAATAAAGGGCTTTATATTTAAATATAATTTTACATCTGAGTGTGGGTGTAGAGTTAAGTAAGAAGTGCATGCTTATAAACATCACAAAACACATTGGTAAAATAAACAGCCAACAAGCAAAGACATGTGTTGCTGTGTTGTGTATGTGTGTGTTTTGTTTATTTATTTATTCCCTGAGTATCTCAGGGTTAGAAAGTTAAGGTTGGAGTGAAGGAAGGGAATCTAAATCATTTACAGTGGGGTGAGACAAATAGGTTTTTTCATTAAAAAAAGATTGGAAAGTAAGGATCTAGTTTTAAATGCTTGCACTTCTGCTTACTTTCTAAGGCATCGTATTGTACTCTGTATATACCAACTATTTTTAAAGCCATGTAGAAAAAGAATAGTGTTTCTCTAGAATTCCACTGCAGGGTAATGCAACTCCATGATTTTCCCCTACTAAATAAATTCATCTGTGGCACTATTGGGTGCTTTCCAGTATCAACCTTACAGTCTTTATGATGTTGACGTTTCTTCCAGCAACTTGGAAGAGGTCCTCTACCAGAAATGTTATATTCCCTTAGGAAGCACCATTTTTGACTGTGTTCTTTAACTGGGAAGAATTTGGTCTACACATTCTTCAATCCCCATGAACATCAAAATTGGTTTCCTGAAAGCAAGAAGAGTACATATTTAGTGGCTAAATTGTTTTTTCTCCCTCAGGCTAAAATCTCAAGGTTTCTTCCAAGAGGTACAGATTGTTCTGGCTATAAAATCTTAGAAATCTCATGTGCTTGACATATTTGAAATTTTCCCTTTCTATATCTCAATGTTAAAGAGGAAGAGTGATTTTAAATAAGCAATACTGTATATAGTACAATTTTTGGGGAAAGTGTTTCTTTTGAAATTTCCAATACAAAATGGAAAAGAAGCTACAAATCTGTAAATCTGTAAATTTGTACATATAAAAGCAGACTGAGAATTGGGAAATGTGGTTACATCTTTTTCTCATGTAAAAGCTATGATCTGTCTTATAATCAAGGGGAATCTAGTTACTTGAAGAGAAAATATACATAATATCGCTTAAGATGAAGGCCTCTTTGTGGTAGGATGAATATGCAAATCTGATTTCTGCAGGAAGGTATTTAATCAATGATACAATTGTGGAGAGCATAGTTCTTGACAAGCAAGTATATATGGTAATAGACATATCTTTGTTGTTCAGCCTCAATAAATATGATTTAGCACTCAATTGGCACCTAATTAACAAATAATTAGAGTCTCAAAGAATGTAAATTTACATTTGGTTGCATTAGTTAACTCAGTGCCTTTAATACTTTGCTCTTCGCAGCAGTCTACCTAAGAATTTTACTACATTTATTCCTCTTGCCAAGTGAAACGTCGGGAAGCTAAGAGTTATTAGAGCATTCTAATTGAAATTTGAAAACTAATTAGAATGTGTGTTCCCATTTAGAAGCTTGCTGAACTAAAAAGTCTGGAGCAAAGAAAAATCACTATATTTATACTGTAACTGTCATATATTCTTAAAATTAAATTCAAACGTGAGACTTGATTTACAACATAACCAAAAATATACACCAAAGCACTTTAAACTTCTTCAAAAAATTGTGAAGATATTTTTGAAACTAAATAGAAATAAAATCTGCTTTTCCTGGGATAAACTAACAAGTAAAATAGCAAGTAGTAGAATTTTAACAACATTATATGGAAAATATGGCAACACTGGCCAATATCAACAATTTCATTCACAGGAACTGCATTATGGGAGTAAACTTTTGCAAAGCAAAACTTGGCAGACAAAATTGTCAAACTCTTTCCAGAAATCAACTTACAAAGAAAACACACACACACACACACACACACACACACACACACAGAGAGTCAAGAAAATTCTGGTATCAGTGGGATATCCCCAAACCTCATACAAAGATACATGAGCCAAAAGACAGTATTTGAGAATCTATGACTATTTGAGTGTACGTTAAAAATATACTTATATTTAAAAAATAATGCTTATATTTTACAACATAGAGAGTTATCCCTTGGGGGTTGTTTATTTTGAAGATGCTCATCATTTGAATAAAATAGACGCCACCCCCCAATATGAGTGATCACTGCATCCTCTTTTATGAGTAATGTTCAGTCACCTGGGAAAGAATTGAGCCCCTACCTCCAATCCGTTAGCCTCTCCATCTACAACAATGTGCTCTAGTTCTTTTCTGTACCTTCATTCAATCCAATCAATTCAATCAATTCATTCAATCCAGCCAACAAACACTCATTGGAAGGTGTCTTCTTGTTACAGGGACCATTCAGTGAAAACTTATAGAAATCTCTGACCCACACCCTAGTGGAAGGAAGGAGGTGTCTGTAAAGCAAAACCCAGTTCACATTAACTCCAGGCTCTCCAAACCTCCAAACTGGCTTTCATTTATTCATCCATTCATTCGCCAAAGAAATAGCAGACGTTGAGCTACAGTGGGGCTCCCTAGTTGGAGAGGTAGGCAATAAACAAGTAAAAATAGATGTAATCAGATAAAAGAGGACCCTCTCTTACCCTGCAAATGATAGTTTTTCTATCACTATCTACGTGTGTCAGTAAGTATGTGGCTTTCCATATGTTATAGGAAAAGTGATAGAACGTTAACTTGGGTAGCTCACAACATCCCATTTTGCCCCTGAAGAGCGTCTTTAGTTCAAAATGAAATGTTGTGTAAAATCAGGATTGTGGAGCCACAGTCAGATCAATTGCCTGAGAAATTTGAAGAGCAAGAGTTGGCTGGGGCAGCAGCTGGCGATGGAGACAAGGAAAAGCAGCTGCAGGTACTCCTAGAGTCTGTTGGGACAAAGGAGGCTCCTGGAGCCAACAGGGCTGCTGGAGGGGGAGCAACCTCATCAGAGAAGCTGGAGGTATCACAGGATGCCTGGGGAGAGAGGAGGCTTAAGGAGGAGATGGGGATGGTGAGTCATCTACATCTAGAGAGATGCAAGTCAGAAGTTCCTGTCCCCGGGCATGGGGGTGCCTCTGGATAACCTGCTAAATTGTCAAGACTGTCAATAGGAAGAGCTGCTCTGTAATTGTGTGAGAACTGGCCTGTGATACTATATATGGTCTCCTTCCCTGCACTGCAACCTCCTTAAGATGGATGAAGGACTGGAGGAGAGGATAAAGGAGAAAGAGTCCTACTCAGTGAGGAAAGAGAGAAGTTGACTGGATCTCCTTCCCTGAGGTCTTGTCTCCCATCTGCAGGAGGTCCAAACTCAGGGGGTGGGTGTATTTGTGTGTGTGTGTGTGTTTGTAGTTTCAAGGTTAACAAGTTTAAAGTATTGACTATTTATTATAAGGCACTGGGCATTAACTTAAGGTTTTCTTTTTTTTGGAAATAGCATCTCTCTTCTCCCATTCTCCTGGATGGGCATTCACTCCTACCACACAATGGATTGTCTGACTTTATTCTCAATACATAGTAGCAGTCAGATTATCTAGCACACAAGTTTCTCTTAGAAGGAAATTAACACAGTCATTGCATTCAGCTAAATGATGCCCGTATGGCTTGAAATGGTGAATATGCCTTCTGAAATACCCAGTTTCTACACTGGCAGCATCTGGTTGATGATGATTGTGTGTGCGTACAGTTAGGAACTAAATCACTGATACATTAATTTAGCGTATCATCATGATCAATACTGATCACTTCAGCAAAATTGATCATGCAGTAAATTGTATTGATCTTAAAGATACCTAGGGTAAGATCCTACAGGACTGGGTTTCAATCATGTTGTAGGTATAGGCATGGGCTGAACTTTCATAAAGCTCACAAAGGCCCGGATGCATTTTCAGATCCCTGATATTATCTGTGACTATTTTAATAAGTATCTTGACTTTAGATTAATATGCTTATGTAAATTAAAGGAACAGTGTGAAACTATAACAAATCATACAGTCTCTTTGAAGCGAGCTCTTGTGACTGACACAGCTGTTAAAACACCCCTTTAGTTCTCATATGGAGCAATTAAGAAGAGTGTGGAAATATCACTTGGAGAGAACTGCGAAGGAAGTTCACACACAGATTCCTGCATCCTCTGACAAAGTGCTGCATGACTTTGAGCTGACCTTGAAATTTATGGTCTGTCATCAATAGTCACTAAACTGGGAACAGCTTGTGTAATGTCTTGATAGTAAGTGGTACCCAGAAATGTGTTCGCAGGAGAAAGAATTAAAAATACCCAATCTAGTTTTAATTCTGGAGTGGAGAATGGTCTGTGATTTTGAGAAGTAGTCACAAAGTTGAATGTCAATCTAAGGCTAAAGGACAATGTTTGTGATGTTCTAAGTGTACTTAAAACAGATACTAGAAGCAGGCTAATTGTCTGATTTTGCTGTGAACAGCTGGTAGACATGAGAGTAGTTGTAGTGACTTTCATCTGGTCTCCCGTTGTAAATTTACGAATTGGTCCCCTTTCCCTTTGCTCTGTGGAGCAAAAGGAAGTAAACTCATGCTTATCTGGCATATGAATGAGAAACCACAACTTCTTAATGGCAGCATATCTGAGCCTGAGGGCGATTTACACCCTCATTACACAGAGTCATAAAATCTCAATTGGACCCAGGGTAGCACAAGTTAATCTTTATCCCCTGAGTTCCTTGAAAATGTCTAGGCTATTATGGAGTTTAGTATTTGGTTAGTATGGATTTATTCCACTACATCTCTTAATGTATATATAAATTTAGTTGGTAAATGATAAATATGACATATGATATTAGAGCTTTAAGATTGTCTATATAACATGAATAATATCGACCTATTAAAAATAAAATGTAGTTGGATTATTACCCATAAGTGAGAAGGCCAGCTGAACTTGCCTCACCCACAGTCCCTGGTAGAGGGATAGCTCTGTGTCATTATCTTTATGAGTAGCTTGGAATGAAGAGTTAAGAAGGATCAATCAGGTTTCCTCTTTCTGACATTCCTACTGGACCTGGGGAATGAATAAGCCAGGTGGAAGCTGAGAGAGTCATGGATGGGCAAAGGGTAGCTGAGACACTCAATGATATAAATCGATGGTAAAGATCCATGAATTTATGCTATTTAGGTATCTAGAGCCACTTTAAGTCTAGAAATTCCTTCTACTCCCAACCTCCTTGTGGCTCAGCCCTGTTCTTGGGTTTTTTAAGAGATTTCTAAAAGATCTTGGAGGAATTCACTAGCAGAAAATACACATCACAAAGAATACAGCAGAAAGTGGAAGAAAATACTTTGTTGTTTACCATTTTCACTTCTTAAGGAACTACAGTTTTGTATAAAGCAGGACTTAATCTGACCCAGCATTTCCAAATCTTAAGTCCATAAGCCTGGCTTCCTCAGAATCAGTGTACAAAGCATAAGACAGATTCCCAGAAACTATCTCACTAGATTTGGCATCTCCTGGGTAGTTTGTAGGACCATCTTTTTCAGATAGTTCCTAGGTAATTCTGATGTGTAGTCTAAGCCATATTAGGCTCCTGATGTTGCCAACTGTCTCATTTTGCAGAGAAGACTGAGACACAGTGTCTACAAACATCAAGCCCCAACTGCACAATTAATACATGGAAGAACCTGGGGGGGGAGCACCAGCATCTCCTTGTTTTGAGAGATTTTTCCAACCACCAATTTATTTTCTTACAGATACTTGGAATTCTTATTAGCAGAATCAATTAATTCTCAAGTACTAGTGGATTGGAATTTTATTGTGCTGTTAGTACAATTTTCTATTCTACTATTATCCTACTGCTTGTCAAAGCTGAAAATAAATGAAAAACACCAGAATATATGTCAAAGAGTGTTGTGCCTATGTTTTCCTCTAGGAGTTTTATAGTATCCAGTCTTACATTTAGGTCTTTAATCCATTTTGAGTTTACTTTTATATATGGTATTAGAGAATGTTCTAATTTTATTCTTTTACAAGAAGCTGTCAGTTTTCCAAGCATCACTTATTGAAGAGACTGTCTTTTCTCCATTGTATATTCTTGCCTCCATTGTTGTAGATTAATTGACCATAAATGTGTGGGTTTATTTCTGAGCTTTCTATCCTGTTCCATTGATCTACCAATTTTTTGCCAGTAGCATACTATTTTGATTACTGTAGCTTTGTAGTATAGTCTGAAGTCTGATTCCTCTAGTTCTGTTCTTCTTTCTCAAGATAGTTTTGGTTATTCAGGGTCTTTTGTGGTTCCATACAGATTTTAAAATTATTTGTTCTATTTCTGTGAAGAATACTATTGGTATTTTGATAGGGATTGCACTGAATCTGTAAATTGGCTTGGGTAGTATGGTCATTTTAATGATATTGCTTCTTCCAATCCAAGAACACAGTATATCTTTCTATCTGTTTTTGTCATCTTCAATTTCTTTCATCAGCATCTTATAATTTTCTGAGTACAGAGTTTTTTTTTGCCTCCTTAGGTAGGTTTATTCCTGTGTATTTTATGCTTTTCAATATGATAGTAAGTGGGATTATTTCCATAATTTCTCTTTCTGATAGTTTGTTGTTAGTGTATATAAATGCAACAAATTTCTGTACATTAATTTTGTACCCTGAAATTTTAATGAATTCATTGATGAGCTCTAGTAGTTTTCTGGTGGCATCTTTAGGATTTTCTATGTATAGTAACATATCATCTGCAAAGAGTGACAGTTTTACTTTTTCCTTTCCAACTGGGTCCCTTTTATTTCTTTTTCTTCTCTGATTGCTCTGGCTAGGACTTCCAAAACTATGTTGAACAAAAGTGGTGAGAGTGGGCATCCTTGTCTTGTTCTGATCTTAGAGGAAATGCTTTCAGCTTTTCACCACTGAGTATAATGTTAGCTGTGGGTCTGCTATATATGGCTTTTATAATGTTGAGGTATAGTCCCTCTATTCCCACTTTCTGGAGAGTTTTTAAAAAGTACAAAAAACAAAAAAACCTCCAGAAGATATACACTCTTAAAGATACTCCTCAGTGAAGCTGGCTTATGACACAAGGAAAGCATACAGAAGGATCTAGAAAAGACTCACTGAAAGAATGTTGAATTTATAAAGGAATTCTAGATGGTAAACACATCTGTAGGGAGAATATAGCCAAATGAATGTACAGCTATTATAAATCAGTGTTATTCTGCAATTGTACTGAAAACCAAGTTAGGATACAAATTTATTTTAAAACCATAGTAAAATATTTATGACGGAGATATTCTCTGAATAATCATCTTCTTATCTTCACTTTCAAGGTATTTCTGTAAATATTTTTTAACCAGAGTCTATTTCTACTTTTTAAAAAGTGGTTTGTCATCACGGTTGTTTTGCTTATAAACAAATATCTTTTCTTCAAGTCTTTTTGATTTATTATTTTCTTTATACTAGGTTTCCCCTGCCCACTAGGTTTAAATTATTCAGTAGATGTAAGCCTCATCTCTAGCTTCCAGATACCTTGTTGAGGGCTTACTGAAGCATAGAAATGAACACAAGTTTAAAATATAATTATGAACGTTTAAGATTCCCGCAAGGAAGAAACAATGTACCAGTGAGTACACTGAAATTCTCTGTTGCTTTACTCCTTAAAGAATTTCTGTATATTCCTTTCAAAGAGCGGCAAGAAATGGAAACAAACAAAATCAATGCAATAAAAATGTATCAAACCTGAGCATTAGCTTTCGTTGAGAAAAGAGAATTATTAGTCCTGCCCCTTCATAATTTCCACAGAACATGCACTCAATCATATTCTCCCTTCAAAAGTGGACTGTTGAAGAGAACACTTCAAGCATTCTCTCCATCCCACTTACCTCTTCCTCGAGGACAGAGGGGTCATTACTCTGATTGGTTAGCACTTAATATGCACTGGGCAATGTTTTTACAGTGGGCAGGGCATTCCATCAAAAGGAAATGAAGGTGGATGTCTTTCTGGTTCTCACTGGAATAGCTTTCATCCTAGATTTCCACAGCAGTAGGTAACAAGCTTTTGTGTATGTATATGTATGTAGTGTCAAGTGTCTGAAACTTGCACACTAGGACAAGAAAGTAGCCAACTTCAAAGCAGCACAAACTCTGTTCCAGGCAATGTTCCAAAGGTATTACAAAAATAAAATCATTTCATTCTCACAACACCCACATGAGGTAGATTCTATTGATATCTCTATTTTACATAAGAAGAGGCACAGAGGAAGAAATTGAGTCCAGGTGATCTGTCCAAGGTTTGAAAGTTAGAGGGCTGCAAAACTGGGTTTAAAATACAAGTAGTTTGGACTTCTAGAGAGAGAGTAGGATGAGCTCAGTGAAAAATTTCCCCCGGAGAGGCAAGTGTTAAACTGGTCAAAATTAGTAAAAACAATCATTTATTGTCTCCAGAGGTTGATCCAAGGGCTTACAACAGAGTAGGAGGCATTTATTCATTAAAACTGATGAAACTATAAGAGAACAGTGAGAAGCCCAGCATTCAGTAGCAGCTCTACCCCAGCTCTGTGTCGCAGAGCAGCCATTCCTTGGGGGCTCTGCAGGTGTTCCAGGAAATGTCTAAGTATTCCTGCTCTGTAGGCAGAGTTGAGACAGTACAGCTGGGGAAGGGCACCCATTTCGCCAGAGTCCTGTGTCACTATCCCTGGTGCATTTGCAGCCTGTGAACATCCATGGGTACCACATGGCCCAGCTCTGGGCTACAGAAGATCCTCACTGGGCTGTGAATTTCATTCCTGACCTCCTCCCCCAGTTCCCACTCTAGAGCAAAGAGTCTCTACCCAGAGGACGGTGGAGCAAGCCTCAGTGGCAACACACACTCTTGCCATGTTTGACAACTGAACTGAAGTGAGTGGCTCAACTGGTAATTCTGGTATTTAGAGAACATCTATCTCAATCATGCCTGGGCTAAACTGGCTTCTTTATAGTATGCTCAGTGCCATTCAAGCCACCAAGTATGCCTTTGACATTACTCCCTGTGGGCTATCCTACTTGTTAAAATCATGAGCGATCATGTTTATTGATTTCTTATCCTAACACTTATTTCATTCCTTACTTTAATGTTGCATCACCATTCAAGTTTTCAGACCAAGACAAATGAAATAGTTATATATTAACTCATGTAAGTAGACAAGAGCTTCATAAAATGAAACAAGAAGGGGAAACACCGATTAAGCGTAAGGTATCCATTTTTCTCTCAAAATGAAGGTAGTGCTTTGAATAACAAGCTTGGTTTGCCACTTGGTAGAGCATGAACTGATCTCTCTGTGATTAATTCAGGTTTTATTTGGCCGCTAATATAGTCATTGTGGTATTGGGAAGTAATTACGTATTTGTATGTATTTGATGCACATTTTATTTAATGCCTATAAGTTTCTCACAGTTCCGGCAGTTGGAAATCGGAGACCAAGGTACCAGCAGATCCAGTGTCTTTTGAGGACCTGCTTCCTGGCTTAGAGAGCTGCTTTTTTGTATCCTCACAGAGCTGAGAGAGGGCTAGCTCCCTGGTTTTTTCTTACAAGGACACTAATCCCATTCACAAGGGCTCCACCTTCATGACCTAATCACCTCCCAAAGGTGCCACCGCATTGGGAATTAAGCTTCAACATAAGAATTTGGGGAGACACAAACATTCAGACCATAGCAGTGGGATATGCCCAGTGGATCCCCCTTCTATTACAGGGCTTCCCAATAGAAACACAGATTTGGATCCTACCACGAGGTAATTTAGGCCCAACCAGGAATATCAAAATTTATATTCATTAATACAACACTTAGTATCTCTAATTTGCCCAGCACACCTAACAGAGCAGGTGCTAACTGAAGCCACATTTTCTTAGTGGTGTCAAGAGGTCTACACACTCAGATGTAGTGTGACGTTGCTGATGTTTCCAGCTTTTCAACTGCGCATCTGTAACCAGGACAACAGGCGATGGTCAGCTAATATGCTTGTGTGTCTGCCCCTCTCAGTCCCGCTCTCACTCTAGTCACTGCTGTGGCAGCCACTTTCTGCACAGGTGTTGACCAGCTTTAAGCAGGTGATTATTGTTTGCCCCTCCTTTCCTCCCTGAGACTCCTCTGATACCAAGGTACTGTGCACTTACGGGATCTTCTAGACACTCAAGCCTGGGTAACTCAAAAGTGTGGGTATTTAGCTCTTGAAGGTTCACCCTGCTGAGCTGATGGGTAACTGCTCCTGGCTTTGGTCCCTGGAGGAAGCTTCACATATATGAAATATATTCACAAGCCCAACAAAAGATCTTGGTGGGGGCTTCCCTGGTGGCTGGTGGCGCAGTGGTTGGGAGTCCGCCTGCCAATGCGGGGGACGCGGGTTTGTGCCCCGGTCCGGGAGGATCCCACGTGCCGCGGAGCGGCTGGGCCCGTGAGCCATGGCCGCTGGGCCTGCGCGTCCGGAGCCTGTGCTCCGCAACGGGAGAGGCCACAGCAGTGAGAGGTCCGCGTACCGCAAGAAAAAAAAAAAAAAAAGATCTTGGTGGAACTGGACACTAGTAGCCCTCATTAATGGCCAGCAGAGTAGTGCATCATTTTATCATCTTTCCCTACCTCATTCTTACTCCCTGAGACCACTTCTCAGATATACTACCTGCATGGAAGCCTTTCAGATTCTGACACCAAAATACAGTAATGTGGGCAGGATGTGGGGAGGGTTTTTGGCTGCTAGAGGAGGTGCCTGAATAATTACATAAACACTATTGCTTTGACCCTGGAACATAATTTTATGTTGTATTCCCAGACCCAATCAGAAAAATGTTGTGTTTAGTATTGATTCTTTATTCCTCCTTTGACTTTTATCTTTTGTTTAGAAATAAATTTCATTTTCTTGCTTGCATAGTTATCAACTTTTTTTTTTTTTTTTACTTACACAGATTTTTAGTCTCATACTCAAAATCCCAAAAGATAAGACTATGGAAGATAGAGAATGTCCAAGCTTCCAGCTGCTAGAATGACTGAATGGCTTTAAATATGAGCTTAAGGAATGTGAGACTTAGCCCTATGTAATGGGGAACCACCTAATGGTTTTCAGGAGTGGAGTAATTTGTCAATAGTCTCTCCTAATCAGATTAACCTGCTGGTGATGCTGAAGGTGAGTTGATTTCATGACACTGTAAGTACAGAATCACCTAACTGGACTTAAATGATGGACCTTCTAATTTCTGTTCCAGTTTCTGGATGCAACTCAATATGATATATAATCTAATATCACATCCAATTTAAAGATACTATAAATATTTAGTTAAATGTTCCTTTTGCTTGTGCATAATTTTTATATCTTTCGTTTATGTAACACAAATTTGTCCGCTGTGTTTGTGTCTTTATTTTTTACTAAATTAAACTTACCAAGCAGAGAATCTCTTTGTATAATATTTAATCAGTTAACTTACACAGAGGGCTAACAGTATTGTAATAATTATAGTATTTGTAATAATAATGTTGTTTTAATGTATACTGATCACTTTTGCATTTAGGTTTGTTGCTTAAAATTCAAATGCCAAATTATATTAGGAACTTCAATAAGCAAACATTATTCTATCATAATTTTTAAATAGATCCTTTCACTTTCCGAGTCTTAAGGGCTAGGATGCTAAGGCTTGTATGCTAAATATTGTATTTTGTACTCCATTTAGACTTTGATTTTGATTTAAAATTCAAAATCACTTCCATCATTTCTATCCTTGTGAGTGTGTGCCTGTGGGGATATTAAAATAGAGAAAGAGCTACTTGGAGAGATGAAATGATTGAATTTGATGCCTAAGGCCAGAAACCTCATTTTGCTTATGTTAATATGTAGAACTTTCTGCACTCCAATTCATGGCTAGTAAATGCTTTTTCTTGATTTTGTAAAATTCAGCATTGTATATCCCGGTTGAGAACCTTACTTCTTTTGTTGCAAATAGTGCTAGCAACCAATCTCAATCTACTTTCCATTAGCATAGCTCAATTATAAAGTGCTTACGCAAGGTTATTGAAAATCTAAACCTATATGTTGCTTTCCCTAACGCCAGTTTATTTAAGATTGCAGATTGAAGCTACTGTAATCTTAGGTTAATCAGTAATTAACTTAGCACAGAGATGGAATACAGAGATAAAATTATAACACCTAGGAGGAATTTTTAAAGAAGCATTTTAATAAATATGTAGCAGTATATAATCCTTTTCAAAAAAGTGCAAACATCTCAGTGCCCCACTATGAGAGGGTAACATTAAGTTGACAACTTTTGTTAATATTATCTTTAAATTAAATAGTTAATTTATCTGTCTCAACAAATCTTTACTGGACACCAACTTCTTGGCATTCCAAGGTGAATAATACAGTGTCTCAGGCCTAGGTGATCTCAGAGCATAAGGTGGGATTGGAAGAAGAGAGGAGAAATTTACAAATATACAAATGTAGTTTGAAATAGTAAATCACTTACAAATGATTATAAAAATACAGAGGATAGAATAAATGCCTGAGTAAATCATAAACAAAGCTTTCCAAAGAGAAAAGACACACCTGGAAGAGTCTACAAGCAGAGAATTAGAGTCATATCATCACAGGCAGAAAGAGAAGAGTGTGTGCATAGGCTAAGATTCTTGACAAAGTATGTAACATTTTATTTATGGGGAGAAAGAGATGATGATGACCAGGACAGAAAGCTGGAGTGCTGAGAAGCATGGCATGACCACAGATAGGTGGGGTAGATGTGTTTTATGTAGGATCTTATATATAATGCTGAAGTGTTTGGGTTTATAAGAAGGAGACTGATTTAATGAGATTTACTCTTTAGAAAAACAACTGATGGAGGAAAATGGAGGAGGAGCTGGTGATGAGTACAAAGCTAAAGCAATTGTTCAGTGAAGACTGAGTTTGAACTAAGGTTCTGGCAGTGGCAATGTGGTGGTGACAGCATCACCTGGGCTTCCTGACTGATGCATTGTGGGAAATGAGGCAAAAGGAAGAGTCACAGGTGATGCCTAGCGTCCTCCTGCTGAGGGGATGATGCCATCAATGAAGGCATGGAATGATGGAGGAGGAAAACTTGGGGTCTTATGAGTTTGGGGGTTTCAAAATATTACATTTGTTGCTTCTAAACTTTCTTAATATGTAAAAGACTAATTATTATGTAAAAGACTAATTATAACAATGTGTTTTGGAGTTTGTAACATAAAAAGAAATTATATATAACAATGATATCACAAAAGGGGGAAGAGCGATAGAGGTACATAGGAGTAGCATTTGCACCTCACACTGTAATTTAGTTAGTACAAGTCTGAAGTAGATGATGATGAGTTAAAATGTACCTGGTAAGTCTAGGACAAGGAAATATTTTTTTAAATGTAGTGAAACAATGATGAAAGGAATTAAAATATTACACTAGTCAATATTCACTTAATGCAAAAGAATGCAGGGAAAGAGGACTAGAGTAGCAAAACAGACATGAGACATGAAGAAAAAAACTAAAATGAGAGCTGTAAATCTAAAAATATCAGTAATAATATGAAATGTGAATGGATTAAAAATTCAATCAAAAGGCAGAGATGGTTAGACTGGATAGTAAACAATATCAAAATATCTATAGGAAGCAAGCTCTAGAGTCAAAGATACAAATAAGTTGAAGTAAAAAGATACAAAGAGATATACTATGCAAGCTGTAACCTTAAGAGCACTGGAGCACTACAGTAGTTTCAGACAAACTTTAAAATAAAAGTGTTAGTAGAAATAAAAAGGGACTTTTTATAGTGATCTCAGAGTTAATCCATTTCATCAGGAAAGACCATATTCCAGACCATAAGATAAGTTTTAATAAATTTAAGAAGATTGAAATAGTGGCGCTGGAACAATTGGACACCTTTATGCCAAAAGAAATGAATCTAGACACATCTTACACATTTCACAAATATTAACTCAAACTAGATTATAAACCTAAATGTAAGTACAAATATAGATGACTTTGGGTCTGAAAATGAGTTTTTAGATGCAACACTAAAAGCACAAAGAATTGAAAACTTCCACTCTACTAAAATTAACTCTTTTTCTGTGGAAGGCACTCTTAAGAGAGTGAAAATACAAGCCACAGCCTGGGAGAAAATATCTGCAAGACTCATATCGCATAAAGGACTTGTATCCAAAATATTCAAAAAAAGAAAAAAACTCTAAAAACTAAACCATAATAAAATAAATAATCCTATTAAAAATGGGCAGATGATCTAAACAGACGTTTCATCAAAGAAGATATACAGATGGCAATAGCCTATGAAAAATGCTCAACATCATTCTTCATTAGGGAACTGCAAATTTAAACAACGAGTTACTACTATACACCTATTAGAATGGTTGACATCTAAAAAGCTGACACTACCAAATGCTGATGAGTCTGCAGTGGAACAGGAACTCACATTCATTGCTGGTGGGAATACAAAACAGAAGACAATTTGGTCATCTTTTACAAAGTTACATGTAGTATTTATTGTATGATCCAGTAACCATGCTCCTAATTATTTTCCCAACTGACTTTGAAAACTTATGTCCACATAAGCCTGCGCACATGTGTTTACAGTAGCTTTATTCATAATTACCAAACACCGAAAACAATCTAAATGTCCTTCAGTAGGTGAAAGGATAAACAAACTGTTGTGTATCCATACAATGGGACAGCATTTAATCATAAAAGGAAGTGAGCTGTCAAGTCATGAAAAGACATGGAGGAATCTTAAATGCATATATTAATAAGTGAAAGAAGGTGGTCTTGAAAGGAAACATATTGTATGATTCCAATTATGTGACTCTGGAAAAGGCAACATTTTAGAGACAGTACACAGGTCAGTGGTTGCCACAGGATGGGGGAAAGGGATAAATAAGTGAAGCATGGGGCTGTTTATGGCAGTGAAGCTATTCAGTATGATACTGTAATGGTAGATGCATGCCATTAAGAATTTGTCAAAACCCATAAAACCTTGCAACACAAAGAGTGAACCTTAAGGTATCCAAATTAAAAAAAAATATATATATATACATATATATATATAAAATTCATAAGCATGGGGGAACTCAGGAATTCATATATATATATATATATATATATATATAATTCATAAGCATGGGGGGACTCAGGAAAGAATGTAGACTGTGACCACAAAATCTAACTGTATTTTGGTATGATTTAACCTTACAGAAGGGGGTAACAGAAAAGATGCTGACCTAAGTAACTTTGGAAATGAATAGAATTTGTAAGACTAAAGTCAAAAGGATTGCACATAAGTACTATACCTTAGCTGATAAAGTTGGTTCCTATGTTGGTATAGGTTAACAGTACTGATACTACTGTACGTTATACCTGAACTGAATGATTAAATAAATGGATGACAGATGGTTGGAGCCTGGTTTCTCACTGTTGAAGTGGAAACATGTAAATCAGCAAAGAGAGGAGGCTAGAATGATCATGTGGTAATGGATTAGAATTGGAGACATCAGAAGGAACTCACGTTTACTTACAATAGATACAGTGTTTAAATATAGAATATCTATATACGTGTATATACATGGTTTAATAGACACATATGTATTTCTTTGCTCTATAAGCTGAGAAGACCTTAAATAAAGGTATTTCAGTAGAAAATAAACTTATGGTTATCAGGGGGTAAGGGGCAGGGAGGGATAAATTGGAAGGTTCGGATTGACCCATACACACTACTATATATAAAATAGATAACTAACAAGGACCTACTATATAGCACAGGGAATTCTTTTTTTTTTAAGAGATTCTTTTAAGAAATTTATTTATTTTTAAAAATTTTTGGCTGTTTGGGTCTTTGTTGCTGCACCCAAGCTTTCTTTAGTTACAGCGAAAGGGGGCTGCTCTTCACTGTGGTGCACGGGCTTCTTATTGAGGTGGCTTCTCTTGTTGTGGAGCACAGGCTCTAGGTGTGAGCGCTTCAGTAGTTGTGGCACGGGGGCTCAGTAGTTGTGGCGCATGGGCTTAGCTGCTCTGCAGCATGTGGGATCTTCCTGGACCAGGGCTCAAACCCATGTCCCCTGCATTGGCAGGCAGATGTTTAACCAATGCATCTGCCCTAGCACAGGGAATTCTACTCAATACCCTGTAATGGCCTATATGGGAAAAGAATCTAAAACAGAGTGGATATATGTATTTGTATAACAGATTCACTTTGCTCTACACCTGAAACTAACACAACATTGTAAATCAATTATACCCCAATAAAACTTAAAAACAAAAAAAGGCATCTCAGTAGCAACAAGTATACCTAGCACCCGGATCTTGGTTTTAAATACCATTCTCTAATAAAATGAACCAAGGGTTCTTGGAGAAATGGCTAATTCTAGGACTGGGCAGAAAATACACAAGATGAGTCTGAAGCATCTTGTAGTGCTTGGAAATAAGGAAGTGCTTAAAAAATAAGCGTATATAGATGCGGGTATGTCAAAGGGACATGGGAGCCAACTGAAGGACCTCGCCTGCCCCAATGGCCAAAGCTAAAATAATTTGAGTAACAAAGTTGATAAAGTAGTATTGGAGTATAAATAAAAGTATATATAAATATCCATGAGTCCATACTGATATAAATACATGATTGAATAAATTATAAATGGAGGATGAGAGACAAATCTCCCATGTATAAGAATTCAAAATAAATTATATAGATATTCCACCCTAAATGAGGGGAGATAATGACTTCCTTTCAAAGAGGACAGTTTAAAAAGGAGGAGAGAAGAGTAACTTTACAGTGGAGAAATCTGAAAAATACTACTTCAGTCAAGCAATTATAGTCAATATCTATAGTCATAAATCATATTGATAACATGTACCCCTGACAATTGTGCAAAGATAATTCTATATGGAAGGATAAACTTTTCAACAAATGTGTAGAATACTTGAATACCCACACACAAAGGAAAAAATACACTCAATTATTGCCTAAATTCACATGCAAAAATTAGCTCAAAATGTAGCATAGATCTAAATTTTAGACCTGAAACTATAAAACTTCTAAAAGTAAATGTAGAAGAAGATCTTAATGATGTTGGGTTTGGCAAAGATTTCTTAAATAGGATATTTAAGCAAAAATTATAAAAGAAAACAATTGGTATATTCAATTTCATCAAAATTAAGGACTTTTGCACTTCAAAGATACCATTAAGAAAATGAAAAGATAAGAAGTGCATAAGGAGAAAATATTTTCAAAATATATTTTTGATTTTTGCATAGTATATAATGAAAACTATGACTCAATAATAAGAAGAAATTAATTTGATTAACGGTGACAAAAAAATTGGGAAAAAATTTGAACTCACACTTTTCTAGAAAAGAAAAGAATGCCAAAGAAGTACATGAAAAGATGCTCAACATTAGTAGTTTCAGAAATGCAAATTAAACCCACAGTGAGATACTTTTGTGCATCTATTAAAATAGCAACAATTTAAAACAGACACACACACACACACACACACACACACACACACAACAACAACAACAACAAACACTCCTGGGCATATACCTGAAGAAAACCATAATTCAAAAAGATACATGGACCCCAATCTTCACAGCAGCACTGTTTACAATAGCCAGGACATGGAAGCAACCTAAATGTCCATCAACAGAGGAATGGATAAAGAAGATGTGGTACATATAAACAATGAAATATTACTCAGCCACAAAAAGGAATGAAATAATGCCATTTGCAGAAACAGGGATGAACCTAGGGATTATCATACTGAGAGAAGTAAGTCAGACAGAGAAGGACACATTGTATCACTTATATGTGGAATCTAAAAAAATGGTACAAGTGAACTTATTTACAAAACAGAAATAGAGTTACAGATGTAGAAAACAATCTTATGGTTAACAGGGAGGTCAGGAGGGGAGGGATAAATTGGGACATGTGGGACTGACATATACATATTACTATATATAAAATAGATAACTAATGAGGACCTACTCTACAGTACAGGGAACTCTACTCAATACTCTGTAATGACCTATATGGGAAAAGAATCTACATATACATATGGATATACGTATATGTATATCTGAATCACTTTGCTGAACACCTGAAACTAACACAACTTTGTAAATCAACTATACTTCAATAGAAATTTAAAAAACAAACAAACAAAAACCAAAAAGTCTACAAAACATGACAACACAAAGTAATGGCCATGATCAAGAGAAACTGGAACTTTTAAACTATGTTGGTGAAGACGCAAAATGGCATCTGGCCACTTGGACAAGCATATTCAGAGTTTCTGACAAAGTTAAGCATACAATTACCATAGTGATCTAGCATTTCCACTCATAAGTATTCACGCAAAGGAAATGAAAATATATATGCACATAAAGACTTGTGTTCAGATGTTCATAGCAGCTTTACTCATGATAGCCAGAAACAAGAAACAACTCAAATGTCCATCAGCTGGTTAAAAAAGAGTAGTAGATTCATGGATTGGAATATTACTCAGAAATAAAAAGGAAAAGCTATTGATACAGTCAACAACATAAATTAATCTCTAAAGCATGATTCTATGTGAAAGAAGTCATATACACAAACCCATCTATTTTTTTGTTTCCATTTATGTAACGTTCTGGAATAGGCCGAACTATTAAGACAATAAACAGTTCAGTAGTTGTCAGGAGTTGGTGAGGGGACTAAATGGAAAGGGGCACAAGGGAAATGTATAGAGTACTGTATGGAACTATTCTATGTTGTGGTTATGGTGGTGAGTATACAATGGGATACATTTATCAAAATTCATCAAAGTATACACTTAAATGAAAATTTTAGTATATGTAGATTTTACCTAAATAAAGCTGATTTAAAATTAATTTAGGCTGAAATTTTGTAAAATTCTTCTAAATCTATAGCACAGGGAGCTCAGCTTGGTGCTCTGTGATGACCTAGATGGGTGGGATGCAGGGGTGGGAGGGAGGTCCAAAAGGGAGGGGATATAGGGATACATAGAGCTGATTCACTTGATTGTACAGCAGAAACTAACACAACATTGTAAAGCAATTTTACTCCAGTAAAAATAAAGTAAACCACAGAAATATTTGTACATAACAATTCCCATGGGTTTTGACTTTTTATGTATCTTCTGTGGTCCTTTTCAGGAAATATTATGGAAAATATTTTAATTAAAGCCAACTGACATTGACTTTATTTTCTTTATGTCAGAACATAGGCATTTTCTGTTCCTTGTCTTATTTTTCACTTCTATCTGGATCCAAATAAATGAATATACAGTGTTTTTGTGTTTTCAAACAATTGGAACTCCTTTTCAGATATGTGAGTATGATATTAGGTTTTAACGTAAGGAATCTTGATTACATGGGATTTATTTTTTTTGCTAGAAGAAATCTTGATCATCAAATAGTTCAAAATTTTCATTTTGTAGGAACTTGAAATCCAGTTAAAGTATTCAAAGGCATGTTGTTAGTTACTTAAATATCTCAGTCAAAGATTCAGTTCTGCAATGTTTCCTTTTTGACAATATTTTTCTTGTATTCTTTCATCAAACATGTCTATTTTTGTCAAGAAGTGTAGTGTACTCCCCTTCCTCCTTTTATCTATCTATCTATCTATCTATCTATCTATCTATCTATCTATCATCTATCTATCTAATCTATCTACCATCTATTTCCAATTGGGATGAAATTCATGTAGCATAAAATTAACCAAAGTGAGTGGACTTTTAAACCATTTTGATGGTTTAATGTCTACAACAGTCAATTTGGTTTTGGTCTTTTCCGTTCATGATATGGTTCTGAAGTGAGAAAGGTTGCTTTGAGCTTCACAGATGTCCATTAAGCATCCTCTTTTGTGTGTGTCCTTCTGGTCTGGGACCTTCAGAATAAAGTTTTAGGTCCAGAATCGAAGTCTCTCTTCCTATCGCTTCTTTTGGATAGCCTTTCGAGGTCAATATACAATGTAGTGACCTTTCCCCACATCCTGACATTCAGAATGGTCTTACCTTCTTTTCGCAAATTATCTAAACTCTCAGCTTCGTGTAGGTAAGGTTATTGAATAACCAATTCCTAACTCCTGTAAAGGTATAAGAGAGGCTGGAGTGCATGGTTCCTAACTGCTTGCTGCTTAATCGCTCCCTTTCATTTGAAGCTATAAGCACTTTTTAGTAGTGGAGAGAGATTGACCATCTGTGGATTCCGGCTGACCCTGAAATGTTGTCTTACTCTCTGCATTCAGGAGTTAGTGCCTGTTTAGGCTGAGCACTTCTTATGCCAAAACATCTCTTGGATTCCCTGGATTTATAAATAAGACTTGGGTAGTTCACTATGGGGACCTTCCCTGACACTCTCCAGAGCTGAGTGTGCTTGTTTTCTTCTGTAGGACTTGAAGTATTGATAAGGTTTTGATTTAGAGGTGTGAGAGAATGGTCCCCAGTTGACTATGTCCTCAGGCTGAACTGGATCTGGAGAAATAAACAAGTGATCTTTCCAACTGCTGGCAGCAGAGAACCTAAGTTACCCTTTCTCAGGAGCAAAGGTCAAGAGGGGTCCATATTCATTAATTCAATGGGAACCCGAACCTCAGTTTAGGAAAGTTAGAAAATTCACACTCACAAAAAAAGTACAACTCTCTAATCTTTACATCCATGTCAGTCTCATTTGTCCCAACTCACAACGAGCTATCACATTTTGTGGCAAGCTATAAACTTGTTGAGTCACTAGCCTGCCTGGTTAATGGAGGAAAAATAAATTCCTGTTCCTGTATAATGACACTTATTCACTGTAGACATTTGCATCACTGGGAAATGATAAAACCTCATCCTTCATAATGAAGTTCTGGGCTGACAAAGAGGAAAATATAGTGTCGTGGGACAACTATGAATATAAAACAAGCTTAATAAAGAAATAGTGACAAATTATATTATGCCAAATGCAATAAAAAATGTTACTAACTCATTAGAAATGTCGTAAATAATCTAAATAGTTTTTGACTGTCAAGGCTTTGAAAAATATATTCCTTTAAAAATGAGGCACAGAAGAGATAATTTAATTGCCATGATATTTTGACAAGCTTGGAGATTCCCATCTTCGGCTTATTTGCTAAATTTAGATACCTGTTCAAGTTGAAATGAAGGGAGGAACACAATTAACCAGTTTTGCCGTTCTATTGTTGATCTGGCAAGAAAGCTGTGAGTACTCTTAAGCTCCAGGACCACTGCTTTGGTTTCAGATCAATATTTGGATGATGTTGTAATCAGTTTAGACAAGTGCATCTTCACAAAGTAGGCGAAGTCTCAGATTTTGAACTTGAACCCTGAGAAAAGACAATTGTCATACTTATAACATTACCTAATAGTAAGTTGTAGCTTCTGAAACACCTGTCACCAGCCCTTCTTAATCAACTTGACTAAGTCTCTGGCTTAGAATTGAAGGACTTACATGCTAGAAGGTAATTATTTTTCTTCTTCTCATCAAGTATTTGCCACAGAATTATCTACTCTCATTACTATTGGATATCTTACAAGTTTCTTTATTCTGATTTTACTGGGAAAGGATGCTCTTTCTCAGTCATGTAACCATTCTGCATCGCTATTTTTCTTTTGTCCTTTTATCTTCTATGTTTTGAAGACTCTTATCTGACGCTTAGAGGAGAAGCTAAGAAGTAGAGACATGACTTCAGCATCTATGATATTTTGAACAGCATTTTTCTTTTGTTACCAGTTCATCAGAAGAGGCAACAGCCGTGCATCCTGCTTGGACCTGCCAAGGATAGGGATCCCTAGCCCCACCAAAACAACAGTTAAACTAAGCCTGTCTTTTCATGCTCTTATAAATGCAGAAAATAGAGTAAAGAAGAAAAGAATCACCATTCAGTTCATGGTACCGTACCTTCTATCAAATCTCTATCTTAGTGTACTCTGTAATTAAAAAGTTGACTTATATAGGAGCTGTTCTTTTCCAGGATGAAGCTGAGGGTTGAGTGTTGAACACTTTGCATTCCACAGCAGAAGTTCCACTGCTCAATCAATCACAGGTTTCTTTCCCATCAAACCTTCTCTACATTGCCCTCCACACAGCTATCACCAATTCATTGGACTTGGTGTGTAAGATGTGACCAATTTGCCATTTGGCTCTCAAGGGTAGATTACACTCCCAAGTCATGTATAATCTTTAATTTCCTTTGAAACCCTGGGTTGGCTTTGAGATATATATATATATATATATATATATATCCCATTTTGAATTTTTTTGAAAGTTGATACATATTTCCCAAAGAGCAATTTAATTTCTCTTGTTGAAATTCCCTCACTTGTGTTTAGTGCTCCTAAAGCTATTTCTAGAGTTATTGATCATATTCCCATAATTTTCCTGAACCATTGTCATTGACAACTCAATCTTCATGCTTTTATCTTCATACAAACTCAGAAATAACTCTGGATCAGCTCATTCAAAATAACTGATACATCAAGATTTTTTGATGCTCTGATTATCACGTCAGCTATTTCTCCAATGTGAAGAATTAAATTTAAAACCTCTGTTTTGCAAGACACTGCTAAAAGAATGAAGAGGCAGCCACAGACTGGGAGAAAATATTTGTAAAACACGTACCTGATAAAGGTCTTGTATCCCAAATATACAAACTTCTCTTAAAACTCAACAATAAGAAAACAAAAAATTTATGTTTAAAAAATGGGGAAAATATCTGAATAAATACTTCACCAGAAAGATATACACGTAGCAAATAAATACACAAAAATGTGCTCAACATCATTTTTCATTAGGGAATTGTAAATTAAAAGAACGAGATACCACTATACATCTATTAGAATGGTCAAAATCCAAAGCTCAATACCAAATGCTGGTGAGGATGCAGAGCAAAAAAAAAACTACTTTTGTTCATTGTTGGTGGGAATGCAAAATGCTACAGCCACTTTGCAAGACAGTTTGTCAGTCTCTTACAAAACATAGTCTTAGCGTACAATTCAGCAATCGCACTCTTAGGTATTTACCCAACAGTGTCGAAAATCTTTGTCCACACAGAAACCTGTGCACCGGGTGTTTAAAGCAGCTATTTTATTCATAACTTTCACAGTTTGGAAGGAACCAAGATGTTCTTCAGTAGGTGGATGGATAAATAAACTGTGGTACATCCATACACTAGAATATTATTCAGCGGTGAAAAAGAAATGAACTATCGAGCCATGAAAAGACACAGAAGAACTGTAAGCACGTATTACTAGGTGAAAGAAGCCAGACAGAAAATGTTACATGTCACATGTTTTTAACTAAATAATATTCTGGGAAAAGCAAATCTATGGAGACAGTAAAAAGATCAGTGGTTGCCAAGGGTTATGGGGGAGAAAAGGAGGGACACATAGGTGAAATTCAGGGGATTTTTAAGGTGAATAAAATTATTCTGTATGATACTGTAATGATAGATAGATAGATAGATAAATAGAATGATAGATAGTTATGCATTTGTCAATACCCATAGAAATGTAGAGTGAACCCTAATATAAACTGTGGACTTTAGTTAAAAATAACATAAATTCACCAATTATAACAAAGTGATGACAAAAGTACCATACTAATGCAATAGTGGACACGTGTGTAGTGGGTGGGGAGAGAGGGTGAGGGGAACTCTCTGTACTTTCTTCTCAATCTTTCTGTAAACTTAGAATTGCTCTAAAAAGTAAAGTCTATTAAAACAACAACCTGCCCCCAAAATTGATATACTGTTTTCTTGATGCCATGATTATTATTTCAGCTATTTCTCCAATGTGGTTTATTTTATTCTTATTCATCTAGTCCATCTTGACTTACTTTAAATTGTAAATTTATATGCACAAAACCTTATATTTTTAGTGTTGCTAAATATTGTTTATGTATCGTTCTTCTAGGGTCCAACAACTTTGATGCTAATTACTTATAGTTTTTCGTATGCAGTACACAATTGTGACAATACAACTTAGATACATAAAATATTAAAGAATATGCAATCAGAGACTATCAAGCAACTGTAATTGACTTTACCCTTGAGCTTCTTATTAGATTGAGAATTATCCTTACTGATTGATGCAAAATGACGTGCCATTGTGTGTGATTGATTGGAAATCATTTCTATGGAATGCCATGATGAGGACCTGCCGTCCCAATGAAAGTAGAGCTGATGGCCATGGTTACCTTTGCTTCCTGTGTACAAAGTTTGGCCCTCAAGGAAGTCATGAAATTATAATTCCACATACTATAGAATAAATGGCATAATCATTGTTTGTTGGATAACGATAGCTAACATTTGAGTATATAACATGTCAGGCACTGACAGAGGGCTTGGCATGTATTAATATAAACCATTTAATCTTTACAACAGTCTTACAAAGTAGGTGCTTTTATTATTTCCATTTTATAGATGACAAAACTAAGTCATGCAAGGTTAAGTAACCTACAAGCTTAAGTCAAATGAAGGGTTAGGGTTAGGGGCAGAACTGTGATTTGACCTTAGGCAGACACTCTGGCATGCATATTCTTTTCTATGCTTATCTTAGTGATAGAAAGTGTGGATGCAAATGCTGAAACTTTGATTTAAAAAATACACAATCTAGTTTGTCTTCTAACTTTGGGTATCTAATGTTCAAAGCGTTCCTCGAAACCTCTCTTACTGACCCTGCTTTGGTCTTGTGTCTACAGAGCAAAGCAGATGGTACTCTTAGCTACTGCCTGACACACAGAGGCTCTGACCCCCTAGAGCACTTTGTCCTAAACTCGCTGGGTGATCCCGTACACTTGCTCTAGACTGTCTCTATGTGTCTCTGTGAACAGGCCCATCGGAGGGGAGCTACCCTTGTTCCTGCGCTCCTGGAAGAAAAACAAGATCACAAGCTATTGCTGAGAAAAGGCAGCAAGATTGTGGGGTGGATAGACAAACCCATGGGAACCATGAGTACAAAAAATATAGAAGAAACTACTTACTTATTGGTTGAAGCTACAGTTTTTGGTTAATACTTCTAAAAAAAGATTCACAGTGAATTTTAGTTTGCCAAGTTTATTCTTTGCAAACTGTTAGATAATCTACACTTTTTACAGATTGCTAGCTCTATATTAAACAAACATATCTGGCAGACACCTTTTCATAAGACTGAAAAGACTGAAATTCTTTTTTGTATAAATTGAAAGAAACAGAAAAACAACTGGGAACAAATACTGCAACTTTTTAATTGTCTAAAGTTCATGGAATGCTAAATGCAATCTTCTCCCCACTCCTGCAGAATACAAAACCCACACTGAAATGTGAGGGAGGTGGCCATTCTGAAAAAGGATTAACGATCCTATGAAACCAATGAACAGCACAGTCTTTCTGCAATTATTTTTACTTTCTCCTCTTAAAATGTGTAATGAAGTAAATTTATACATATCAACTCCCTGCAATTTACTTGAATTGAGTTATAAGAATTTTAAATGGCAAGAGAGATGCCCAACTATAAAGATACAAAGCTATTTTACAGAAGATGGCCATTACCATAAATTTTAAAACTTATGATCACATCCTCTTAAGAATGAATTTGAAACTAAAAGACAAGAATTTTTCTCTTCTTTTGTGGGTAAAGGGATGAGAACGTTTTGAATAATAAAGGAGGTGTTTAGAATGTTAAATGAAAAAGAAATGAGATGATAGCAAGTTGGTGGGTAGAGAAGAAACTGTCCAATCTAAGACTCTTTCCCTCCTGCTACAAAAGATCCATTCTAGACTTGCCTTGACTATAGTTTTTATTAAAGCAATCATCCTTGATGTTCCTCATACAAGCGACTATATCATTACATCTGATATAATGTGCACTCAAGGAATATTATATGAATTATCTGGGGAGAAAGTGAAATATTGCTTGGAGCACGATAACATATAGAGAAAGGAGAAGCTGATTATCTGATTCCTAAATGGGTGTTTGGAACAGTTTCTGTATAGTCAGAAACATGCTAGGATTCTTTAAAAAATGTGGAGTTTGAACCACATGACTCATTAGTTATAAAACTGAATTCACTATGGGTAGTAAAGTTCAGACAGATTTTGAGTGGTATAATCCTGAGAACAACTTGGAAAAGAAAAACAAGATAGAAGCTGCATAAAATCAGTAAAACTGTACCCAAAATATAATAATAGTGTTTTCTCTTGATAGAATTATACAAGTACACCGAACAGATTTTTAGAAGCTTTCCATAGCTTATAAAATAATTTCATATAATATGCATTTGTTTATATATGAGTGTATATATATATATATATATATATATATATATACACATATACATATACCTATAAATTCTCAGTGGACTCATGAAGGAAATTAAAGAATTAATGATAAATGTGTGAGTATATGGACTACACTTGGGAAAATATTGAACATAATTATCACCTTACCTATGTTAAGACTGTATCATATTTGTACATCTGTATTCTGATTACTCCAAAATGCTTTCCAACTTAGTATAATCCATTTTATTCTTGTATAACTGGAAAGTGGAAAACCTGTAACTTGGCCCAATTTCCATGGCCAGTGATTAAAATTTTCCTGGTTGACAGAGTTGTAGTCAAAATTTCCTCCTGGCAGCTGCCGGCTCTCTCTCCCTAGGGCATAGAAGTAGTATGAAAATTTCTGCGCCATTCCTAAGCTCCCACGACTTACTCACTGCAGGTCTAAGTTCTCTATAACGGCCAACGTTTTGGCTCAACAGATGTCAATTCCTGCCTTTCACAACGTGCATTTTCCTGCCTTTCACATGACATGTCAAAATACTTGAATTTGCTGTCATTTACCATTTGACTGCTGACAGCGGCTCAGTTCAAATTGTGGACAGCACAGCTCTTACTAGTGGACTGGCCATCTATCAGACAATAACAAGAGAAAGCAGAGCTCACCCTGGTGGTGGTGGTTGGCTTCCAGTTTCACTAGTTCAGCTTTAAGCTACTTCTCAAGTCTTCTTCAGGGAAGACAAAATAGAGTTCAGTTTTATGATGTTCCCAGCAATCATGTCCATAAAACAGTGAAGAGTGGTAAATACATTAACTTCAATATCATGAAATGTAAATATCGTATGAATGGAATGAAATAGTAGAAGGAAGCAAGTTGCTTTGCAAGACAAGCATTGATGAAAGAATCAAACCACCTCTTTCTTTTCTGCTTCCCTTTTTTTTTTAACCAGACCAAATTATTAAGTAACATACTATATCCTGGACTCTGTAGAATTACTTTTACACACTTAAAAAACTGAAGGGATCATATCACACACTTTTACCTGTTTTGACACAAGTGTAAGCTTTTCTGTACAACTCTCACGGAAATCCTAAAGTACAAATACCCACCCTGTATGACATGGTGTCTTACAAAATGATGTATTAAGTAAAAAAACTCTATGACTGCTGACAACATTCACAATCTACCTCGAGTTAAAAATTGTTTATGAAATCAGGAAGAGAAAGCACTAGAGGTTTTTGCTGTGGTTTCAGAGCCCCTGGCGATTTGGCATACCTAAGTTGACTGTTACCTTTATTTTTTTCCTTTCCAAAATGTATTCTCACTGGGGTCTGGTGTGACATGTGCAATATCACCTTAATCTCTACATCGCTACGTCTGGCATGAAAACTTCGCTTTTCCAAGAGAAGTAACTACATTGTTATTGGAAACAAAATTACATTCGCTCAAAAAACTGAGCCCCACGAGCCTGCCCTGGTTTATCAACTATAGAGAAAAAATCAGATATCGGTCATTCTGATTTGGAATAAGATTTTTCTGGTAGAGAAAGAGGATTTCGATATGTGACAGAGAAAAATGTGCTACTTGTTAATATTCTCTTATATCGTAGAATAAGTTCTACTAAAAAATATAAAACATTTTTCCTTCATGTATTTGAACAAAATGTTCTAAATTATCTGATGTATTGAAATGCAGTTATCACTTTACAGCAGATCGGAAGGCACACATTAACTGAGTGAGCATCAAAATATGACCAGAGGGATTGTGTTGTATTCGTCTTAGCCTTCTTTTTATTCTTGGAAGTATAGTTATTTTACAATATTATGTTAGTTTCAGGTGTATAGCATAGTGATTCAGTATATTTTTACAGATTATACTTCATTAAAAGTTATCACAAATAATGGCTATATTTCCCTGTGCTATACAATATATCCTTGTTGCTTCTCTATTTTATACACAGTAGTTTGTATCTCTTAATCCCCACCCCTATCTTGCTCCTCCCCACTTCCCTCTCCCCACTGGTAACCACTAGTTTGTTTTCTATATCTGCGAGTCTGTCTTGCATATACATTCATTTATATTATGGTTTAGATTCTACATATAAGTGATATCACACGATATTTGTCTTTATCTGTCTGACTTATTTCACTAAGTATAATATTCTCTAGGTCCATCCATGTTGTTGCAAATGGCAGAATTTCATTCTTTTTTATGGATAAGTAATATTCCATTGTGTGTGTATATAACACACCACATCTTCTTTATCCATTCATCTCTTGATGGACACTTAGGTTGCTTCCATATCTTGCTATTGTAAATAGTGCTACTCTGAACATTGGGATGCTTGTATCATTTCAAATTACTGTTTTCATTTTTTCCAGATATATACCAAAGAATGGATTGCTGAATCATATGGCAGTTATACTTTCAGTTTTTTGAGGAAACTCCATGCAGCCTTTCATAGTGGCTGTACCAATTGCATTCCCACCAACAGTTTTAAGTGTTCCTTTTTCTCCACATCCTTGCCAACATTGGTTATTTGTAGAATTTTTGACAGCCATCCTGACAGGCACGAGGTGATATTTCATTGTCGTTTTGATTTGACTTTTGCTAATAATTAGCAATGTTGATCATCTTTTCATGTGCCTATTGGCCATCTGTGGATCTTCTCTGGAAAAATATTCAGGTCTTCTGTCCATTTTTTGGATTGGATTTTTTCTTTTTTTGATATTGAGTTGTGTAAGCTGTTCATACATTTTGGATATTAACCCCCTGTTGGTCACATAATTTGCAAATATTTTCTCCTGTTCTGTAGGTCTTCTTTTCAATCTGTTGATGGATTTTTTTGCTGTGCAAAGGCTTTTAGGTTTAACTAGGTCCCGTTTGTTTATTTTTGCTTTTGTTTCTTTTGCCTTAGGAGGCAGATCCAAAAAATATATTGCTATATATTGCTATGATGTCAAAGAGTGTTCTGCCTATGTTCTCTTCTAGGCGTTTTCTGGTTTCAGGTCTTACACTGAGGTCTTTAATCCATTTTAAGTTTATTTTTGTATATGGTGTGAGGAAGTGTTCTAATCTCATTGTTTTACAGGTAGCTTCCCAAACTTCACAACACCACTTAACAAAGAGACTGTCTTTTCGCCATTGCATATTCTTGCCTCTTCTTCTTCATGCTCTTGTGTTTCCATATAATGTCAGATATAATTGTTTCTTCCTAAATCTTTTCTCAGTGATTGAAAAACACTGCCCTTCTCTCTCCCACATCTTGGCAGGTGTTGATTCCTCTCTTTGGGGACCTTTTCCTGATTTTCCAGAGTTTCCATATGGCAAACTTCTATAACCTTTAGAACAACTTGTCCAAATCCTTCCCGTTATTTGCTATATTCTCTTCTCTCTGTTACCTTTGGAATGTCCAAGTCAGTGTTACTGAACTTAATGGATAATAACATTTGTTTCTGTCTTGGTGTTCCCTCATATACTGTGAGATCCTAAAGAGCACAGACTGTTGTTGACTTTGTTTATTGAGTGCCTGGTGCCGTAGTGTATAACACATTGAGAGGACTTAGTGTTTCTTGATTAATTCCAGGACCACTGGGATTCACTTAAGGCCCCATATTTGGCTATAAACCACACAACGTACTGGGAAATCATTTGAGGTTTTAGCAATTGGTCAGGATGTATAAAGTGATAAGAAATGGAAATTTTTCTCTGGATTAAAAACTTCCCATATCCCAAGCAGGAACTTTCTTTCTCCAGTGGGCTGCTTCCTTCAGGGAGAAAAGGAAAACCCCTCACAGCTTAACATGTGGTAACTAACGCCAAGTCATGAGGGAGTTCTTAGTAAGTGGATTCTGCAAATAGACTGAATACCATAGTTAGTGACCCACAAAGGCAGATGCATCTCCAGAAATCCAGAATGACTGCCTTTCCTCTTGGATTCTCTGTGGCATGAAACAAGTTTCTTTAAAACTTCTACCTTCCTCCCCCACGTTTGTCAAAATCAATTGTTTTGAAGTTAAAAAAGAAACTGAGCATGTTCTCCATATTCCAATAGAAAAATCTATGCCACATGGCATAACTTATTAATGGATCTCATTAACACTTCATAATATATTCCTGTTTGCAGGTAGGATGTTTAATCATATATATTCCTCCCTATGTCAGCTCTGTTTATAGTGAGACCAAAATGAGAACTGCAATCACAAACAATGAGCTCATACAATACTATTAATATCACCATTTTGATTATTATATTATTTATTGAGCTCTAGCCTCTCTGTTGAAGATTAAAGCATAATATTATACAGAAACAAAAAAACCCTTCAGCTAATATTCTAACATCTTTACTGCCCAAGACTGAAACTCCACAGAATTTAGGTCTATTTTGATAATTTACTGAGGGGAAAACTGTCAGACTTGATGGTGGAGAAAGGAACTGAAATTATTTTCTCAGTCTTCCACCATCCACCCTGCCTGCTCCTTCACTTTAATTTGGCTCTTAAGACCAGATCCAGATTTTGTAGGACTTTAAGTTTATACAATTTGGGGGTACTTTTTAAAGAAAAAGATGCTGTATTAGTCAGGTCAGATTGCTGTAACAAAATACTGCAGACTGGGTAGCTTAAACAATAGAAATTTTTTTTTGTCTTTCATATAACCTTTATTTAATTAATTAATTTATTTAATTGAAGTATAGTTGGTAACAATGTTGTGTTAGTTTCAGGTGTACAGCAAAGTGATTCAGTTTTTTATATACATATATAATTATATATATAATTTTTCAGTTTCTTTTCCCTTATGGATTATTACAAGATACTGAGCATAGTTCCTTGTGCTATACAGTAGGTCCTTGTTGGTTACCTATTTCACATTTAGTAGTGTGTATATAAACAACAGAAATCTTTTTCTTACAGTCTGGAGGTTGGAAGTCCGAGTCCAAGGTGGCATCAGAGTTGATTTCTGCTGAGACCTTTCTTCCTGTCTTGTAGATGGTGGTCTTCTCTCTGTGTCCTCACATGGCCTCTTCTCTGTGTGAATGACAGAGAGAGAGAGAGAGAGAGAGAGAGAGAGAGAGAGAGAGAGAGAGAGAAGGAACGATATTGAAAGAGGCCTGATGATTTCTACGTTTAATCATGTGAAACAGACTGATTAGTAAAGGATGTAGCTCAATTTATGTCTTGCACCCACTTATAGACCAGTTATGATACTAGGGGTTGGAGTGCTATGATTATCCCATCCTTCATGGGGTGTCAACTCTTGATGAAACAACTGTGCTCAGGGTGGCAGTTTCATACAAGAAAAGTGGTTGTGGTATATGTGGCAGTATCATGGAGAGAAGAAGATAAATCATGAAAATAATAAGGGGCCTATACAGATGATCATACAAATGTCTACCACACTTTTCCATTAATATCATAACAATATTTCTCCTTTCCTTTTCAGTTTGTACTTACTTTCCTAGTGCTTTTTGCCATATTGCTTTAGATAAATGCATTTTAGATTCAAATATATTTTCAGACAAGTTTGATTAGGATCTCAGTAAAATGATATTTTTAAAAGCATAAGAGATTGTCTTGGCTGGTAAAGAGTAATATTATGTCCATTAAAATGATTACAGTGCAACTTTCAAGTTATCTTACCCCATTGTGCAATCTCTACTTCTTTAGCTCTATTGTTTTCAGATTATTTGTTTCAATTTTCCAATTGGCTTGATGAATAAAAGGGAATGTGATATAAAAGCCTTATTTTCCATTACTGAAAAATTTCTATATGATTTTCTTCTTCTTATATCTCTTGAGTCCCAGAGAAAAAGAATGGAAACTTATCAAAGAATCTTATACAATTTGAAATCAGTTTACTTTTTGTGTTGGACAGAGCATAACATTTACAAACCATATGGATAATATCTAGATAAGTTAAGACATATCAGCATTGCTTTTATCTGGTAAAATATACAATTTTCCACCAACTTAGACAATTTTTTAAAACATATGTTAGATATAAACATGTGTAACTAATTGTGCCAATTTGAGGATTAATTTTAATTTGCATAACACATTCCAAAACTTCATGGAAAAAAACTATAGGACAATTGGGAACCAGTATAGCCTAATTGCTCAAAGAAAACTTATGTTGTCCTTTGGTGGATGAAAATTAATCCACAATTGACCTTTTCTTTCTTTTTTTTTTTTTTTTAAAGGATGACTTTAAAAACCATCATGACTGAATTGAGGCACAGATTATGGGCCAATACCATTTAACACCAGTTATCTTAGGAAAAGTGAAGCATTTGAAAAGAAAGGATTGAACATTTATATAATGCCTTGGAGTATCCCCTGACCTGTGACAGGGCAAAACTACTGCTGGTCTAGAGCTTTAAAAAGTAAACACTGTATGTTTTATTGGAAGAGCTAATTACCTTTTTGGTTAGCTAAAAGAAATTATTTTAGCCAAGTAATGTGATCCCACCATCAGACAAAAGCTTTTAGATTTTTAGGAAACTTCATGACAATGAAGTGTGAACTGGGGACTCTATGAACGTCACAAATGGCAACAAAAGGTAAGAAGTCAACATGATAGATATAACTCTTGTTGATGACAGATTAGAGCCTCAAACAGGCCATCTATGGTGGTTAATTCTCAGCTGGAAGGCAAGGAATTTTTTGACAATTTGGAGACTAGTTTCTGGGATATTGCCATTTCTAATATTACAATGTTTCCAGCTATTTAAAAAAGCATAATCTTTGTGAAATGTTTAGAAAGATATTAGAATGAAGGACTATTAGACATTTCAATAGCATGTATTTTTATGATTTATTCCTTGAATTTTTCCCATGTTAATTTAATTGTTCTTTGTCTGACATCTCAAGTTATTTAGTAATGAAATTCATTCAAGACTATGAATTTCCCTCTAAATAAAACTTTGGCTGAATTACCTAAGTGACACGTAGCTCTAATTATAATCAGTTTCTAGGTATTCTGTAATTACAATTTTGATTTTTTTCTTGAAAGTTAAGATGCATGCATTTTGTCCCCCACCCCCACCTCCCAGTGATTGGATTTATTTTCCATATGGTTTGTCTAATGCTTAACTTTGTTATTAATTTTTAGTTTTATAATATTGTTTTTGAAACTATTGACTAGCACAAGTTTTCTTTTTGTGTATTTATTGAGATGTTATTCATAGCATAATACCATGATTGCCAAATATAACCCCATTTTTCTTTAAAATCTGAATGAAGTAAAATTTGTTCCCTATAATGCACATTCAATTATTTGCACCATCAATTATGATGTTTATATTTTCCAGTGTGGAAGTCAATTTTGTTGGTTTCTGTCCCATCTGTCTTTATGTATTCCATATCCTTTTGCAATCTATCCTGTCTATTACTTTGTGCTTATATATCTTTTTTTTAAACATCTTTATTGGCGTATGATTGCTTTACAATGGTGTGTTTCTGCTTTATAACAAAGTGAATCAGCTATATATATATATATATATATATATATATATATATATATATCCCCGTATCTCCTCCCTCTTGCATCTCCCTCCCTCCCTCCTTATCCCACCCTTCTAAGTGGTCACAAAGCACCAAGCTGATCTCCCTGTACTATGTGGCTGCTTCCCACTAGCTATCTATTTTACATTTGGTAGTGTATGTATGTCCCTGCCACTCTCTCACTTCATCCCAGCTCACCCTTCCCCCTCCCCATGTCCTCAAGTCCATTCTCTACATCTGTGTCTTTATTCCTGTCCTGCCCTGTGCTTATATTTCTACAGTGTGTAGCTTTTGCTTCTATAAAGGATCAAAAATTTTTTTTTGACATTTCTTTTTGGATTGTGTACTTCTGGATCCTGTTTCCTGTCTCTTGTTTTACAGAAGTTATTTATAGATATTACATTGCTTTTTCTTTGCTTATGCTCAAAAGAGGCAAAATCTGAAAGGGCTAAGATTTGTAATCTGATTGCAGTTGATTCACCCTCTGTCCTCTTATTTTATGGTAGATACAACAGCTAAATGTCAGACTGAAAAACACAGTTCATGGCCTAATTTCCAGTTTTGGGTAAATTCACTTAGTGCAAGTCAATTCTCATGGGTAAACATTTCTTTCTAAGTCCATTTCATTTGGAACAGGAAAAACTATAATACCCACCAGATACCACTTCCAAGGCTCTTTCATTTTCTAAAGTGATTTTTACTTGTAGAGAGAACTTCTAACAGAATACAGTGACCGTGACCTTTGTCCTCTATTTTATATTTTATTTTATTTTATTTTATTGGCAGTCTCTTTAAAGATGTAGGAAAATGGGGTGTTAAGATGTGGAAAAGGCAGAAAAAGGGTTTGGGAAGAAGTACTATCCTTGTTTTACATTCTATACTTGAGAACTAAAAGGGCTGGCTACTTGTTTTCTAATTAACTAGAATCCATTATTAGGAAAACAAAGATATGAGCATGCATGAAATATCATTTTTTTCATAATTATCTGAAGTATACCATAAAGGGCAACTGAAGTTTTTAATTTCTTAGTTTGGTTCCACATATTTTTAACTAATGTCAGTTCTTCCTAGATTCTGGCATTATATCTCATGAAAGTCTGATCTTCCACATTGTAGATTCTATTCTTTCTTGGAAATTTTAGTGAGGAGTGGTGAGAAGTTCTAATATGACTGGGGTGAAGGAATCCTACTTATCAGATGCTCTTCTGACCTGTCAATCCTTATAGATTAGCAAAAAGAATAAGTCATGGGGAAAAAGAACATTAAGTGTTTGAACTCTGATCTCTTCTATTACATGCTGGTGTAACCACTATAAGCTACTAACTAGTTTAGCATCTTAGTATCCTCGTTTGTATAATAGGAACATTAGAATTCATCATCCCTAAATTTCACTTATGTCTAAAATACATGATTTGTTGTCTTGTTTATAAATCATGTATTATAGAGTCACATTTTCCAGACATAGGCAAAACTGATATTAAGGAAAGGTATGGAACTTATTTGTTCCCAATTACTCTCTGAAAGACTACTTCAGGCAGCCAGCTTACTGGCCTGAGAACCTGCCACTTCTCCTTACTCCAGTCAGTCAAGGGAGAATGAGCCTGCTATGAGCCATTTAAACAGATTTTTAATTCTATAGTAAGGCTTCTTGCTTATGGAGAGATATATATTAAATATATTTTTTAATTCTTATGCTTTTAAGGAAGATTTTTTAAACTTGCTTACTTGTCTTTATGACACAGAAGACAGCATGATTCTCTCAAGGTTTTGACATCCTTTTCTGTAAGTGGTCATCCATCCCAATGGTCTTTGATAGACAACAGCATGGTGTCTCTGTTTATCTTAGGGAAGGGAAAGAACTAGGTATCAGTTTAATGTTGAAGATAAAATTGTCTACTCATCTGTTTTTTGGGGGGTGGGTGGGAAACATCAACGAAATGATTTTTAATTATTAAATATTTGAGGTTTTGTACAGTTTATGAGTCTAATTCACTTAGGGAAAGAAATCTATTATACAGAAATAATTTGACTATTCAAATATATTTGATAATTACTTAAACATATTCATAATGCTCATTTCTCATCTCACATACAATTACTTTATTTTCTTCTGGCTTGGATCAAGGCTGAGAACAAGCTTTCATGAAAAAAGTGTTTGAAGTCTTCAAGAAAGTTGATACCACTATCTTTTTCTATTACGATTTATGAAGAACAATTATCATTTCAGATCTGAAGCAGTTTTTACTGTAAACAACAACCCTCTAACAAATTCAGGTGTTTTTCATTACAAGTATTTTTTTCTCAGGTGGATAAGTTAATATTTTTCTACATTCCTTAGATTTCAAGTTCCAAGTGCAAACTCTATTTTCCTAAGAATTACAGAGTATATTCATTTTTAAGTCAAGGTAAGGCATGGAGAAGAGCACAGTTTCTCAACTTATTTTGGTAATACTTATGTAAATTTTAAAAGAAAAAAGATACATGCCTCTAATGGCACACACTGAGCTTGTGTTTAGTTAGAAAAGTCAGACAAGATTTATAAACCAAAAAATCTAAATTAGCCTAGTTTAGAAGGTCCTGTGTCAAAAATAAAAGTTTAAAGAGGACTGTACCCTGTTTGCTTAAGGCAGTATTCTCAAAGTTTTCATGGTAAGAAGGAATCTCAATATTTGCTCAGCCTAGTGTGCACAGCTCATCATAAAGGCCTTTTTATTACCACTGGGGCTCCTATATTTGTGGCTAGTAGCAGTTGCCTCTACCTAAATAGAGTCTAAGGAGAAGAAAAAAAATCACTGTGGGCTTTTGAAAATAAGACTTATGTGCAATGAATGAATCATATCATATTCAAACTAACATTCTCCAATTCATATCTAAAAGTCTTTCACAGCAACATCAATTGAAAACTGACAGAACAAACAAATGACAGGTATCAAAATCATTGTGCAAAGTGAATCCAAGTTACCAGCTGATGACCTCACAGAGTTGGAACTACTCTTTCCAATAAACTGAATTTTCTTTAAAGTTAAAAGTCCTTGTGTTTGGACACTGGGGAGAAATACCCAACACTTGGAAATTACAAATGGAGGTAAACACTTCAAGACCATTTTTTCATTAGCTCCCCTTTATGACTGCACTATCCAACTCAATACTTGACATTTCTGTTTAATTTTGTAAATTTCTTTGTCATGGTTATGATAATATGAATAACAAGGATAATGTCACTGAAGGTGTTCAGCATTGTTATTGACTGTGTGTCAAATATTGTGCACTTTTCTTTTAGATGCTGAGTTTGAGAAGATCTGAGAAGTGAAGTGATTTGCCCAGGTATTCAAGGTTACTTCATGTTTAAAATAAAATCAATACTTTTTCTATTTAAGAAGATAACTGTTTTCTTGCAAATACAAATTTTTCATATCTAAGGCCAAATATTCTAATCTAAAATACTGGACAAGCAGGGACTAAGTGTTAAGTCATTTTTAAGGCACAACTTAAACACATCTCCATGTAACCTAGCCTCCCTGGTTTCTGTCCTTTCGGAGTACTTTGTAACTCTGGTGAAAGCACTTAGCAAATTATTTTTGTGCCTAAGTTTAATCCCTTATTTGTTTATTCTTTGAGGTGAACCTTGACTTAGTCATTTCCCTAAAGCTGTGAGCACAATGGCTAAGTTGTTGAAATGATATAAATAATTATTGCAAATGGAAGTCCAAGCAACTTTATAGTTTTGATGACAGCCAAAAAAGCCCTAGCGAACCCTGCAATTTATCATTCTTGTTTCACCTTCTTCATCAACACTGGAATAGGGCCAAATATCCAAATTAATGGGAAGTGACATGGAACACTTCATACTATAAATGTAAATCTGCTGTCTTTTAAAAAACGTACTATTTTGGATCCAAATCCTATGTTCTATCCTTCCAGCAAGTAAGTAGTCAAGATTACTAATAAATGCAAAATATAGACCTGATATCATCCTCCAAATTTTTGAGCTAGTTTATTAATGAGATATATGTTTGAATGAAAAAATATTTATAGTATAATTGCACATTGGAAAGGCGATCAAAATTTGATATAAGAAGTCAAGTGGAATAAGGAAATTTTACGTAACGTTTTGATGGATGGGTAATTGGAGTATGTGGCTAAAATATTTTTCTGCATTTTCATCCATTTATCCACAAATATTTGTTGAAATATGACAATGTGTCAGGAACTGTTCAGAGAGAGAACTATCCTCTTGCAAATAGAAATCCTCCTATATGTTCTATGTGGGACATCCATCAAACTATTCTTTGGCTTTTCTTTAGCTCACTTTGGAGGAATTGATACTCTACCTATTTACTTCCCTCTTTTCTCTCTCCCTCTAACAGAATATTTATTCAACATTTTAATATGCTACCATCTTAAAACACACACACACACACACACGACTCCCATATCCTTCTCCAGCTACTCTTATTGCTCCTCACAACTAACTTCCTGAAAAACGTTTATTTCTCATTCCTTATTCCATTCCAGTCTGACCTCCACTTATATGATTCCAACAAAACAGAACTTACTAAAGGCATCAAAGTTCACATTAATCCAAGTTCAGTGGACACAGTGAATTCTCACTGTGCTTGACTCACCATCAGGATTTGATACTGCCGACCATTTCCTCCTACTTGAAAAACACTTTCCTTGGTTTCTTTTCTTCTTAATCCTCCCATGGATTCTTCTAGGTAATCCATATTTGTTGCTATTGTAAATGGTATTTTTCTTTGTATTTCAATTTCTCATTGTTCATTGCCTGTATATAGAAACACAACCGACTTATATATATGGCAATTATGAAAGCTACTATAAATATCCATATGCACGTTTTGGTGTGGACAGAAGTTCTCAGCTCCTTTGGGTGAATGCCAAGGAGCATGATTACAGGATCATACAGTGAGAGTATGTTTAATTATGTAATAAACCACCAAACAGCCTTGTTTGGTACAGTGGCTGTACCATTTTGCATTCCCACCAGCAACGAACGAGAGTTCCTGTTGCTCCACATCCTTGTCAACGTTTGGTGTTGTCAGTGTTCTGAATTTGGCCATTCTAATGTGAAGCAGCTTTTCATTATTTGCCATCTGTATATCTTCTTTGGTGAGGTGTCTGTTCAGGTCTTTGGCCCATTTTTTAATTGAATTATTTGTTTTTTTGTGTGTATTTTGGATAACAGTTCTTTATAGATATATCTTTTGCAAATATTTTCTCCCAGTCTAAGGCTTGTCTTGTCCTCTTCATATTGTCTTTCACAGAGCAGTTTTTTTTTTTTTTTCGTTTTCTGCTTTGCTTTTGCTGATGGTGGCTGAGATCTGCCCTGAAATCTCTGGTAGTGTCCAGTCTTGGGGACTTGTTTGGATCTGTGGTGGTTTCAATAAATGGGCACACACTTTTTGACACTCTTAGCATAGAGAGGTGACGTGTACATCTCTTACCCTTAAATCTGAGCATACTTGTGACTCACTGTGATGACAGAATTCAGTGGAAGTTGTGCTGCCTGACTTTTGAAGCTGTCAGAAAGAATGAAACAGCTTCTTTGTTGTTCTCTGGGACACTCATTTTTGGGATCCTGGGCTCCAGATAAGGGGTCTGAATACCTTGAAGTCACCCTGCTGTGAGAGAATCCAGGCCAAATAGCCACATAAAAGTATTTCAGTTTACCACCTCAGCTAAGGTCCTAGTTGCAACCGGCATCAACTGTATGACACGTGAGAATATTCTCATATCCAGTCATCAAGGTACCCCTAGCAACTGGGCTTCCAATGTGGGGCCCTTCACGTCATGGAACCATCCTCACTGTGCCCTGTGTGAATTCCTTACCCATAATATCCACGAGCATAATAAAATGGCCTTTTAAAGCCATTAACTTTAGGAGGAATTTGTTTAATATTAATAGGAATTGGGAGGGCTCTTAGTCCACTTCCTGTGAATGGAAACTAACCTGACCCTCTCATACCCTAGCTGGGATTGTGCCATTCACAGGATCCTTGCATAATTCTCTAATTCCTACCTGTCTAAGTTGACTCCCAAATATTAACCCTTGTTAGGACTTCCTAAGTTGGAAATTTCCCAGGTAAATGAGTTCAGCCATATCAGAACATAATAACCCAGGTAATTCTCTCAGTGATTATGTAATGAGTAAATCATGTGTATTTTGACACTTCAATTTTTAACCTAATAATTTATGGTTTGACTGTTTCATGATATACTTTATTTTCTGAAGATTGCTCTGACTGTGATCTATGGATGTGAGTAAAAGGAGCAGCACAGTATGGGCTTTTTCATGTGAATAAATACTGATGATCCTTTGATGACCATCAATAACTGTTATCCAATGAACAACTTCAACTCTCAGGCTCATAGACCCAAGAAAATCCTCAGATCAAAGAGTCCTTCCATGCCTCATGGCTACATGCCAGGTTGCTCTGCTGAGTGATTCCCTAGCTACCTCTGGATGGGCTAGATTTGTGATATATCAAGTGAAAATTTGAAAGGATTTCTTTTAGTCTTGCTGCATGAGGTAAGCCCCATTTCACGTTCAATATGCAGCAGATATTGTGGGCTGTCCAAGTGTAATTCATGTTCAAGAGAGCAGCTTTGCAGTAAACATCTTTTCAATGCTGGAAATCTATTTCTTGGAAAAACAGAATACAAAGAAACACTATATGAAGGCAGATATAACATCATGAGTGGGTCCAGATCTGGGAGTTAGATGGAGTGGTCAGTTCCCCTAAATAGGAGAGCACTATTTTTAAAAACTTTAGTTTAATCTAGAGTTCACAGGAATTCTAAGAACAAATTATGTTCTCACGCCATTAATTGGCCTAAGATTACACTCCAAGAAGGTTAAAGACCTAGGATTTCAACTCAGTTGTCTGAATTGTAAGGTTACTTTAAGAAATATTTTCCTACCTAGGGGTGAAACAGGAATAAAGACACAGACTTACTAGAGAATGGACTTGAGGCTATGGGGAGGGGGAAGGGTAAACGGTGACAAAGCGATAAAGAGGCATGGACATATATACACTACCAAACGTAAGGTAGATAGCTAGTGGGAAGCAGCCGCATAGCACAGGGAGATCAGCTCGGTGCTTTGTGACCGCCTGGAGGGGTGGGATAGGGAGGGTGGGAGGGAGGGAGATGCAAGCGGGAAGAGATATGGGAATATATGTATGTATATAACTGATTCATTTTGTTGTGAAGCTGAAGCTAACATACCATTGTAAAGCAATTATACTCCAATAAAGATGTTAAAATAAAAAAAAAAAAAGAAATATCTTCCTTGTTTCAGGTTGTATCTTTTAAATTGGTCTGTAAAAAGAATTCATCCTGTGAAATGTTAAAATTACAAATGGATTTTCAATGAACAAAATAGTTGGTACAAATCAGCGAAAGTCAGCATGATAGGTATTGTCATAACATAAAAGACAGGTAAAAAATCAATAACTTCCGAATGTGTAGGAAGATCTGAGGATCAGAATTAGGCTTAGAATGGAAAAGATTCATGTGGAAGGTCAGTTAAAAAACCAGTCTATTAACATTTTGAATATAGTTGCTGTGTTTGGGGACCTGTGAACCACAGTAGAATGAAATAGATAGAGATCTGACCATGAAAAAATTTAGAAAAATCTTTCTGGACAAAAAGCACGAAAAGAAACACAATTAATCTGTTGGCATAATGAGTACAGATATGGGATTCCTGTTATGAGAAATAAGTACTTTCTAAAACATAGGATTTATCACTTCAGCTATTCTGAAAGGCAGAACAAAATTTGGAACACAGTGAATATTATTTTTACTTAAAGATCTTTTACCAAAAATCCAAACAACAAACATCTGACAATATTCTGGAAAAAAATTATCTGGTGCTGTCCTGTGTAGTAATGACTGATTGAATTAGTGAATCAAGAATGGGATTCCATTTAGGGTCTCTATCAATTATATTTGACATCAAAAATATATTGGCACATTTTTCTGTTGACCAAAGTAAGTTGCTGTTTTTAACTTTGAGGTGACATCAGTTTGGAACAATCTGACCTCCTGTGATATATTTTACTTTTATGTTATGAAAGTTATAAAGAGGGTTCACTGTCTTTTAGTATTACAACTTCAGCTCTGGTTCCTAATTATGCTCAGGGCGTGGCTTCTCATCAAGGTAGTATACTTATGAATAATGTTTTTTTGTGTGGCTTCTGTAGTGGACAAGTTAGATTGCTTCTGACATCAGCCAGCAATAAATTAGCTTCCAATCGGGCTGTGTTCTAGAAGACTGAAAGATTTACTTTGTCAACATCCTTGCATTCAGATGAAAATAACTTCCTTTAGGTTTTATTTGCTTTTTACCTGAGGCACTGGACACTTTCCAGAGTTCCTAACCGTCTTCTACTTGCCATTTAAGGAGACAAACTGTATTTTTCTCTACCTCAGGTTGTGAAATTTTTTTTGTTTTGTATTTTGTTTTAAACTTATTTAAATCAATATTGACTAGTCATGTTCTTTTAAAAATAGTTAGACTTGGCTAGGAAGTCTGACCTTAAGTTGCTTAAGGATTCCACAAAAATAAATTCTAGAACATTATGTGAAACGATTTAAGTAAAAAGCCCTGGATTCCAAGTAGATACTAACAGTTGAGAGATAAACAATATGGTGGTAGATAGAGAAATAATCATTTGCTTATGGATACTATTATTGCAAGAAAATAATTCTGATGAAGTGTGATTCATGCCCGTAGGTTCTTGCTAGAAGATTTTAATGACATAACTGGTATTTTTTTTTTTTTTTTTTTTTTTTTTTTTTGCGGTACACGGGCCTCACACTGTTGTGGCCTCTCCCGTTGCGGAGCACAGGCTCCGGACGCACAGGCTCAGCAGCCATGGCTCACGGGCCCAGCTGCTCCGCGGCATGTGGGATCCTCCCGGACCGGGGCACGAACCCGCGTCCCCTGCATCGGCAGGTGGACTCTCAACCACTACGCCGCTAGGGAAGCCCATAACTGGTATTTTTAAAAAGCATACATGTTAGGATTAAAATTCCCTACTGTGTGTATGGAAATTGTTAAGTCTTATTTTAAATTGAGCTTCTTAACTGCCTAAAGATTAACTAAAAAAACCCCATAATACATTTATTTGAAAGTACACTAATTATGGAGAATGAGTTTATTAGGACAAACATTTAGTAGAATAATTGCTATTAATGGCACTTTTTGACTTTTGGTGGATTAATTCTTTGTAATCAGTTGGAAACTTACTAACATAAAATAAGTTATGATGTTAAATTTCTTTTTGTAACTTATTATTACGAAGATCATAACAAACATTGCTAATGTGTCCAGAAGAATTTCAGCTAATGTAAGGGAAGAAAAAAAACAAACACCCTCAACTCATTTTAAATAACATTGAAATTGTGTTGACTTTGCTTCAAAGTACAGGCATCAGTTTTCCTTAACACTTAGCTTGTACTTGAATTTCTCAGAACTTCTCTTTGGTTGCAAATTCAGCACATGATCATTTAGTGGAACACAACTGATTCAAGGTATGAAGTTATCTATGTGTTTCCCAAAGACGGTCTTAAAAGCCATATTATCTATATGAAAAAAAATACTGAAGTTAAATACTTTGTCGAAGAAAGCATGTTCTCTCAGCTTAAAAGATGGCATTCTGCCAAAATGAATGATTTGTTTTCATTAGTGCAAGAGCTAAACAATCTGTCTTGGTGGATTTCCACCCTTGTTTTTTTTTTTTACATCTTTATTAGAGTATAATTGCTTTACAATGGTGTGTTAGTTTCTGCTTTATAACAAAGTGAATCAGTTATACATATACATATGTTCCCATATCCCTTCCACCCTTGTTTTGTGTGTGTTCTGTCACTATCAACACTAGCTCCGGACACAGAGTCAAGAGTTCTTTGCTGGGCAGTGCAAGTCCGGTGGGGAACAAGAGGAGACACCGCTTCACAAGAGGGGATGGAGCTTAGACCAGGAATACTGGACTGTGTGGAAGCTGAAGCAACTTCTGCAAAAGAGGACCCACAGTTGGAAATAAAGTCAAAGTAACTGTGGGCATCCAGGGAAGTCTATCTGGAAGAGCATGCTGGGATATAGCTCCCAAAGTGCAGAGTAGATTTAAAGGATGTATGAGAAGTGATCCAGTTTGTCCAAAGAATCCAACTGATGGATGGGAGGCTAAGGAGAATGGGGATAGTGTCCAGCAGCTGAGGAATGAGCTGGCAATAAAGGGAAGTGGTAAGTCACAGTCAATGAGCTGGAATGGCAGGCACATTTCTTCTCTGGACCTGACTGCTCTTGGGCAAATGAGCACAAGACAGGTGGATCAAGAAGCTCTGAGTATTCAAGGTACTTGAAATAAAGGGTCCAAGAGGATAACAAGGGCAAGGAAGTTCATCTTCCCATTTACTCTTCAGTATTGCTTTAGAAAGTATTATTACCCCATTTAGAGATGAACAAATGTTCAGTTTGATTTTGTTGTTTTTTCTTGTTACAGACACAGTGTCCCACTTCCAGTGTAGCTCTGACAACTTTCCCCAGGTCCAGACATCATCTTGAGCATTTTCTTCTATTTTTGCTCTCTAAATTTTAAGAGTTTGGATATACAACTTGCCAGATTTCATAAAAAATATTTTACCAACTATATTAGCAAAGTGACAGATTTTTGGTAGTTTTTTGTTAAAATATTTGGTGGTTATTAAACATAGATTTCCTTTACCATTTAACTGAAACTAGAACTATTTTAATGTAACTTTAACAATTACAACAGTTCATAAAGCACTAGGGGGAAAATTCATTGGGTAACTAGCCAAGCATGCAGCACAGAGTCTGTTATAAATATCGAAGATGAATTTGTCATAAATCACTAGATTTAGAACATAAAATACCCTTGTGCATGAAGTATGCATAAACTACTACATTCTTATGTTATATATGCACCACAGCGGTACAGCAGCAAACTAAGCTTAGAAGAGCTTGCCAGCTTTTCCTTCCAGTTATCGGGCGCCAAATGTGTCTTTAACTATTGCTTATAAAACCATCATGAAAGAATAACATCCTAAGTACAGATTCAGTTTTATGATGATCATAGGAGGGAAACTATATATGTAAAATCTCCATTACAGAGTGTCTTCTGGGCGATGATGACTATAGAAGTCTGCATTTATGCTGTACACTGATTGTGATATCATCTTTATCCAATAACCTGAGAAATCGACATTGCCATTTTGAACAAAAGATAGAAAACAACCTGAAATTACTTAGGTTGCATTTAAGAGCTCTATTTTTTTTTAATATATAAATTTATTTATTTGTTTTTGGCTGCACGCGGGCTTTCTCTAGTTGCGGTGACTGGGGGCTACTCTTCGTTGCCACGAGCAGGCTTCTCATTGCAGTGGCTTCTCTTGTTGCAGAGCACGGGCTCTAGGCACGTGGGCTTCAGTAGTTGTGGCACGCGGGCTCAGTAGTTGTGGCTCATGGGCTCTAGAGTTCAGGTTCAGTAGCTGTGGTGCATGGGCTTAGTTGCTCCAAGGCATGTGGGATCTTCCTGGACCAGGGCTCGAACCCATGTCCTCTGCATTGGCAGGTGGATTCTTAACCACTGTGCCACCAGGGAAGTCCGAAGAGTTCCATTTTTATTAGAGCCTTACAATAGATCCAGGAAGAAATTTGTGAATTTATATAGTTTTGTTATATGTGGACAAACTCCAGTTAAAAAAAATAGAAAGCACTGTATAAAACCATGAATATAAAGTCAGATAGGATTTGCTGGCAGAGAGAAATTAAGTTCTATACCCCCCAAAATAGTGTGAGTTTGAAACTGTCTATAAATACGCTAGTTGTCAAATACCAAATAGCACAAATGACTTGTTTAATATTGCTTAACTGCAAGAAATATTTTTTAATGTCCACCAAAAATATCAGATGTAATTATTATATTTATCAGAGCTCTAAAGCTAAAAACCTAATGATTAAACATTTTCCAGAAACTAATATAAATCAAACACTTGTTTTCTAACCATGTCAATGAACTGAGGCTTCAATTTGTGTCAAAGGAGAATCTGAAAACTTAAAATGTCAAATCCAAGTAAATTTTTTTTTTTTTTAAATTAGAAGGCCATTGATAGAGTTGCAGGTGGAGGGAGGCTCTGATTTCACACTGGTGTTACTTTTGGTCTAGACACTAAGGGGAAGGAGCTTGAGTACCCTCTAACAGAGAAAAAGGGAGAAAAAAAAAGCAAAAATGGGGAGGTGCAGCCATATGACGACTCAGAAATCAATATATATTCTGTACGGAGCACACTTGCATGCACCACTTCCTATCTACAATGACTAAATTGAAAGTAAAATACACACACCCTGTATCTTTTTGTTCCCCTTAAGCTTCACACTAATAGGCTAAGGATATGCATTCTCCTCATATGTAGTTAAAGAAATAGAAGGATAAGGAAAAAAATACATATGTAGGCTCTATAATATGGTCATTTAAAAATAAAGCGAACATAATTTAATTTAGTACCATTGTACTTGATCTCTAATAGGGCTTCAGGCCTGACCAAGAAAGTTATGACTGTGTTAAGAAAAGTTAAAAAAATTGAAGTAGATTATTTGTGCCTTGGGATCTAGTGCTTAGGGCAACCATTCCTTAGGCAGAAGATTCTAAAATCAACTTGACTTTCTAACTCATTAACTTCTACGACTAACACAAAGTTGGGAGTACTAGGAGCTATATTTTCTGGATGTAAGGTAATCAAGTTCTATAACTTTATTGCAGTTGTTCTTTAGCGTCGTACAGTGGCCTTTGGGTATGAATCTACCTTGCCATACAGAAAAGGTAGAAACTGAATTTTTGCCTTCTAGCATTAAAGTGATCTGGTGATAAAATAAAGAGGAAAAGAATATTCATATCCATTTCAAGCTATTTTATTTAAATGTCTAAATATTCCCACTAAATTTTTCTGAACTTGGAAAACTGAACATTCACTCTGCTCATAGGTTTAATATAAGTTTGGAACTCATGGGGAAAGTAGAAGTTTAACTTCTTTTTTGCCATTATTAGTTATCACAAGTATCTCATTGTTTATCATCCAGTGCCAATTTATGACTAAAGAATATAATATGACTGCCTTCAGCTCAGATTATTTTATTGCCATTTAAAAAGTAAGGTATTTTGGGAATTCCCTGGCCTTCCAGTGGTTAGGACTTCACGCTTTCACTGCCGAGGGTGCGGGTTCAATCCCTGGTGCAGGGGGAACTAAGATCCCACAAGCTGCACGGCGCGGCCAAAAAAAAAAGTAAGGTATTTTGCACAAGACTTGCTTGGAAGTCTGAGCATCCGTACATGCTAGCTATCTGCTTTTAAAGCAACTATCTCCATATATTGTGTGTAGTCCAGTACATAAAACCAATCTTATCCTACACATGTAATAACTAAATCTCTCCTTTTGAAGTTTCAAGAACAAATGGGGGAATGAATTTTACTTATTCACCACTGAGCAGTTATTTCTCAATCTCTGTTCATGATTTTCCATTTTCTTCCCATGAGAGTATACATTTCCATCACAGGAAACCAAGAAAGAAAAGCAAGCAATTGAACAACAATAACAACAAAAATCTTAAAATTCTACAAACTGTAATTTAAGACATTTTCCAAGGTAAAAGATGGCTTGAAACTATTTATTGAAAGAGCCTGCCATATTTTCTAGAAAAACCAACACAATGGCTGTGGTAGGCAGCCTCTAAAAGGGTTCCCAATTGTTTCCATCTCCTGTCATTCATGTCCCTGTGTGTTCCCCTCTTCCCTCTTGAGTGTTGGCTGGATCTAGTGAGTCACTTCAATTGATAGAATATAGCTCCCAAGATTCCATTATAAAAAATATGACTTCTGTCTTGTTCTCTCTCTCTTTCCTTCTCCCCTGCCCCATTCTGTGTGGGAAGCAACTTGCCATGTTATGCATAATCTTATGCAGAGACCTATTTCTGCAAATAACTAATGTCTTCAGCCAATAGCCAGTGAGACTTGCCAGTAGCCATGTGAATGACCTAGGAATTGGGTCTTCTGGGGCCAGCTGGCTGGGAAGCAGAATCTCCCTAGTCCAGCACTTAGACGACTAGCTCCAGCAACACCTTGACTGCAGCCTTGTAAAAGCTTCTGCGTCAGCCGCACTCCATCTAGCTGGATTTGGATTTCTGACTCATAGAAACTGTCATATAATAAATATTTGTTGTTTAAAGCTGCTAAGGAAAAGGTAAGTAATACAATGAGTAATGCCAAAACATATGCTAGTTTTCCTGGGTATCCAGGAAAAACACACAAAGTGAAATCAGATTGTTATTGATTTTTTTTTTTTGACAGCAGTACCTTATGATAAATAAGAACAGGAAATATGACCTATGAATTTTATATCCAGGACACTGGGGAATATTTTTCTCATGAATCTTTTCTAAGGAATCTACTAGTGAATTAGCTTCAGACAATAAAAATGATGAGTAAAACATTGACATAGGACTATTCTACTGCATAAAATGGTTCTGCTCTGACCTGACTATTCTGAAAGGGGTTCTTGTCCATTCTCTTACTGTAATCCAGAAACTCTAATGAGCTGATGATCTCCTAGGGACCTTCATCCATTTATGTTGATAGTCTGGCCCTATACAAGTAGGTTTGGATTTGTTATGAATTCAGTTTTCAAAACTATGAAGTAAAATATAAAGAAGAGCAAGTGAATAAGTTTAAAAAAATGGAGACATGATTTTCCAGGCAAAGCAAAGAAATCTGATTCACAGGGCATTGAGTAGGACACACAGGAGGACTCACCTCAGTGGTAGGGAATATTAATCCCAAACTGAGACTGTTTTGGTCTCACCTAAAAAATCTTAATATTAAGACCTGATAGGATCAAATGGTTTCCAAATAACAGTGTCCCCAAAACAAAGCTCAAGAATACCTATAGGTATCCCAAAATATCCAGCATCCAAAAGGTAAAAGTTACAAATTTTGTCATTCATTCAACGATTACCAGGCATGAAGAAAAGTGGGAAAATACAACCCACAATGAAGAGAAAAGTCAATCAACCGGAAATGATTCAGGACGGACACAGGTGTTAAAATTGTCAGGTGACAACATTAACTGCATTCTATATGTTCAAAAGTTAATTAGAAACATGGAAGATTTTTATAAAGCTACAAATTAAACTTCCAGAGGAGAAAACTACAATGTGTGAGATGGAAATACACTGGTTAGAATTAAGGGTCTATTAGGTGTTGCAGAATAAAAAATTAATAAAGGACTTCCCTGGTGGCACAATGGTTAAGAATCTGCCTGCCAATGAAAGGGACACGGGTTCAAGCCCTAGCCTGGGGAATATCCCACATACGGAGGAGCAACTAAGCCCGTGCGCCACAACTACTGAGCCTGCACTCTAGAGCCCGCAGGCCAAAACTAGTGAGCCCATGCACTGCATCTACTGAAGCCCGCGCACCTAGAGCCCGGACTCCACAACAAGAGAGGCCACAACAATGAGAAGCCCTGCCACAGCAACCAAGAGTAGCCTCCGCTCACCACAACTAGAGAAAGCCCATGCACAGCAATGAAGACCTAATGCAGTCAAATAAATAAATAAATAAATTTTTAAAAAATTAATAAAATTTAAGACAGAATAGGATATTCCAAAATGAAGAACAGAGAGAAAAGAGAATTGAGAAAAATGAACAGAGCATCAGTGATCTGTGGGATGCTTTCAAACACCCTAACATACAATATTTGTAACTGGAGCCCCCACTGGAGGGGGATCAAAAAAAATTTGAAGAAACAATGGACAAAACTCCAAATTTGATGAAAACTATAAACCCACTGATCAAAGAAGATGAAGAAAATGCTAAGCACAAGAAATATGAAGAAAATTATACCAAGATACATCAGAAGAAACATACAGTCCTTGAACCACATGGGGTTAGGGACACTGACCCTCCATGCAGCTGAAAATCCACATATTACTTTATAGTCATCCCTTTGTATCCACAGTTCTCTATCAGTGGATTCAACCAACCACAAATTGAGTAGTACTGTAGTACATGTTTATTGAAAAAAATGCATATAAGTGGATCCATGCAGTTCAAACCCGTGTTGTGCAAGTGTCAACTGTAATGATAAAGAGAAAATCTTACAAGCAGGCAGAAAAAAAGGCACATTCCATACAGAAAGACAACGATAAGAATGAGAGCAAATTTCTTGTTGGAAACAATGCAAGTTAGAATACACTGGAGAAAATACTTTAAAGTACTAAAAGGGAAAAAGAAAAAAACCTGTCAACAAGGAATTCTAAACCCAGCAAAAAATACCTTTCAGAAATGAAGGAGAAATAATAAGTATTCCAGATGTACAAAAGCTGAAAGAATTCATCACTGGAAGACTGGTATTACAGGAATGTTGAAGAAAGGCCTGTGACAGAGAGAAAATCATATCAGATGGAAATAAGAATCTACACAAAGGAATGAAGAGCATCAAAAATGGTAACTCTGTAATATTATTTTCTTAGTATTTAAAAATCTTTAAAAGGTAATTGATTTTTAAACAGAAATCATAATAAAGTATGGGCACAATAACATATGTGAAAATAAAATATACGACCATAACAGCACAAAGATTAGGAAGAGAGTAATAGAAACATGGTATTGTAAAGCTGTAGTACTATAAATGAAATGATGTACTATCTCTTGAAGGTAGACCGCCAAAAAGTTAAAGACACATTACGATTATTAAAGCAATCACTACAATAACAAAACAAAGAGTTATGGTTAGTACGTCAACAAAGAAGTTAGAATAGAATCTGTGATAGTTAATTTTACATGTCAATCTGGTTAGGCCATAGTACCTAGATATTTGGTTTAACATTATTCTAGATGTTTCTGTGAAGTAAAGTAAAACAATAAATTAACCATACCAGTAATCACACTAATTACAAATAGTCTAAATATTCCCATTAAAAGACAGAGTTGTCAGATCAGAGTTTAAAAAGTAAGACTCAATGTTATGCTCCCTACAAGTAACACACCTTAATAATAGAGACACAAATAGGTTAAAAGTATTAGTATCACAATGATATAACATGCTAAAATTAATCAAAAGAATAATGGAGTGACTATAATAATATGAGACAAAGTGGATTTCAGAGCGAAGAATGTTACCAAGGTTAAAGAAGACTGAATTGTAAAGAAAAAGCTGTCATATATGTACTGAATAACAGAGATGAAAAATATAGAAGAGAGAACAAATGGACATGTGAGAAATATATAGATAAATCCACAATTATAGCACGAATATCTCTGGAAATTTCCCAAATGTGTGGACACAAGGTAACACATTTCCACATAATACATGCATGAAAGGAGAAAAACAAAATAGACGTGAAAATTATTTTAAATTGAATCAAAATAAAAACACAGGATGAATTTAAAGCAACATATTTGGGAAAATGTATCACATCAAATCACTGTATTAGAGAAGTGAAATTCTCAAAACATTCATTTAATCTTTCTTTCACTTTAAACAACTAGAAAAAGAAAAGCAAACTCATCACAATAAGTAGAATAAAGACATAATAAGGATCAGACCCACTGCCGATGGAATAGAAAACAGAAAAACAGCAGAGAACACCAAAGACATCAGATTTTGGTTGAGAATATCTATAAAATTGATAAACTTCTAGCCAGACTGATCAAGGAATCCAAAGAGAGGAGACATTCTCTTTTGTTTAGATTATAAACATCAGGAATGAGAAAGGGACCACCCCTACAGTTTTTAGAGATACTAAAAGGAAAACAATGGCATAATATGAAAAACTTTATACCAGTGAATTCTATAACAGAAGAAATGGACAAATTCTTTGAAAGACATAAACTACTAAAGCCCACTAAAGAGGAAATAAAAAGGATAACCTAGAAAATTCCTAGGAATAGAGTTAATGTCTTTTCATTACTGCTTGCAAATACTTTACAATGAAAACAACACCACTTTGGGAAAAGTGTCAGAGAGAAATGTTGTTGTAGGGTTCAGTGTGTGTGTCTGGGGCTGAGTTTGGGGTGGGAGGATTGCAGCAGGGTAGAATAGTTACCATTCAAGAATGTGGAGATTGGAGGTTGGGAGAGAAGAGTCAAAAACAGGTGAATAGGAAAACCTTCAAATGAGACAGAAAAATAGTAGTCTCTTTTTTTTTTTTTGCGGTACGCGGGCCTCTCACTGCTGTGGCCTCTCCCGTTGCGGAGCACAGGCTCCGGACGCGCAGGCTCAGCGGCCATGGCTCACGGGCCCAGCCGCTCCGCGGCATGTGGGATCTTCCCGCACGGGGGCACGAACCCGTGTCCCCTGCATCGGCAGGCGGACTCTCAATCACTGCACCACCAGGGAAGCCCCAATACAATTTATTTTTAAATAAATTTCCTAGACATAAAAATAAATGTGGTCCAATTAAACAGCAAGTTTGTTATTTATTCACTCAGACTGAGGATTTCTACTGGGATCGTGTGAGAAAGTGATAGCACGTGGGAAGACGGACAGCCTAGTTATTTGGAATGATATTTTTTCATAAGAAGAGAAAAAAAAGAGAAAACAGTATTTTTTAGAACCTACAGTATGGTAGATATTTTAGGTATGTCATTAAATTCAGTAACAAAGTTTTAAATGGCGTTATTATCTTGATTTTACAAATAAAAGGAAACAATTTCAAGCAGTTAAGTTTTCCCTTTTGAAGATCACACAGGTAGTAGGTAGAGAGATTTGCATTAGGGGTGGGCTGACACTTAGCCTTTAGGTTTCTACCATTCTTTTCAAGAAAAGGTTTTGTTCCATTAGGTAGATTTTTCTTCAAAAGGAATAATCCATTCAAGCTAGTTTTAAAATAAGTGATGGGTTGCTTTAAAAGCCAAGAAAGAAACGTACCCTGGTCACTTAGGACTTTATAATTTTTAATCAATCATGGAGAAAAACATCATTAAGATTATATGAATTCTGGGACTTTTCCCAGAAAACCCTGATAGATTGGTTTAAACCAATCAGGCCTAAACTTTACAAATCAAATAAAAGAGCATGAGTATCGTACCATTAATGTTTTATATATTTGCTCTAAGTTTGATGAGGTTTGAGTTATTTTTTATGCTTGAATAAATGAACTGTATTTATAAAACATGGAAGAAAAATTAATAAATAGGATTTTATTACTTACTGAAGAAATATCTTGAGTCAGGTGGATATGGCTGGGGGACCAGAATTGCTTGTGGTTTTTATCCTGAGTTCTGCCATCCTTGGATGCTCACCCAAGCTGCTAAAATCTGCAAAAACCACCTGGTCACCAGGTAGCAGCCAACTAGTTAACTAGAGTCTGGGAAAAAGTTCTAAGTCCCCCTGGGACTTTCCAATCTTCAAACAGTGATGGAAAACTTCGTTATGGTCATACGGCGGAAAGGCAGGTGCTATTAAAAATGGATCAAGGTTTTTAAAAAATGCGATGCCTTCAGATTTCAGTGTTTTAGAGACAAAATTGTCTCCTCAGACTGTTTCAGGAGACCCTTCAACTGCTCATTTCTATGCGTCCAACAATAGAAATGAGCAGGAGATTCCATCTTTTGAGAGTCCATCGTAAAAGTAGCCATGCTTACTATTCACTCAGTTAAAATAATATAAAGGTATCTATTTAATAGTAATTAAATAGCTTCTTGTGAGGGCATTTTATATGCATTTTCAATAGAGATTACTTAGAGCATATCCTTAGGGTGATGAAAATACTAGAAATAAGGAAGGAGCCTTACTTATTTTCTGTTTTTGATGCACATGTCAAACTATTTTCTCCCCTCTATCAGTTAAAAATACAGTACAGATTAAGGAAAAATTAGAAAATATTCATTAGCAAAAATACTTTGGAAAATATTAAAAATTAATTACTAATTTTAAAGAATATTAATGACAATAAATAGTTCTTTTGATTAGCTTAAGCATGCAAACTAAAGAAAATGTTTGGATAATATAAGAGAGTATCTAAACATATTCTAAAACTATTCTGATATATTTTTAAAACGTATACGTTTGTACGCCTGTGCTCAATTTTTAAGATAACACTTTAAGATGATATTCTTGGATCAGTACATAAGCACTAATGTTATCTGTAATGGTAACTTAAATTGTTTTTCCTTGGAGAATTCTTCAAAGAAACTTTAATATATGTATCTTTACTTTTTCATATTTTATTTCAGAAATCTTCACGGAGAATTGTACTTTCTTGGTGACTTCCAACACTATTTTTTCTCAAGAGATTCTATAACTGTAGAAAAGACACAATCCAATCTCTGATAAAATGGCTCGTTAAAAAAAAATGTCCTCATTTCCTTCTGTAGAAAAGATACACTAAAAATAAACCTAGCTTTCTTGTTGCTTCCCCATCTTCCTCACCATCTCTCTTCCTTCTTCCTGGTGACTGGTAGCCATGCAGGCATGTTTCTTTCACTGTCTTTGAAAATTGGTTTCATTATTTACAGTGCTATCTCTGGAGCTGACTTTTTTTTTTCCATTTTCAGTATTAAATTTTGATTTTCGATTTCTGGAATTTTTTTGCAAGCCCAGCCATTTTTGCTATATTTGTCAGTCAAAGGATTGAAAATAAGTTAATTAAAATAAATCGAGACCTTTACATTCTTATAATAATTGGTTACTACTGAATGTAGCAAATACTCAGTTTGGTTCACTCAGCACCCATTACAATCCCCTTCTCCCTTGCTTTCTTCTATGGTAGAGCTGGAAAATTAAATTCTAAAATCCCAGCCTCCTCTGAGGCACTGGGAATACAAAGTGAAGAAAGAAATGGAGTAGGTAAGAGGCAACTGATAAATTGGCCACTAGAAGACAGTGTGATAAGTGCTGTGATGAGGAAGTGTGTGTACAAAGGGTCTAGGTGCACATAGGAATATTTACCGTTTCCTATTCATGTCATGTGTAAAAATTTGGAGGTAAAGTTGGTATAAACACAATTAATTATTGCCACGTGCCAAATGCAAGGCATTTCAGGACAGCCTGGGGTTTTTGCTGGGAAGGAAGTAGGGAAACCTTCCCTGTTTCCTACTTTAGTTCTATGGTTTTGGAGAGATCATTTAAAAATGGCACCAGAATGACTTACAAAACAAGAAGCCAAATTCGTTGTCTGTCTTCTGTGTTCTGCACTTTATTTCCCCCTTTTAAACTTTCTGTCTACAGATCCTTGGAGTCATGTTGAGCTCACTTTTTCTTTCCTCTTACCTAGGCTGTCACCCAGTCCTGTCAATTCTTCCTTGGTACTGCACTATATTTTTTTCTCTTTTAATTTCATTCTTTCCCCACTGCGGTTGCATTAGTCAAGGATCTCATCACCTCCTTCACAATTTTACAATAATTTCCTGTCTGATCTTTTGGATTCTAGTCTCTCCTTCTAACCCCTCTAATACCTCTATCGTATTCTTTGATTACTTTTTCTAATGATCGTATCAAAACTCTTCAATACTGTGTATTGCCTGTGGAAGCCTGAGTGGTTGTTCCCTATTCATCACTCCCTCCCTCTTTGCCCTGAAACTCTGCAGTACCTCCTGCCACAGCCTTGGCCGTGTGACTTGCTTTAGCAGTGGAATATGGCAGAATGAGAGTGTACCAGCCAGTTCTGCACCAAAACCTAAGAGGCATCACGTGTCTCCCCTTGAGATCTTGAGAGCCTGTGATCCATCAGGAGGGAGTCATGCCCCAGGTAACCACTGTGCCTCCAGCTGAGCCCCAGAATGCTGACAGGTAAGGCACACCTGAACCTGAGCTGGAAGCCTGGAGTCCGGTGTGACCCAACCCGCCCCAGTCAAGGCTAGCAGAAACACAGCCTGCCAGTAGCCACGTGAGCATGAGAGTCAATGTTTGCTCTTGTAAGCCACTGAGGTTTAGATGTTACTCATTACAGAGCAACTGGTGAATACATTGCCCAGAGAATAATGTGTGACCTCTCGGGCTTGTCCATCAAGGTCAAGAAGATTTTGCTCATCTCCTTTCATGGTCTCAGTCTTACTATTGCATAAGCAGCAGGCAGATGGGTCTACTCACTGTATCACAGATGTGCATCTGCGTCCGACTTTTTTGGCCCCGTTCTTCACCAAACTATATTTCTTTCAAAGCTGAACTCTAATCTTTCCTCCACAAAGTCTTCTCACTGACCAGAAATTGATGCTCTGAGTTTCAGGTTAAACTACTGCTTCAAACTTTGTATAAGTTATTCTGCATTTCTATTAGTCTCTTCTATTGCAGTGGGACTTTTTATGTTAAAAAGTGAAATTATGAGCTGGAAGAAGCTCTTTGATGTGGTGATAAGCACGGATATGGCTTGTTGCACAGTTTACCAGCTATGGAATCTTTTGGCATGTTAGTTATTCCTTATGAGCCTCCATTCATTGGCTTTAAATTGCAGATAAAAATCCCTACCTTAAAGGAGAGTTGTAAGGAATAAATGTGATCATTTATGTCAAGCCCTAATGTAAATCATACACAGGGAGTAGTAGAAATTACTAATAGATATGATTATTGTGATTAATTTGCAAGTTCTTAAGGTAAAGAACAATATCGATAACTTAAAATCCCTACCACTTGCTACAAAGTGAGTCAACATTTCCTACTCTATTTTCATTACCCCCCAAATTAAGTTATTGCATGAAATAGGCATTAAAATGCCTTTGGAGATAATGGCAATGATAAAATACTTCTATCCATCCATCCTTTTTCTGGGGAGAGGCTGTTGTCCGGCCAGAGACGGCACTGAGGAATCTGCAAACAAACCTCTCTCCCTAGTCCCCCACCACCCACCCATGTACTTACCTTCCCGTAGTTTGCAACCCTTGGAAGCTTAAAATTGCTTTTCTTTGTTCTATCATTTCTCTCCAAATTTATTATTCTTCCTTGTAGATGCTATATAAGCTGGAATTTTAAGCTACTCTTTTTTGAGTTACTGTTTTTTGGCGGGTTACTCTTTTTTATTTGGTTTCTTCCATGTGATGTGAGCTGCAGCTGTTATTAAACTGTTTTCCTCTTAATCTGTCTTTTCCTGTTAATCTGTCTTTTTGTTAGAGTCCCTGCTGAAAACCTAAGATGGGTAGAGGTAAAGTCTTGCCTCTCCTACTATTCATTCATTCATTCATTCATTCATTCATTCATTCATTCATTTTAATCGTCCAGAGAGGAAGCTAGCATGACACGGAGTAAGAGAAGAACAAATACTGATCAGAAAGTCTTTTCCACACATTTCATCAGTTCTGCCAATTGGAGCTCTTTAAGGAAAAAAAAAAAAAGCCTTTTAGGAAGGTTACATTTAGTAGCCATTCAAATCTGTCCCATGTGTATATGTGTTTCTGTGTGTGTGTGTGTGTGTGTGTGTGTGTGTGTGTGTGTGTATGTGTGGTGTGATTGACTTTGCAGCGTAGTTTTCTTTAATTGCAAATAACAGAAACCAAATCTTACTAACTTGAACCAGAAGACAGTTACTGCACGACTGTGATGGGAAGCAGGAGTGTAGAGCATGTGGCCATAGGGGGTCAAAGCAGCTCTGAATGGCCAGGAGCAGAGGGGACAGGAAGGTTCTCAAGAAATGGACTGCACAAATGAACCTATCTACAAAACAGAAACAGACTCACAGACATAGAGAACAGACTTGTGGTTGCCAAGGGGAAGGGGGATGGAGGAGGGAAGGACTGGGAGTGTAGGATTAGCAGATGCAAATTATTATACATAGAATGGATAAACAACAAGGTCCTACCGTAGAGCACAAGGAACTATATTCAATATCCTGTGAGAAACCATAATGAAAAAGAATATTTTTAAAAAAAAGTCTATATGTGTATAACTGAGTCACTTTGCTGCACAGCAGAGATTGGCACAATATTGTAAATCAACTATACTTCAATTTAAAAAAAAAAGAAATGGACTGGCATAGGCAGAGCCCTAAATTCAACCTGCTTTAGTTTTATTTATTTTCTTACAGCCTTGCATAATTTCCTTAAGGTTCAAAGTCTGCAGAAAGAGCATCTAGTTTACCTAAATTAGGCACAATTTGTAGCTGATTCCATGGTGTGGTGAGAGGAAAGAACATTCCAGAAAGAGATCGCAGGTCGTGGTGCAGCTTCCCTCCTGGAAGACACTGACCATTCCAGTCAGACTCCACAACATGATGGAAAAGTAACTGTTCGGAAGGGAAATGAGGTGTTGTGTGGAAGGGAGAATGAATGTGGAGGCCAAGAAAATGTCCATTCTCGGGCCATCTGGGGAATGGACACAGCATGGCATCCAGTGCCGAGAAGCACCAAATGTCTGAGGTGCAGGAGACAGGCAGCTTCAGGACATGACAGGAGGTGGGAAGAACCCTGAGGGATGAATGGCTGCCTCCATCACCTCCAGCTTTGTCATCCAGGTGTGTGCCCCAGTACCATGCTCTGATTCCTGACCTAGGGCTCTTCCAGCTGTAAGCAAGGTGACAATAACCTGCAGATTTCCTTGTGATATTCGTCCTTATTTGCTCTGAGTATGCCTAGTCTGAGACCTCAGCTTTCAGGACTACCTGCTGCTTTCAAGGTGCTCCTCTTTGCTGTAGCTGATGATACACAATTCTGTGTCTGTGTGTGTCTGCATGTGTGTTTTCATCACACTCCTCTTATAACCCCTGAATTCACTATTGTCTATTCACTCTGGTTGTCTTGCACACGTGGGCCACCACCGAATGATGTGTAATTCTTCAGAAGCATGGCCACCGAGTGAGTGTGAAAAGTTGGTCCTTGCAACTTAACCTAGTAGGTGGGCTCATTTCTGCTGTCTCGCATCCCCCATCCTTCACGTTTGGATTTGGTAATGAATGGTTCTTGAATTTTCCACATTTATTCTCTCAGGTAAATTGTCAAGAACAAAACAGCACATTCTGAACCCCTGAGACTATCTTTGAGGTGAGGCATTTCTCTGGTTTTGATTTTTTAAAACAACTTTTAACATCAGGATCAATCAAATGAACTCTAAAACCACTTAATGGACATTAATTTACAGGACCATCTAGATTATGTCTATGTTATTTTGAAGTCTTGGGACATCAAAAGCAGTCTGCACTCAAAAAGACAAGAAGAAAAGTATTTTATTGAGATTATTTTGCCACTATGATCCTTAGTCTTAGTTTTTCATGCACACGTGTTGAATCGCCCATCCCAATTAGAATTTGGACTCCAGGATGGCACAGTTGTAAATTATGTATCTTTAGCCTTGAAGATCTAGTATGAACTTCTAAAGAAACTTTTTTATTTGGAAATAATTTTAAACTTGCAGAAAATTTTCAAAGGTAAGGGTAGTATAAAATGCAAAAATACCAACAGTTTTTTATAAAAACTCCCACAGGCTTTTAACTCAAATTCAAATTTACTCAAAATATTCTTAACAATTTACTCCATTGGCTTATATTGTATGTGCATGTGTGTTTTATTTTCTGAATCATTTGAAAATTAGTTGCATACATCAGGGCTTTTTACCCTTACACACTTCAATGCATGTTTTCTAGGAACAGAGATATTCTGTTACATCATCGCAGTAGAGTTATGAATTTGATAGAACACTTTATAATCTATTGTTTGTATTCCAGTTTCGCCAGTTGATCCAATAACATGATGAATGGTGCGTTTTTCCCTCCTTACAGAATCCCCTTTAGTATCAGTTATTGCATTTAGTTATCCTGTCTCTTTAGTTCTCGTTAATCTTGAACATTTTACTGTCTTTCTTTGTCTTTTTTTGATATCAACATTTTTGAATAAACTATCTTTTCTTTTAAATATGCTCCTTTGTAAGTTTCTCCTAGATTGACTATCTGTTTATAATTCTTGCTTGATCCAATCTTTACTATGATGGATGCAAAATCATGATTTTCCAACTCTACCATTCCTTCCACATTTATCATTTGACTTTTCCTCCTATCATCTATTTGTCTGTCTGCCTATCTATCTATCATCTATCTATCCATCCATTCATCAATCTATCATCTATCCATCCATAATCTACCTATTAATTATTGGTATGAACTGATAGATTTCTCTTTTTTCCAATGGTTTAAAATTCTTTAGTGTTCTTAATTATTTTGGTTCTCAAATTGTGCTGGATTTAGTCAGTGGGAGCCCCTTCCATCTGGTTCCTATGTCCTTCTCATACGCACTCATCATTTTTTTTTTTTTTTTTTTTTTGCAGTACGCGGGCCTCTCACTGCTGCAGCCTCTCCCACTGCGGAGCACAGGCTCTGGATGCGCAGGCCCAGTGGCCATGGCCCACGGGCCCAGCCGCCCCACCGCATGTGGGATCCTCCTGGACCGGGGCACGAACCCGTGTCCCCTGCAATGGCAGGCGGACTCTCAACCACTGCGCCACCAGGGAGGCCCCACTCATCATTTTTTTAAGCACTTCTTTAATTTCTGACATCAAAAGATATCCTGTGTCCCAGTCCTGGGATGACCCACTGATCTGTGGAGCCCCGGTCCCTTTCAGTGGTGGTGTTACTAGACATCACAGTCTGTGTGCCTGGTGTAGCACAATGCTTTTTATTTACAAAACATCAGTAATGTTTCTTGGTGATAATGATGTTATGGTTAATGGTATTTAGTCACTTGCTTACGTATCAATGAGTTTATTTGAAGATATTCCATACACACATTTTTAATAGGAGATGGGATACCAATTTTCATATGGTCAAAGTAAGAAATGTGTTTAGAAAAACTGTGACTCCTATAAATCTATTTTGTCCAAATCATAAGGTATCTAACCACAAGCTGCCTTGGTGATAATGGCTTCACAAACGGGTCTTTTGTGGTCAGGCTTTGCCGTCTGCTGTAGGATTTCTTTCAAGACGAACTCTTTGCTTGGCTGGGCTGATGGGGACACTAAGGCCTGAAGAAGAGGAAAACGGACGAATTTTTTAAGCTTCTCCTCACTTAAGAGGAATGAGTAATCCTGGATCTGAATTACACAGGGCCATAGAAAATACACAGCCTTGCCTTCTCCTCGCTGCATTGAAACAGTCAGCTGAGGGATATTTTTTCCCGTATTTCTTGGCAAAGTCACAAGGCACTAAAACCTGGCTGGAATAAAATCTTGTGGGTAGCAATGCTGAGACAGGTTCCAATACAGGTACAGACTTCCTTTCTCTAGCCACTGGGAAAAAGAGACGAGACTGGAAGAGGTTTCCTACAACCAGGTATGAATAACATTGCACATAAAATACAGATTGCTTTTTACAAATTCTTTTGATTAGAAAGTTGTTCCTCTTCATTTTCAAGCTACCTTTCTCAATGGTGTTATAAAATTGTCTGAAGTACAGGAAAAAGTTCTTGGTTTTATTATTATTTTCAATGAATTATTTGTCTAAGCTCTCATAGAAACTTTCCTTTTTCTTTATTAGTTAAAATAGTTGTGTCCCCATTTTCCTTAAGATTTTCAAAACCATGATCAGATCAAAGTATTGAAAGTTTGATGAAAGTCACTATATCGTATAATTCTGGAAGTAAAAGGTTTTTTAAATATTACTTTAATAAACATCTTTCTGTTACTTTGTTTTAGTAACGATCCGACATACTCATGATTTACCTTTTTGTATCATTAATGTTTGCTTTGGCAGCTTTCAGTTATTTTAGAGCATCCAGGTGGTTAAACTTTAAAAAAATCATTTTTTTCAACACTTGAATGCTCATAATATAACTTCTTTTTTTTTTTTTTTTTTTTGCTGTACGCGGGCCTCTCACTGTTGTGGCCTCTCCCGTTGCGGAGCACAGGCTCCGGACGCGCAGGCTCAGCGGCCATGGCTCACGGGCCCAGCCGCTCCGCGGCATGTGGGATCTTCCCGGAACGGGGCACAAACCCACGTCCCCTGCATCGGAAGGCGGACTCTCAACCACTGCGTCACCAGGGAAGCCCGGGATTTTTTTTTAAACTTCTCTTTCTGATAGTTTGTTATTAGTGTATAGAGATGCTAATAATAATAATGATGATAATAATTTAGTGTATATAATAATGAAGTGACCAGGAGAAAACATAGTTTTCTCTAGATTTACTAAAGCTTATATTTTAGATGTCCTGTAGAAACCTTCAAATCAAAGAATAGTAACATTAGAATAAAACTTAAAGGTCATCCAGCCCCAATCTCTTTTTGCTGTTCGATTAGTCTCTTTCATACTGCAGACCCTCAATCACCTAACTTCTGTTTGAACTCCTTCCACATTGAGGAATACAGCGAGTTTGGGGAGCAGTCCTTTCTCGACAAAAGTTAATTGCTAGGAATTCTTGCCTGAATTGCTGAATCCGAGTCATCCTCCTTATAAACTGCACTCTTTGGTTCAACTTATATTTTCCAAGATGCCAATATTTCTAATCTAACTGCTTTACACAGGCAAATCTTAAATTATTCAAAGCTACTCAGGCCTAAGAATGAAACTATCACTTATTCTTTCTATTCTGTGGACATGATTATAGACAATATTGCTTGATTGATACATAGTGATCCTAAAGACACTCACGTATTTCAGTTAAATAAATTTTTTTCCTTTTTAATGATTTTCCAGTTGACTATTTGGACCTAGGATTTCCCATTTCATAAAATTAAATTTCTTCTTATTAGATTTGTTGTATCCTTCTAGCATTTGTATGCCCACATTTGTTCATTGGATGTATTTTACACGTTCTTCATACTTGAAATAGTTTTACTTGGTTTCCATGACACACTTCCCTGTTTTCCTCTTAACCCCCTGACTTCTCTTCCTTAGTCGTCTTGTAAGTTCATTATTCTCTGCTCATTCCCATTACTCCTCAGGTTCCCATGACAAGCCTTCTTCCATTCGCCATCTGTGCATACTCTCTACATGGTTCTGTGTATTCCCTTAATGAGGGTTCTTAATCTAGGATCCAAAGAGGGGCTTCAGGGATTTCATAAACATTGCTGCACATAAGTTCATTTTCCCCATAGCATTCACCAGGTTCTTAAAGGCAAGGATGACAAAATTAATAATAATAATAATCAACAATGATTGATCTATATACTGTTGATTCCCATATTCTTATCTTCATTTTCATCTCTCCCTTGCTTATCACTCACCACACTGAAATCCTCCTGTACCCTCCAAACTCCAAATCTGCTTTTCCTCCTGGGTCCTAGTTCAATGAATATTATCACCATCCCTATAGGGGCCCATGCTGGAAACATCAAAATTATATATGAGTCTTTTCCTTTTCCTTTAACCCATGCAACACATGTAACAAACCCCAGAGTTCTAGCCGTGCTACCAAGCTAACATTTCACGGTCCTTCCACTCCTCCGTACCCAACAGGAAAGCCACCAATATCTTCTGCTCCTGTAACAGCTTTCTAAGTGGGCTCCCTACCTCCAGACATAGCCCCTCCAATCTCTTCTCCACCCCAAGGAGTCTTTTCAAAAAATGAAACAGATTATGTTATAGTTTAGCATTAAAAACTTGTGTTTGCTTCCATTATTCAAAGAATAGACAGACTGTACCTTTTATGACTGTTCTCTGCAGGAATCATGTAAGACTCCCCCATTCTCAGTCAGTGTTCTAGTCACAGCTCATTTCTAGATATTCTAAGATCTCATGGTCCTGCCTCTGGAATTTGACATGTACCGTTCCTTCTCCCTGCAACACTTGTTTTTTCCCCACATTCCTCTTACTTATCTTCATGGTTCTGGTAGGACATCACTTCCTCTAAATGAGATCAGATGCCTGACAGACAGAGAAGAGGTTAGATACTCTCCTACGTAACCCCACAGCTCTCCGTACTTCCTCTGTCACAGCACTGTCTAGAAGCTTCACCATCAATGTACATTCCCATAATCTTCCATGATATCTCTCGTTCCAAACATCCCCAAATATATAGCTAAATAAAATCAGTCCTTGCTGTGCAAATGCAGCTTCAAGACAAGCCTCGGAGGCATACCTTCAACCAGATTGCCAATACTAAATTCATTCTATGGGGAAAGTTTAGAGCTTCCACTGACATTTCCTCTAATTTACTTAAATGTATTTATCTGTTGCTTCTGTATGGCTGCAAATGCTCCAATGGCAGGGACTGAACTTCCCCCCGGCCCCACTATTTCATCCCTAATTCAATAAATATTATGATTTGTAAGTTTTCTGAGTATATCCATGACTTCTACAATTTCAAACAAAGCTGGGCTGAAGGTAAGAGTTTATAGTGAGTAAACAGAGAGCTCCCTCTGGTTAATTTCCATTCACCAATGCCCCTTGGGTCATGCAAGTTAACAAGCTACAAAATCCTAATTGTAGAGCTTTTTTCCATTGTGACCACACATTCATTAATAGGAATTTTGTCAAATGCTTTCATGAAACCCACATGTACTCTGTCTACAGCTGATATTACTCCTAAGCTTTCAAAAAACGAGTAGAATGTGAAAAGCTCAAACTCTAAAATAGAGCATCATCCATCCCCGAGGAGCTCATAGTCTAGGAAACCTGTGTGTAAGTGAATACCTGACAACATCCCGGGGGCCATAAGAGGGATTCGAGGAAAGTAATCTTCAAGAACAAAGAAAAGCAACCCACCAACTCTGTGGCTCGTCCACCACGATTTTTTCCTTCGGTGTACCCAACCTGGTGATTAATGGAAGGAAAAAAATGACTCATCTATGGTTTACTGAAGGTACCTTGTGAAACTTTTTGAAACCAGGATAACATTTATTCTTCTCTACTGTTGGCTTAATGACTACTGGTGGTAGCAGTGGGCTTTCTGGGACAAGTTCTTCCAGTACCTTTGAACAATTCATCTGGGTCCAGAAAATTGGATTCATTTTGAGTAGCTGGGCACTCTCTTACAATCTCTTCACTAATCTTTCAGTTTCAATTCCCCCTACCCGAGATATTTTTCACTCTTTCCAGTCTGAAGATTATTCTCTTTGACAGGGAGGACAGAAATAAAATAGGAGGTTCCTATTTCCTTTCTCTCTTCTTGTTTTGCTAACTTTACACCATCTGTCCATAATCAATAAGGTTACTTCTTAGTTCTTTTCTTGGTCAGGACCGAATGAAAGCATGTTGTTATTTTCAGCTTCTTCTGAACGTTAGTCTTTAGGATGCAATGCTAATCCTTTGGTTACATACTGAATGTTCATATACTTACATTTCCTTAGTTGTCACTTTTTTCCAGAGCGGATTAAAAACTTCTCAAATAATCTAACATTAATCATATGTTCATTTGCAGATACTAGAAAGTCATTTAGTGGCCATCTGGTACCCTATTTTATAGATGTCTAGCTGAGGTGCTATAGGACTAAATGATTTTCCTCCAGGTACCATGCTAATAAATGGGCCGGGCTGCTACTGAAACTCTTCTTTTAGTTCCAAGGACATTCCTCTTTCCAGAAATCTCTCTCTCACCTTTGCATTGACAACACAATTCTTTTTCCCAGAGAAAGCACTGCAACCACTTTAAGTATCCTTCAAGAGATTTTCTATACATCTACAAGCAAATACATATGTACATATATATATTATTTTTAAACAAATAGGAGTGTATTCCTCTGCTTGGGCTGCCATAACAAAGTACTGCAGACCTGGTGGAAAGTAAAAATCTAAGACCAGGGTGTTGGGAGGTTTCGTTTCTTCTTTCTGGTTTCTTCTTTGGTCCCTCTCCTTGGCTTGCAGATGGTTGCATTCCTCACTGTGTCCTCGCATGGTCACCCCTCATTGTTCATATATTGTCTGTGTCCTAGTTTTTTCTTATAAGGAACCAGTCATATTTGATTAGGGCCCCTCCATATGACTTCATTTTACTTTAATTACCTCTTTAAAGGCCCTATCTCTAACTACAGTCACATGCTGAGGCACTGTGTTTAAAATTTTTATATATGAATTTGGGGAGACAAAATTCACCTCATAACAAGTAGTTTGTCAAAAACATAGTTCTCATGTATTTTTTTCCCTATGAAAATATATCTTAAACATCTTTGATGTCTTAAGATATATATATAGTTCTAATTCTTTTTAACATGCTTTTATTATTTAAATGTGACATAATAATCTTTACCATTCCCTTAATGATAAAAACAGGTCTCTTTCAAAGTTTTTGGAATATCAAAAGGTAATTCAGTGAATAATATTAAGTATAGGTCATTTTACATGTGTAGGATATATTCGCGATAGTGGAATATAAATAGAGCAAAGGTAACACTGATTTTAAAAATTTTTTCTAACTAGTGCTAAATTGCCTTCCATATATTATGGTTGTACTAATTTATACTTTTAGCATGAAATATGAAAGTGCCTCTGTTACCAAATTGTTTAACATTTGCCAATACATATAAGTGGAAACTATGTCTTCTTCCAATTTTAATTTTATATTTCTTTTATTATAACTTAGATCAAGTGTCTTTTCACACGTTTAGAAGTCAAATATTTGTATTTCATTTTCTGCAATTTGCTTTTTCATGTACTTTGCAAATTTTATACTGTTTTAAAATATTTTCTCATTAATTAGAAGAAATGTTTTACACACAGGGAAATTAATGTTTTACACATTAGGAAAATTAACTTTGTGTTGTGAGTTGCAAATTTTTCCCATTTGTCAGTTGTCTTTTGATGTTGTTTGTTTCTTCAAGCAGAAATATTATATTGTTGAAATATTATATAGTTGAATTTATCAATATATTATTATAAGACTTCTGGGATTTTGTGCCATACTTAAAAGGCTTCATGATTCTGAGATTATGAAAGAACATTTTTTCCACTAATTCTTTATGATTAATTTTTCATTTATAATTTTTGAACCTATGTGGAATTTATTGTACCTGAGGTAGAAATCCAAATTTGTTTATTTTTTCCAAATGGCTAACCTAATGTCCCAATTACCAATTTAGTTAGTAATCCATATTTTCTCACTTAAGTTGAAATGCTCTCTTTATCAAATGAAAAAAAAATGCCTTATGGATTTAGATGGATTTTCTATTCTGATCTATCTAGTTATAAGCATGTACCATTCTGTTTTTAGATAGTTAGGTTTATAATGTGGTTTAATAATTTACAAAGGCAGTCCTAGTCATTTTTCTAGAATTATTATGTATACTTTGCCAACCAATTGATAAGATTAACATTGGGGGACTGACCTCATTACGTTGTTGTTTTTTTCTATTCAAGAATATAGCAGAACTTTGCATTTGTTTAAATGGAAATCTTCTTTTGCGTCTTTCAGCATTTTAAAATTTTCTTCTTATAGATGGTGCCCATTACTTGTTAAGCTTACCTTCAGTGCTTTATTTTATTTTTGCTACTATCAAAGTTTTTTTTCCTCCCATTATATCTTATAACAGGTTGTTACCTGCATTAACTAGACTTTGAAGCAGCACTCCATATATTTTATTATGGTTCTTAAAGCATTGTGATATTTTCTGTAATATGTGCATGCTTACACACACACATATATGCATATATATATATATATATTCCTATATAGAGAGATTCCCCCCTTAACTATTTTTGCTATAACACTTAGCATAACGCTGTATCAATGCAGACATTTATAAATAATGTTTACAATACTTTTCTACCTAGTTATGTTCCAGAATAAACTGAGATCTTATATGTAAAATAATGGCTCTATCATGAAAATACCTGTTCTTTTTTATAAAGCATTTATATTTAAATCTCTAATTTAAATCTCATTTAAATCTGTATTTAAATCTTACTGTTATTTAAAAGTAAAACATTTCATTGATGTATTATTATTGCTGGTTTGCTTCAGAGTAAAATCATAAATAAATATGAAAATGGAAGTGTGTGATCTTAAAAATGACTTAGGATGATTGAGTTATTTAATATCCTTGGCCAAAACAACAAAACGACAAGAAAATGACCAGTTTTTTGTATGTGTGAAAATGGTCATGAACTAACTCATTTTATTTCATATTTACATCAAAATACAAATAAATGTATTAGTAAGTGCTCCTAATCTGTTCTTTGCTTCAGAATTGTAACCTCATAAAAAGAGAATTTGTTCCTAGGGCTTATTCAGCTAGAATATTCTCTGTGTGGACATGTGGGTACAGTTTCTTGTTCTGGGACTTGTAATGGTGATTATGATGTATTATAAGAATAGACATGTTAAATAAATGAGCACTTTCCCCCTGAGCATATCATAAAATATATGAGGCTAACAAATCTTAGTACAAATTTTGGTTGCAAAATAACCAAATAACTTTATCACAATAATAGCTCGAACACCTCATTAGATAGTGGCTCTTGCCCTGTGATTCATTTTTATATTATTATTCTTTTGCACGGATAATCAGTGTGATGTAATTCACATGTATTTTTTCACTGATTTCTTCTACTCAATAGTCATTTCTGACCAACTTGATTATAAACTCACTGGTAGTAGGGATTATTCAGTATATAGTATCTTTGTTTTTTTCCTCCCTGCCATCTTCCCCATCCATCAGCTCCTAGAGCTTAGAGTAGTTCTGAGCACACAGTAACAAGAAATTAATATTTGTTGAAAAACTTCAGCTTTAATTGAGATAATTATTTAATTAAAAGAGGTAATTACCTGTGGTACTTTAGTGGAGTTTTTTGGAGACAAAAAAAGTGGATTATATAATAATAAGCTGTTGAGTCTTCAGACCTTTTATTCCTGTATTATTTCTACCTTCATAAAAAGTCTGGCATATACACCTAGAGTATTAATAATTACAGGGAAGTAAAACCTCTGACACTCTCAGTAAAAAGTGTGCCCACACTTACTGCTGTATTATTTACCGCAACCAAATAATAAATTGGTATTTCTACCTTAAAACAATAATCTGGCTTCTGGCTCTAAGAGTGTCACTTGTTTTAGACCAAAGATCCTGCCAAAAATACCTAAATAAAAACTGGATAGGGCTTCCCTGGTGGCGCAGTGGTTGAGAGTCCGCCTGCTGATGCAGGGGATGCGGGTTCGTGCCCTGGTCCGGGAAGATCCCACATGCTGTGGAGCAGCTGGGCCCGTGAGCCATGGCTGCTAAGCCTGTGCATCCGGGGATGTGCTCCGCAACGGGAGAGGCCACAACGGTGAGAGGCTGGGGTACCGCAAAAAAATAAATAAATAAAAATAAACAAAAAACAAACAAAAAAAACTGGATAAACACAAACAAACAAATAGCTGTTTTGTGAGTAGGAGAAGAACAATTGTATACAACCAGGTTTTAAAGGGCCAAGATTTCAGAGAAAGGAGAAATGCTTTGAAGCAAGCCCTACATTCTCTGCTTCTTGTCCCCTTTTGGTAGTTTCTAATTCCTAAACTGCATCAAGTGAGAAGCTGAAAAGACAAGCAGAAAGCTTCAGTTTAGAAATTTCAGCAGAATTTTCAACAGTCTCAGTAGTCAGAGGAAGAGAAAAGAAAAAGGCTCACTAAGTAGGAAAAGACCCCAGGATTCCTGTCAAACGGTATGAAAGGCTACACCTTAGGAATAAAAGCAGAGGGTCTACAGCAGCTCTCATGCAGACTAAAAACCTTGACTGGATTAAGGAGATCAGTGTTTATACTAACTGCTTGTCAGAAGTAAAGCAAACCCTCTCTGAAGGAAAATCCAGAGCTTCACACAATGTCAGGACCAAATGACTGGAAATAAAGAGAAAAAATGAACAGCAGAAACAGATCACCATATGATCCAAGTACTGAAGATAGCAGAAACAGAGAACATAATAGTTTTATAGACTACGTTTCTCTGATAAAATTCTGCATCTGGTTATCTGAATTTTACCAAAAAATTAGAATTAGTAATAAAAGAAATGCATGCTTTGGTACTGAAAAATACACTAATTGAAATTTAAAATGTAATAAATGATTTAAACAGCAGAATAGGTGCAGGATTTAGGAACTGGCATATAGGTGAGTAGAAAATATCCAGATACAAGAACATAGAAAGATGGGAAGTATAGAAAAAAGAATCAAAATCACATAAGATACAGAGGCAAAATCTAATGAACATATCATTGGAATTCCACCTTGAGAGGAGAAAGAATGGAATATAAGTAATACTTGAAGAAACACTTGCTGAAAACTTTACAAAACTGAAGAAAGATACCGAGCTACAGATTCAAGAAGTACTATGAAACTCATGCAGAATAAAGAGACAACATACCTAGGCGTTTATAAAATGCTGAAAACCAAACACAAAGAGTTTAAAAATATCTAGAGAAAAGTAACAACAATAATACTGGAACAAAAATAAGACTGTTAGCTAACATTTCAAACAAAGGATGAAAGTCAGGGGAAAATAAAATGTCATCTTGAAAGTGGCTAACAAAAATAACCGCCAACCTTTGCTCAGCCAAGATATTGTTTAAAAAAAAAAGATGAAGTAAACATACCTTCGCACAAACAAATACTGAAAGAATTTTTTGCCATTTTGAGCAATATTAAAATATATGAAACGCTCTTTCAGAAGGAAAATGACCCCTGTTGGAATCACAGAAATGCAAGAAGAAATAGATAAACAACAAGGACCTACCGTAGAGCACAGGGAACTATATTTAACATCTTGTAATAACCTATAATGGAAAAAAATCTGAAAAAGAATATATATATGTATATATTTACGTATAGCTCAATCACTTTGCTGTACTACTGAAACACTGTAAATCAACTATATTTCAATTAAAAATTTAAAACATGCAAATATATAAAAAAGAAACGTGAGGAGGACTACAACCCATTGCACATCAACTCGGAGCCTAAAATCTGATCTAAATATCATCAGCTCAAACAGTCCTAAATCTCCTCATCTAAATCATCTATATCAGATATGGGTGACACTCTGAGATATGATTCATCCTGAGGGAAAATTCCTCTCCATTTGTGAACCTGTAAAATTGGAAAAATTCTACTTCCACAATAAAATGGTAGGAGAGGCATAGACATTCCCATTCTGAAAGGGAGAAATTGGAAGGAACAAAGGAATCACCAGGTCCAAGCAAGTTAGAAACCCATCAGAAAAATTCCATTAACCTGAAATCTGAGAATAATTCTCTGTGGCTCTAGGCTTCACCCTCTGGGCCCACAGTGGCTCTGCTGGCCTTTATCCTCAGAGTTATTCTTCCTTTTTCTCCAGGGTAGCATATGTTTTCAGGTGAGTGGCTCAATCAGCCCATTTCCCACCTGAGGAAATTTGGAAATCTGACAGTGCTTTCTTTTTGTCTTGCTTTTGCCCCTTGCACCCCAAGTTGACAGTGTTTCTGCTATTATAACATTCTCAAACACCTTATAGCTCCCCCATTTCTGTCATGGGGGTCTACAACATTGACAAGGACAAGGTCCTCCTTAGATCTTTCCTGGAAGACTCCATCTATCCTTGGTTTCTGCTGAGATGGTTGTCACCTGCCTCATGTCTTCAGCCATACAGTCCAGTCACACCCTTGACCTTCCTTCTAGGGCACACTTTCTCAACCATGCATTACTTAATTTTAGCATCCTTTGTAGTCTGAATAGACCAAGAACCTCCAAAATCATCAAGTGCTGGTTCCATTTTGCTTGGCAATTTATCTGTTTCCTCTCATATTCTACCATAAGCTGCAAGGAGAAACCAGGCCACACCCTCAACACTATGATTGGAAATCTGTTCCCCTAAATACCCAGTTTCATCACTGATAAGTTCTATTTTCCAGACTACTTTCCAATTATATTGTTTCCAACAATATAATTCAGCCAAGTTTTCTACTCCTATATAACACGGACTACCTTCCCTTTAGTTTTCCCTTAGTTTAGTTTCCCTTTAGGAAACATGCTCTTCATTTCCTTCTGAGCTTTTACCAGAAATGCCTTAATGCTCATGCCTAGTTCTGCCAACATTCTTTTCAAGGCAATCTAGGCTTTTTCTATCATACTTCTTAAGCTTCTTCCATGCTATGTCCTTTGCCCAATTTTACAGACGTTTCCACATTTTTAGGTTTTTGTTACAGCAGGACTCCATTTCTCAGTATAAGTGTTAGTTTCCTAGGGCTACTGTAACAAATTACTATGAACTTGGTGGCTTAAAATAACAGAAATTTAATCTCTCACAGTTCTGGAAACTAGACATTCTAAATCAAGGTGCCGGCATGGCCACGCTTCCTGTGAATGCTCCAGAGGAGAACCCTACTCTGCTTCTTCCAGCTTCAGGTCTCTTCAGGTGTTCCTTGGCTTGTGGCTGCATAATTCTAGCCTCTACCTCCGTATTCACAGAGCATTCTCCTCCACATTGTGTGTCTTCTCTTCTGTTTCTTAAAGGACTTGTCATTGGATTTAAGGTCTGCCCTATTCTAGAATGATTTCCTCATTTCCACATCTTTATATTAGTTACATCTGCAAAGAGTTTTTTTCCAAATAAGGTCACATGCACCAATTCCTGGGGTAAGGACATAGACATATCTTTTGGGGGGCCATCAGTCAACCCAGTACAGCCCCTCACACATTTAAGCCCCCAAACTATGACCTGATCATTAAGATACTTTATGACTTTTCTCCCTTTCCACTTGATCACTTTCCACATAAACTCTCTGAACTCTAATTGTTGTCCCAGGATCTGTCTTGAGGAGAAGCCAAACCAAAGTTTACAGGTGAAATAAGTTATGTGAAAACGATAGCAGAAAAGCTGTGAGAAGGTAAAAGAATTTAAAATATTCAAAGATCTTTCATTATCTGAGAGGTTATACAAGTACTAATTTATAGTAATCCTTAATAAGTCAAGAATAAATGTTCTGTTCTCTATGGTAATGACTAAAGTAAAAAATAAAAGAATGTAAAACCAACAGTTAATAAGGAAAAAACTGAACAAAAAGTTCCTGATGTTTGTCTAAAAGAAGGCACAGAAGAGAGTAAAAGAGAACCGAGAAGAGTTGGAAAACTAGAAACCAAGTAGGATGATGTAGATTTAGCACAAATACTTCAGTAAATATATCAAGTGTAAAGGGGAGGGGGAAGCGTAAGCTGGGACGAAGTGAGAGTGGCATGGACATATATACACGACCAAACGTAAAACAGATAGCTAGTGGGAAGCAGCCGCATAGCACAGGGAGATCAGCTTGGTGCTTTGTGACCACCTAGAGGGGTAGGATAGGGAGGGTGGGAGGGAGACGCAAGAGGGAGGAGATATGGGGATATATGTATTGTATAGCTGATTCACTCTGATATAAAGCAGAAACTAACACACATTGTAAAGTAATTATACTCCAATAAAGATGTTAAATAAATAAATAAATACTCTAATTAAAAGATAGATACTGTCATAGAGGTTATACAGAAACAAATTTAAATGTATACTGTTACTAGAGACACACCTTAAAGACAAGAAAACAGAAAAGTTGAAAGACAAAGAATGGGAAAATATATCGTAGGCTAACACTATAAGTGAACTAACATAGCTATACTAAGCATAAAAAGTGGATGCTTAGGCTAGAATCATTGCTGAGATGAAGAGAGACATTTCATAATGATAAACTATCAATCCACCAAGACCAATTCTAAGTTCATAAACATCTAATAAAGGCACTAATAAAAGTTTGCTCAATTTCTATTTTACCAAGCAAGGATATTAGGAAACAAAATAGATTACTATCTTCTAGTGCCATCCATTTATAAAAGAAAGCTTTTGTAACACAAATAGGATGAAAATATTCTGAGAATAAAGAATATCCTTTAAAAAATAAATTTATGAAAAACTCACTGCATTGCCTATATTGTTCTTAGTTTACTACAGATTAGAAAAGCAAGCTTTGTTACAAACCCATTAGTATTTTGCAAATTCTACTCTACCAATACTCTTATCCGTCAAAACTATTAGCTTATCAGACTATTCATATTTTACAATAATATAAGCAATCTCATTCTAACTATATAGTAGGCACACAGTGCAAAACTGAATCTGATTTTTCCAGTTTCATGTATAATTTTGATTCCTAAAATGAAATCTTCTTAACTCCCCTGCCAGAATATTTGAATTTTTTAGCTTGTTTGTTTCACAGCTAGAATTCAGCAAAAGCGATTTTACTGATTCCCAGCTTTCAAATAGAAAACTTATCTCATCACAGTTGAGTCCAGCCATCATTTCCCTGTAGTCCTTCTCCTTTTCCCAACACCAAAATTCCAGTGCTTTCCAAAGGTACCAGGGTTTGATATATGCCTTTCATAATCTTTACTTCTTATAATTTATGTATATATATGTGTGTACAGAATTTAAAACTTTTGTATCTCTGTTTTTACATAAATGGCATTACACACAATCACTCAATTGAAATTAATTGAACTTGGTCCTCTCTCTGAGATACTTCTAAACAGACAGAAAATTGACCTTTGCATATTTGCTTGTTTCCTCCTTTAAGAAGTTATCTGAGTGAGCAGTTATCTTAGACATTTCTTGTGATATGTCTCAACTTTTGTTTTCAAGCACCAAAACACACCTAAAACAAAACATGCTTTACCTGAATCAGAAACCAGAGTCTTATCTGAAGAGGGAGGAACATTCCAGAGATGAAATCTTTCTAAGAAGGATAACCTGCCCATCCAACAGTACTGTTTAAGCAGGTGTACTGTCATCCATCTTAATCACAAAAAATGTTTTCATGATTACTCCACTCACTTGTCATTCAACCGCCTCACTTTAATAAAGTTGCCTGAAAAATAAAGTGCTTCATTCTGTGATTTGTGATGCGGTTTAAAGTCCCTATAGTCTCATAAGTGGTGTTTAAACAGTCCAAATTAAAATGTAAGCACTTGAGAACTAGATTAAATTATGTACCAACAGTTTCTCTTCTTTAAAGTTCCAAACTCATGTTGTCTTTGACATTGAGTATTAAACTGCCCCAAGTGATGCTGAGCCTTTCTTAACTGTTATAAATTGATATCGGTATCCAGTAAGTTTTTTTTTAAAAAAAAAATCACATTTACCAAATTCATTTTCTGAGAAGCGCCAGAGCCTTGTTCTGAAGAGATAGGAAGTTTTCTTCTTCTTTTCCTAAATAAGGGCTCTACTTCAGGGTGAGAAAGACGAGTAAATGGTATCTACCAGCCACCCCACTAAACTTAGGCAAAGCAATAGCATATTTGCATACCTTTATTTTATTCAATTCTTCAAATATCCATATGAGGCAGGTATTTTCCCAGGTTTTATAGATGAGAGAACTGAACTCAGAGAACAAAGTCATTTCCTTCAGATCCCTCAAAGCCAGATCTGATTCCATTATATTGTACATAGGTTGTGGGAAGTTAAAGGATGAGGTGGACACGCACATGGGATCTTTTGGTGTCCCGTTAAAAAAATCTAGTCTTAGTCCCTGTCATCATTATGTTATCCATCCATCTGTGCCCGCATCTTCCTGCATCCTCTAAGTTGTGTCCCCAGTGAATGTTTTCTCTTTGTCTTAAGGGGTTTAGATAGAATCAAATATTGTAGAACCCAAGAGTGAAGGCATGGCTGGCTCTTTGATTCTTGGCTCAGGGTCTAACAAGAATAATGTTAACCTTGGCAGTGAGCTCAGGGTCCAATCAAGATGCAGTGAGTGATGAGGGCAGGCTGCCATGGTCCTCTCTTGCTGTGTGTCCACCGGCTTGTTTATTCTTTCATGTCTGGATAACAGTTTCCTGGACCAACAGTCTCTACCTCGCATAGGTGCTCCTTCAGACCAAATAACTCCTCTGAATTCTATAATAGAGGTTATATCATGATTATGTCAAAGGAAGATTCATTTAACAAATATTATAGCTTCTAAAATCTCATATCACTTCTTAACGTATTTCTTTGATGGCAACTGCTAAGCTCTTTTCATTGCACTATTTTTCACTTTTTAAAAGATACTGCTTGTCTTCTACACTGTTATTCTCTTGCCATTCCAATATTTTTTCAACATCCTGATGAATAATAATATTTTTGATCACCTGAAGGGTTTAAAAATGGTATACCCCCTCCTGTTACAACCCCACATCCTGTGGCAGGTCACGGAAACAATGACCTACAATTACAGAGCACCCACCATGTGCAGGGAACTCAATCTCCACCCATGAAATTCCAAAGGAGATTTCACATATGTTGAGGGAGGGAAGGAGGAAGTAGCCTGTGTCTCTCATATTTTTCATATCCATCTTTTCCACCTTTTCCACCTTTGTCCTTAAGGATTATACTATGCAGATGGTCATGGCCATACTTGGATCAAAGATCCCCACCAGAGGTACCACCCTTTCCATAGCACCTGAGTGGCCCTTGACCCTCCCCTCCACCCAGACTGTGGTTTTCTTTGTTGTGGTAAACATGGTGGTTCTAAGCCAGCACTGGGCTCCTTCGAGGACCAACTCTTGTGCACTGCCCTGACTAGGAAAAAGTTAACTTGGGGTTTTTATCCCAGTGGAAGGATGTAGTAGAAGGTCTGCTTGTTCAGAGTGTGTTTACTGTGACAGAACAGTCATAAAGGATGAAGGAAAATCTTGTCTTTGGCCTAGAAAGCCTGTTCCAGGAGCCTGGAGCTGGCGAGCAGGGTCTAGAAGAGCCCTTTCAGCCCCAGAGGTGAATGTCCTCCTCTGGGGATACAGCTCTGGAAGGGACAGGACAGCCTCCTGAACCTGGACTAAACGTTGTCACTTCTAAAGTGGAGAGCGATTTCCAGCTCTCCCTGTGGTGTCAGGAAAGAGAGGGTTTGATGATGTCGAGGAAGACTGAATAACAGAACTGGGATTTTCTTGTAATTCTGCCGTTCATTGACTCTATTTTTGACTTAACCACAAATAAATTTGGGAGGGTTTGATAAATACTCTCTTTTTTTCTTAACAACAAAAAAAATCAAGAAGCTTCGACATTTGTAAATATTGCTATGTTTTAGGGCCTTTTTTTCTCTTTTTTTTTCTACTTTCTTTCTTTTGGGGGGAGGGGATTCACTTTTACGTCACTCTCTTTCCTTGGCCAGTATAGGTATGTAGAGTCATTGTGAGATGATATTTCCCCAAAGATTGCAGGTTTCAGGCTAATGTTGCTGAAAATCGTAGGCTTTCCATTTAAAGAAATAGATGAACCCAAGGACCGGGTTTTTGCAAACACGTGAAAATTATATAAGATATTTATTTTTTAAAAACTCCCTCCACTGAAAGCATTTTGTATTTAACCTTTCCATTCTTCCTCCCTATGCTGCCCCCCTTCCTTTTTTTCTCTTTCTCTCTCCTTTTCTCCCCACACACTGGTTCTTTCAGGAGCTAGGACACTCAGTTCTACTGAGCTGTTGTTTTTTCATTATTCATTTGGTTTCTGTATTTTTCCATGTACAAGGTACTTTCACTGTTTTAAAATTTGAGAAAAAAACAATGTTGTCAGTATCAATAAATCTGCATCCAGAGAGAGTCACTTCCTATCAAGGTTTCAAAAGTGTTTCATGGCTTTCCGATCTCCTGTCTGTGCTAATCAAAGATGATGCTTCACATATGCAGGATACAGCATGCCAACTTCTCCACCAGCTCTGCACTGCGTTCCATTTTAGGAACGAGAACCTGGATTATTTATTTATAACTGTATAAAGTCCTGTTGTTAAGCTGCTCTCTGTGAGAAGCAGAGAGTGGTTTGAGCCAGATGGGGAGAGGCTGGGCGGGATGAAAGCTGGATTCTGTGGGAAGGAGAGAGCAATTTTATTTCCCCCAATAAATTAAATAGCCTAATTTGACCCTCCTCCAGTAACATGATAACCAATTAATACATTAATGGGCAGGGATTATGCCATCTGGTTTTAGAAAATGGAAACTAGGAGTCAATTCCACTTAAGTACTCTTTGGGGCATTTTTTTTTCTTCCTGTATAGCCAAAACCAAGTGTTTGTGCAGCAATGAAACTTAGAAAAGAAAGACTGTGAAACCAAATTAGTTAATGTTTGTAATGTTTCTTTAACTCTTAGACAACAGATGGTGTATTAATCTCCTGACATAATAGTTGTGAGAAATAATTTTTAAAAGTAGTGATTTTCTCAATTTCCTTAAATTTTATTTCTCCCAGGTCAAACCTTAGTAGCATTTTATTTTTTATTCTTGAAAGCCTATCTAGGTGACGTGGCCTCTTTTATCTATACAACAAGGCCATTCATTCACACAGCAGATGACACATGTAGTTTTTCCTCAAGGCTTTTAAAGAACAGTTTTAAATCACGTAAATTATTGCTATCTAATAATATTAATTTACCAAACCCCAGCTTTTAGAACACTTTAAGGTCCAAGAGAAAGCTACACATATTTAGTAACTAATGTCTACAAATGTGATAACTATAATCTTACTGCTTCATAGAGATTATTGACTTGGAATTCAACCTCAGCGTTCACCCTGCAAGTGGTTTGGAATGATCAGAAGTGAAGTAAGAATTGTACTTGCATAAAGTAGGAAATGGAATAAAAATGCACCTTGAGTGTGAACCAACTACGTATCCCTCTAGCACCCAAATATCTGGGGGAAGAAAGTGAGCCTAAAACTCTGGAGACAGTGGACATACTTAAATATGATTAAGTATGATTTTTTAATTCTTACAAATGTGAACCCTGATGAATTCTGGCTTCTACTGAGTCCCTGTGATTTAATTTGGGCATACTGTAATTTACTGGGCTGGAGTAGAAACAGCAATTCGGTAAGGCCATCATAAGCTCATTAGAAACACACTGAGAACGCTTAATGGTGTACAACCCACAGCTTTTTGCATCCATTTTATAGTGATTCCCCTCTTGCCATGCCTGCTGCTTCCTACTCCATGCTGTTGATAGTATGGTCGTTTTCAAACACCCCAGAAAATGAGAGGTATTTTTAAAACAAGATTGAAATCACTGAGAAACATATAAAGCCAACGTTTCAGGGGTGTGTGGTACACTGTTAGGATAAAAACACTTCTCATGTATTGTTAATCATGGCAAGATTGGTTAGCTGTTAGGTACTGTAGAGTGCAACTAATCAAAAGCTCAAACATCCTACACAGTGGAACAGAAATAATTACTCTCCCTGAGCTTCTATTGTTTTCCACCTCAGCCTCCCTGGACTAATAAAAGGTTTAATTTTTAATTGTGCGAAGGAAATGTCAGCCTTACAAAGAAATACAGAGTTCAGCTGCTTTGCTCACCATCAGGTAGAACACAGAATGAATTAGAACTTAATAGGCTTAAGCGAAATGAACCCCAAACAAACCTGTACCAGCCCATCCCCCAGCCTCCCGAAGATACATTTTTTTTTCTCTTTACCCCTAAATGATAGGACCACGTACAAAAACCCTGGGTTCCAACACCCTCGCCTTTCAGATGAGAATGTTCTGATAAGGTGTGAGAGCTCAGGTTATGAGGTATACATGTCTGTGCTTATGACGCCAGCTACGCACAGTGGGTGATTTAGTTCAAAAGAGGGACGTTTATTCTGACACTTCACAGGAAGAATGGGGGATGGGAGAGCATAGAAGAGAAGGATTGCTTAAAGGCTTCCTGCATTCAAATGTGTAGGGTTTTTTTTTCTTTTTTCACTTTTACTATCTTCAAACAAAGATAAATTTTCAATCCAAAACTTGTTTTTGAAGTTTCAGTTTACTAAGAAGAAAGTACTACTATATGAATATATGGAGAAGGACAAGTCTACTGAAATCTTGATTGTGGATTTTGCAACATAATTGGACTCATTTCAAACAGCAACAGCAAAAAGAAAAAATATATATATTAGGAAAGTAAGTACGTTAATCAGTTAATATTTATTGTTCTAAATAACCAAAATGCCACGGAAATTTTGCAAGATTTATTTATCATTGTTTATTCATTTATCTATCCACAAATATATATTAATTTCTCACTAGTTTCTTATATTAAGTGTTATGGAAGCATCAAATGCAGTAAATAACATATCTGAAAGAATTACAATCTTTTTTTTTTTTTAAGTCATACATAGCACTATAAAATAGCTGGAGAACAACTCTATGCTGGACCAGGCAAAGAGCCTGGATTGAACATGTCACTTGCCCACTCCAGGCCACTAAAATGAAGGTGCTAACACCTGCCTGGCTGGTTGTGAGAAAAAAGAGAAGATGAATAATGTGCGTGAAGGACCTGGCACAATCCCAGGTACACAGTAAATGCTTAACGAAGTGTAACTCTGAGAATCAAAATACTTGCTAGGATACTGCATGGCTTATAATATTTTATGTCTTGTATTTTCCTTCTCTTCCGGCCATTCACCACCCTGTCACAGAATTATTTTTTCTAAACGGCACAGTCCTGTTAATGTGACTTTCCTACTCAAAATCATTTGTCTACAGCCAGAGTTTTCCAATATTTTAAATAGGAAAATCCCTGAAAAAAATACTTACATATAAAATAAGTAGAAAAGCACTATTTTAGGAGTATAAACTATACATTCAACTCTGTAATATGAACTTATTATGAGGCAAGTACATGAGAAGAGTGAGACTGTTTTAAAGAATGCTAACAATTTTCATATATTTTATATATATATTATAATATTAAACTGACAACAAGGAATGATAGATAGTGAAGGCTGGTATCAGTCTCAGCCTAAAAAGAAGTTACTTTGGACTTTTGTTTACACAGAATAGAAAAATGACTGATTCACAAAGATAAGCAGTTATGAACGCTAATAGGTCTTTGTACATAGCAGTTTATAATCTTGCGGTTTAAGTAATTTAACTAATCTGGAAACTTGAAAGGAATAGTGGTAAATTTTGTTTATTTTTCAACTGCTCATGTTTCTTCTGCATTTTGGTGGAAGTCAGCAACTGAATCTCTCAGATAATTTAAAATTTTATTTTTAGCAGACAAAGATTTTATAGTTTGTAAACACATTATCAAAATTTATTTTGATGTAAGTTGTACAGAATCCTTTATCCACTCCTGTTTCATATATGTTATTATTACCCTTTGAGATTTTTCATTTAGGTGGAATATTTTGATCTCTCCCTTTGCCCCCCATGCCCCTCCAAAATAAATAAATAAACAGAACAATTGTCAATTGTGATGAGTGGTGTGCTTCTGGAATCTGAAATATCTGAGGGTGGATTTGCTTCTTCCTTACATATTTATAAATACTGGGCTAGGCACAAAATTCCAAGGACAATTTCCTCAGACTCTGTCTTCCGATTTTCACTGTTGCAGATGAGAAATCTGAGAGCAGTCTGTTATTTTCCTTTGTTAGTTCTTTTCTCATCTCTCAAGAAACTTACACGATTTTATCTTTGTCTTTGGAGGTCAGCACTCTGCTGGCTTATGCTTTAGGCTGCATCTGTCTTTTTGCCATAATTTCTACTGGTACTTGGTGACCCTCTTCTATTCATATTTGGCCATTGAGAGCAGTTGCAGGTTGGCCCTGTGTTCCCCTGACATGCCCTGTTCTTTTTTTTTTTTTTTTGAGCACTTCCTTTCCTTCGGGCATGTCAAGATGCTCCAGGATCATCTTGATATTTGCTGCCCCAGCTCTAGAATCAGTCATCAGTCATTTCTCCAAAGAGTCCTGATATGTTTAATTGAAGAATAGGGTTAGAAACCAAGATCTGGGCACTGGGTGTGCATGTTACCATAGGAGTGTGATTGCTTCAAGGTCCTCAGTGAACAGAATTATGAACGGTATATACAAAAATATCTCTCATTATTTCTCTTCCCATCTATCTACATCTGTAATAAACTCAACATGAGTTCATATTGATGCCACTGATTCTAATGCATTACCACATGGTTCATTCTAGCACATTCCCTTGGCTTTTATACAAATGCCTCTCCAACAGTGAGAAATCTGATTCCTACCATCCACCACCCATTTATTTATTTGTTCAGTCCCAATATGCTTATGCAGCAGTTTCATAATTTTAACCCATACCACCAGAAAATCATTTTTCCATTGTTATCATTGCAATTAAAAAAATCATTTTAGAACAATTTTATTGTTAGGATGTTTCAGTATTTAGGCTTACAGGTAATAATCTTCTTTATCTAATGGAAGAGTATTTTGGTTTTAGAAAATCAAGGATGATTAGCTTTTGTTTCCTTTGAAATATTAATATAAACATTAACTCAAGTCAACCAATAACAGTGATAAAAGCCTATAAATCACTGCAATTATCACAAATAATAGAAAGATCTGCAAATTAAAGACCATGCTTTAACAAAATGGACAGCTTATGTGACATTGACCAAGGCTGTTTTGAAAGATAACAGCTTCTTAATTATTATCATTACCTATTAAAATAAAATGACTACTTGAGAACATTTAGGAAACAACGTTTTTTTTCATCCTGTTTTCCCATCATATTGCCATGATATGGACTGGGCAGTGAGTTGGATTGGTGATAACAAGAGGGGTGCTAAGTTTTATGGTGTTATGGGGTTATAGACTGAATGTGTTCCCCCCAGATTTATATGTTGAAGCCCTAATCTCCAGTGTGATGGTATTTGGAGGTGGGGCCTTTGGGAGGTGATTGAAAGCAGTCCTTTTGCCCCTTTCCTATTTGCCCATTTCTGTTTCCCTCTAATTAAAAGAACCTAGCTACAGGAATGATATCACTAGGCAGTTTAACCTAACTCTCCTGAATGCACACCATGCCTTGCCTAACCTGTTGATTCTCTTCCTAGATTAAAAGAAGTAAGAAGGAAGAATTAAGTAGCTGAAGAATGACTAGCTCTCTACCCTCAACAGCCCCCTTAGCAATCCTGTAGGCAGATCATGTAGACAAGATAACATATGAAGAGAGAGTCAGCCAGTCTGCACGTAACGGAGAATGATGCAGAATTCAATCTCCTGCTTTGATGATTCACTGAGATTCGCTCCTTTTTTCCCTATAAAAACTGTTATGGCTGGCAGAATCTTCAGAGTTGGTCTTGGGACATGAGTCCACCTTCTCCCCAGACTGCAGACTTTTCTAAAGCATCTTTCCTTTCTACTGACACTTGCCTCTCAATTACTAGCTTTTGAGTTTGGTAACATAATCAGGTTTTGATTGGGTTATAAAGGCAGGAAATTCATATAGGATTAGTGCCCTTCTAAGAAGAGGAAGGGATCTCTCTCTCTCCCTCCACATGCACACACTGAGGAAAGGCCATGTGAGCACACAGCTACAAGGTGGCCATCTGCCATCTAGGAAGTGAATCTGCTGGCAGATTTCTTTATACTAAATATAAACTTTATACTAAATATAAACTTTATACTAAAATATCACTATATGTCATTTTGTTCTTTGGAAATTGAGATATCTAAACAATGAAAATACCATTAATCTTCAATAGATCTGAGGAATTCCAAGTACAGTTCCATATTATGGTTTCCTCTACAATTGAGTATGTATCAAGCATGCCACAAAATAATAAGCCCATGTGAAAATATCACATAAAGCAAAAACAATGGATGCTTTTGTCTTGACTGAATTAGCAGACTGCATTTTCTAGTAGCTGACTCATATGACATTTTTGGAGTGTAAGCAGCAGAAAGTTTAATAAGCTCCTTCCTGATAATGTAGGTTTTCCAATACATGACATACTCAAATATTTGAATATCAACAAATTTAAACCTAAATCATGTTTTGTAAAATAATATTCAGTTCTTGCAGACAGAAGTTTAAGGCTTTATTTTCATTCACACTCTGTTGTTTACAAAATGATATTATTACTTAGCATGAATCATGGAAACTCTTTTGGAAAATTCACTGCATAAAACATGGTGGAGTTTAGGATATTTAATTACAACTAAAGATAAACCTCAAGAACAAATAAATAGGATCATAGTATTTTTGCCTGCGAGTAATTTTGTGTAAAACTAGAGTAAATTGATTTTGTTTTGTATCGTCACCATGATCAACACCAGTTAAACGATCAGGTGATAGCAAAGTTGATTTGTCATTTCTTCTTGAAATGAGCCAACATACCAGATAGCTCTTCAATTATTTTATATTTCCTAGTTTTAGGCAGAAATGCATATCTAGTTTTATGGGTAACTATTTTACTTCACAAAACATAAAAAATGTAGCATTTGTAAATATAAAATGTGTACAAAATAAAGACATATAAGTTCTAAAAGCAGCTTTAACACATCTTAGCATTTCTTAATATTAGCTGAGTAGATATGCTTAGGATAGAATATTTTAAAGATGATCAGTACAGCACTTGCAAACTTCCTAATCAATGATTTTTTTCATCAGAAGTTATAATAATTGCACAGAAAGAGTCAAATCTATACGCTATAATGAGGTAAGTTGGTTGTAGTTATTATACTGATGGTCCTTGGGGGGTTAAATTGTGGTAGATAATATTTTTTATTGTAATTTCTGGTTACAGATTTTAAAAAGTGTTTAAAAATGCAATTTAAATGCTACTTGAATGAATAAAGTGTTTGGAGGATCTCAAAAACCTCTATGGAACTCCAGGAATTCTTGGTACAGTTTTTGAAAACTACTTGTAAGATTAAGTCCAGATTCTTGACTCACTTTACAAACTCATTCACGCTCTGACCCCTGCCTCACAGTTGGTTCATCTCTTGGGATCTCACTCTGCAAACAGAGCCTTGTCCAGCCATGGCATATTCTTGGACCCTCCATATTTTTTTCCACCTGTGTAGTTTTGTGCCCATTCTTCCTTATGCTGACAATGTTTTCCTTCTCTAATCTTCTTGGTAACATTTATGCTTATTTGTTAAATTTACAGCAAGTCTTAGCTTAAAAGCCTGCTCTTTTGGGAAGTCTCTGATTTCCCCCATCAGAGTCAGGTAGTTTTATATTCAGTGCTCCTGTAGGACTATGTCCCTCACTCCACTCCTGGGGAGAACACTTATTCTCTCTCCTCCATGCCCAGGTTTTTTTTTTCATTCTATTGTTTACCCATCATACCATCTGTGATGTGGACTGGTCAGTCATTTGGGTTGGAGATGACCAGAGGATTGCCAGTGTGGCTTTTTAGTGTTATGAACCCAAGGTTTGTGTCCTCCAAAAATTCATATTTTGAAGCCCTAATCCCCACTATGACAGTATTTGGAAGTGGGGTCTTTGGGAGGTGATCAGGTTTAGATGAGGTTATGAGGGTGGGGCCTTCATGATGGGATTAGTACCCTTACAAGAAGAGGAAGTGAGAGAGAGCTCTCTCTCCTTTCACAAGCAGGCACTGAGAAAAGCCAAGAATAATAATATTTTCATAGTTTGGATATCTTGATTTCCCAAACATCTTGCTGCTTTCAACACACAAAAAATGAATGGAACATGTCTGGTGTCTCCAGCCCTTCACCAAGGAGAAGTTCTGGCTGACCTGCTCAGTCAGAGTCTGATTGTTTGTCACTTAGGCCTCTTTTGCATTAATGAACTCCAGCTTTCCATCCATGAAGCTGATGTGGTTCTATTAGCTTCTGTAAATTTGACCTTACAAATGTCAGGTTATGGCTTATTTATAACTTTATGACACTCAGAGAGAGGAGCATACCATTTGATGAATTGTTTGTCCATTTTAGTTCCTGTTGGCCCCATTTCCCTATAATATTGTTATGGAAAAATGTGATCTTTGTGCCAGATTATTTAGAGAGAAACTTTTTGAGCCAATAATATTGGAAATTTTCAGAAAACATTTATTCATGTCTGGGAGAAAATAATTTTAGTTATACAAATATAAAACTATATCATGACTATATAATTTTAGTTATATAGATATAAAACTATATAGTTACTAGCATATGTTTTTAGTATAGTCAATAGATAATTCTAGTAACTATTTTTCAGATTTTTCAGGTTTCAGATGAGTAAGATAAAGAACTCAGCAAGAGATTCTTGTTGTCCAAAGCCAGGGCACATATGATGCCTTTATGCCATTTATGAATTGCAAAAAGACACCCCTTCTGGGAGGAAGAATTATAAGAAGGCAGCTCCTCTTCCTGGCCAATGTTGCTTGCCAAGCTAAGCTGGGCTGAATAGCATCTCCTCTTCACCCTGACACGGGGACATGTGTGTGGGGACATAAAATGCCAACCACATACAGAGGCCCTGTAAGCTTTTACCAGAGGAGATGTGAAATTGTTCGTGACTAGCATTGCCTAGAATTGCCTAGCATTGCCTAGCTTTGAGTTAGGTTTCAACATAATTTGAACTGTTAATTAGATAATCGGTGACATTATTTTGATTTTTATGAAAAAAACACAGAAATTATAAGGTGAAGATAGGTTAAAAACCATTCTGGGGGGACTCTAAATATACCAGGCCCTGAGCTAAGCCTCTGGGTTTAAAATAAAAAGGAGTAAATCAGAGCTCAAGCATTTATTTTCTAATTTTAAAATAATTACAAAGTAAAACTGATTTCTCTTATCTTAAATAATAACTATGAAGATCAAGTAATCTAGACAAAAACACGTAAATCCTAAAGTGTTTTTAAAAACGTAATTCTATATTTTTAATAATTTAGGAATTATTTTTAACATATATAAATAGTAATAGCAATATCAACAAAAGTAATAAATTATGCCTAACAAGAATAGTCCAATGTCATGTTTTGCTTTGGAAAGTGATATAATTTAAGCCTAACTGTTTTATTCATTTTTTAAAATCCATGTTTCTTTAGATCAGATTAAAAACTCTATTTTTTTATGTCATTTTTTAAAAATCCCAGATTATCAACTTGTTTTATGAACCTAAGTTCTTTATGTCTCCATTTACCTTAGAAACATCTATGCCCCTTTCATCAAGACAATAATTGAAAACTTTGTATTTTCAGGCTGAAAGAGATACAAGTACTTTCAAAATGCATTTTAACAGAATGATGATCAGTCTCTATGTATGATAATATGGAGAGGATTCATTTTTCCCTCTATCTGCAGTTTATAGATTCCCACAGTTAAGTCAAAGTTTTCTAATTCAATCAACAGAAAATAGTGTTTAATTAATTAACATGAGTTTCTTGATTTCTGGTTATTATATATATCCAGCCCCATCTAAAGAGAGTACACTGAATTCTGAATAAACAATACAAAATACATACTCATTTTGTGTGTTTGAGAATACTTAGTGACATCAATTCCTTACCAACTTCATTTACTGCAATGAGTATTTTTCCAGTCTCTCATTTTTATTTCATATTTTCATGTATCCATTCACATTTAAGCCCAATCTCTTCAGGCTGTGTCCACAAGAATTCTCATTGTGTGCTCCATATGCAACATATTTCAACAAATTTTTCACACCTGAACTGAATTGTAAGCATGTAAGATTTTTGTGAACTGGGCTGTAAACTATCAGGAACAATACACTGTATCCAGGTTGACAACTGATATCTGATCGGAAAATAGTGTATTTTCCTTCAAATGTCGGTATCCTGTCACTTTGCATTGTGTTGATATAAGCAGCTATACAAGACAAAAAAAAATACTGTGAAAAATAAAATCTTTTATAAATACAATAACTAAAAAATAAAACAAACAAAAATCAAAGCTCTTCCTATGTTTTTAATATCTGAAATACATGAGTGTGATAGTCTGTTGTAAATGTTTATAAAATAATGTATTCGTCTCCTGTTGCTGCTCTAACACATTGCCACAGATCTCTAGTGGCTTAAAATAACACAGATTGGTCTGGAGCTCAGAAGTCCAAAATGGGTCTCGATGGGCTAAAATCAAGGTGTGTTGGTGGCAGTGCTGTGTTTCATTTTGGAGGCTTTAGGGGAGGGTGGTATAATAAAAAATATTTAGCCTTTGCTCCTGGTTCCTGGCACGGAGCTCTTAAAACCCTTGAAATCTCCTGAGTGATAAGAGTGTCTTTCACATGCTAATGAGATGACGCCTGAGGATCTCCAAAATAGTTCTGGGATGGAGGTTGGTCACAGGAAAGACCAAGCAAGGATTACAGTTGAGATTTTAGTCCCACCACACCCCAGTCTGAGAAGATGGAGATCGAATTTAGTTGCTAATGGCCAATGATTTAATCAAGCACCCTTGCCCAAGGAAACCTTTATTTTAAACCCCTAAACAAGGGGGTTTGGAGTGTTTCCGGGTTGGTGAGCACATCGGGGTTCTGGGAGAGTGGCCTGTCTGGAGAGGACTTGGAAGCTCTGAAGGCCCCCCTCCCCATCCCATGCCCTAAGGATCTCTCTCTTTGGCTCTTCTTGAGTTGTATCCTTTATAATAAAGTGATAATAGTAAGTAGCGTTTTCCTGAGTTTTGTGAGTTGTGAGGAGGGGTCGTGAACCCCTGAATTTATAGTCATCCAGGCAGGAACGTGGGCAGCCTGGACACTCCATCGTGGCTGGAGTCTGAAGTGGGGCAGTCTGTGGGACGGAGCCCTCTGTCTTTGGGGTCTGCGCTAACCCTGGGAGTTGATGTCAGAACTGAATTGAAATGCTGGACCCCTAGTTAGTGTTGGAAAACTGGAGAACTGGTGTTGGAAAAGACACCATGTATCTGGTGTCGGGGAAACAACCTCTCGTTGGGCATCCATTGTCTTGCCTTTTTCAGCATTTTAAGGCCTCATGCTTTCCTGGCCTCATGGCCCCTTCCATCTTCAAGGCAAGCAATGTCTGGTTTAGTCTTCGCAGATCACAAAACTCTGACTCTTCGGTCCCCTCTTCCACGTTGAAAGGACTCTTGGGATTACCTTGGACTCACTGGATGATCCCGGGCAATCTTATTTTAAGGTTGGCTGTTTAGCAGCTGTCATTCCATCCGCCACCGTAATTTCCTCTTGTAATATATTCACAGGTTTGGGGGAATTAGGATGTGGATATCTTGGGGGGGGGCGCTATTTTATTTACTACAAATGGTGATGGCAGGGAATATACGCTTCCTAAACATTTACTGTATCACCTAAATGCCAGGAGGTCGTCCAAATTATTTTGTGATGCTGGAATTTTGATAGATCAAATGAATACTTGAATATGTGAAGAAGAACTATTATCTGCTAATATTATCTTGGCTTCTGGTGCTTGTTCTGCTCTAGTGACCTTGGGCTAATCGCGCAACACTCTGAGTGTCATCCTCAGTGAGAATAATACTAGTCATCATTCAAAGAAGAGTTGAGAGAATGAAATAAAATAATATATGTGAAAATATACTGGAAATCATATAACGCTAGTCATACATTGCATTACATAAAGATGCTATTACCTTGAGCTTAGCAAACTCGTAAAACAAGAGTATTGTTTATTATAACACTCTTTGCTATATGGCTGTTTAAACAGCAGGATCAGTAAAAGCGAGGAGACACTCCTCAAAACAAATATTTCTACTATAACTGCCGTATATCCCCTGTCCTCTACACCTGTCTCCCAGCTCCCCACACTTGCAGCCTTCCTGCCCCAATCAGGTTTGAGAGAACTATAACTGAAAGGAGGAAAATTTTGGAAAACAGCAGAAGGATGAAAATAAGGGAATATTTGTGGAGCCACTATTTTTCCCCCCATGGAGAGGAAAAAATGATGAAGACTTAATAAGAGTCTTTAAGAATTTGAAGCCTCATGGCACAAGGAATGGTGACAAAATAAGAAACGAGCTTAAGGATAAGAGATTTAGTTCAGACCTCAAAAATAACTTCCAAAAATGAAAGTAAATAACAGTTGAAATGGGGTGCTAAAAGAAGTTTTGCATTTTCCTACTTTAGAAGGCTTTTGAAGAAAGAAAATGAAGGTGTTCTTACATCCTGTGAGCAGTAAAGGACTTTAAGTAATTTCTGACTTTGTTTGAAAAGTAACAAAAGTAGGTCTTTATGGAAGAAACATTTTCAGGACCAAAATATATTTGGTCTTTTTCAGGATTATTTTGGCTATACCTGAAATTTTATTTTTCCAGATAAACTTTAGAACCTGGAAAAACCCTCTTGTGATTTTGGTTAGAATTATGTCAAATTTAAAGATTATGTGCGGGACAAGTAAATCTTTTCAATATTGAGTGTTGCAATCCATTGAGCTGGTGGGCTCTTCACCGATGTGGGTTCTCTTTAATGTCCTTCAATAACATTTTATATTTTGCTCCATAAGTTCTTGTATCACTTCAGCTTTATTTCTCCTTTTAATGGGTATCATGAATGTTTTGCATTCTCATTTTTTGTAAAGTATAACATATAGTATGAAGAGTAAATAAAACACATATGACAGGATAACAAGATAATGAGCAAAATAAAATGAACACAAAGGTCAAGAAAATGTATGTGATATCTAATTTTTCTAAAACATTAGAACCCAAATTAGATATGATTAAATATCTATATTATTAGATATAATTAAATTTCATGTTCTAATATCCTTTGCAGGAGATGGAAATTGTGGTTCTGATATAAGGGAAGGCCTTATATCTTCCCCCCAAAATCTAAAATAACAATAACAGCACGTGTATTATGACTCCATTTATGGTATCTGCACACTGCACAACACCAACCCCCTAGAATACAATGGAGATAGCCTTCTTAGATATATAAAAATCTATTTATTTGTGCATATATTTATAATGCAAAGCGCAAATGGATAGTCATTAAAAAGCTAATGTTGGTTATCTTTACCCCAGGGTAGGAGATCCCAAGTAGCCTTTATTTTTTTTCTTTATATAATATATACTATTTGATCTTTAAAAATAATTGTCTAATATTTATATATTAAGCAAAAAAACCCAAAACCAAAACCCAACAATTTTTATTGGGGAGTGTGGAAGAAATAACAGCTACTATAGTTCAATACCCCCAATTCAGCCCTTTCCTCTTTCAGCTATCAATTTACTCTCAATCCCACTTACGGGTGCTTTTATTTTTCTCATTCTGGGGTATAAAATTATAGCACCTATACCCCACCCTTTTTGATGGTCTCCCTCCTAAAATGAATTTTGTCTTCATGAATGGTTGTTGGCACTGTTTGCAATTCTGTATTTGGCATTTTTTGCATCCAGTAGGGCAAACTCCTTGCCAGTCCCCCTTCTGTTGAAACCTCTAGATCAGCCATGTAGACATACAAGAGGGTAACTTAACATCATTGATCTCTAATTTAGTTTTGCAGATTTGGAGCTACTGAGCTAACTGGTAAAGAGAAAATACTGATGATCATGGGGAAAATATGCAATTTTAGGTTAACCTTTACTGTTTAGAGCCAAAATATTGTCAGGATATATGACTCACATCCCTATTGCTAAACAAGTAACTCTTCATTAAATCTAAAGTGAGTAGGACCATGTAATCAAGAGCTATGAAGAGTTTATTTACTTGGCCTTTTTTGTTGCTGTTTAATAGCACTTCTGTGGCCAGTTTTATTGCTTGAAGCGTCTTCATAAGACATTATTTTAAACAGAAAATTTATTGTAATATGATTATCTAAATTAGCCATTAGATCCATTTTAAAATTTTGCACAGAGAACACCATTTTAGCAAAATTAAATAGAGAAAATTGTGGCAAAACATGCAACAACAATTTATTTTGCAAAACAGAAAGCATATAACTGCTCTCTAATTACTAGCCTTTGAGACATTTACAGCTAAATTAAAAACATCATTAGCTGTTAAATGTGTTTGCTTTGATTAGTTCCTGTTTTACGAGGTTTCAGGCAGAAGTAATTTTGTGGTATTTTTATTAATGAATTTAATTTTAAGTGGAAAAAACCCTTTTGTAATCCAAGTATCAACTCTGGAATCATCAGTTTAAATTTTGTCTAACATCACAGAGATCCTCTGTAATATGTTACCAGGTATTGAAAATGATCATATTCAAAGTAAAAGGTATCTTCAAAGATAGTGTAATGGAAAAAAGAAAATAAAGCCTTAGTCCCTTACCCACCATAGCCCAATAATACGGTTATGTCGTGGAAAGCTTCGCCAGCCCTGTTCACAACCCTATCTCAACACTGTTATCTGGACCAGTAACTTAGCTGACCTACACTTGAGGTTCTTCATCTTTGAAAATGGGGATATTAACATCTTTCCTGAAGGATAGTTTTAAGGATTAAGTAAAATATTGTGTGTTAAGTAAGTGGCACAGTGTCTGGTACACCGACTCAGTAAGAGTTATTCTCTTTTCCCTTTCCTTTCCACATAAACTAGTGTGTCTAAAGATTAGAAAAATGATTCCAGGCATCTATCCAAAGATACACTAAAGGATTTAGTGTATTCATTTTATTAACACATTTGAACTTTGAAGAGAGAAATAACATGAGTATGGGAGCTTCCTATCTGAAATAAATAGTGGCAGAAAAAAGTCTAACTTTAATAGGTTATTTAAAATTTCATATCAATGGGAAGATGCTTCTTTTCAAACATCATCACTTTATGATTTCTGAGGACACTTGTAAATATATAAATGCTTGTCAGTGATTAAATTTCATTGCTCCACAGGTCCAGATGTTAAGGGGTATGTGGAGAAAGTTGAAATGGAAAAAAGAAAAGGTGTTAGGAGGTAGCCAAGCACCATTCTCTTCATAAGGCTGCAACACCAGTCACACCATACCCAACAAAGGCAGCATCTCCGACTACTAAAAACACCCCATGTTCGTCAAGATTAATCCTCAAAATGTTGATATTACATTAGACATTTAAAATTTGTTCTAAAAATAACTACAGCATGAGAAATTAAATCTGAGCAATTCCTATGCTATAGGAAAAACCCATGGATTTTCATGAGTGGCAGCCAGCTGAAATGTTGGCCCTATAAAACTCTTGCTCTTGGAGACATCTAAGCTCTCCAAAATCTGTGGCATGCTTAACTATAAAATAGGAATAATCGTACCTACTTCCCAAAGTTGAAATCGCAGAAAAAGATAAAGAAAAAAAGAATGCACTATTTGCATTACTGATATTCTCTCCTACTTACTGGTGAAAGAATTACATAAACAAAAAACAATCAGAAAGAGATTACGGGTAGGAATAAGTCTCAATATTTCATCATGAAAGATGAATTACTATTTATCAAGTGCAGATCAGGATACTCAAGGTTCCTGCATGTTTCATAAGACCAACCCTTATAAGCACTAGGCTAGGGTGAAATTAATGATGGGTGGAAACCATTTTATAGCCCTGTCAGCATTCATTCTGATGTGATACCACTGCCTTTGGGATGAAGAATGTTGAGGAGCCGTGGAGCAGCTCTCCATCATAAAGTTTACACAGATTTCATATTAAGCTCTTTTTCCCTAAAGTTTTTTTTTTTCTTTTTAATTTAATTTTTCCCTTTAGAAGAGCAGAAGCATTTAAGCTGTTGTAGGGGCATGCAGATTGGTATAAGTGTGGTGTTTGTGTGAAAAAGTGTTTTGGGGAGGAATGCTCCGTGGAGCTGAGTCACATGCTGTATTCTACTGCTGAACACAGTTTGCTGTGGTATAACTCAAGAATCACGTTTGAGAGATCTCAAGTTATTAAATACTTGAGCCACAAAAGCAACTTTAATGAAAAAAACTGATTTGAGCTAGAGAGCAGCAGACTTACAATAAGAAAATGATTTTTCCTCCGGGAATGTTTGATAATAGTGGTTTCTAAAAAGTTATGTGTATGGCTGTAAAACCTAAGCATCACTGAGATAATCCATTATTTGGTCAGTACTTCCAGGTGTTTGTTAAATGGTGATCCATCACCACCAACACAAGGTTAGCCCTGTGATTCTTACATAAATTCATTATATGTTTATCACCCATTTTCATAATAGAGCATAAAACAGAAATAAGATAAGAAACAGGCACCAAGTCAAAATAAATTGCAGAACACTTTACAACAAAGTGTGATAAGCAAAAGATAACACTGACCCAGATCTAGCAACTCAGATGAAGCCCTGATACAAAGGATCCAATCAAGAGCCCATTCCAAAGCAGCCTCTATGTTGCAAATAGGTTCCATTAACGAATGCTCAATCACACTTTCACACAAATACCCAAATTACACTTGAAATATGTATTTTGTAGAAGAACTGCTATTAACTAGCCTACACTGATATTCATGTATATGAGTTGCTGGTCTTAAAAAATGAAATCTAGACATGCTAGAGTATTTCCTATAATTTCCTTGCAAAAGTCTTTTTCTTTTAAAAGATTTGTTAACCTATGGATAAAAAGAGACTTGGCCCTGATTGCTTTATTACTTTGATTCTAAAGTTTTAAAGAAAACTATGGCAAATACCAGTTAAATGACATTTTAAACTCTTTTGCCAGTAAATTAACAGTGATATAATACTTGATGATTATAATCATGATTGTGAGTCTCTGAAAAATCGTGATGAGTATTTTGAATCAACCAAGGAAAAACCCCTGAATTTTAAAAATTTTAGTGTTTTGAAAATTGACATTCTATGTTAAGAGTTTGGTTTGGCAACTCTTTGAGAGAATACTACACTATCTAAGTATAAGAGAAAATTTACCCTTGTTTCCTGTCATTTCTTCCCTTCAACATATGAAGGCACGGTAACAACCACTGAGCTTTCCTTAGCCATTAAAACAAGGATATGAAAACCACACCACTACTGACAATTATTATTTTTATTTTTGATTTTTTTGCTCCTAACTATATGTTTGTTTGTTTTCTACGCTGTTCACATATTTCACTCACCCCCATTCCCTCACCTCTTTCAACCACCAATCTCTTCCCTGTGTCTATGAGCTTGTTTTTGTTGCTGTTGTTATTTATTTTTGGTTTTCTTTTTTACATTCTACTATAAGTGAGATCATGTGGTAATTGGGTATCTGTCTTTCTCTGTCTGACTTATTTCACTCAGCTTAATGCCCTGAGGTCCATCCATGTTGCTGCAAATAGCGAGAGTTCATTCTTTTTCCATGGCTGAATAATATTCCACTGTACATATACCATATTATCTTTATCCACTCATCTTCGGTGGACACTTGGGTGTCTTTCATATCTCAGCTATTGTAAATAATACTGCAATGAACATGGGGGTGCCTATATCTTTTTGAGTTAGTGCTTTCTTTTCCTTTAGGTAAATACCCAGAAGTGGAATCGCTGGGTCATGTGGTACTTCTATTTTTAACTTGTTGAGGAACCTTCATACAGTTTCCCATAGCAATTTCCACTGACAACCATTCCAAACAGTCTTTCACATGAGTAAGGAATGAGCAGACTGAGATGTATTCTGGTGATATTGTATCTCCTAGACATGAAACAAAAATTGATTTAAATAATATTGTGAAAATGAATCACCACAAACAGTACCTCCTATATCTGAGTAACTCTGGTATTCTTGGTTTTGCCTCAGAATTTTTCAATTCCAGATGGAAATTTTGTTCTCAAAACTCATATGTAATACACAAGAAGTCCTCATGTCAGTATATTACTGAGCAGAATTAGCTATGTGGACATCTGCTAGTGGCTATATGTATTGGAGATCTAGAAACAATAACTTTAGATCACTTGGAAATATTCAAAATGTAAAGCTATAATGCATTCTGTAATTAAAGCATATTTGTTGAATTAATAAGGAAATTTAGTCATAGACAAATTATTTTTTAATTGGCATAAGAAGCAAGATTCAGTGAGTAATTTTTAGAATTACTTAAGCTATTGTTTCTTCTATTTTTTATTAATACAAATTACTGTGGCAAAACACTTGATTTTTCAGTAATAGTTTGCATAGTTTGAGATATGCCTCATTTCTCTGTAAGATTCCATGTCTTAAAAAATAAAAATTGCAAGACCTGTGTAATGGCAATAAGCAACCTTAGTTTTCCATGCATCATCATAGTTTATTTTCCTGAGAATTCTATGAAGTTGGCACTATTACTAGCAACCTCCTTTTAAAGATTAGGTATCTGTGACTCAGAATTTAAGTCAATCGTCAGTTTTACCTGAGCAAGTGAGTTGTAGAGCTGGGATTTAAGCCCATGCTGTGAATTTGTAGGTACAACGCCTACCAATTACAATTCTTATGATTTCCCTTTGTTCTTTATTTCTTTCACTTTGTTTTAATGATCTTTTAAAGTTTTATTTATTTATTTATTTTTGGCTGCATTGGGTCTTCGTTGCTGCGTGTGGGCTTTCTCTAGTTGCAGCGAGCTGGTGCTACTCTTTGTGGTGCGCGGTCTTCTCATTGTGGTGGCTTCTCTTGTTGCGGAGCACGGGCTCTAGGTGTGCGGGCTTCGGTAGTGGTGGCTCGTGGACTTCAGTAGTTGTGGCTCATGGGCTTTAGTAGTTGTGGCTCATGGGCTCCAGAGCGCAGGCTCAGTAGTTGTGGCACACGGGCTTAGTTGCTCCACGGCATGAGGGATCTTCCTGGACCAGGGCTCGAACCCATGTCCCCTGCATGGGCAGGTGGATTCTTGACCACTGCACCACCAGGGAAGCCCTGATTTTTATAAAATATAGAAAAGTAGAAAAATAATATAATCTCCACCTGTTTTATCTACAACTCTGATTTCACAGATGACATTTTGTTTCAGATACTGTTTGGTTTTCTTGTAGTTGTTTTGTTGTTTCCTTTTTAAAAGTAAAATATAGTAAATGGAGCTAAATCAAGCAGCAAGGGGCCTGTTCACTTCTTGCCTTTCTGTCCTCACAGCCACAATCCTCCACTCATTCCTAAGACCATCACTCCTGGACCACAGCAAAACACTTTCTCTAGTCTGTCTTTGATCCAGTCTACTGCTCAGACAACTGGTATGATAATATTCTCTAAACCTTGCATTCTTCCTGTCATCCTCCTTTACAAGAATGTACAGAGCCTCATTGTTTTGTATTTTGTAAAAAAAATGTAGCACTCATAGCCTCATGTGACTAGGGTCTTTTTTTAACCCTTCTCCCAGCTAGACCTTCCTTTCCTATGTGTTCTAGTGTCACCTTATACCTTACAACTTCCCCTGACTTCATCTCGTTTTGTAGTGGGGATGGTGGTTGTAATTTTGACTAAGCCCTGCTCTTAACATTTTGCCAAATTTAGTAAAAATCTACTTCTTCCAGGTGGTATTTCCCACTTACATTTCTTCTATTCTGGGTATGGCTTTACTATTCAGGATTTTGTTCATAAAAATACCATTTAACATTTTTCTTGGTTCTGGTATTTCTTGGCTCAAGATGGTGGCCTGAGAACACACGTATCCCTGGCTCTTACAAAACACCATTGAAATGAAAATGGAGATGTATAAATGTGAATAAACCCACAATAGCAAATAGGAATGAAGGCCAATAGTGGACTGAAGTTATTAATACAGTTCTGGAAGACAAAGAACAGATGTGTGCATGGTGACAGATGAAACAAAGCAGAGATAACACAAGCCAGAATGGACAGAGAATTAGTTTAAAAAGTGAGCTCCAGGGCTCTCAGGCTCCATGAAGACCCTCCAAAAACAGTCAGTAGGTATGCACAAGGGGCACTACCCAGGGAGGCAAAAAAATGGTGCCATCATTTGACAACATCCATGATGTGTCAATCCAACCAAGGCCCCATAAATGTAGCATGATTGTGAGCTTGAAGTTTGCACCATGAGAAGAAAACTGAAGGACCACCCTTTAATGTAAATGAACCTATCTGCCTAGAAATAGCTAGAATTCTATTGTGACTTTATAATAATTGAACTTGTCATAGTAAGGGCCTTCTTCTGATTTGAGGCACCCCTGACTGCTGTCAATATGCTAAGGTAAAATAAGCAATGGACATAGCTACTCATGGACCCAAAGAGTCAAAGACTTTATAGCCATAATATAAGAACAGACTTCTATGAAAAAATGAAAAACTCAGAACAAGAAAACACTCTTTGAAATTAAAATTAGGACTACTAGGAGTTAAAAATGGTACAGTAGTGACCAAAGATATAAATAAAACTATGTCCCAGATTTTAAGCAAAAAATTTTAGACTGAAACTGTAAAAGGAATTTGAATACTGTGAGGAAACATTGACATCCCTCTAGCCAGAGGTAATCCTTCAGCTCTTCTACCTAATTATATCATTATTTTTCTTAGTAGGATCTGGAATATCACTCCATCGTGCACTACTGATTTTTTTCTGCTCTGACAACTTTTTAAAAATTTAGCTATGCATCTTGGGTATTTTTCTCTTCCACCATAAATAGATTAATCTCATTATTTATTTATTTAACTTTTGAATTTTATTTTATTTATTTTTTTATACAGCAGGTTCTTATTAGTCACCAATTTTATACACATCAGTGTATACATGTCAATCCCAATCGCCCAATTCAGCACACCACCATCCCCACCCCACCGCGGTTTTCCCCCGTTGGTGTTCATACATTTGTTCTCTACATCTGTGTCTCAACTTCTGCCCTGCAAACCAGTTCATCTGTACCATTTTTCTAGGTTCCACATATATGCATTAATATACGATATTTGTTTTTCTCTTTCTGACTTACTTCACTCTGTATGACAGTCTCTAGTTACATCCATGTCTCAACAAATGACTCAGTTTCTTTCATTTTTATGGCTGAGTAATATTCCATTGTATATATGTACCACAACTTCTTTATCCATTCGTCTGTCTATGGGCATTTAGGTTGCTTCCATGACCTGGCTGTTGTAAATAGGGCTGCAATGAACATTGGGGTTCATGTGTCTTTTTGAATTATGGTTTCTCTGGGTATATGCCCAGTAGTGGGATTGCTGGATCATATGGTAATTCTATTTTTAGTTTTTTAAGGAACCTCCATACTGTTCTCCATAGTGGCTGTATCAATTTGCATTCCCACCAACAGTGCAAGAGGGTTCCCTTTTCTCCACACCCTCTCCAGCATTTGCTATTTGTAGATTTTCTGATGATGCCCATTCTAACTGGTGTGAGGTGATACCTCATTGTAGTTTTTTTTTTTTTTTTTTTTTTTGCATTACGCGGGCCTCTCACTGCTGTGGCCTCTCCCGTTGCGGTGCACAGGCTCTGGACGCGCAGGCTCAGCGGCCATGGCTCACGGGCCCAGCCGCTCTGCGGCATGTGGGATCTTCCCGGACCGGGGCACGAACCCGTATCCCCTGCATCGGCAGGTGGACTCTCAACCACTGCACCACCAGGGAAGCCCTCATTGTAGTTTTGATATGCATTTCTCTAATAAATAGTGATGTTGAGCAGCTTTTCCTGTGCCTCTTGGCCATCAGTATGTCTTCTTTGGAGAAATGTCTATTTAGGTCCTTTGCCCATTTTTGGATGAGGTTGTTTGTTTCTTTAATATTGAGCTGCATGAGCTGTTTATATACTTTGGAGATTAATCCTTTGTCCATTGATTCATTTGCAAATATTTTCTCCCATTCTGAGGGTTGTCTTTTCGTCTTGTTTATGGTTTCCTTTGCTGTGCAAAAGCTTTGAAGTTTCATTAGGTCCCATTTGTTTATTTTTGTTTTTATTTTCATTACTCTGGGAGGTGGATCAAAAAAGATCTTGCTGTGATTTATGTCAAAGAGTGTTCTTCCTATTTTTTCCTCTAAGAGTTTTATAGTGTCCAGTCTTACATTTAGATCTTGAATCCATTTTGAGTTTATTTTTGAGTATGGTGTTAGGGAATGTTCTAATTTCATTCTTTTACATGTAGCTGTCCAGTTTTCCCAGCACCACTTATTGAAGAGGCTGTCTTTTCTCCATTGTATATCCTTGCCTCCTTTGTCATAGATTAGTTGACCATAGGCACGTGCATTTATCTCTGGCCTTTTTATCTTGCTCCATTGATCTATGTTTCTGTTTTTTGTGCCAGTACCATATTGTTTTGATTACTGTAGCTTTGTAGTATAGTCTGAAGTCAGGGAGTCTGATTCCTCCAGCTCCGATTTTTTCCCTCAAGACTGCTTTGGCTATTCGAGGTCTTTTGTGTCTCCATACAAATTTTAATATTTTTTGTTCTAGTTGTGTAAAAAATGCCATTGGTAATTTGATAGGGATTGCATTGAATCTGTAGATTCCTTTGGGTAGTATAGCAATTTTCACAATGTTGATTCTTCCAATCCAAGAACATGGTATATCTCTCTATCTGTTGCTATCATCTTTAATTTCTTTCATCAGTGTCTTATAGTTTTCTGCATATAGGTCTTTTGTCTCCCTAGGTAGGTTTAATGTTAGGTATTTTATTCTTTTTGTTGCAATGGTAAATGAGAGTGTTTTCTTGATTTCACTTTCAGATTTTTCATCATTAGTGTATAGGAATGCAAGAGATTTCTGTGCATTAATTTTGCACCCTGCAACTTTACCAAATTCATTGATTAGCTCTAGTAGTTTTCTGGTGGCATTTTTAGGATTCTCTATGTATAGTATCATGTCATCTGCAAACAGTGACAGTTTTATTTCCTCTTTTCCAATTTGTATTACTTTTATTTCTTTTTCTTCTCTAATTGCCACAGCTAAGACTTCCAAAACTATGTTGAATAACAGTGGTGAGACTGGACATCCTTGTCTTGTTCCTGATCTTAGAGGAAATGCTTTCAGTTTTTCACCATTGAGAATGATGTTGGCTGTGGGTTTGTCATATATGGCCTTTATTATGTTGAGGTAGGTTCCATCTATGCCCACTTTCTGGAGAGTTTTTATCATAAATGGGTATTGAATTTTGTCAAAAGCTTTTTCTGCATCTATTGAGATGATCATATGATTTTTATTCTTCAATTTGTTAATAAGGTGTATCACATTGATTGATTTGCGTATATTGAAGGATCCTTGCATTCCTGGAATAAATCCCACTTGATCATGGTGTATGACACTCTTAATGTGTTGTTGGATTCTGTTTGCTAGTATTTGGTTGAGGATTTTTGCATCTATATTCATCAGTGATATTGGTCTGTAATTTTCCTTTTGTAGTACCTTTGTCTGGTTTGGGTATCAGGGTGATGGTGGCCTCATAGAATGAGCTTGGGAGTGTTCCTTCATCTGCAATTTTTTGGAAGAGTTTGAGAAGGATTGGTGTTAGCTCTTCTCTAAATGTTTGATAGAATTCACCTGTGAAGCCATCTGGTTCTGGACTTTTGTTTGTTGGATGATTTTTAAACACAGTTTCAATTTCATTACTTGTGATTGGTCTGTTCATATTTTCTATTTCTTCCTGGTTCAGTCTTGGAAGGTTATACCTTTCTAAAAATTTTTCCATTTCTTCCAGGTTGTCCATTTTATTGGCATAGAGTTGCTTGTAGTAGTCTCTTAGGATGCTTTGTATTTCTGCGATGTCTGTTGTAACTTCTCCTTTTTCATTTCTAATTTTATTGATTTGAGTCCTCTCCCTCTTTTTCTTGATGAGTCTGGCTAATGGTTAATCAATTTTGTTTACCTTCTCAAAGAACCAGCTTTTAGTTTTATTGATCTTTGCTATTCATTTCTTTGTTTCTATTTCATTTATTTCTCCTCTGATTTTTATGATTTCTTTCCTTCTGCTAACTTTGGGTTTTGTTTGTTCTTCTTTCTCTAGTTCCTTTAGGTGTAAGGTTAGATTGTTTATTTGAGATTTTTCTTGTTTCTTGAGGTAGGCTTATATAGCTATAAACTTCCCACTTAGAACTGGTTTTGCTGCATCCCATAGGTTTTGGATCATCGTGTTTTCATTGCCATTTGTCTCTAGGTATTTTTTTGATTTCCTCTGATTTCTTCAGTGTTCTCTTGGTTATTTAGTAACGTATTGTTTAGCCTCCATGTGTTTGTGTTTTTTGTGTTTCTTTCCCTGTAATTCATTTCTAATCTCATAGCTTTGTGGTCAGAAAAGGTGCTTGATAAGATTTCACTTTTCTTAATTTTACTGAGGCTTGATTTGTGACCCAAGATGTGATCTATCCTGGAGAATGTTCCGTACGCACTTGAGAAGAAAGTGTAATCTGCTGTTTTTGGATGGAATTTCCTATAAATATCAATTAAATCTATCTGGTCTATTGTGTCATTTAAAGCTTCTGTTTCCTTATTTATTTCCATTTTGGATGATCTGTCCATTGGTGTAAGTGAGGTGTTCAAGTCCCCCACTCTTATTGTGTTACTGTCAATTTCCTCTTTTATAGCTGTTAGCAGTTGCCTTATGTATTGAGGTGCTCGTATGTTGGGTGCATATATATTTATAATTGTTATATCTTCTTCTTGGATTGATCCCTTGATCATTATGTAGTGTCCTTCCTTGTATCTTGTAACATTCTTTATTTTAAAGCCTATTTTATCTGATATGAGTATAGCTACTTCAGCTTTCTTTTGATTTCCATTTGCATGGAATATCTTTTTCCATCCCTTCACTTTCAGTCTATATGTGTCCCTAGGTCTGAAGTGGGTCTCTTGTAGACAGCATATATATGAGTCTTGTTTTTGTATCCGTTCAGCAAGCCTGTGCCTTTTGGTTGGAGCATTTAATCCATTCACGTTTAAGGTAATTATCGATATATATGTTCCTATGACCATTTTCTTAATTGTTTTGGGTTTGTTTTTGTAGGCCGTTTTCTGCTCTTGTGTTTCCTGCCTAGAGAAGTTCCTTTAGCATTTGTTGTAGAGCTGGTTTGGTGGTGCTGAATTCTCTTAGCTTTTGCTTGTCTGTAAAGCTTTTGATTTCTCCTTCAAATCTGAATGAGATCCTTGCCGGGTAGAGTAATCTTGGTTGTAAGTTCTTCCCTTTCATAACTTTAAGTATATCATGCCACTCCCTTCTGGCTTGTAGAGTTTCTGCTGAGAAATCAGCTGTTAACCTTATGGGAGTTCCCTTGTGTGTTATTTGTCATTTTTCCCTTGCTGCTTTCAATAATTTTTCTTTGTCTTTAATTTTTGCCAATTTGATTACTATGCGTCTCGGCATGTTTCTCCTTGGGTTTATCCTCTATGGGACTCGCTGCGCTTCCTGGACTTGGGTGGCTATTTCCTTTCCCATGTTAGGGAAGTTTTTGATTATAATTTCTTCAAATATTTTCTCGGGTCCTTTCTCTCTCTCTTTTCTTTCTGGGACCTCTATAATGTGAATGTTGTTGCGTTTAATGTTGCCCCAGAGGACTCTTAGGCTGTCTTCATTTCTTTTCATTCTTTATTCTGTTCCACAGCAGTGAATTCCATCATTCTGTTTTCCAGGTCACATATGCATTCTTCTGCCTCAGTTACTCTGCTATTGATTCCTTCTAGTGTAGTTTTCATTTCAGTTATTGTATTGTTCATCTGTTTGTTTCTTCTTTAATTTGTCTAGGTCTTTGTTAAACATTCCTTTCATCTTCTCGATCTTTGCCTCCATTCTTCTTCCGAGGTCCTGGATCCTCTTCACTATAATTATTCTGAATTCTTTTTCTGGAAGGTTGCCTAGCTCCACTTCATTTAGTTGTTTCTCTGTGGTTTTATCTTGTTCCTTCATCTGGTACATAGCCCTCTGCCTTTTCATCTTGTCTATCTTTCTGTGAATGTGGTTTTTGTTCCACAGGCTGCAGGATTGTAGTTCTTCTTGCTTCTGCTGTCTGCCCTCTCTAATCTCATTTTTTAAACAGTTTTTTGAGATGTAATTCCTATACCATAAAATTAATCCATTAAAAGCGTATGATTCAGTGATTTTTAGCATAATCAATCACAGATATGTGCAACCATCAACACAGTCAGTTTTAGTACATTTTTGTGGCCTCAAAAAGAAACCCTGTGTCATTTAGTAACAGCCCTTATTACCTACTTACCCTCACCCTAACCCTGAGCAAACATTTACCTACTTTGTCTCTAAAAATTTTCCTAATTTGGACTTTCATATGAATGTGATCATACAATATGTGGACTTTTGTGACTGGCTTCTTTCACTAAGCATAATGTTTCCAGGACTGATCCCAGTTGTAGCATGTATCAATACTTCGTTCTTTTCTATGGCTTCGTGCTACGTTGTATAAAATGCCACATTTTGTTTATCCACTCATCTGTTAGTGAACATTTGGGTAATTTCTACCTTTGGGTTATTATAGATTATGCTGCTATTAAACTTTCATGTACAAGATTTTGTGTGGACATATGTTTTCATTTGGATGAAGTTGCTGGGTCATGTGGTAATCCTACGTTTAATCATTTGAGGAACTGTCAGTCTGTTTTCCAAAAACAGTTGCTCCATTTTAGATTTCCACCAGCAGGGTCAGAGTATGAGGATTCCTATTTCTCCACATCTTTGTCAACTGATGACTAATGATGCCATGCATCATTCATGTGTTTATCAGTCATTTGTACCTCTTCCTTGGAGAAGTGTCTATTTTTATCTTTTGCCCATTTTAATTGTTCTACTTATCTTTTATTACTAAGTTCTAAGAGTTTATACATTCTGACCTGATATCTTTGGGTGACCATCATCCAGCCTACTATAGAGTCCAACACTGAGGCTTTTTATGCAAAATTGTTATGCTACATCCTTTACTTTCAGTTAACAGAGTGTGTTTGACTACAAAATCTCTAGTGTTATCCTAGCTGATGTCCTAAGAAGTTTTGTAGATCTTTGATATTTATGAAGACCTATCTTGAATCCATAAGTTTACTATATGCAGAAATGTTCAATTCTCTTGACTCCCAAATCACATTTCAGCATGGAGTTTTGCATTTGTTGGATATATCATCAGCCCAGAAGTTAATTACCTATCACTAAATTGTTATTCATCACTAGATGAGAAAATTTATACTGGTTGGAGAATCATTTTGACATTTTAATTAATTGCCTTAAGAATTTATGTAGAACATATATGGTAGACTCAATCATGTCATATATCAGATTAATTTCAAGAATGAATTATCAAAATCTTTTCTTGTGGCTATCGTCATGACATTCGTAGGCCTTTTAATGTTACTTTGCCTTCAATACAGCACTGTCAGTTGACTTTATTTTTGTGGTCGCTTTTCACTGACACATACACGTGTACACATGCACTGTAACAAAAGTTACCCTGTATAAGCACATTGAGGATTATAGAATCAAAGAGCTAAATGGATAAATGAATGTTGGCTCATCAGGTTCTCTCACTCACTCTTATCCATTAAGTGATTTGCATCTGTACAGCAGTCTTAGAACCTGTGCAATTCAAATTTTTCAGTTGCCAAAATTACTAATTACTTCATGTCCTGGGCCTTTAAATTTGCTCTAAAACAGTCAGAATTATGGATGTTAAATCTATTCACCCTAAGGATCTCCTGAAATAATGAGCAATAACATTGCTTTACTTTCTATCATTCAGAGACATTTAGTAAGTGGAACTTTCTCAGGGGAGAGTCGCTAAGATGGTGAGGGTCTCCAGATCAAAATAGTTGAAGCATCTGGGATAAGATGATGCAAAGAGATTTGATAGCTGTCTTCAAATAAAAGTAGTTCCATATGGAAAAAGGATTATAGTTTGTTAGTTTAACCTCAGAGGGTAGGACTAAGACAAATGAATACAACTTTGAGAGAATTCAGTTCAAAGAAGTACCTTGTAAGAATTACAACTGAACTTTGTGGAAATGGGATCCCATAATAGGTAACGAGTCCTATAAACTTGGACATGTTCAAGTCGAGGTTGGTCAATTTCTTCATCAGATAATGGGAGTAGTGCTGATGAAGTGTTAGAATAGATAGCCTTCCAGATTTTCCTCATACTGCAGATTCTATTCTGAGTTCATACATGCTATAAAACATTTAGCGCTTAATTTAATAATTACCAGAGGGCCGAATGTTATTCTTTTGTAATGACATTAAAATATTACTGTAGCAAGAAATATTAGAATTTGTAATCTAATCTTCTGGCCCTTTTTGACTTAAGGATGTTATTGGCAGGGGAGTGTGGGGGACAGTTCTGCCATTTGTCATTCTGGAGAAGCAAAATTGAGCTATAATTGTCTTAAAGTGTTTCTGCAAAGTATAATTTTCTCATGATGTTCATTGTACAATTAAATTGATTTTTTACAAAATATATAGTATTTGTTACCTGTATCAACGAATGAAATGATGTTCTAGCCTGACATTTAGTCTTGCATACAAATATATACTTCAAACTTCCATACTCTCTTAAAATATGATAATTCCCTAAAGATCATCATGAAAATTTAAAATCTTTGATTCAATTTATGCTTTTATATATGATAATCAGTTTCTTATACTAGTGTATCTTATTTGCCTTTTACTAAATATACAGATTATTATATTATTAACAAATTTTAAAGGGCTGGTCTTTTTTTTTTAATCTTAGAGCTTTAGTGTATATACAGTGACTAATTTAAAAATAATAATCTTTCAAAAGTTTTCTCTTAGAATGCTATGATAATGCCCCTAGAAACAGACCACAGATATTATTTTAGTACTTTCAAGAATGTGGATACCATATTTCCACAAAACTAAGTCCCCCATATTGACTTATATACAAATTATGTGTGACAGATGGTAATGAATATGAGAGGAAAGAAGATGAATTTTTATATTCAAATTCTTGGTACAACACCTAGGTAAGTGTAGGAACTCGGACAAATCACATAATATCTCTGACCTTCAGTTTCCTAAACTCTAATGTGGATACAATAGTACTCACCATATAAGGTTGTTGTAATTATCATAGATTTTATATGATGAATATACAATATAAGAATAATATATAAGAATAATAAGATAACTCTTAGAGTGCCAGACAAACTTTCAGGAGATTGATCAGTGGTTTCTATTATTTTATTTAATTTATTTATTTATTCATTTATTTTTTATTTTATTTTAATTTTTGCATGGCCATCCATTAATCTTTATTGAGCACCCACTGGCAGCATAGCTGTACACCGTGCTCTTCTGAGACAAACAGATATTTAGTCATGAGAATGATTTCCAAATCCAGCAGCACTTCAACAGAAATAGCATTTCGTATAACAGGAAAAATAATAATGAATTCACAAACCCAAGGGCTGTCTAAACAAATAGACATTAAATATGTAAAAAAAGAATTGGGGCTGGATCAGCTATTCATTTTTAATTTCTGGGTCTCCAACTGTTATTATTACTATTATTATTACTTTTTTAAAGAATCTTTGCAAAGGGAGTTGATTGCCTCTATGAAATGCCCTAACTCAACCCACTACACTTCAGCAAGATATTTAAGACAGCAGAGAAAAATCCATATTGGATATCCCATTTTCTTTATCTTGCAAATAGGATTCTTTGAAAATGAATTTTGATAAAACCGAAAACAATAGCCTAACTACTTGGTGCCAGCTCCTGAAGGTTAACACCAAGATGGGAAAGAGTAAAATGTCTCCAAGTCTTTATTTCTTTTAGAAACTTAGTGACTCTCCCACCTCAAATCTTGGTTCCCAACTAAAAAATAGTTCAAATCTTTATTATCCAAAATAAAACTACATCATTTTGCAATGCTCTATTTTTGCTAATAGAGAAATTGATTAACATATATAATTACTAAGATTTTTACATATAATATGTAATGCTATGTAATCCTTATTCTTAAAAATCTTACAACCATTATGAAGAAAAATGCAAACTTGTAATTCTATTTAGTTCACTACCAACAGTCATTAAGAACTGCCATTTTTAAAAAATTTAGAATTAAGCTATGCTAGGTAAAATTTTAAAATTTAACTTGTCCTTTTTCTTACATTTATTTTCTTTATGCTTCCATGTTCTTTTTGTTACATTTTTGTCTTATGGTTTTATCCCATAGTTCAGGTATTGTTTTATAATGCACATCCCTACTATATCATGTACATATCACAGAGAAAGTGGATTAGTTGTGTTGTAACACACAAAGACATCACCCTTGGGCAGACTTTTCATACCAGGCACATCTCATAGCCCCATCCTTTGTTGGTTGCCTTTGGGTTCCTATTCCTGACCCAATGGTGTCTGGATGATAGTGTTGATGTGACTCAAAACATGGTGACACATGGTTGCATTTTCACTAGAGGCCCCAGACATGTGGCAGTTATCTGGTAAACTTAACCATCCTAGTTCCTGATTAGGGTAGATGTCAAACCCTCTTTTGTATTGATCCAGCTTTCTTATCTCTTCTCTGGCATATATTCCCTGCAAATACTATGCCAATGTACCCAAGACACTAAATGCTTCTAGAAAAAGAAAACTGAATTAACCATATAGATAGGTTAGTTTTATTATGAATTTATTATTGTCAGTATGATATGGACACTCAAATTACTTTGACATTCTCTAATGTCAGCATCCTCATTGGAATTAATACATCCTTTCCACAATATTCTTTAAATCCTCTGACACACTCTCTACACAGATGTTTCTAACATGCTACCTCTGCTCTCCTATGAATCTACTGAGTCTACACATGTATGCTCCCTTCTATCTAATCTCAGAAGTTTCTTCGGTCCAAGAATAACACCTACCTCCATCTGTGCTTTATCCCCATTCTTTTTCACATCCTTTGAACTTCCCTCCATTAATTATTAGCATGCTATCTGTATTTCCAGCTTCTTCACTTCAACTGGCTCCCAACTTTTAATGCAATTCATGCCTGATCTCTCCCATTTTTATCTCTCTTCTTTTGTACATTAAAAAAACTCATTGAAGGTGCAGACTAAACATATTGCTGCTATTTTTCTACCTTTCCTGTACTTATAATGTTTCATCAAAACCTACTCTTCCACAACTTATTTTATAAATCTTGTCCTTTCCTCCCAGTTCTCATACTGCTTGGCCTCTGCAGCATTTGTCACTGGTCAGTCCTCTTTTAGTCTTCTCTCCTGAATTTCTCCTCCTCTGTTTCCTTAGTCACCTCTTTTCATGGTCCAGTGGACCATCTTCATCCTTCATCTCATCACTGAAATCAGTGGCTGTTCTCCAATGTCACACTTTCTGCCCCTGTCTCATGTACCTTCTCTTTGGTTGACTTCCTTTGCTTCTATTATCTAGTGTACAGTAATCTCTGAAACACTTATCTCTGGACAAGACTTAGCTTTCCAAGACTTATCTCTGGAAATCCAGATCTGAATACCCATTTCTCTGTTAGGCAGCTCTATTTGGATTTTCCACATGTAACCAAAACTCAGTAAAATAAAAATTTTTATCTCCACCATGTTCTTACCTCTGCTATTCCAGATTTCATCATTATCTTAGACCTAAGCTAAAAATCCATAATTCATATTTCCACAACACCAAGTATGGTCCATCTCTTTATTCCCTCCAGAGAAAGCTATTTATGGGCAACATACATTTTAGAATTCTGCTGTCTTGAAATCTTAAATAAATTCAAGAAAATGTCAGTTCTATCAATGAAAAAAAATGAAAACTGAGGTGATTGATTGAAAATTTAGGGGACCTGACAGAGCAAATGAAAGAATTGAATAAATTAATAATTCTATAATACCATTTAAATGGCATTAGACATAGGAACAAGTAGAACTGGCATTGGCTTTATCAAATTGACAACCTAATGTGCATAGTTTTGAACTTTCCCAAAAGTGGAAAAGTTAAAAGTGAAAGAGTTAAAAATTCTCAGAGTAGAAAATTTACTGAAAGACAAAATAGAAGAAAAACTTTCTTGAACTAATGAGGTACATCACGGGGGCTATTATGAACTAGCAACATTAATTAAAAGAACAAAAATACCACATTTATACTTTTAAAATTTTTTTCTAAGATAAAGATATACTGCTCCTAGTGCCCAAGAAGAAAAACAATCAGGAAAATCTTAAAGAAAAAAAATGGTGGCTATATTATTATTTTGTACACCATGTAAAGGTAGAAAATGGAATGACAACTAATAATACTTACTATGAAAATAGCAGATATTTGTCTATTACTTACTTTCCAGAACTATGTTGTGTATTAATAAGCATTATTTCATTTAATCCTTAAAACAACTATAAGAAATAGGTGTAATCATTAGTCCCATTCTACAGATGAGTAAACTGAGGCTTAAAGAGGTTAAGAAATGTGTTCATTGCCATGGAACCAGTAAGAACAAAGCAGGAACTTGATGGCAGACTGTAATGTCAGTCACCATACAATGATTTTCAAGGTGTGAATCACAAATGATTTGCACCAGAATTATATAAACTCTTGCCAGAAATCTGCATTTTAAGGAAATAACCCTGGTGATCCTTAAAGTGTTATACATCATGCTATACTTCCAATTTACAGAGAGAAAGAATAACCCAAATTCTGTCACACATGAGTAAAGAAACAGTAAAGACATTAAATAAAGCCTCTATTTAAAGATTCAGAGTGGACAACCTGAAGTACTTTTCATGAAAAATGTACCTGATGACACACTTTAGTTACCAGAAGGATGAATCAAATAAAGAACCCAAGACTGAGGAAGCAGTAGTATGAAAGGGTTATAGTGGTTAAAGTGGTTATAGCAGTAGCTTGCTTTTTGTGGGCAAGTTAAGTAACCTCTCTGTCTTCAGGTTTCTCATCAGCAACATGGGAATAATCACAGCCCCTCTGTCATAGGGTTACCATGAGGTTTAAGTAAGATCATTCACAATATGCCTAGCAAAATAATGGGCACTCTAAAAATGAAAGCTTTATTTTACAGACGTACCTTTCAAAATGTGAGAGAAGGCATTGCAAAAGAATCCATATTTCAAGGAGGTGTGGTCCCTGAGAGAATAGTTGTCTGTGCAAAGAGCATTTAACAGGATGTACCAGAATTCACAACAGGTCTGGAGTTTAGAAAGGAGTGTTTGTACTGAGTTGCACAACAGTTAACTCAAATTTCTCTCAACAAATGTCTCTTGGGAAAAAGAAAGGCTGAATGTTAACCTAAGTAGTAGTCTCATTGATTTCCCAATAAGACACTTTCATAGGAGAACGCCTCTAAAAGATGTCTCCTCTGATCTCATGGAAGATAGTTTCACAATTATGGTGCCCTTAGGACTGAATGTCTCTGGGCTGGAGGCCAGTCATACACAGCAGCAGCAGCAGCAGCAGTTGGAAAAAGCAGCAGGAGCCCAGAGTCCATCTTCAAAGAGCAGCCAGTAGAGATGAAGAGTAGATTACAGATTCCAGACCACATGTCGGATACTGCCTAGGGAATTCCTAAGTAGAGGTCAAGGTCCTACTGTTAGGCAGGTAGGGGTTAATGAGCTAGCAAATTAGGGTATTAATATTAATGAAATGTCCTTAGTACCCACAGGCTAATGAAGTCTGAGGTCATTTGGGTTACAGTAACATCAAACAAAGTGTAATTTTAGGCCACAGGCGTTTACCAGGATAAAAGAAAGCAATTTTATTGATTAAAGAAGATGAAATCTGTAGTTATTACCTGAGGAGAACAACATAACATGAAAAATATAAAGCTAAACACTACTAAAAATTTGAGGAGCAATTGAAACACTGTAAGAGTATTTTTCAGTCTTTGACAGATAAAGTAAGAAAAAAATTTTAAATAATTTTAGAGACTGAATAACATAATTAATGAAATCATATATAAGATGTATATATATATATATATATACACACATACACACACACACACACACACACACGTATTTGTGTGTGTGTATAATCTTCCTGTTAGGGAATGTTGGTATATAAAAAAATGAATAAATAAAATAAATTCCAACAAAGGAGAAACTCCAAAGCAGAAAAGATACAAGCCATATTCTATGAGGAAATGAATTGCATACATAAGTAATAACAAAAGGATTAAACATTTCCTAACCACTTGGAAATAGTGTCAGAAAGTAACAGTAGTGAGAAGAATACATCTTAAAATCCCAAGAGAAACCTATGTACTGGTGAGGAAATACCCTTAAAGCTTTTAAATGCTTAGATAACTAAGAAAGAAAATATTGAGTCATCTTCATACATTAGAAAGGAAATCATAAAATAAAATAAAAATATTGGAAGAGAAAGAAGTTAGTAGTGTTAAAAAAAGGTTGATAATTTATAACAAATAAAAGAGAATAAGTGATGAATCAACCCTGGAGTATATAATATGAAAACGACAAAAACTAAACTGATAAGGTAAATGTGTGGTAATATTACAAGAAACAGAGAAAACACATATAGAAAAACATGAATTAGGTAAGAGATTTTTAATATAAAAGAGAAATATGTAAAACTTTCTAATAAATGAGAAAGTTTTCATGAAATGGATAATTTCATATTAAAATGCATTATTTTAATTCTGAGAAATCAACTATGATTGAGAAAAATTTTAATGGGTCAGTACTATATTGTTACTTCAAAAAACAAATCTTGTTTTAGGATTATCTTTAAAAGATGCTGAACTGAAACTGTCTCATCATTTCCAACATGTTTTCAGTTAATTATATAATATTTTTAACATATATTTAGATAGCTATATAAGTATAAATATTCATAATTCCTATTTTTTTTCACTTATAAGAACTTCCAGAAAAATGTTACAATGTTAAGTGCAGGCCAATTTCATTTATAAAAATATGTACAAAAACTAAAGTAGAAAATTGAACTTACTATGTTAAAAAACTAATAAAAAGTCATGATTAAGCAGGGTTTACAGATGAGTACAATGAGACATTATATTAAGAAATCTAATAATATAATTAACCATTTAAATGATTTAATGTAGTAAACTATCTTGTTAGAATATTATGATACTTCCTTAATATATTAAATAATATATTTCAAATTGAGTCTATTGTAAAGTTAAAGCTAGATGTATTTCCATTAAAGTCAAAGGGTAATGATTTTGGGATGTTCTGTTTTTAAAATAATTTGAAAATAAAATGTGAAAATAAAACATAAAAATCAGATGTGAAAATAAAACATGAAAACATATGAGTAAAAAATATAAACAGGAGAAACCATAAAATTGGGAGAAAAATATGTACGGTAAAGCATTTTCCAAGCAAACAAGAGTAATCTGTTTCAAGGGAAAAAAAGGAAAAATAGAGTCATTTATTTAAAAATGGGCAAATGCTATGAACAGGCTATTCACAGTAGAAATGTAATTTTCAGTAGACATATTTAAAGATGGTCAAAATAACTAGTGCTCAAAACCAAATAAAATCAATAGATATTTTTATTTATCAAATAGAAAGTGTTTAAAAATATAGGAATCCTGGTGTGGTCAAGGTGATACGAAAATAGTTGTTTATATACACAGATGATTGGGAAAAGAACAAGCAAGTTCTCTGGGAGAAAAAATTTCAAGATGAACCAAAGACTTAAAACATGGACTTGAATTCAGAAGCTCTCCCACAGACCAATAATTTAATTTCTAAGAATTTATTCTAAGAGGAAACTCATAGATGTTAGCAAACATTGATTAAGAATGATTTTCTTAATCTCTGAAAGTAACTACTTGAGATGGAGGGAGAGGTCCCACCAATGCCCAAGGTAAGAGTAGGTTCCGTGGACAGTGTCTAACCCATAGTCCTTTCTAACTGTACCCCACTACTTCCTCTGAGGACCTGCCTTAACTGACCTTTCATTCCATCGTCAGATGGGAATGACCCTCTCTACCACAGCCCTCCTTCCGTACCACCAGTTGACAGGGCTCTGTGAGATAAGGAAATGATCAAGTCTTGCTAAATTACTGATGGCTGGCCTTTCTGGGGAATCATTGTACAAATAATGTATCATTGTACAAAAAATATCAGCTAACGTTTATTGAGTAATTACTGTGCACTAGACATTGTTTAATGTGTCCTTTATGTTTTATCTTATTCACATGTAAACAACCGTAGGTAGGTATTACAATCATCTTTGTTTTAAAGATGGGAAAACTAAGACATAGATAAGTGAGTAACTGGCCCAAGATCACCCAGAGTCTATATAGTATATGCCACTACATTGAAGCTTATCATAACACTGGTTAGGTGCTATCACTCTTTGTATACATAGAGTTTATCAGGACTTGACATATTTCTTAAGTCAATTCTCCTCATGATGGTCTAAATTTAAGCTACAGCCCCCAGGAAAACTCTTCAGAAGTATATATATCCCCTTTATCTACTTCTGTATAAAGTCCAAACACATGCTTTGGGAGTGGGAGAGGATAAAAAGGAAATAGCAATCTATGAAGACCTAGTAGGGAAAACAAACTTGAGCAGCAGAGGGAGAAATCAGAGGACAGGGGTGTGAGAGGAACAAGAGAAGGTCTTCCTTTGGATTGACTGTAGGTTCCCCAAACTGTAGATGAAGAGTTAAGGAATAATTTTACTACTCTCAGTCCTCCAAGTGGGGAGGTTAAAAAACAAAAAATGTAAGTTTTCTGCACTCACATTTCTGATCTCCATAAATGTTCTCAATACTTGTAGTTACAGAGGAGAAAAATGAGTCGTTTCATAGCTCTTGGGCATAAGGGGATTTAGATTGACCTTTGAGAATTAAGCTTTAAATCATCATAACATGGGTGAGAATGGAGATACACAAAGTCACCATAAAGAAACTGACTTCACTAGCCAGCGAGATTTTGCAGATGCATTTCCTAAAGTGTTTCTTGGAACATGAGTGCTATAAAAACTCAGAGGAAAATCAAAGCCTCCCATGTCCACAGTATGGGGGCTCACAGGGCACCTTAGAATATACTAAAGGCTCTGAGGAGGCCGTCAGGACTAGCATATTTGATTCAGAGTTTTCTGCATTTATTTGTTGATGCTTCTTTTAAGACCTAGGAAGCCTTGATAACCTATACTTACAGAAATAGGAGATTGTAGAGACTGGGCTATATTTAATGCTCTAAAGTAAGTTAACTCTTCCCTAGATGTCACGATATAGTAGAATGAACATGGGTTCTGGAATCAGCTGAAACAGGATCCCTGATCTGGGTTCTGCCATTTACTAGATCTGTGCTTCCATGTTCTTTAATCTTGGTGAGTTTTCCTTTACTAACCTGTAAATTGGCATAACAATACTATTTGCGGCTTTGTAAATCCCCCTAAAATCACTAGCATCCTGTGAGTCAGATATAAGCTATCTTGCTGATTTGGTGGTATCCAGCAAGTTATTTTTGGAATCTAAAATAACTTTAGATTTGCCTGTTCCCGTTGAGCCTTGGTCTGGGTACATGTGCCTGAAGATGGAGAGTGGTGGTATCTATGCCAGGTTTCTATGACTCCTTTGCTTTCATGTCAGTACTTCCCCAAATCCATATTTCTACCTGTTACTAACTACATACAGGGCCAGGTCCCCATCTCGCCTTTGCAAAGCAGGCCAAGAATAGAGCAAGCGGTTGCAGGGGGCTGTCCTGGGGAACTTTGTTTTCTCCTTGTGATTTTAATTTCTATCTGTGCATAAATGCCAGATTTAATTTTTAGATCCAGCCCTCTCCTGTTTCTTCTTTTACTGCTACGTTCACAAAACTTTAAAAGCCTTTAGGCACATAAAGCCCCAAGAGCTTGATTTTATACTTTATTTGGTTGAATACAGTACAAGATGGTAGAGGAAGTAAATGAACAAACACAAATACTGGGAGAACACTAAAGCTAGACCACATAACTCTTAATGCAGCTTTTCATCTTCACTTCCATTACTGTAATGGAAATTCCTTTAGAGATGTTAGTGTAGTTTATTTAGATTATGTCATTTAAGAGTTTGAAGATAGTTCTAGTTTCACTTAAACTTAGAGCAATGTTTATAAAACTTCTTTGGGCCTTAAAGAAACAGCTGATGCACTTCCAGAACAGCCAATTTGGAATTAAAGGCAGACCAAGCTCCTCACACCATTTAAGTAGATGATTCTCCCGGTGGGCAAACTAACGAGTGAGAAGAGGACAGCTAGGTTAGTGCTTTTAAAAAATAATAATAATAAATAAAACTCTGATAGTAAAAAATAATAGTTTTTTAGATCACAGAGTGTGTCTAAAATAAATAATTGATTTAACCCCCTTAAACAATTTTTATAGCCATAAACAAAGGGTCTTAGCCATATCCTGGTAGGAAGTAAATTTCTTTTTGAGAGCAAGTTAGTCTTTTGTAAGGAACAAGAACTTTTTCAGGTCCCAGAGGGTACCATTTAGCAAATTATTGTAGCAGTTTCCTTAGTGATACCCGAGGGCCCAGAAAGATTTAATGAGCCTTTGAAAGTGCCAAAGTTACTTTTAGAGAGTAACTTATAACTGAAAGAATTTAGCTAACTACACTGGAAAGTTTCTTTGGATAGCTTTGTAGATCAAGGACAGTTAAAAAAAGGATGACTTCTAAATAGGGAAGAGACTTCCCCATTAGATAAGCTTTATTTTATCCTATCAGGTAGCATTGCTAACAATACTATATTTCAGATATAATATAATACATGCACCAAAATGCCTTTGGACTGCTTATTGTTTGCTATATTTATTATGTTGCCTTAAGATCAGTAAGAGCACAAATACCTTCTTTCAGAGTTTGAGAGATGCTTTTGGATCTAATACGTTATTTTCTGTAAAGAGTGTTTAAGTCAGAGTTAGGTAGTTTGGGTCATGTTATTCATATACCACTGTGGTTTGGTTTTGACATCTGCCTCTACCGCCAAAGTTGAATCTGAATTGTGCGTAGTTTCTCTTTGAATTACAAGTATATTGGGAAATAGAGAGGCCTTTCTTTATTTCTACATTTCAAAATTTAAGTAACTTGGAATTTAAGTAACTTGGAATAATTCTCAGTGCTGAGGCAAAAAAAAAAAAAGGCAAGTGTTTTAAACTGAGGGTCAGTACTGAAATCTTAGGCACATTATGTATAAATGCAGAATTTATATATATATATCTCCCCTCAAAAGAATGTCTTAAGGTCATTCTAATTGTAAGACTAGATGTTTAAGATCTCTTGGCCTCTTTAGTAAAAGGTAATATCAAGCATTTTGAAAGAAACTTTGACTTGGTATATTCAACAATCTTTGTTTCTTCATGATTATTGCCTCAACTTAGAAGGGACTTTAATATACTTTGCAGAAAGGTGCTGGTTATTGGAAGGCTTCCTTTTCAGACAAGGTAACCATGGAATCACATATTAGAGGCAACTACATTTCTTCAGTGATTATTTTGTCATGCTCTAGGTCAGTCTTCCCAGACGTTTCAATTTCCTTCACCAAACAAAAATCTGATGGTAAGAAAATGATAACAACATTTATTATCCCCATTTCTTTCCTTTTGATTCCAATTCCTCTTGTTTTTCTCTTGGAGTGATACATTCAGAGAAGTCAGAGACTGGATGCAGTCGTGAGGGGAGCAAGGTACACTGTGAACCTAATGGAACTAGTACCCTGCTTGGTACCTTTGTGCTCACCTGGTCCAAGCTCTTGGTTCCTCCTGATCAGACAGAGCCCTGAGTATGAAGATTTTGTATGATGTCAATCAAAATATGTGACAGAAGGACTGGACCAACCAACTCATTTTTCTGTTAAGGCAGTTTTGAATGCTAGTCTACAGAGACAAAAGCAAACATCTGAAGGCTGCTGTATACTTTCCTCAAAAAGTGAATTTAAAAATATCCTCCAAGAGTTGTCAATCCTTAATTTTTAAAACCTTTTTGCTCTTCTCTTGAAATTAATCTGGTGGATCCCCAATTTGATGGTATGTTAGAATCACCTAGGGACTGTAAACATCCTGGTGCCCCAGTTGCATCCCAAAGCAATTAAGCCACATCTGTAGAAGTGGAAGCTAAGCATTAGTATTTTTTTTTTCAGCTACGCCGCGTGACATGTGAGATCTTAGGTCCCAAATCAGGGATCGAACCCATGCCTCCTGCATTGGAAGCACAGAGTCTTAACCACTGGACTGCCAGGGAAGTCCCAGCATTAGTATTTTCTAAAAGAACTTTTTCATCATCACAAACGGAAACTCAGAACTTATGAAACAGTGTTTCTCCATATTATCCATTTCTTCCTGGTCCCTGGTACCACCGTTCTACTTTCTATCTCCATGAATTTGACTACTCTCGGTACTTCATATAAGTGAAATCATACAATATTTGTCTCTTCATGTCTGTGGTTTTTTTCGCTTAGCATGATGTCCTCCACGTTATCCATGTTGTAGTGTGTCAGAATTTCCTTCCTTTGTAAAGCTGCGTAATATTCTATTGTATGTTTATACTACCTTTTGTTTATTCATTCATCCATCAGTAGACATTTAGGTTGCCTCCAGCTTTTGGCTAGTGTGAATAATGCTGCTATGAATATGAGTGTACACTTATCTGTTTGAGTTCTTGCTTTCAATTTTTCTGGGTATATAACTAGAAGTGGAATTGCTGGATCATATCTTAATTCTATGTTTAATTTTTTGAGGAACCGCCATAATGTTTTCAATATAAAATTTTCATATAAAATTATTAAAAATTAAAATTTTCATATAAAATTATTAAAAATTAAAATTATTTTAAAAAATTTCATATAAAATTATATGTTTTCATATAAAATTATCACTTTATATCCCCACAAGCAGTGTACAAGGATTCCAGTTTCTCCATATCCTCACCAATATTTGTCATTTTTGTTATTATTTTTACTACTAGCCATCTTAATGGATACAAAGTGTTATCATTGCTTTCTGATATTCAGTATATTTATCCCTTTCTTTTTTTTCCCAAGACATCACCACTTTGGGTTTTAATTCTACCCTTACACAGCTTAGCACTCGCCACTCAAAGTGTGGCCTATGGAACTCCAGAACAAACATCATCTGAGAGCTTGTTAAAAATGAAGCCTTGTAGTCACTAGGCCAGAGCTACCGAATCAGCATTCACATTTTAACAAGGTGTTCAGGTGACTCACATACACTTGAAAGCCTAACAAGTACATAATACGTCACTTCAGTTGCTCCTGACCTCATTTTCAATATCTTTCCACCTTTGTCTTCATACTGCACTCACACCACAGCCCTGGAAACTTCAATGAACTCAAGCATCTTGCACTGCTGAACATTTTTAAACAAAATCATACAACCTGGAGGATGGTTGCTATGTCAAAGTCGTGATTTCAACCACACATGGACCCTCACCGCTTCCTTTTTTTAAGTGTCCCGTGTAAATTCCATGTCACATTAGCAGAAAAGCAATTCTGATGTGCAGTGCTCTCCTCTTTTATCCTCCTCAGCCCATCTCACTCTTTTCCGAAGAACTTGCATTCTTCTTTACAGAGAAAACGGGAGCTTTTAGGTGCAAAGCCTCTCAAGTTAATTGCCTCCTTAGTTGCAATCTCGTCCCCTACCATCTCCTCCTTGATGGAGAAGGAAGCATTCCTGTTCTTTTCAAGGTTTTACTTCTCCATCTCTGGCCTGAGCCTCAACTCTCCCCATGTCTCCTTCAACCACATCTTCAACCACCACTTGTTCCTCAAGGGCTTTCCCTTAAACATTATTCAGTTATAAGCCTGACTATTGATTTTGCCTGAAAGGCTCATTTTTCTGAAAAGACATCAGATAACCCATAAGCAAATGACTCTGTCCTTCTGGAATTCAGCTGCACTCACCTCGAGCTGTCTGAATTGACACCTGTCACCCTTTCTAAGAAATTATTCCTGACTCTCTTCTCTCTTCTCAAGTCAATTTAGGGCTTCCTCTTCTGAGTCCCCATAATAGTAGTGCATGACTTTTTTTTACAGCATGTATCAAGCTGCATTGTCATTGTTCCTGTGCCTGTCTCCAACATCTAGACAGTGAAAACACTAAACCCCATTTCTGGCATATAATAGACGCTCCAGTATGTTTGCTGAATGGCTGAATCTAGGAAGTCCAAATTCTGCAGCCCTCAAACCTTCTAGCCACGGGCCCAGCCCTGTTAGCAACCATTTCCTATCTTGACCTGCCTTGTCCTACACCTTCTTCTTGCCTCTTGCAACGTGCAGTATTCCTGTGTAACCGGAGGCTGGGTTTTCTATGGCAGAGAAGAGTTGTATAAACTTTAACTTCCTGAAACCATGGTTTTCCTTCATGTATATTAATTTCAAGCTTATTTTCCATTAAATGAGGAAGAAAAGCCAAATTTATCTGTAATTTTAATTAATATGTCAAATACTGGGGGCATTTATAGCTACCATGTAAAATTGGTCCTCTAACCTGAGTTTGAAGCAATTTCTTCAACATTTCTAAGACCAGTGATTCTCAGACCTTAATATGCGATGAGATTACCTGGGGATCTTGTTAAAATACAAATTCTGATTTATAATCTGCATCTGTAGGACTGGGTTGGGTATAAGATTTTGCTTTTCTAACATCCTTCTAAGCGGTACCGATTTTCTGGGCTGGGGACCACCCTGTGATTCACAATAGCCAAGACTTTCGCCTCATGTTATAAAATCTCTAATTTTTATATAATGTATCAATTTTGATTGTTCAAAATTAAAGATCAATTATCAAGTCAACAGCTACTTCTCTTTCCGAAAAATTAATATTTATCACAAGTTAGAAGAGATTGGTAAGAGAACACCAAAGATAATCTGTTTTTGTTTGTTTTAATGCTAAAAGCAATTTCAAGCTATGAAAGATTAGTTTGGAGTGATTTATGACTTCAGACTTGAAGCAATAAAATACAAGTTTAGGAAGGGGAGGGACACGTTATGGCACACAGAACAAGGTCTTACTTTATGTTTTCCTGTCTGAGTTAAAATGTAAAGCATGACTATAGAGTTGCTTATCTCACTGGGCATGATGCATGAGCACCTGTTTGAAGCAGCCTGGAAGGGGACAGGATGAAGGGCAGAAGCAGGTATGAACACTTCTCCAGCACTTCTCGGGAGTGCTGTCTAGGACTGTTATGTTGGGCCATACAGAAGGTGCCCTGGTTTTGAGCAGTGCAGTGCCCTTGCAGTTGAGCAAGGGCTACCAGGGCTGGCTCTGGAAGTACGGCTAGGTACCCTGGTCCTGATTTTAAAGCAGCAGTACCGTTACAATCCAAGAAATGTGGGCGCAATTATATTTATGCAGCTGGGCAAGGGAGGACGCTTAGGGGGGAGGTCAAGATCCCCCCAGATCAGCAGTTCTCAGTCCTGACTGCACAGAAGAATCACCTGGGGTATGTTTAAAGTATCTCACTACCAGGGACCCACCCACACAGTTTCTGATGTAACTGGCCCGTGGAAAGGTTCAGACATCAGTAGTTTTAAGTTTCCCAAGTGGTTTTAATATGCAACACGGATGGGAACCACAGCTGTAAGTGCTCTTAGGATAAAAACCCTCCTTCCCAGATATGGCAGGACACCTCTCTCCAGAGCTAGGCCCCTTAGTTCCAATGGGCAGACTTAGACGCATTCCTTTCTCTAAGACGGTGGTTGTGCAGCCCCAGTGGGCATCAGAATCATCTACAGGGCTTGTTAAAGCAGGAATTGTTCGGGTCTCATCCCTAGAGTTTCCAGTGCCATAGGTCTGGGGTGGGGCTGAAATCTGCATTTCTAACCAGCTCCCTGGTGGTGCTGAGGCTGCTGGTCTGGGCGACCCCACTCTGAAGGCCTAGGACCAAGCCTAGTTTTCAAATCTTAACCTCAGCATGAAACCGACCTCAGTGTTATTCCAAAATTGTACTGATTCCAAATCCAGTTATAGAATCTAGAGGGAGGCTTTGTTGCCCTAACTTAGTCCTCATCCTGTGTGCTGGTTTAGATGCCTGGCTTTCTAGCGTTTCCCATTGTTTCCTAACTTGGAAGGCCAGATATGGTACTTTCTAATTCAGAATCAAAAACCTTGAGCATCCCAAAGACGGTAAGCAATGGGTTAAGATTAAATCTGTCATTTAGAAAATTATCACTGATTGTGGAATTGAGGAGGGATTGGAGAAGGATGGTAAGTGAGGGTGGTGAAAGACGGGAGGAGACACAGACCAGGCAAGAGCAGTGGCTTTGGGATGGAGGGAAGGAAGCAGTAAAGTTAAGGAAATTGTTTGACACAATTTATTGACTGATGATTGTATGCTAAATTGAAGGAGAAGAAAGAGTCAAGGATAGTTCATCGTAATCCATGATTGATCAGTAAGATAACTCATAACAAAATTTATCATCACTAGTTATGACTCGATATAGAGAGTAGAGAATGGTCACCAAATAGTCTAATACAAAAGTGATAGGTGTTCATTACATCTTTTATAGAAGGAGTCAAGGTGATCATATGATGTGTTTTAAGTCCAACCCTGTTCAACTTTTATCTTTGTATAAAGGAACAACTAAAAACACAGATGGTTATCTAAGATTCCTCAGTGTTTTTCACCAAGAACTGTTACCATGTTACAGTAAGTTAGATTTCTTGGGGGAAGTGCATTAATTCTTCCATGACATGAAGAAACTTCTATGTAGCTGAGATTAGAAACCTATCAGAACGCAGAGGAGAAAAGCTCAGAATTTCTGCAGTGCACACCAGCAGACTATGAACATTTTTCAGGACAACGTGATTTCTCATTTTTAGCATTCTCCTCTAGCAAAATTTCAGATTGTCTTATTCTACTTCTTGGAAAGGAACCCAATAAAATGGCAAATATGCTTAGTGAGCCAAAGAAAACATCTGAAGTTGAATTTTTTGTCTCTGATGTTTTTCCTTTGTTTTAATTGCTAAATGACTTCTTTGTCTTTAAACATGAGATTGGCATTAAATTAATAGAATGATCTAATCAAGTTCCCTTGCTTTACAGTTCAGAGAATGCTAAGAAATGAATACTCAGTATTATGGCTAAATTTTCACATGGCATGAATCATTGCAATTTCCTTTTCCTTTTCTGGCTTGAAAAATAATACAGAACCAATACCAACGAAAGATGAGGTGTCAAGGAAAACAGGAGCTATGAAGTAAAGTATGTAAGTTTTTATGGAGCTGCCTGGAAATCAGAGTTGTTTGTATAATTCAGAAGAAGTAATCTGATCTGGTGTTCCCAAAATTCCTTAAAATATTCATCTAGAAAACAGAAGATGTACTCTGGCATCTTGAAACACTTTCTGTCATAAGACTATATCTCCTCCAAACTGTGATCCAGGATAAAGCTACATGAGAGCAAAAGGAATAACAGTTGGTGGAAATATAACAAGATAAAATGTACAAGACAGAAATATCCACTCTAAAATCCCAGATGTACAAAAGTGATCTATAACTTCAGCAGTCATTGTTACATCTTGAATTTTAATTTTTCATATTTCTTCAGAATTACAAATTACAGAATGTTGTAAAAACATTTTTAATATTAGCTAAATTCAAATCTTTCATTTTAAGAACATTCTAAGTGGGAGGATATTGAAAGGAGAAAGGAAGATTTCTGTATAGCCACTCCCATTTTTCCTCTGAATTAGTTGAAACTATCTTTAAGATAATTCCATAAAACTTGGAAATTCAGTTATCGATGTAAAATCTATAAGGCTTTTGAGCCAAAGTTTCTCTGATTTAAAAAATTTTCTGTGTGGTGCTATCGAAAATACTTGTGATAAACACCACACTCCATTTACAGAGCAGTCTCAGAATTCTTAAGAATTCTAAACTTTTCCAGAAAAATCTAATATATGAAATATAAGCTTGAAACGATTTTACATGGAGGTTAAACATTTGCTCACCTTGTCGCTATATAGAGAATGTGCAAAAAAAAAAAAAAATGGAGAATAAGCTAAAATCAGAGCAAGTGAAGAGGTAGTCATCAGTTTTACTTGTAGTAAAGGCATAATGACCAGAAAGACCATACAAGTAAAACTTGCCCTATAGCAAGCCTGGTAGCTTTTATTCTTCAGTTCCAAAAGGGCAAAATTTTGCTTTGGGTCTGAACACTGCAACCTCTTGACACTGCTTGAAAGCCTTGGAAGAACTTCTGTGGTTGAGAATGACTGTAAAATGAGTTAATGCAACTCTGATCATTCCATCTAGTCTTTGAGAATAATTTAATTGATAATTCTCTGCTTTTAAGGAAACCTGATATCTCAGAGTAGTCATTATAGACTTGCCAAAGTTTAGAATTTGACCAAAATCTTTCCAGGTGGGTATATGATATACAGTCAGCCCTCCTTGTCTGCTGATGCAAAACACACGGTACCTGAGTATCCACCAGTTTTGGTTTCTGAGGAGTTTCCTGGAACGAACCCTCCCCAGATGCTGAGGAACGACTGCACTAAGCATAAATGCTCCACAAGGCAAAAAAGATGGAGACAGCCGGAGGACGGTGACCAACAATGATACTGACACAAGTTTAGAATGATCATGAATGTTGGACCTTCAAGTGTGTTCCGAAGCAAGGCTATCCCAGTGAAATAATGATGATTGTTCATCAGGAGATACTTAAATATTTGGGGGTAGGAAAGTACAAGACAGGTCATGATTTGATTTACAAACTTCCGTTAAAGGGAGCTGCCCCTTATGCAACAGGATGAACTATTCTCTGGAATAATGCTGTCTGACTCTATTGGATGCATCTCAAATTACTCTGTTTCCCATTCTTAGCATTTTTTTTGCTTCTGACTACCAGGAAAATACTGCTTATCCTCACACTCTTTAGCACAATGTCTCCCTTAACAATTTCTTTCAGATTTCATTCATTTCTTATAATAACGCTGTAATAACTCTTCCATAGCAGAAGGACACTTTAGTTGCACTTCTGCTGAGTGTTTTTGTTGCTAAGTTCCACTGGATATCATAGGTCCACAAGGACCAAGCATTATGAACTCCACAGCATGGACTGTTATCAGTAAAATTAGACAAGGAGGTTTCAGCTGACAGGTAATAATGATGATCATGATGGTGACTAGTTAGCTTCATATTTTCATAATTATATTTTTAACTTCTCTGATGCTTTCCCATGTCTTACCTCTTTCAAGTCTTACAAAAATCCTGTAAGATCAGATATCTATTATTATCTCCATCTTCTCTTAAATGAGAATATTGAAGGTTTTGCATTTCATGGGCCCACACTAAAGGAGTAGGAACAATGCAGTAGAAGTTGAAAATTAAGGAAAATTTTGAGACAGGAAAGATATTCACAAATGCACACACCCTTTGGAATTTTCTAGATTACTGTGTGGGATTTGTATTTCTGATGGGGAAAGGGGCTGCACTTGAATTCTCAAGCTGCCTGGCATGTGTCTAAAGGTCTCGGGCCCTCACAGAATAAAATACTCTGGGCAGTAGAAATGGAAATCTCACAGCTGGGAACAATTAAGAACAAATGAAAATGAAGTAGAATCAGATTTAAAATAATTTAGGTACATTTTAAAGACATTTTCTATATAACCAACCAAAAAAGAAGTCAAGTGTAAACCTTAAACTCTTTGTAGAGAAGAATTTTGGGAATAAAACCATAAAATACTCTACCTCTTTGTACCTGGTATTCTGAGGTATTAAAACTAGATGCCCTCTGCTCTGTTAAGATTGCTTTTTTTTTTTTTTTCACAACTAACTAAAATGCTGTAGGATTAGAGCTATTGCTCTTTAGATACGAAATAATGAACATTCCAGCAGGGCAGCTTGTGAGTTACATATGATGGCATAACCATACATCAAAGAGATTCAAGTTAAGAAACACGTATTATTTCCTGGGACAGAACCTTCTCTTAAGATTATAGATAAAGAGCATTCTCTTAAGGAAGGAATAAAAGCTAACTTGACTTTGAGCAATGGTGAAAATGTTCTTTTGAGGATTTAAACACACATTTGATCCTATATCTTCCTTTTTCTATTCACGGCTTTGATCTTTACTTCATTATTATTATGTTTTTATTGAAGTACAGTTCGCTATTATTTTAAAGTCTCTTAAGTATCTGTGTATATATTTTAAGTTCCTCAGTTTCCTTTTGGAAGGTGTTTGCTATGGGTGTTTGTTATGAATACGTGAGACAAATAGTATACCTGTCATGTAGTGAAAAATATGGCATTTGTCACTCAAATTATTGAAAGAGTAGAACAACAAAAGGACCACTCAAGCACTTAACATTTTGTTTCTTAGGCTAAACTGAGGAATATTATTTTTCTCTAAGCAGATGATATACTTATTTGAAAAAGTGACCATTCCTGCTAACAAGCTTGCTGGTAAGTATTTGCTGGAGAGAGCAGCCTGTCCCAATGACGGCTTCATTTAATGGCGGGATGGTGTTTGAGACAGGGATACGATGCCACTGACCGCAACATATGCCAGTTGATTTGATTTCAGGAGTAGTGTTGGGTCATATTTAATGAGCAAAGTCATGCATTTTTAAAGTCCTGTTAGCAATTTTAACTTACTTTTTGAGTTACAAAGAATCGTAATCGGTAAACGATTTCCTGAAAGAGTTAGTATAAAATAAGCAGTACATTGTAGGCTGTCTGATCTGCAGTCTTCTCCTTCACAGGCTGGAGCTGCTCCTGATGGAAGAGATAATGAACATCCTCTCTTTCATTTCTTTGCACCCCCCTCGCCCCACCAGCAGCCAGACCAAAAGGGTGAATTTCCTGGTACACTGATGTGACTTGAGCAGCTGTGGGAAAAGGCCAGGGGTGCTGTCTGGCCTCCAGGACGGCATGATCAGACTCAGATAATAGTTACTATATCACAGGCACAAATTTATCTCAACAACATGTGAGAAAAGCTTTCCTGTTCCAAGGACACTGAAGCTAAGAGAAAGGGTTAAGAGACCCCAAACTCTTGTCTCTAAATCCATAGGGCCTCAGCTGATCCTACCCATTTAAAAAATAATAAACACGTAGAAGTGCTGAAGAGCAGGTCATCAATAAATGGGAGTAGGAAATGCTGGAGATTCTAAACCTTTTCGCTTTGTCTTCCAACACTAACAGGTGTTATTATGTCTGGGCCACGACCCTATATTTCTTGCATAATTAACTTGAAGTCTAATCTCACTAGATACAAAGTACTCCACTAATATGGAAAACGCCTGTGGGAGATAAATGGATGGATATAGAGGGAGGGCTTGTCATTGAAAATTCTTCCCATACCCTTTATACTTTTTGGTAAAGCTGCCTGTGAACTCACAAGCACACACATCTTTGAAACTATTCAAGGCTTTCCGTTTGCCGCATATAAGCAGGGCCCAAAGCTTTAATGTCTGACTCAATTTTACTCTATTCATGAATACTCAACACGACTGCAATAAATTATAAAGCCTCCGGGTTCATGTGAATGCATGCATCTTAGGGTACCTTTTCTTACAGGCAAAACCATGGTAGGTCTGTATTGAAGTACATTCTCTGTAATGTGTTTCCATTGAAGATGAAAGAACAGCTTGCAAAAGATGTACGACTGTATATAACGATTGGCACAGATATCTAATATCAGCGAATTATATTTATTACACGGTGTGTGTGTAGTTCGGTGCACACATCACTACATTTTGTTTTGGACATCACTATGCGTTTCCTTGTCAAACTATTCACACTCACAGTGTTTATTTCTGAGCCTGATCCGTTAAGATTCCCTGTCTGCGGTCAGACCTTCAAAAACTGTTGTCTTTAAAAAGTTGATTTGAAATACTTCTGGCCATAAAACTTTAAATATTTCCCCAAAAAACTATTTGAGAAGCAAATGTGGTTTTAATTTTCTATAACTATTTATCTTTTAGTTGTGCAAAGTATTTCCTGTGGGTGGTTTATACTCCTATCCAGGTGAAGGGGGTTGCCAGTGTGTTATGTCAAAGAATAAACTTTAAAAAAAGGTTCTCCAAAAGTAGTGTTTGGAAACTCTTCATTTGACCTTCAGTGACAAAGCGTATGCCTTGCAAATTGATTAATACAGATACAATACCAAATCATTTTTCATACAATTTTTTAATGTTTGTTAAGTGCTGGAGCAGTATGTAAACAGAGTATTTGGCATTTTTATTAGGCTGCGGAACTCAGTCATTTCCTTTGCAACTACATCTCATAAACTATTTTGACAGTCTAATAAACTATAAAAAGCTGTGGTAAAAACTGGCTCTGAATGTTATAACCGTACAAAATGGAAAGAGCAAGAGAAAACATCTATCACCGGGATTATTATCACTGTTGCTATGGCAACCTGGTTGCAATGGCAATATCTCCACGGTTCTGCTGTTTGTTATCATCTTTCTTGATTTTACATCATTGAAATTGTAGTAATTACACTGTGCCTGATGAAAATGCATGCTGTCATGGCAACTAAGTCAAATATTCTTAATCATTTCACCTCTTCAATCTAAAATGTAATTGTTTGTCAGTAAAATAGGTTATACAGAAGGCTTCTATGGACTTATGATTGCCTTAAGTGTTCTGCAAAAAATAGTGCTTTTAGGCTCAAGACCCTAAGCTCAACTAATAGCCTGGGATGGTAAACAATGACTCATTATAATAAGTAAGCAGCATTAATTGTAGAGTGACTTATCCAGTGTGGTAAAATTATAAACCATGGTGACTCTAATATAGTACTTAAAATCAGAGACACAAGAGAACACTTTCAGTCGTCCTGAGATCTTCAGTAAATTATTTGAGTCAGATGTTATGTGCATTTTGGTGTGCCCCACTTATACTTTATGAGTCAATGTCTTCTGATGAATATACTTGAGAATGTTTTCTTTGTGTTGCGCATAATTAAGGCACAAAGACTCCTTGCGGCAAGTATGAAAAAAATAAAGTAATAAGATATAGAAAGAATGCCCTTCTAACTAGAGCAGTTGGTTACAATACAAGTCCGTCAGCTCTTCCTTAAACTAATATGTTTTGTGTGGTATTTTCAAAAGGACATGATTTGGTGGGGGTGGTGGTCTTATCTACCTATGCATCTGAGTAGTATTCATGTCCTATTAGAAGAGAATGGAAGAATCAATATACAAAGTTGTGCTGTGAAATGCCAAATATATCCTCCTGAGCGGGAATCCATAAATAGCCTATAAGATTTCAACAGTAACATGGAAACCATAGTACACATTTTTATAATTACCTATTCGATTTCCTCAGAAGGATAGAGTTTTTGCTTGAGTAGGAAGAGAAAATTGAGTGTAAGAAATGTTTTCTTTTGATAATAGCAGAATTTTTATAGCTCGGTTCATATTTCTCTTATTTAATTCTTGATGTAATCATTCTATAAATGAGAGCAGCAAAATATTATTTTATGCTTTTTCAAGGATTTATGAATGGTATACTTATCTTAATTTGTATCTTTACGTGTACGTACTTTACATTTGGAAACACACGATGAGCTAAATGTTGTATCCTCTGAGTTTTAGATTCATGAGAAAATTGTATTGCAAACAGAAAATTCTACACTTTCATTTCAAACACAGCTAATCATTATTCTTCCCTCTATATACCTATATCTCTCCTTTCTGTTAGCTTGTCATTACTTTTATAGGACAGACAGGTATCAGCTAGCTGTAATATGATTAATCCATTTCTGCCAAAAGCAGAAGATGTCTTTGCTACCGTAAAGCCCAGATTTTTATCAACACTGGGGGAGGGGAAGAGAAATGAAATGCAAGTATGTATTTTCAGAGCTTGAGTACCAATGTATTTAGAATGATGAGAGTAATTTGATCGTGATGGTGATGGTTTGCTTCATTTTTAATGGATTTAATCGTAAAATTGCTTTAAGACTTATTCATTGCTTCTACATGAAAACAAAATACTACCCAAATAAAATGAATATAAAACACTGAGATGCAAAAAGAGATGTTATTTGTAATAAGTTTAGCTAAAAGTAAAATCTTTTAACGAAAATATCAGAGAGGCACATTTGAGGAATAGACTGAACCTGTTACTCAAACCTGCTATAAGTTAAAAAATCATGCAGCCAGTGACTATTAACATGCATTATACAAATAAAAAATAAGCAGCGGGCTTGGCAACTTTTAAGGATGTTAAATAACATCATCAAAACCCTTGAAGTTGTTTAGAATTAGAAATTAATAAAAGTGTCATATGAATAACTATCTTCAGCCTAGAGACACTGAAACTGCAACAGGACTAGGAAAGTAATACTTGTTTGAGAATCCTAGTATTGATAATATTTTTAATGCTGTAATCAGTTTCCCAAAACCATTGTCTTAAACCCTAGCTTCCTCAAGAATGTGTCTATGGGTGGATGTGTTTTGTCACTAAAAGAGCAGCCACAGTTGTGGCCACACCTCCTGTCTCCTCCCTCCCCACTCCCCATCCCAGGGATATGATTAATACTAGACTTAAATATTGTAATATACATATATATATATACATATATCATATATACACGTATATAATATACATGTATGAAAAAAGTTCATGGCTTAGTATGATTAATATTAGACTTAAAGATTATTTTACATATATACAGGTTTTATATATAATATTTTTATATAAAAATATAATACAAATATGAAAAGAAAGTTCATGGCTCTATATTAACTTAAGGCCTTTCTTTCAGCTTAGGCTTGCCCCAATAACTGATTTATTTTCTATCTTCTAGTTAAAATTCCCATGAGAAATGAATCGGTTTGTTTCATCCTTGTTTGGGCCAGATTTCCATTTCAATCCTTCATTAGCTGCTGGCTTGACTTGGCGAGGACTGTGGCCACTCAGCAGCTTTATTCCTGGGACACTGCTCTTCTTGTCCATTCAACTCTGGCCCGGTAGAGATGGGATCACCTGGGCCAGAGCAGGATGGCACAGAGCTGACCCCTCAGCAGGAAATTGAAATTTTATCTCGTCATCAAATACCAGCTGTGCACAAATGTGGTACCATTTTGAGGCACCTGGGGTTTTGTTGGCCCCCCAAATTCCTGCCTTTATGGAGTGCTTTTCCTTTGAAATAGCTGTCACTTTGCAGACACCATTTTTTACATTACAACTCAACTTCTCTAACCAGTTCCTAATGGTGGGACCCAACTCAGAATCAACAAATCATGTTGTAAACTCTGAAGTGGTTAGGAACACGAGTGATCATTATTATTTAATCTAATTTCTCCTCCCCTCCAGGAAATTTTCTCCTCCATTCTTCTCACTGTCAGTTGTGAGCTCAGGGAATTCTAATTAATTTAAATATTAGACTGAGTAAAACGTAATTAGGAAGGTAAATGTTCAGGGGAAAAGAGGGCAGCAGAAAACGTGTTCCAGACATAAATACAAATGATGCTTGTGTTATCTGCCATCTTGACATGATCTGTGTCACTGTTCCCATTTTTTGGCATGGATAATCTGAAGCTAATGAAAGTTACACAAAAAATAAAACTGTATAGATGGTAACCTAAGGAATTAGGAATATTAGAAGCAAATTCCAAAGGCTTCCATGCATAAATTTGATTTAGAAATACACATTAAATAAGGTTTTTGGTTTTGTGTTAAACAGACATGTTTGACTAAATAAATTTTCTTCTGAAAATACAGATGTATCCTAAATTTCAGCTGTATCTCAGCCCTGGAGTGTTTCCAAATGTTACCTTAAAATATACAAATGCAGCAACAACATGCGGGACAGAATATTTAGGACCTAAATAATTTAAATCCTGTTGCTCAGTCTTTGTGTGTGTGTGTGTGTGTGTGTGTGTGTGTGTGTATGTATTTTAACAACTTTTATGTGATGATAAAGTTCAAGTATTTTTTTTTTATTAACTAGAAGTCTGATACCTAGAGAAAGTCCTATAGATGAAATTTTCTCTTTATAAACTCCATGGGAGTTATTTTAGAATTCTGATTAGTCAATATTTTCATTGCTTATTATTTTCCCATAAAACAGACTATTAAATTAGTCAGAATTTAAAAGTACCACATTGGAAAGTGTTTTATATCTGGAAATCAGATTATTCACATTCTTATGCAATCTTCTCAAAAAGCTAAAGATATAGAAGGTTGAAAAAAAAAAGCATATTGCCTTTGTGAATCACAAGTTAAATATGAAATATTTCTTACAGCCTCCAAGGCAAAAATACTATTAAGGTATTGAAAATCTGAGCAACCTTTCTGTGCCACATTTAAACTTCATTGATGGAGCTCTTAGGTCAGAATGAAACTTCCAGATTCAGTAATGTGAATTTTGTTTCATTGTATAACCTTCTTAGAACTGCCTGAAGGCTCAGACTAATAATACTTCTAATAAATGACGAGCTTTTTAAACATGTGGACTCAGTCCAGCACTTGTGCTAAGAATATTTGAAAAAGCAAAATCTCATTTTTTTTCATTCATTTTCTCTTCTGTATTTAAATATTGGAGTCTCAAAATAAGAACTAAAAAACTAACCTGTAACTTAAAAAATGTATATTTTAGAAGTTTTTGTACTCTTTTATATGTAAAAATTTCTAAATCACAATGTAAATATGCAAGCCAAGTCAGTATTAACACATTTAGTATCATTTCTAATCCATTTCCGTGTTTTTGCCACTAAATGGAGCTAAAACTGTCAGGTCATTCAAGTTACATCAATGAGACACAAAAAATCATGGCTCCATTCTGTAACAGTATTGGGTAAATGAGAGGATTAATTTTGGTGACATCATGGTTCACCTCCTAACAACATAACTTGAGGGTATTACATGAATACTCATAGTGAATCAGAGCAGGACTTTAAAAGCTAAAAAACTAAGAGAAGTGAATCCATTTTAGCTGTCTTCTACTGCATTTTGTTTAGAGGAAAATAAAATATTAGTGAATTTCTTATTCTTGTTAGCTACCTGTTAAATGCAAGATCAAAGTCAGAATCTCAAAACTAGTAAAATACATACAGATGGCCAACAGGCACATGAAAAAAATGCTCAGCACCACCAATCATCAAGGAAATACAAATCAAAACCACAATGAGATATCACCTCACACCTGTCAGAATGGTTATTATCAAAACAGCCACAAAAACAATAACAACCAAAAATCAAGTGTTGGCGAGGATGTGAAAATAAAGAATCCCTCATTCACTGTGGGTGTATTGGTGTAACCACTAGGGAAAACAGTGTGGAGGCTCCTCAGAAAATTAAAAATAGAACCACCATATGATCCAGCAATTCCACTTCTGGGTATTATTGATGAAAACACTAATTCAAAAAGATATCTGCACTTTTATGTTCACTGCAGTGTTACTTACAGCAGTCAAGATGTGGAAGCAATCTGTGTCCATCACTAGATGAATGGATAAACAAGATGTGGTATATATATATATACAATGGAATACTACTCAGCCATAAAAAAGAATAAAATCTTTCCATTTGTGAAAACATGGCTGAACCCAGAGGGTATTATGCTTTAATGAAGCAAGTCGGACAGAGAAACAAACACTGTATGATTTCACTTAGATATGGAATTAAAAATAATACAAAACAAACAAACAAAAGAAAACAAAGAGATTCATAGGCATAGAGAATAAACTGGTGGTTGCCAGGGAGAAGGAGGGTGAAGGGATGGGAGAAATAGATGAAGGGGATTAAGAGGCAAAAACTTCCAGTTTTAAAACAAGTAAGTCATGGGGATGTAATATACAGAATAGGGAATATAGTCAACAATATTTTAATAACTTTATATTATGATCATCTCCTAATGTATATAAATGTCAAATCACTATGCTGTACACCTGAAACTAATATAACATTTCAGTCAATTATACTTCAATTAAAAGAATCTCAAAACTAGGGCATGAATGGAAAAGACAGAAGAACAAAATGCAAAATGTTTTCTTAAAAATCAAATAAAATCGCATGTCTCTGATATGGGAAATCTCCTTCTTAAAAAAAATTCTATTAGATTAATGATTTAAATTCTACCCAGGTCATGAGTGAATGAAAATTTATTGTGGCTTGGTATCATAGGAAATATACTCTTGGATTAGATCCTCCATTTAACGGTTAAGAGAGAGAAACTCAAGAGTTCTGAAACTCAGAGTCCTGACTGTCACCCTAGGATCTTCAGAGAAAAACCAAGGAAGGGATATGGAAGCAATGGTTCTCTTGGAAGATTATATATTCCTAAACTCCAAGGGAAATATTCGGGCATTACCTTCTCTTCTGTATCTATTTTATAAATATCTTGAAAATGTTGTCTCAATAAAATGTTTCAATTTTAAGTGATTAGCAACACAACCCAAGCTAGCTCCACTGGAAAAAGGAATTTGTTGGCCGCTTCTGGGCAGTGCTGGCTTCAGGGCTTAAGGCTGGCTGCGGGCTGGATTTCTCTCATCTGCCTTTAGTTTCAGCCCTGTCTGGGGCAAGATAGGTTCCAGTTTTAGCCTCATTTTCTTTCCGTTTCAACTCCAGCAGGAAAGAGTAAGCCCCCTGAATAGAAACCCTGGGGAAAAAAAGCCCTGAGTTTCATTCTGCTTATCCTCCTGACGAGCCTCCGTCACTGTGGGGAGAGGAATACATTGTACTCTGACCTTGGCCTGGATTATGTACTCTACCTCTGAATTCACGGTGAGGCATCCCTACCCGAGACATAGGCCTGAAAAGTGTAGGAAGCATGGATCCCCGAACGGAAACCAGGGTAAATAGACAGAAGAAGGGGGAGTAGATGTGAGGGAGGCAGTTGACACAGAGCCACTACATTGTCGATGATTCATTTCCATATCACTTGAAAATGATCACACTTGCTTGCCTACTTTTTCAGTTCCTTGTGTTCTGTAACACATGCCATTCCCTCTCAGCAGAATATTAACTCTGGCTTCATGATTATATTCAGTGAGTGATGCAATTTTATGTTTGAACACCGTAATCCGTGGTTTAACGCAAGTTAATTGTAACAGGATGGGCCACGGTCGTGATACCAGAGGAAGGAAAGGTAGCATGCTTGGCAGCCCCTGGGTGTGTAGGATTCTCAAAGGTAATAATAATAGAAGGGCTGTGAGTAGCTTCAAATTATTTTTCTTTCTAATTGGCAATTAGTTCTAATTAACTTTTAATTAATATTCAATGTTTTCTTTAACAAATGGAACCCTGATGAGATCACATCTGTCAATACCACTCAGTTTCTATTTTGGTAGTCTACAATTTTCTATTATGACTGTAGCAAGTGCAACTTCAGACAAAAAAGTGATCACCGTTTACCTAGGTTGAAAAGGTGGCCTGATTTAAAGTCATTGTGCTTTAAATGTGATGTTGGCAAAAACCAAGACTCTATGAAATTGGATTTTGCTCTATAATCTTAAGAGATAGGATCAGGAATTAGAAATTACAGCCAGCCACTTGTCTGTGGCCTCGGTGAGAATTCTTTTCAAGAATTGCAAGCTGTATAAAAATCCCCCTTTTATCTGGGACACACACACAGAACACAGAATGTAGAATGTAGAACGTAATGCATAGAAAGATAAATAAAGATCTCTTCCAGCCAGTTACTTTAGAGACAAAGTTGAAGTGCAGAGAGAATTTTTATGCAGTTCTATACAACCAATATTATTAGAAGAAACAAAAACAGACAAATCTGCAGGTATCTGACTTTATAGAAAGTTGAACCTTTTGCGAGAAGAAAACTCTGCTTTATTTTCTGACAATTAGTTTTCTTAGCTTTCCAAAGTTTTGTTGCTTTCAGACTGTAGATATCATTCCAATAAATGTTTTTTTGTTACATTCTTTAGCTTTTTAGTCTAGCTAGTGTTCGGGGTTTGTGCCTCAGATAATCTTTCTTTGTATCTGTTTTTTTTGTTTTTGGGGTTTTTTTTTGGTACTTTGTGAGCAAGCTTTTAGTAAATATGCAGATGCATGTCCTTTCAGATTATCTCAATTTTACCTTTGCTGATTAGGATAATTTTTCAAATATGCTTCTGTGGTTGCTCAATGTTAAATAAAACTGGGGCCATTGTTCATCATGATGTGTGGATTAAGTAAAATAACTTGGGTCCATCAAGTCATTTCTCAATTTCAAGCAGAAGGCAGAGTGGGCAAATCACAGATGCTTCTGGCTAATTTTTGGTTTGAATGTCCAATTTCATTCTCCTTGATGAGAGGCCAAAATTCAAAACCTTGGTTTAAAGAAGCAAAATTCAAGTGGGCTGATTATTCTTCTTCATGTTGGCTGCAGAAATGAGGTTTAAGGAATTGGTTTGTTTGACAGAGATTTTGGCCCTTGTAGAGTAATAATTAAGATGGTTATATATGGGTAAACGGGTTGTAGTTAGTTCTTTTCTGCTTGAAAATGAAAAATAATTTGCCAAACCCCAAGTTCTCTTTCTACATTGATCTTCTATTACCCAAGATACTTTGGAAATGTGAATAAAGTTCCTCTGTAGCAAGCCAACCACCATAATTATAACAGATGAAATCTTATGACTTAACAAAACTAATATTTGATGACTTCTTGAGAACTGAACTTCTTTCTTGAATACATATTTGTAGGACAGTACCTTATGTAGGGGAACATCACGTACTATGAGAGACTTGTTTTGATAAGATATTTGGTAAAATAACATGTAATTAGTAATGAATTTTCTTGAAATGTTCTACACATTGAAATTTGCTTTGGTTTTTTTTTTGACAGAGCACTTATGATAAAGTAGAGGGATATATGACCAAGAAGTAATCATGTCGAGATCCTAATTATGCCATTAATTTCGTTCTTCCAAACACTTAGGTTCAATTTAAATGCTAAATCATTGTTGGTAAGCATCCTGAATGATGATGCTTCCTGCATCTTAGGTTGAAAATTTCAAACAACATTTTATTTTTTGTAGTTTTTCTTTTTACTAAAAAATTGGTTTGTATTTTCTTTTGTACTCTTTTTTCTCAAACAGCATTTTAAAGAAACCCTTTTTTCTTTCATATGTAAGAAGATAACTGAGGTTTTCAGCATAATTCCCTTACAACAAATGAGTATGAATCTATTGTTGTTAATAACTTGATACATATTTATTTGTAATTCTTTCTGAGTGACCCATAAAGGGAACGTTGACATAATTATATAATATTTTAAGAATACTTTAAAATAGTACATATAGACTTTATTGCAAGTAAATGAAAAATACAAAAATCAGTTTTTGTGAAATCTGTACAGTAGAAAATATTTACACATTGAACATATTCATTGCAGATGTTAGAATCCCCAATATTATTAGATATTGGCTAAAACCAATCAACTAGGGAAGAAAAAAGATTATTTTATTAACTGCTTAACCAAAATAAAATCTAACTATGATTAGATTGTGAAATTCAAAAGTCAAAAGAAAATGCAATACCAAAGAAAATTCAAAGCATTGATTTAAAAATTCAAAATAAATGTCAAAACATTTAAGATTCTAAGTAAAATAAAATTTAAAAGTCAAAAGAAAACCCAAAGAAAACTCATTCAGTTTTTCCTAATAATCCCACTTCTGGGGATTCCTCAGATGGAAATCATCAAACTGAAATAAAATCCCAGAAGGATGTCCATTGCAGAGAAATGTACAATAGCAACAACAGGAAAATGATCCAACTAATAATATCCATATTGTTAGGCTGTGACACCTAATTTTAGCAAATTATTATGAACTTAGTAAAATGCTTAAACTATGCAAAATTGTATGTACCCTATATTATTATGTATTACATGTGGACAAAAGACTTGGGTTGATCAAATTTAAATGGAAATAAGAAATTTTTAGGAAAAATTGTAGGTACATGTTTCTTGTTTTAAAAATATCCTTTTTTTCATAAAGTCTTACTTCCTTAAAAATGCTAAATTTGAAAAACTAATTTTATTGATAATCTTCAGTAGGATGCAGCAGGCATTTCTGTGTTATCTAGCAATTATAGAACTTCTGAAATTCAGAATCATCTAATTTAAAGTCAGATGATATTCCATAAGCTCATTGGTAAAGCAATTGTTTATAACATGCAAAAATATATTTTCCTTGTGAAATAAGATTATTAATAATTAGAAATATTGTACAGTTACCATGAAAAGTAATAGAAGAAACACTGTTGTAAAAGTGACTAAAACAGACTTTAAAATAAGAGAGGATTTTTTTTTCCTTAAAATTTGGGGAGTGTAACTTAATTGGGTTGACAGAAACTTCTACAACAAAATGACAACTCTGAAGGAAACTTTTGGAGTCTCTTCAGGGGGTTAAATTTTCTCTTTAAAAATGTTCATTTTCTCTTTAAAAGGTTTTTTCCCTCTTTATTAATACAAATATATGCTAAAGATGTAGTATAATTCAGAATAAGCATAACTAGGCACTTTTTTTGGAATGGAGTTGATAAAACTTGTAAATATCAACACCTGTCATGTTTGTTTCTGTTTTCCAGGTTAGGTGTTTCTCTAGTTCACCAGTCTTGTTTTGAGAGTTGGCAGAGAAGCAATGTGAGATATATCTTTATTTGAAAGATATATTAAATTGAGCATTTTTGATTCAAGGAATTCCTCTCCCACTCTCGAAACCATGCCAGAGCAGATGTCCTTGGGACAAGCCGCGCCTAGGGATCATGTACCATCTTGCAATTTTCTTTGCTCTCAGCTCTTTACGTTGAACATGATTTTTCTTTTGCAAACAATCCCCAATTTACTATAAGTGATCAGGAAAATTAGGATGTAAGGTCAACTTTTCAAGGGACAACTCTATTTTGTAATTGAGGGGGAATTTTATTGCAAATTGTATACATGTCCTGGATTTGTTCACATTTTTTTTTGGTAAATAGAGATAAGCTGTTGGTAAGATGATGTTCATAAAGTGATCTGCACTCTTCCATGCTCTATAAATATAAGGTATTACATTCTTTGGATTAAAATAAAATCGTATATTTTTCTGGTTAATAGACGACCTGATATAACACGAACTTTGAAACCACGATTCCTTGTTCTTGATTGGCCGCTGAGTGAATAATAAGACATATCTTTTAAATGAGGCTAATTAAGAAAAACATTCTTTTAAACTTCAAATGCAGGCATGAGTTTTAGGGTTCCCGAGGCAAGACAAAGGAGGACTTATATTTATGTTCATTAAAAATACTGTGTTACTCTGCAACGTTAGTTATATGAGTTTGGAAATGGATTTTAAAAGATGCAAAGAATACGTGACTTATTACACTTCTTGCAATACTATATTTTAGAAAAGGGTGTAATGACTGATAATTTCAAAATTGTCAAAAAAAAAAAAAAGCCTTGATCTCTAAAGGAGCTGATTGATAGGAGATGGCTTTAGCTAGAGTAGATTTTTTTTTTTCCTGGCTGTTAATTTGGTGATTCTCCTTGTCACACTAACAACTGCTGGTTTTCATGGTTTCCTTCACATTTCATATACACACCTATGTGGATATCACAGGCAGAGACATTTGAAATTGGAAAATCACATGCTCAGGAAGAAAGACATTCCATCCAGATTACTTCTGGGCAAGATTTGCACTCCCCAACACCTTACTGCCCTCATTGGTAAGATAAAATAAAATATAAAGTAAGGGCTTCCCTGGTGGCGCAGTGGTTGAGAGTCCGCCTGCCCATGCAGGGGACGCGGGTTCGTGCCCCGGTTCGGGAGGATCCCACGTGCCGTGGAGCGGCTGGGCCCGTGAGCCATGGCTGCTGAGCCTGCGCGTCCGGAGCCTGTGCTCCGCAACGGGAGAGGCCACAACAGTGAGAGGCCTGCGTACCGCAAAAAAACAAAACAAACAAAAAAAAAAAACAAAAATATAAAGTAAAACAAAATGAAATAAAATAAAATAGAACAATGCAATCCTTTAAAACTGAATAAAGAACCAAATATTTTTCAAAACTGCATTTTGCCCCCTATGTTTTCATTCATTTTTAGTGAAAAACCTTGCACAAACAACAAGCAAAAAAGTAACAAATATGTCCTCATCTTATCCTCCATATCCCAAAGTCTATGAGCATTCTTTCAAACAGACATTTTAGTGAGCAGTCCCGCACCTCTGCACCAGTAGAGCTGGCCATCATAGGGAACCTCTGTTTCTTTATTTCAAATGTAAGAGGACATTTCTCCCCCTCAAAATGAAATATCTAGTCTGTTTATCATTACATGGGTTTGAAGCCAAGACACAGTCAAACTGTAAAAGTCAGAAAGAGCAAAAACATTTAGAGCTTTTGCTTAGGGGACTTTCCTGTTGATTTAGTCCCTATCTTCTTTTGTCCTAAAATAAAATAACGTCAGCTGTGTCCGTCAGATACCTAGTTCACAATCCAATAGACCACACTGCCAGCAGCTTTGCCGGATGGCCTGAGATGCATGTTTCTCTAACCTTGACCCACTACCTTCACCCTTTTTGTGTGGACTAATTCTGGGTGCTTCTGCTGAAGCCCAGAAGGGAAACTTCAGGCTAGACTTTTTTCACCATTGGTCCTATCAGTAAGTGTCATCTTGGCCACCCTTTGGAAATACCACAGGGCTCACAGACATGGACAAGGAAGATGTTTCCATTGATCGCAATGATCTACTTCAGGATTGGAGTATTCCTTGTGTACAACAAGACACATTTATAGTCTATTATGGGCAAAATGTTTTGCTAGGTCTTTTATCGGAATATTCTGACCTACTTACTACCTTAGCATTTGGTTCCAGGCATAGCCTTGGGCTCCACTGAGGTACATGGGTGAAGGAAACCTTAACATCCTCCCATGCAAGCTCTGTGTGGCTTCAGGACGGTGTGCTGAGAACGCCAATATAAATCAATGTTATCCTGCTAGAGTTGCTGTGACAACAAAAAGAAACAAGCTATCATTGCTCCACGATGGAATATTCCTTTTGTGTTTGTGTGTGTAAATTATAAATATTACTTTTTCTCCCCACCTTCAGCTTCTAAAATGTGGTTTCACATTTCATTTAATGCTAAATGGTTCATTACATAGAGTAGCAACTCAGTTCTCTTATTACCGTGTTAGCTTTCGCTTTGTCAAAATATGTCTACTTGATAAGAAATCTGACAGAAGTTGCTTATGATGGGATCACTAACAGCCATCAGTTTCTCTCTAGCAAATGAAACTGTAACCATGGTGACGGCCTTTTTTTGCCAGAATGAAAATGAGACAGCACTCTGCTGCAGCCATTAGCAGAATACACAAATGTCCCTCAAGGCAAACATCTAAAGCAAATGGACTGCAAAGGAAGGAGCACTAATTTCTATTTATTTAGGATTTGTAAACCTAGCAGAGCAAGATATTAACAAAGGAACAAACAAAGAAAGCTTAAAAAATCCCTGCTGCTTGTGTTTTTCTTTTGGTTTATGAAACTCCTTGTTTCAAATCTAAAATACTCCAGTCTGATTTCCCTCCTCTAGTATTGAATAATACCAACAAATGTGCTTTTCCTCTACCGCCAGATAGTTCACAGGTTTTCATTTCCCCCTTGCATAAAGGGGAAAAGAGAACTTAATCAAGTCGAAAAAGTACTTTAAATGATAAGGAGTTTCGTTCTATATCTTTTAAACGTGCATTTTAGGGAAAACTATCAAAAACGAAATACAAGATGTCCTTTTTCATATACTTTAATTTTCAAAGAGGCATGTTCATTCTGATAAGGTGCGTAGACGCTGATAATAAGTCTATTCTAACACTATCAGCAATCAGCCACGCTGTCAAAGACCTTTCAAGGGTCAGACCCTTCTCACTGTCTTCTTATTCACCATTAGACCCATCTCACCAGAAACTACTTAGTGTATGCAGATATTCTTTTGACAGACATGGCTTAGGTGGAATTTCTTTAGCCATTCATGATATGAGAAAGTGATTTTTTTAAACTCTTACATCTAAACCAAAATATTGGTTTGAATGGTTTCTTGGTCTCTGTCTCTCTTTCTTTTTCATCCTCTTTCTTGTATCCTTTTCTGTCCCTCTCCCTCTCTCCCTCCCTCCTTTCTTCCCTCTTCAACTATTTTAATGATTAAGCAAAAATAATATTTTTTTCCAGGGACTGATCCAGTTTATTTGTTATAAATGTCCACTTAATTTTTAATTTATGCTTTGATCAAAGGAGCAAATGGGGCTTCCCTGGTGGTGCAGTGGTTGAGAGTCCGCCTGCCGATGCAGGGGACACGGGTTCGTGCCCCGGTCCGGGAAGAGCCCACATGCCGCGGAGCGACTGGGCCCGTGAGCCATGGCCGCTGGGCCTGCGTGTCCGGAGCCTGTGCTCCGCAACGGGAGGGGCCACAACAGTGAGAGGCCCGTGTACCGCAAAAAAAAAAAAAAAAAAGAGCAAATGACTTCAGCGTACTCTAGGAAGCCCACTAGAAGTTTCCTGAAGGTCCACGGATGTATACATCATTTTGGAATACTTGCTCCCACCCCAAAAAGACATAAAGATATCAGGTTCAGGCAATGAGTGCCCAGCATCTTATTCAGAAGGTCTGAGTTGGGAGATGATGAAGCCCAGTAAGGGGGATGAGTCTAAATATCTGTGGTTCTATTTGTACAATTAACCTGTGTAATTTGTCTGTCAGTGACTACCATGTATGTACTCTGCATACCCATCTGTTTTCCTGTTTTGTTTTTTTTTTGTTCTTCCCAGTTGTTTGTTGGGCAGATGATCTGTGTATTTGTTTTTCTTGACAACTTAAGCATCTTCCTCAAAGCACTGTGGATTGAAGCTCAGTTGTGTTGGACATAGAAACTTGCCCCCGCCAGATAGTCACCAACTCACTCTTAAGCTGCTGGGCATCTGAGAGACATCACTATATGATATCTCTAAAACTGCTATCAGGGGTCAACAGGAAAGGGGCTTAGGCTTTGATTTTGAACGTGGGAACCAAGTTTGGCTTGCAGTATTTCCTTTTTGGGGGTCATCTTTTTATATTTACTGAGTCAATGTTCTTTGTGGTTGAGTCAAAGCAAGAATACTTTAACCCATGACAGTAACACTGGCGAATTTTTTATCTAGCTTGCAACTTATTTTAAGAACTTTTGAATAAAAAGATTTGTCTGTGAATTCACCATATACGTTGAGTGCCTGATGTACATAAGATACAACCCAGACACCAACATACTAGATGAGATACGATTTGCATATAAAGAGCTAAATGTGCCATAATCACAGTCGGTATTTATTAGTTTCGTAAGTACCAGGCACTGTGAGGTGGTGGGAACACCATCTAGGAGCCAGAAGAGTAGTAATAAAATCTGTCCTTGGTTAATTATAGTGGGGACAGAGAGCTAGGATAAATGGACTTTATAAGGAAGGGAAAGGAGAGAGTCAGTTAGCTCTCTGAGATTTTGGTATTTCCAACTCAAACATAAAATATAATTTATCACATGTAATTTGTTCTAGGAGTACCCAGTACGACGTCATGGTGAACTGCCTGTGTTTGCACCGTTACTGGCTGTACATGTGGGAAAGCTGAATGCCATCCTGCAGCTCAGTTTCCTCACCTGTTAAACTAAATGTAGTAGCTTCTGGTATTTAGTGCGCATTCAATAATTGTTAGCTATTTTGTTGTCCATAGAGTGGGACGTATTTTAAAAGATACTGACCACATGGTATGCTTTCCACAGTGATGTTTGATCAATTTATAATTGTCTAATCAGCTCAGTCAAAGTTGTGACGAGGAGCTTTTGCCAGAAGGTAGGTCAACACACTGCTTCCTTCATCCACAAAGAAGTGGCCCCGGAACTAAGCGAAGTGCTCCGCGGCTTAGTCAACGATGTTCTGGAGCAGGTTCCTCCCCTCCTTGTAGGCTGGGAAGAAGCAGTGCTTTGGCTCCAGCCCACAGTGGAATTTCCAGGGTCCGCACTTAGCATATTACTGATCTCTACATTGATTCAAAAGCAGGAAACTGAATTGAGTCTACAAGATGCACATCAGAGCACTTTTAGACCACCTGAGACCTTTGATTTTCTCTTGTAGGACAGACACGCAGAGGTTCTCCACGAGAAACAGAGAGAATGCACGTCACTTTATCTGTCCATGGCCAATCCCAGCCCCATGAGCCTGAGGGACTTACCCACCTCAGACACACCTCAGCCACGTGGCAGGAGGTTAAGCCATTCCATCAGCTCCCCCGAGCATTTCTAGCTGCTAAGCTCACTCTCAGTCAACCCATGAGGAAGATCAAATTGCTGGTAATTCCTTGTGGTCTGTATTATCTCTAGGGTAATATCAAATCACCTGATGCTCACTTGAAGCCACCACCAATATAGACCTGCAGCCTCACACGCTACTCGGGTTAAAAGCTGCCTCTTCAAAATGGAAGATGAGAGACTGGCAGCCTGTCACGCATGGTTCTTTACTGTCGCTTGAGGGCCATTTTTGGAGTTTTAGTGCAACAGGCATCTTTGCAAGGGAGGTAAATGAAAATTCAAAAGATCCATATGATTCTAAAGCCCTTAACATCTGAGTATGTACTCCGATTGCTTCTCTTTGTCACGGCTCCAGTGCAAGAAGCTTCTAGAACATCTCCATCTGGAGAGTTTTGTGTCCCAGAGGCTGACTCATGTTGAGGTCTGAAAGCCAGCCGTGAAGTCTGTTGTGCTTTCCATTTCTCCTTTACATAACTTGCCCCACTTCTTAGCAACTTCACCGGCAAGAACTACTTCCTTATGATGCAATCTGAAACTCCAACTCACCCATAGGTATAAATGACAATTTATAGAATTTACAAAAAGAACTTGCTTTTTCAAAAGCCCCTACAAGGAGTGGGTAAATGTGTCGCTAATGAAGGTATTATGTGTGTGTACCATCGCTATGCTTTGGGGAAAATCAGCTTTCCACGTGTCCCTAAAATCACTGTCCATCATTCTGAACCATAAGGTTGGCCCGACAACATACGTATCGAGACCTCTCAGCTAGACATCATGGGCACAGAGGAGACAAAAGGCAAATACCTCAACTAATTCACTCAGTGAGCACTTGCTCTGATTCCTACTGTATTAAGTTGACTAGCCATGCAAAAAATAGGATTAACTGTCCAATTAGGGACTCGTGATTTTTTTTTTAAACAATTGAGCTTGCCTGTACCAGGAAGTTATTAATAAAATAAGCAATTCAATTCAAAATAGACAGTAGTTAAGTTGAGAAATTCCATCTTTATGAAATCACATTTCAACTCACCTAAAAGCAATACCAGGCTTCCAGCTTTCAAAATAAATGAAGGCTCCTCAATAAATACCTAACACCCATAAAAATCTGAGCCAAGTGAGTGTTATTTCAGGCTGGTATTTATCCTGGGGGCAAAGTTTTATGGGAAGCATAAAAGAAACATATGTATGTTTCAATACATATCATATTTATTAAAATATTTTTAAGCATTTTTGTGGTTTTCTTGGCAACGTAGAAATTCATCCTTCAAGTAAATTAAGTTACAAACATATGAAAATGATATATACTTAGTTTATATTTCTTAGTAGTGAATATTCTCTTTTAACACTTCTTCTTCTTAATAAGTTGCTTCTTTTACTCTAATCTTAAAAGACCCACAACCTTTACCTTTATACTTTGGTTCCTTGGTGATGAATATTCACAGTGATCATATTAATGATCTCAATTAAGACTAAGTGAGGCAAAGTTTTCAGAAAGTTGAGCATGAGGCAGACCTTAGAGCCTCTGGTTTCCCCTCTTATAGATTCTTCTGAATCACAAGAAGGTTGGAAACTTCAACTCTTAGGGCCAAATTCTAACCTCTTCTTAGCTCTAATGCTCCATTGGCCAGCCAGACCCAGCTTGCATGATTTCAACAAAGTCTCTTCCCTTGCTTTGATTCAGATCTACACTTCTTTGAGGTACTCTTCTGCCAGCGCCCAAAGACAGATCTCGCCTCCCCACCACGCTCAGCTCTTGATTTTGCACTCGACACTGCTAGTTTTAATGAATGAGGCAGAAAACAAACACTTCTACAAGACTTTTCATATTAAGAAGAAAGGAGGCCAATGCCATTCAATCTTTCTGCTCACAGATGTCAATGTGGTATTCAAAATGTGTGCAGTTAAGCTCTATGTAAAACACTTGGACTTAAAACCACTACAGTATTTCTTCTAATTTTATAGGTCATGTTGATGATATTGTTGAAGAGAATCCATGGAATGGTTTAGATAATAAATGGCAGGTTATAGTTTTAACAGATGTTTGCATTTTATTAATAATTTTATACATTTAGCCACTTAACGTGAAAGAGCTGGCTTGAGTAGAATTCGAGTACATAGTTGAAAATGCTCTTGCTTTTGTAACTCTAGTAGAATTCATTTGTAACTTCCAGTCTCTAGGTATGTGGCTACCTGGGCATGCTATCCATTAAAATACTTCAAAACAAGCATTTGTCTTCCACACACTGTTTCCTAGAGCCTCAGAATATAGCATTTAAAAAAATAAAACACAGAGAATAGAGAAATATAACAAGGGTCAGCTTTTGTCATAAAGCTTATGAATTGTTTAGAGGTATCTTAAAAGGTAGCTCCAATTCACATATCAACATGCAAAAGTTCCAATTTCCAGTTTGTAGTTCTAGATCATTCCCTGTGTCTTATTTCCTTGGCTTAAAATCTTTTTGTTACTTTCCTTAAACCAGCTAGCTATTTCTGACTCTCACATGTTCTGAAAAATCCTTGTGCCCCTTCCTGATCCCTTGGAATAGTTTCTCACAGGAGCATTATATAGGTAGTTTGATGAATTTCAGAGAGGAGAAAACAGCTCATCTACCATTCAATCGTATTATTAACTCTTCATCATTGAGAATCTCCCTTACACTGGATGCTGGGGATGGTAGACTCTTGTAACTGCTTTCAGGAATATGGGAGATTGAGAAATGTTACATTGTGCATGGGGGCTGGCTAGCTGCCTCCCCAAATGAACACTGGAAATCTGTAAAATTGGACTGGGGGATTGGAACTGTAAAATACTAAACAGTAAAGAAACTGATAAGGTCATGATATAGCGTTGTACAGAAACCTCACTACCTTTGATCCTTGGAGATTTTTCTCTTTTTTTAAAAAAAAATTTAGGGAATTCCCTGGTGGTCCAGTGGTTAGGACTCTGCGCTTCCAATGCAGGGGGCACGGGTTCGAACCCTGGTTGGGGAACTAAGATACCGCAAACCATGTGGTGTAGACAAAAAAAAAACAATTATATTCACATAGTTCCTAGAGATGTGAGATGATCATATTGTAACTGACTCATACACTTTATTCTGATAAGACTTTCACCAAACTCTTCATCATGATTACTTATCATCAATTAGGGAGAGGTAAAAAATAATAGAGAAGACTAGATTGTAAGGCTAATGCCAAAGGAATAATACAAAGACAGTGCTCTAAGGACTCTGAAGAAAGCAAGTCTTTCTGGAGGTATGAAGGATTTGGCATTTGAACTGAGGTAGATAAAGCTTTAGTAGGAAAAATAGTAGAAGGTAATCCATTCTAGGGAGAGAAACCAGCATGAACATAGGCATGACAGAGGAAATTCAGTGGTATGAATTTTGGAAACAGTAACATGCAGCAGAAATAGATTTGACAATGGAGAACAATTTGAATCCCAATCCTACTGTGAACTTTAAGACTTTGAACGTGTTTTTATCTTGAGGTTTCATTTATAAATTTGATGTAATGTTACTTTATAGAGTTGTGAGGATTAAATAGAACAGCTTTTGCATACTACCTAGTTCACAATAAATGCTCAACAAAACAGCAATCCATTAAGAGATTTTTATGGAGGTCAATGATGATAATTTGAGAATTTGAAAAAAAAATATTTTTTTTTCCTAAGCACAGATTATTTCTTGAAACTAAAGGCATTTTCCCCAATGTTAAACTTCATAGAAAAAAATACTTAATTTAGGGATTAGTATAGCTATGATTAATCCCATATAATAAGTGGCTAATTGCATATCAAACTCCAAGAATCTAAGGATTTAAACTTCAGTGATACTATTAATATGGTGAACTTGGATTATATACTAATCAGTGCTGGAAGTGAGAAAGATAGTAAGAATTGTGTCTCTTATTCATTGAAGTAATAAATGAGAGATTGAGACAGTTCTTTTATGAAGTAGTCATAAAGTCAAATTTTGGAATCATAATTCATCGTTGTGGTTATTTAGTCTAACTCCCTCATTTTCCAACGAGGAATTTAAGGAACGTGTAGATTAAGACATTAAGGAATGCTGTCTAAATGTCATTCTGAAGAACAGTGGCAACCCTTGGGAAATGTTCATTGGCTCATGGCAAAATAAGAAGTGTTTTCATGGTGTGAGCTTTTTTATGAAGTTAAATTTATTTATGTACAATTTTCGTATTATTATTTTATGTTAACATGTCCACATTAAATAAGATAATAGTGAAGTAAATGATAGCTTTTTCTTTTCACTATCCTTATTAAGCAACACATAAAATAATCACTTGCTTGTCACCTTATTCCTTTTAAAAAACATTTAATAGTTCATGAAATCAAAATTCTGGGAACCATGGAGTTAAGCAACTTGAGGATTTTCTAGACTAATGAGTGATTAAATAGAGTCATAGCACAGGTCTCCTAGCTCAGTACTCTCTCCAAAACATCTCGAAGTAATTCTATTGCGAATCTCATTTATAGGATTCAGAAAAGTAAGTACAATCTTCCTGTGTTCTCTCCTCCTCACTGTTTAGCCATTCTCTTTCTTCACAAAATTTTCCCAAGTTAAGAAGAGTAAAAGAAAACTAATTTTAAAACTCTAAATGCATCAGTATTCCTACCTGATGGCTATTCTTAGAATGCTTTATAGAGCAAGCATTGAATGTAATGAAAAAATTTTAAATTATAATTATCTCTATTTTATATATCCTTTTCCCTCTGGATGACCTAAATGATAAGCCATGGACTTTTTTGGCCTAGTATGTTTCATGGACATGGAGTTTGAATATATATACATGTTACCACTTCACAAAAACAACATTTCTAATATACATAAAGAATAATGAATATGTTTGGTCCAAAATTTAGTTTCTCAGTTAATTGTTTGAAATGCAGAACTTATTTTTATAAAGAAATAATATGATCACTGGTAGTTTAGCTTTCAGGTTTGCTTACAAGAGCCCATTTTTAATCCATAATGTAGCTGGATCATATCATCCTAGCTCTTGGTCCTGAATAAAGGAAGGCATTGTTCATGAGAGGAAAACATCCAAAGCCCTCAGAAGTCAACAAAGGCAAAATTATAATTTCAAAACTTTTCAATTTCAAAGATTTACTCTATATATCATATTCTTTACGAAACATATAGTTTGCCTCTCTTTCCTTCAGCCCTATCATCGGGCTCCTTATGGAATGTGGTAATGAGGATGAGGTATGGATTGGAGCATCTATATTTGTATAGGAATGAGTCAATATGCCCCTTCTTCAGCGAGACAGGAGATGTCATCTTTACTTCTCACTCAAGGGTTATATTCCAGTTTGACAGAAGTCCCATGGTGATGGAACCCTGGGAGAAAGCCCATGGAGGAAGACAATAATCGCGGTCTTGGCTTCCTCAGCTCTCCCCCTCCCCTTTCTACTGGCACAGAGTCTCAGTCAATGACTGTCGTCACCACTCTAAGGTGTTGAAAGTAGCCCTCTCCCACCCCACCCCCCAAAATAGCACACTTTCCCTTGCCTTCTGATTCTCCCCTCACAGACTGTCTCTGGGAATTATTTTTCAAGGTAGGTTGTCAGTCCTCAGTCATTGCTGTTTCTGCTGCTGCATAGGGTTGGGACTGAAAGATTAGATCTTGCGTGGAGCAGAAAGGAGACATTACAACCGATGCCACAGGAATAAAAATGATTAGAGAAGACTGCTATGAACAATCACATGACACCAAATGGGGTAACAGAAATAGATAAATTTATCCAGAAGAAACAGATAAATTCTTAGAAATATACAATCTACCAAGACGGAATCATGAGGAAACAAAATCTGGCTGCTATATTTCTCCTGTAACTTATGATATGCTAATAGAGTATCCTCTGCCTTTCTAGCTTTGAGTGACATTATAAATGTGCATTCAATTGCCTTAACCTCAGGGGGTTCCTGGTATTAGGAAAATGTTGTATTTCAGTCAGTGTGAAAATTGATTATGAAGTAACCTAGGAATATTTTTTTGAAAATTAAAGAAATGGTTAACTTATGGTATTAAAAGTATATGAAAAAAACATGACCTTTAGCAGAAAATGTAATTTCATCAGATGTTAGGTACCCCTTCAAAATTTACGTAAAGCGGGCCTCCCTGGTGGTGCAGTGGTTGAGAGTCCGCCTGCTGATGCAGGGGACACGGGTTCGTGCCCTGGTCAGGGAAGATCCCACATGCCACGGAGCGGCTGGGCCCGTGAGCCATGGCCGCTGAACCTGCGCGTCTGGAGTCTGTGCTCCGCAACGGGAGAGGCCATAACAGTGAGAGGCGTGTGTACCGTAAAAAAAAATAAAATAAACAAAATTTACGTAAAGCAACAGATTCCAGTATGACCACTGAGCCAACTTTCCTTTTGACGTTTTTAAGATGCATTTTTATTTTCATAATGTGAAGTTTAAACAGCTAGAACAGTTTATAGACAAGAAATGTTTGAGGCAAGAGAAAGCTTTGAACACAGATGAAATCTGCCTCTATGAGTAGAAAATGCTTTCATAGTCATACATCTCTATAGAGAATGGAGAGGCGTAGACCAAGTCTGTGAATTTGTAACGAAGTATGAAGCTGGCCAATTAAGTCAGGCTTATGCTCTTGTTCTACAAATCCCAGGTCACTAAAGTATAATTCACTTGAAAAGTTTAGTCATGGTACAAGTTTGTGTACCAGTTTCATGAGTATTTTGTGTTAGAGTGTTATCTGAGGACTTACAAAGATCAGAGATCTGCTCTATCTGGAGACAACAAGGAGGTGACTCAAAAACCTGCAAAAGAGGAAAACAAGTTGCTCTCCGAGAGTGAGATGGCTTCTAGCCTAACAGACTGCAACAGAAATAAGCTGTCAACCATAGTATATAAGTTTTGATAACAAGAAGAAGAGAAGATTTTCAATGAAAACATAGAAAATCAAGAATCAGATAAGCACATATGATTGGATTGTTTTTTTAATATTGAGCTTCATGAGCTGTTTATATATTTTGGAGATTAATCCTTTGTCCATTAATTCGTTTGCAAATATTTTCTCCCATTCTGAGGGTTGTCTTTTCATCTTGTTTATAGTTTCCTTTGCTGTGCAAAAGCTTTGAAGTTTCATTAGGTCCCATTTGTTTATTTTTGTTTTTATTTCCGTTACTCTAGGAGGTGGGTCAAAAAAGATATTGCTGTGATTTATGTCAAAGAGTGTTCTTCCCATGTTTTCCTCTAAGAGTTTTATAGTGTCCAGTCTTACTTTTAGGTCTTTAATCTATTTTGAGTTTGTTTTTGTGTATGGTGTTAGGAAGTGTTCTAATTTCATCCTTTTACATGTAGCTGTCCAGTTTTCTTAGCACCGCTTATTGAAGAGGCAGTCTTTTCTCCATTGTATATCCTTGCCTCCTTTGTAATAGATTAGTTGACCATAGGTGCGTGGGTTTACCTCTAGGCTTTCTATCATGTTCCATTAATCTATATTTCTGTTTTTGTGCCAGTACCATATTGTTTTGATTACTGTAGCTTTGTAGTATAGTCTGAAGTCAGGGAGTCTGATTCCTCCAGCTCCATATTTTCCCCTCAAGATTGCTTTGGCTGTTCAGGGTCTTTTGTGTCTCCATACAAATTGTAAAATTTTTTGTTCTAGTTCTGTAAAAAATGCCATTGGTAATTTGACAGGGATTACATTGAATCTGTCAATTGCTTTGGGTAGTATAGTCACTTTCACAATATTGATTCTTCCAATTTAAGAACATGGCATATCTCTCCATCTGTTTGTGTCATCTTTGATTTCTTTCATCAGTGTCTTATAGTTTTCTATTGTTTTCTGCATACAGGTCTTTTATCTCCGTAGGTAAGTTTATTCCTAGGTATTTTATTCTTTCTGTTGCAATGGTGAATGGGATTGTTTCCTTAAATTCTCTTTCTGATTTTTCGTTGTTAGTGCATAGAAATGCAAGAGATCTCTGTGCATTAATTTTGTATCCTGCTACTTTACCAAATTCATTGTTAGCTCTAGTACTTTTCTGGTGGCATCTTTAGGATTTTCTACGTATAGTATCATGTCCTCTGCAAACAGTGACAGTTTTATTTCTTCTTTTCCAATTTGTATTCTTTTTATTTCTTTTTCTTCTCTGATTGCGTGGCTAGGACTTCCAAAACTATGTTGAATAATAGTGGTGAGAGTGGACATCCTTGTTTTGTTCCTGATCTTAGAGGAGATGCTTTCAGCTTTTCACCATTGAAAAAGATGTTTGCTGTGGGTTTGTCATATTTTCACCATTGAGAATGATGTTTGCTGTGGGTTTGCCATATGTGACCTTTATTATGTTGAGGTAGGTTCCCTCTATGCCCACTTTTTGGAGAGTTTTTATCATAAATGGGTGTCGGATTTTGTCAAAAGCTTTTTCTGTATCTATTGAGATGATCATATGGTTTTTATTCTTCAATTCGTTAATATGGTGTATCACACTGATTGATTTGCATATACTGAAGAATCCTTGCATCCTGGGATAAATCCCACTTGATCATGGTGTATGATCCTTTTAATGTGTTGTTAGATTCTGTTTGCTAGTATTTTGTTGAGGAGTTTTGCATCTATATTTATCAGTGATATTGGTCTGCAATTTTCTTTTTTTGTAGTATCTTTGTCTGGTTTTGGTATCAGGGTGATGGTGACCTCATAGAATGAGTTTGGGAGTATTCCTCCCTCTGCAATTTTTTGGAAGAGTTTGAGAAGGATTGGTGTTAGCTCTTCTCTAAATGTTTGATAGAATTCCCCTGTGAGGCCATCTGGTCCTGGACTTTTATTTGTTGGAAGATTTTTAATCAGTTTCAGTCTCAGTGCTTGTGATTGGTCTGTTCATTTTCTATTTCTTCCTGGTTCAGTCTTGGGAGGCTATACCTCCCCAAGAAGTTGTCAATTTCTTCCAGATTGTCCATTTTATTGACATAGAGTTACTTGTAGTAGTCTCTTATGATGCTTTGTATTTTTGCAGCGTCTGTTGTAACTTCTCCTTTTTCATTTCTAATTTTATTGATTTGAGTCCTCTCCCTCTTTTTGATGATGAGTCTGGCTAAAGGTTTATCAATTTTGTTTATCTTCTCAAAGAACCAGTTTTAGTTTTATTGATCTTTGCTATTGTTTTCTTTGTTTCTATTTCATTTATTTCTGCTCTGATCTTTATTATTTCTTTCCTTCTACTAACTTTGGGTTTTGTTTGTTCTTTCTCTAGTTCCTGTAGGTGTAAGGTTAGATTGTTTTTTTGAGATTTTTCTTGTTTCTTGAGGTAGGATTGTATTGCTATAAACTTCCCTCTTAGAACTGCTCTTGCTGCATTCCATAGCAGATAAGCAAATATGGAGAACACCTAGACAAACCTTTTCTTGAGAGAGTAACCTGCCCATCTGATGCTGGTTTTCACTATTGTAAAAACATAGGCATTCAACTAAAGTGTTTAGCTAAATTTAGCATTCATCAAACTAAATTTAGCATTCATCAAAATCACATGCAAATGTTGTCAAAATACAGATTGCTGGGCCCCACCACCAGAGTTCCTGATTCAGTGGGTATGGAGTGAGGTTTGAGAATTTACATTTTCTGCCATTTCCCAGGTGAGGTGGATGCTTTTAGTCCTAGAACTGCACTTGAAAAACCATTGCATTCAGCCAACAGAAACTGCTGCCATTAAACATTGAAACCAAATGAATATCTCTCAACCTGTTTCTTCCTTGTTCTCTGTGAACTTGAATATATCTTGCCTAGAAGGATAAAAATATGCTAAACTGGTCAATGTAAGTCTTCATTCAGCATTTATGTTTAGCTTTGTAAATCAATAATTTGGTTTTCTGAATTTATACAGTCTTCTGTGAACAGAAGCATATCTAAGTTTCATTTTGTCTTGATTTACACAATTTGTTGGGGGAAGATCCTTTAAGGAAAAGAATTTCAAATTTTGAATGAACTCTTTGGTATCAAGGTGAGTACTTATCTAGAAAATAAATCACAACGATTGGGATTGAAGAATGAAGAATGAAGAATGAAGAATGAAGAATCTAGATTCTGTCTCTGTACAGTGGAATCTCTTCTTTTCCACTAGTTACACACCTGTGCTGGGCAGCATAGCACAAGATCACATGGGGATATGACCTCTGGTCCTGCACTTTCATGATGAAGCTATGTGATTCCATGCAAGTAGTGGCTAGAATATCACTAGAAGTTTTTCCTAGTTAGACGGCTAACAATAACAACACAGAAGTGATGACAAGCCACTAAATATAAGCCACTCTATCCAAACTAATTTTATCCCAACTCAGCTGTTCCTTAACAGGATCCTACAAATGTCTGGACCATTTCAATGCCACTCCAATGCCACTGGGGAAGTTTAAATGGAAGAGACAGCAATCTTAACCAATTGTAACTAAAAGAGTCTATTTTCGTCAGTTTTACTAAGATGTTTGTCATGTGAACCCATTATTAGACTCCCTCCCATGGGCTTAGAAGGATCCATGTTACTTAGGGATCCTGAAGCTTGAACTTGTTTATACTTATAGCTACTCCATGGGGAGAAAGAGAAGGAATGTCAGAGTCTGATCAGACGTAGATCCCCAAGTATTTCCAATTGCTGAGTTAACAGAGCTGAGGGCTGGTGATTAGTCAACATGGATTCCATGAGATAATGGCCATGTTTGCAGCTCATCAGGAGCACACCTTGCGTCACCAAGCACCACATGCCTAGATCTGTAGAAATTCCACCAGCCTTTGACATTAGTAAGTGGGACATGCTCCACTTTCCCCCTTTTCTTCCACACCTGTTGGTTTTCTCCTTGGGAGGTGTGCAAGGAAGTGATAGGGAGGAACATGAAGTTACCACGAATGTGAAAGGTAGCTTTTGAAAGTGAGCCCCATGGCAACCAGAAGGTCAGAAGAAAGGCAAGCAGTGGAGTGGACTACCTGGGTCTAGATTTCTGCTTTTCACCAGCTGTGAGACATTGGCCTTGTTATGAATACGTCTCTAGTTGAAATAGAAATAATAACGGCACCTCCCTCGTAGGGCTGTCACAAGGACTAAAGGAGTTAATACAGTATATGTAAAGCATGTAGAAGAGTGCCTGGCACGCAGTAACCACTCAATAAAAGTTAGCTCTTATTATTTGGAAAGTAAAAGGCATTTTAAAATGTGATTTCCAAAGCAGTAGCAGAGATTTTTGGATTTATTTCCACTCTCCTCTTTTAATACTAAAATTAGCACCCTTCCAAGTCCAGTTCCTGGGCAACTGCTGTTGCTATTCTGGGCCATCTGTGATCTTCAATAGCACCAAGCTTGGCGTTCCAATCCACAGCTAGATCACGTCACAACTCCTAGTGATCTGTTGTCTGTTTATTTGCAGGAGTGGTCACAATTTGGTCTTTTTTTGTATAAATTGTCTACTTAGCTCTTAAAACTCTGCAGTCGTCTACTGGGGCACCAGCATTTGGATGGGTGTTCTAACACTACATTTTCTCTTCATTACAAGTCCTAAAAATAGGGTGCAACTGACTAATGTTTTCAGCCTTCACAGCAAGATTTGGTTTGTCAGGAAATGGTGTGGGAGTAGTTCTCATATGCACTGAAGGTGCAAAGTGCAAAACAAAAATAACTCAACAAGAGTTTAACAGCCCTTCTTGATGTACGTTATTTACAAAGGCCACAATCTGGAGCTCCAGGCAGAGCCTTAGGAAGCTCGGGAGACCCTTCTGGAACAGGAAAAATGCCAATATAGATTACACAAAAGGGAACATGGGATGAAGAAAGACAAGGTTTAATCTGCTATCTCTTCTGTCTTCATCAGTATTCATGTCTACTCAGGCATCACAGGACTGAGTTTAGTCAAACTTGGAAGAACTCTTCAATAACATAATGCATAAAAACATATGGAGAAACTGCTAAACCATTGCTGCTTTCATTTTCATATGTAAAAATTTCCCCATCCACTCGAGTGGGTGACTACTTTTCTTTCAGCTGTCTTATTTTCTTGTATGAAACAAGACATATTGCATTAGTAAATCTTAATTGCGTTTTCACTTTCTGTGGTTTTAGAATGTTTGGTAGCAAATATTTTGCAAACACTGAGATGCTTCAGAATCAATCCCTACCCTTCAAAAGAAATTCTAAGTATTGGCAGAAGGCAGGAGAAAAACAGTTGTATTCATTAATATCACTACAACAAAGAAAAACATGCCATGATGCTTGGTGTATTCTTTATTCCAGCTTTAATGAACATCACATTCTTGCTTAGGCTAAAAGTCTCAGATGCACATAATTAAGTAATTTTGCTGCATTTTTTAAAAATCAAAAAAATGTTGTTGTCCAGCTTGCTGTTATTCTTTCCACTACCAACTTAGAAGAAAATTCTTGGGCCTCTCAATGCATTGAGGATGAATTCTTTATTTTCATGCCAAGGAAATATTGTCACAAACACTTTGTTCAGGCAAAAGAAGATTTAGAATAGCTTTGCTTTATCACAGTTTGCAATGTACTTTTGGAGTTAATAGACTCACACAAATGAAATAACCAAAGACATTTCCCCCTTTGAATTTTTTTGAGTTACTTTCTCATCAAAAGTTTTTCAGTTTTACAGTACGGAAAACTTTCCCTTTGTACTTAAAAATCAGAGAGAGAAAAACACACTATTATATTTGAGAAGCAAAGAAGATGATGGATTAAAGCAGATGTAGAGTGTTTGCAGTTATATAAGACTATTAGGGACCCCGCTTGCTCTGGTTTTTGTAATTTGTCCATGTCCTACTTTATATAACTCAATCCGTTGTGAGCCAGACATGAAATAAGCTAATACAGTATTCCATATTTCACTTTGTCAGCAAATTAAAAAAAGTGTAGAACAAACACAATAGTCATCATGGTTCTTGAATAGAGAACGAAGCATTTTTCAAATCCCAGGGAACTTTAAGAGACAGAAGGTTAAGGAGATTTTTTTTTTTTTTTTACAGTGAGCAGATGTGTTTGTTATTGTTGATGGACAAGCTTATCCATTTACTTCAATTAATAACAAGAGTGAGCACATCAATACGTGAGCTTGTCCTGATGCCTTGATTTTTTTCCAATTTGACAGGTAATAGTGGGGCTGGGAAAATGTCACAACAATTTAGTCCTGCCTCACTGGCTTTAACTACTTCGATGACAATGGAAGTGCATCTTGCTAAGATTTCTTATGATTCATAATAATGCTGCATTCGTTGGCTCTTACAAAGGGTTTAAAATCTCTGACAATTAATGGTTGAAAATCATTCCTTTCATGGGCTATTCATTTGGGCACTAAGTAAAATCAAGTTAAAATATTTATGAACAGTATGAAAATGTGGAAACTTTCTTTAGGAACCTGTCTTTTCACATTGAGTCATAAATGAAATCAACTCTGTTTGACAAAAAAAGGCCATTTTACCACACGGCCGAGACACTAACCTCCTCTCCTGTTCTGAAAGATCTTGTCTACAATCTAACAGACTTTGTCAGAGAAACCCTAGTGATTTTTAAAAGCCCAAAATTTAGCATATGAGAGCAAATTATGCTTCCAACACACTTGACAATGGGTTTCAAAATCTAACAATTTGCTTCAGTGCTCACTGACCCAGTACATAAATGCTTTCCTTTTAACATTGAAGCTTGAATGATTAATACCTGTACAGGAGGGGAGGGAAAAGTTAGCAATTTATTTTTTAGGGCAAAAAATAAAAGCCCATTTATACTATTCTGGGGGAAATGGCGTTGGTGTAGGTGGCAGCCTTAACAGTCCGTAAAGGTGTGCGTATCTCAGAGAATGCTTGGAGTGGACACATCCCAGCTTCTGCAGTGCCAGAACAGCATTATGCTCATCCTTGTGCTTCCAGCACCAGCACAATCCTTCTCACACACAAAGAACTCGGCAAATGTTTTTTGTCAAGCAACATTCTTCTAGACCACACCCTAGAGTAGAGGGAACCAAGTGTCTTAAAAATAGATGTACAAAGCTTAAACTCGGCTGGAATCACGGAGGACAACCTTACTAATATCTCCCTAAAACTTATCTTCTCCCCACGCCCCACTTCATTCTATACATAATCTCCTTTGGGAGGGTCTTCCTAACACTGAGCATCTCCAAAATGAACCATGTATTTTCTCCTCTCTTTGACCAGAGCACCTGTAGATCACTTTAACATGGCACTTATTATTTTATATCTTAACAGGTTTTCTTTGTCTTTGAAACCACATTTGAGATGTGCGGATATTTTTTTCTTATTTGTTATAAAATCATTTGATTCTGGAAACTAGCATATCTCTATTGCTGAGTAAATGCTCAATAAATGTTTGAATTGCATTGAATTGCTCTGATCCTTTGGACAATCCTATTACAGAAGGCCTACCAACTACTTACAAGGAGACAGGACAAAATAGAGCAAAAGCAAATGTTAAGGGTTGAATTGTGTTCCCCTCGCCCCAAACTTATATGTCGATGTCCTAACACCTAGTATTTCAGAATGTGACCTTATTTGTAGATAGAGTCTTTACAGGGGTAACCAAGTTAAAATGAACTCATTAAAGTGGGACCTAGTCCAGTATGATTGGTGCTCTTGTGAGAAGAGAAAAATTGGACACAGACAAGCACAGAGGGAAGATAAAGTGAAGACCCAGTGAGAAGGCCATCTCCAAACCAAAGAGAGAGGTCTGGAATAGAATTTCCCATCACAGCCCTCAGAGGAAACCCATCTTTCAACTCCTTGATCTGAGACCCCTAGCCTCCAGAACTATGATACAATAAATTTCTATTGTTTAAACCACCCAGTTTGTGGTCCTTTGTTACAGCAGTCCTTGCAAACTAACACAAGTATCCAGTTTTCTTTGCCCATTAAAAAGAAAAGCTAGACAGAAAGTAGTTTGTAACGGCATTGTGACATTGTTGGGGAAGGTTGGTAATATAAAAACTCATATGTGACCTCTACAGAATAACATAGAAAAGCTTGCATTCTTTTCTCCTATAGAAAAACATTATCTTCATGCTATTACTATCTTGCACTAACTCAGTGTTCAAACGCTTTGTGTAATATGAAATGGATCTTCGAGTAGGATGGGAAATTACATTTGCCATAATAAATCAGCCTGTTCTGCAAAATAGATGATTAAAAATGCCTTCATTTGATTACCTGGGTGAAAATATAAATGGAAAATAACAATTCTAAATGTAGTGTAAGTGTTGATAACGTGATGACTAGAGGAACTGTATTCATTCCTAACATTAATAAATTTTTAAGTTTTATTAATGCCTACAATAATACAGTTTTGCTATAATAACCATAATTTACTTAGGCTTATCAACACAATTACTATAGGTTAAACTAAAGGGTCTGCTATTTTTTTTTTTTTTTCCGGTACGCGGGCCTCTCACCATTGTGGCCTCTCCCATTGCGGAGCACAGGCTCCGGATGCGCAGGCTCAGCGGCCATGGCTCACGGGCCTAGCCGCTCCGCGGCATGTGGGATCTTCCCGGACCGGGGCACGAACCTGTGTCCCCTGCATCAGCAGGCGGACTCTCAACCACTGTGCCACCAGGAAGCCCGGGTCTGCTATTTTGTGAAATGAAAATAGAGACAAAGAAACAAAGAGAGGTATGTTTACTGAGATGGTTTATAAAGTGGGGTTGGAAAAACAAAGTACCCAAAATTGCTTATTTTTAAATTATTCCTTTAAAGAAATTGAGATCATATACTTGAAAAGGCAAGGTTAGACTTTGACCAGTTATATAGTTTTGTTCTTCAAGGTTTTAACTTGATTCCTGCCTCAGAGAGTTAAAAGTTGTTTTCTTTCAGACAAAATACTGCTCCCATTCTATGGAAAAAGAAACACAAGAGTAAGAAAATACAGAAAGTTGTATTGTGAGCACAATAGATTCTTGACTTTAAAATAGCTCATACAAACCTACAATAATAACCAAAAGAATCACTAGTATCCAGATCATATTTCACTAAGAGAAAAATCCCTGAACTGTAAACCCTCGTCTACATTACCAAATAAGAACCCGATATGCCAATAAGTGCTTTTCTATCATTTATTACAGTTGTTTTCTTGCTGCTAGATAAGCCATTACTTCAAAACATAAAATAGAAAAATTAAAGACCATTAAGAAAGACCTCTGTGAAGAGTTATAACAGCAAGAGATTTAAATGTAAAAATATAGAAAGCATTCATTTAATGAAAAAGGAAAATAATAAAACCTTGTGTTATCTAGATTTCTGTCTCCAAAATCACATTCTCAGTAATTCAGCAAATAATTATTGACCATTAAATTATTTTACTATGTCTTTGTTCATATATTGTGTTTACATAGGTATGAAAATATACTACATAAACTCTTATTTTATTCTGAAATGGATCCAAATTCCTGTTTTCATTTCTTACCATAAATACATCTTTCCTTAAATATAAGGACTATTTCAAGCCACTTTTGCATATTTCAGAAGTCAATCTAAATCTGTATTGAATAAATAAATAATGAATTATTCCTCTCTTTCATAATTTAATTCTAAATAAAGGATAAGAGAAATGCAAGAAAATAATTTGAAGAGAGTGTACAGTCTGCCCTCATTAACAGTTTCCTTTAAGACCTTTCCAAATCTGCCTCAAGTGATTTTTCTTGCCTAAGCCTCCATGTCTGTAAAGAGCATGGTAACACTACCCTGCAAAGACCATTGGTTAAACTAATGGCAGTTGTAATCATTGAATAGACAGTGACTTCAGAAAGAGTTCAACAAGATACCATCAATGTTTATTTTCTCCTCTTCCTTTTGTTACACCTATATCTCCACTACACCTCAGCATTGGATCAGTCCAAACATTGTCATTTCTTCACTCCTACACCTGGACTGATGGAAATGAACCACAGGGCCATGTAAACAGGAGACTCTGACTTCAGCCTTCATACTGCTAGGAACTCTTTCTAAAGAGTTCTTTATCAGCTATGTCTTCTCTTCTTCTATGGTTTTCCAAGCCTATGCTTCTCTTCTCAAAACTATCCTTTCCTCTATCCCCCACTCTCAGAAGAAGATCTCCCTTCTACATCCATGAGAAAAATCAAGACCTTCAGGCAATAAGTTTGAATTTCGTTACCCAGGATAAACAGAAATCCTAACCCCTTATTACTACTCATGTACTTTACTCCATCATCTATTCTTTCTTCTCTTCCTTCAATCTCTATTTCTATCAAGTGTAAATATGCTTAATCTCTCTTATTTCAAAAGTAATTGCAGAGACTTTCATTCTGTCAAGATAGAGTAACCCCATCCTTCCCAGGTAGAGTGAAAGTAAAAGTATGGAGAAAGATAATCATAAAAATATTAATTTTTTTAAAAGCAGGAGTAGTTAAATCAATATTAAATAAAGTGGACCTCAGAACAAAGAAAATTACTAGAGATAAAGAGGGATATTACCTAATGATAAAAGTATCAATCTGCCAGGAAGACAAAAACCCCCATAATTTATATGCATCAAATACAGAACCTCAAATTATATTAAGCAAAAAACTGAGATGATTGAAGGGAGAAATAGATCCAAAGTTATGGTTGGAGAAATCAACACTCCTCTCTCAACAACTGATGGAACTAATGGGCAGAAAATGAGCAAAGCTATAAAAGGTCTGAACAGCAAAAATTAGCAAGACCCAGTTGGCACATATAAAACTCTCCACCCTACAACAGCAGAAAACAAATTTTTTCAAACTTCCATAGAACATTCTCCAAAATAGAACATAACCTTGGCCATAAAATAAGTTCAATAAATCAAAAATAATGAAAATCATACAGAGTATGTTCTCTGACCATCATGGAATAAAACTCTAAATCAGTAACAGAAAGACAACAGGAAAATCTCCAAACAGTTGGAAAATAAACAGCAAACCTGTAAATAATCCATGGGTCAAAGAGACAATCTCAGAGGAAGTTTTAAAAATAAGTAGAATTAAATGAAAATAAAAATACAACATATCAAAATAAGTGTTACACAGCTGAAACAGTGGTAAGGGAAACACTTGTAGCACTCAATGCTTATTTAGAAAACTGGAAAAGTCTCAAAATAAAAATCTTAGTTCTGACCTCAAGAAACTAGAAAGAGTAGAGCACAAAATAAGCCCAAGGCAAGAAGAAGGAAGGAAATAAAAGCAGAAATCAATGAAATTGATAACAGGAGCAATACAGAATAGTAATGGAACAAAAAAATGGTTTCTTAAAAAAATCAATAAAATCAATAAATGGCTAGCAAGATTGACAAAAACAAAAAGACAGAATGCATGAAACATCAATATGAAATACTGGATATCACTACAGATTCTGCAGTTCTTAAAAGAACAATAAGCGAATACAATGAGAAACTTTACGCTCACAAGCTTAACAACTTATAAGAAATGGACCAATTTCTTGAGAAGTGCAACCTTTAAATACTCAGCCAACTGACAATAGAGAACCTGCACAGTCTTATAAGCATTAAAAGAAAAATTGAATGTATAGTGAAAACTCTCAAAAAGGATACCTCCATGTTTGGATGGTTTCCCTGGAGAATTCTACTAGTATTTAAAAACTTTTATACAACCTCTCCTATAAAATAGAAGGGAACACTCCTCAACTCATTTAATGAGACCAGTATTACCCAGCTAACAAGACCAGACAAATAACAGCACAAAAAGGCAAAAAACTGAAGACCAATATCTCTTATGAACTCAGACCCAAAAATACTAAACACAGTATTAGCAAATCCAGTCCAGCAATGTGTAACAATAATTATACACCAAGACCAAATGGGATTTATTCCAGGTATGCAGGCTGGTTCAATAATCAGATGTTAATCAATGTAGTTCACTGCATCAATATACTTAAGAAGAAAAACCATATAATCATATCAGTTGACACAGAAAATACATTTGACAAAATTAAATTCCCATTTGTGATTTTTAAAAAGCAAAACTTTCAGTGAACTAAGAATAGAGGGGACCTTGCCCAATTTTGATAAACATATTTATGAGACACCTACAGCTAACATGGTACTTGGTCAAAGATGAAATTCATTCTCTCTGTGATTGGGAACAAGGTAAGGATGTACACTCTTGCCAATCTTATTCAACATATTACTGGAAGTTCAAACCAGTAATAAAGGAAGAAAAATTAATGAACGACATGTAGATTAGAAAGGGGAAAAAAATTGTCCCTTTTTGCCAGTGACATGACTGTCTACATAGAAAATCTCAAAGAATCTACCCCAAAAACCTTCATGGAAATAATATCTTAGCTCAGCTAGATTTCAGGATACAGGATCAACACATGAAAATCAGTTGGATTTCTGTATACTAATAATAAGCATATGTAAATCAAAATTTAAAAATAAATACCATTTCAATCATTCAAAAGAAAATAAAATACTCAGATATAAACTTAGCAAAACACATACAAGGAGCTGTATGTTGACAATTACAAACTACAGATGCAAGAAATCCAAGAACCTAATTTAACGGAGAGACTTACCATGCTCACGCTTAGAAGACTCAGTACTAAAGACGTTAATTTTCTCCCCAAATTTACCTATACGTTTAACTTAATTCCTATCAAAATTCCAGCAAGGGTTTTGGTAGATATAGACAATTTTATTTTTTAATTTATGTGGAAATGCAAGGACCTAGAATACATAAAATAGTCTTGGGGAAAAAAAGGGAGAAATTATTCTAGCCAATATTAAAGCTGTATAGCTATAGTTATCAATCAAGTTTGATGCTGGCCTAAGAATACACACAGGTTCTGGAGACCCAAGAAATAGACCTGCCAAATATTTCCAGTAGATTTTTTGACAAAAGTGAAAAAGCACTTCAGTGGAGGAAGTACAGACTTCAACAAATGGTACTGGAGCAATTGGACATTCATAGGTTAAAAAATGAATCTCAACCTCCACCTCACGCCTTTTACAAAAATTAATTCAAAATGCATCAAAGACTTAAATGTAGAAGTATAAAATATTCAGAAAAAAAAGGAAAATCTTTGTGATCTAGGGCTAAGAAAAGAGTTCTTAGACTCCATGATAGAGAGTTCTTTATCATGATTCATAAAAGGAATATTTCATAAATTAGACTTCATCAAAATTAAAAACTTTTGTTTTTTAAAATACCCTGATAAGAGGATGAAAAAAAGCTACAGACTGGGACACAGTATTTCCAAGCCATATACCTCACAAAGGACTAGTATCTAGAATACATAAATGTTCAATGTTCAATAGTAAGAGAAAAAACACAATTACAAAATGGGCAAAAGTCATGAGAGCCATTTACTAAAGAGGACATACAGGTGTCAAAAAAACACATGAAAAACGTTCATTATCATTCACCATTAGAGAAATGCAAATTGACCACAATATATCATTACACACCTATCTAAATGGTTAATAAAAATATAGAGACACCAGCAAAAGTTGGCAAGGATGCAGAGAATTAACATATAATGCATATATTACTAGTAGGAATATAAAATGGTACAGCCACTCTGGTAAACAGCTGGTGGTTTCTTGTAAAACTAAATATGCAGCTATCACGTGACCCAGAAGTTTCATTCTGGGACATTTATCCCATAGAAATGAAAAATGTAAGTTCACACAAAAACCTGTACGTGAATGTTAATAGCAGCTTAATTTGTAATAGCCAAAAACTAAAAAAACACAGGTGTCCTTCAAAGGAAAAATGGTTATACCAGCTGTGGTAGAGTCAAAGAAATACTAATCAGTAATGAAAAACAATGAAGTATCTATACACCTAAAAGCTTGATGAATCTCCAGAGAGTTATGCTGAGTGGAAAAAACCAATTCCAAAGATCTCGTACCGTAGGATACTACTTATGTTTTTGAAATAACAAAATTGTAGAAACGGTTAACAGACTAGTTGTTAGGAGTGGGGGGTGTGGAAATTAGGTGTGATGGGTCTTCAAGGGCAACATAAGTGATCCTTGTTCTGATGGGACTGTAATGTATCTTGACCATGTCAAAGATACATTACATACTACAATGTAATATACTATGACCACCAGGTTTGCAAGATGTCTCCACTGGGGAACTGGGTAAAAAGTACACAGGATATCTCTGTTTTCTTAATTATAATTGCATGTGAACGTAAAAATAAAAAGTTTGGTTAAAAATTTAGATTGTAAAAGCTCATCTTCATTGATCTTATATTTCCCTCTAGATGCTATATTGAGTGTACATTTATTGGTACTACTGCCTCTATGCCCGTTCATCCCTTGCCACATAGTTCTTAAGCTAACTCATTGAAATTACCCTCACTAACATTACCAGAGGCCTCCATATGGTCAAAATCAAAAGACACTCATCAGACTGTATACTCCTGGGCCCTTTCACTGCATTACTGACCACTCCCATTACCTTAGACCAACTTGTGAAATGCCTGGCTGCGGGGTCCTTCCCCGAGAGCTTTAATCCAACACCCTAGAAAACAGGTCTCCACTGGCTTCATCCCACCCCTGGGCTGGCACCCACCTGAACACTCTCAGATCACATCTTCAAAACCATTGGCCCTCAAATTACACATCTGTCATTGGAGGTGGTCTGTCCGTATGATCTCAAAGAAACTTACCGTCTCAATGTAGTATAGTCATATATAATGGTGGCAGGAAGTAAATATGTAACAAATCGGTTAACACGTTTTCATTCAATATTGAATTGTTATTATGTCTATGTCTGCCTGGCATTATTCATATAAATATACATAATTTTATTTATTTAAAAGGCTATAAATCATTTGTGATTATCTTATGAATTATATTAGCTAAATATAGCACATCACATGTCTAAATGAATCACACTTGGGAGATCTAAGGAAAAATTTTATCTTGAAGATTGCTCTGTGGGTACTTTTTAAAATTATTTACTCTTTGTTTCAGATCTCATTTATTAAATTGAAAAATAAACATGTTATTTTTGCAAAATTTGTTTGCCATTTTGCACTATTTCCCACACATAATTATATCTGAATTGATTTTTTTAAAATAAATTTATTTATTTATTTATGGCTGCGTTGGGTCTTCATTGCTATGTGCGGGCTTTTCTCTAGTTGTGGTGAGCGGGAGCTACTCACCATTGCGGTGCACGGGCTTCTCATTGCTGTGGCTTCTCTTGTTGCAGAGCACGGGCTCTAGGTGCACAGGCTTCAGTAGTTGTGGCTTGCGGGCTCTAGAGCGCAGGCTCAGTAGTTGTGGCACACAGGCTTAGTTCCTCCGCGGCATGTGGGATCTTCCCAGACCAGGGCTCGAAGCCGTGTCCCCTGCATTGGCAGACAGATTCTCAACCACTGTGCCACCAGGGAAGCCCCTGAATTGATTTTTATCTTACCCATTAAAACACATGTAGAAGAAATGCTGATTGCCAAATACTGATGCTGTATTTCTCTAATGAATTTTGATGCAGGAATAAAAGTGAAAAAAATAGTTTTTCAAAGGAAATTTTGATAACTGTTGAAAAATATATAACCAGAAAAATCAATTTGTAATGAATGTGACTATATAAAGAAGCAAAATATTTTCATTTTATTATAAAGGAATTCATCATATTCTGATATCAATAAAACTTATGAGACCTAGATCTTAAAATAAGGCTATTTTTTCTAAGAATATTATTTACTTTGAATAAAAATAACTGTGCTTTATTCTCTGGGGTACTTCAGGAAAATTATTTTGTATAGAAAATTGATTAACACAATAAAGAAATATTTTAACTCTGATTTTTATGTAAACTTAATAATAGTGTGGCAAATTGTAGTTTAAGTGGAAAAGCAGAGGAAAATAAAATAAAACCATTCTTTTAAAAAATATTTTGCTATAGTTCCACCTAAGGTAAAACATTAATTCCATGGCAGAATGAAAAGAGGCTAAGAATGTAGAGTGATAAAAACCCACTTAATTTTATAGGCCTTAAGCTTTGCCAAATTAAATCAGGCTCATTCATTTTAAGTGACTTCTTATTGCTAAGTAATACTTGTAAGAATGTAAAAGCCAGAGAAATTTAACATTTAGTCCTGCATTTAATTTCCCATTCATGAGCATATTTTCTTTTATTTGCAAGGTAGGTAAGAGGTTAAAAAAAAAAAAAAAGGAAACAAGTAAGAAGAGACATAGAAATGAAAAATTGAGAGATATGTTCTTATAGCAAAAGACTGACTTTATAGGCAATAAGCCTAAGAGTTAGTGAGAAGCAATGAAAAGATGCATAATTCTGGAACTATGCTGAGGTTGCCATGGTTCTGGATAGCTGAAGGACTGTTAATGGATAAGCAATGCTGCTCACCCTTAGCTTCTTTTTCTCTCTTTCTGTCTTTCTCTAGAACTTTGCCTTGTACTTAATTGACTACCATTGTGATTCATTAAACACTTGGTATATTACCAGATATTAAGTGTATGAATGTCAGCTGACTGCATGCATGTTCCCTGTAGTTTGCCTTGAGTGCCAAGATTATAAAAGCTCTAAAGTATATTTAACTTCATTTTTATCATTATTAAAAGTGACCTTTTAGACATTTTGCTCTACTGATACCCAAACTTCAGTGGAGGCCCTTTTTGAAGACGGTGTTTGGGCTCAGCAAACAATGGCAAAGTGACTGGTGTAGGTGAAAACCACAGTTGCTGCGCATAGAAGTAGATCCACATTTCTTTTCTTCCTCAAATCTCCTAGGTTGTAGTTGTCAAAGATTTAATAGGAGCTAGAAGAGCTAAACATATATCTGTAGCCAAATAGAGGGTGGGTAGAAGGCCAATTATCAATGTATCAACTGTGCTTTTAAAATGATGATAAAGCAAACTCTCTTTAGATTCTCATTGGTTTGAAATAGGTTAGGTTTTAATGCAAAGTTGTAGATGAATCAGTTATGATCCCCTCACTTTAAGGTATATTCTGGGCTCAGAATTAAACTATACTAAGGAGACACACACACACACACTAGACATTAGAGCCCATCCTTGGACTCCCCAAAATAACTGACTTGGAACAGAGAGAATTTTTGCACCTCAAGAGTACATCCTCCAAGCATCTTAGCTTTCAAAAATGTTGCAGGCATGTGCTAAATTTCCAGCTTTTAAGACTAATGACTAGATCTTGAAGCAATGCTTTTCAGACTGCAGATTGCACCTGTTAGGTAAATAAAATCATTCCAGAGGGCACTAACTAGCACTTTTATTGATACATAAATTAAAATTTTATTTCTTTTAAAAAATGGCAAAATAACCAAACCAATAGCTAAAGTAATGAATACTAGTACACACAAATGATAAATAATAATTGAAACAGAGATATCAAAATTCATAGAGGTCTGCTTTAGACAGTGTTATGCAAATAAATTTTAGAACTGCAAGAAATAGATAATTTTTTAGAAAAGTAAAGTTTACTAAAATTGACTTCAGTAAAAATAGAACAATTAAACAAATATTCATAGAATAAATAATGAAAATTATCAGTGAAATACCTAACACCTTCCAGCTAGAAAATAATAATTAAAAAAAAAAAAACTAGGCCCAGGTGGTTTTACAGGAGAATTCTAATAATCTTTCATAGAATAGTTAACCCCAATGTTATTTAAATGGTTCCAGATTCATATGAAAAAGAAGGAAAGCTTTCAAATTCTTTATATGGATCAAGTGTAACACTGATTTTAAAACCTGATAAATATAGCATAAAATGGATAACCATACACCAAATTTACTCACGAATATTGAAGTAAAAATACTATATAAAATATTAGCAAAGAACAGGTTGAAAAATAGCCCTGTGGAATTTATTCTAGGAGTGCAAAGATGGTTTAAAATTAGGAAATTAATAATGAAATTCACCATATTAAAGAATTTAATTTTTTTTAAAGAAATGTCTAATACCAGGGCTGCAGCAGAGAACATGCAAGGTGAAACAGAATAGAAAGTAATCAAAGATTAACCGAGATATGTCAAAGGGACCTAGGAGGTGACTTATCAGAACTCTCACTGGTCAAATTCAGAGCAATATGAGCAGCAAACTAATGATACTGATGTATTGGAACATATTGAACAGAAATGAATCCATGAGTTCACAGTGATATTCATAGAATGTGTATTTGAGTGGTGAGACAGAGACTAAATCTTTTCTCTACTGAAGACTGCCAGATAATACATGCAGAATGGATGATCGGATTAGAGAGCGCTAGTTTGCAACATGCAGTAAAAATGGTTCAGGAAAGGGTTATTGACAAATGGTAACACCGTGAAGTGAAAGATTGTTGGGAAGAGGTCACACTATCACTATGGGACCATCCATAGATATTATGCATTTATTACAAAAAGAAAATGTGTCATTACAATGGAAAGATCTGGCGTTCATCATCGTAAACAAGTGATCAAATTTAACATCACCAATAATGGGTCGAACTAACCTTATGTCTGCAATGGGAAGTACACATCACTGCCTATGTAGAGTCTTTTTGAAACAGTGTTTGGCTACAAGTGGCCCAAGGCAGACAAAGAAGTGTAGGAAGGACAATAAAATAATGAACTTCCCAACAACCTTTTCCCAAAGATTGCACCCAAATCCTCTCCAAAGGGAAAACCGTTTAAAATGAGAAAGCATGATTGATGGAAGAATTAGAAACTCATGTGGAGTGAGGTTAACTTAGAAGAATTCCACAAGGATCTGGCACTTGAGCATTCTTGGTGAGTAGACTAATGTTTGACCACCCTAAGTGCTGACATCACCACTTCGTCTGGCATCTAAACTCACACAGCATTCGCATTTCCGTAGGTAATGTGCGTGGGACACCACCTGCCAACGGAGAAAAGGATGAAAAACAATTTCTTGCCTCCAGTGAGTGTTGATATTTCTTATTGCCAATATTTTATCTCATTTTAAAAGAACCTGCTTCCTTGTAGAATTACTTCAGGATGAACTACGTAAATAAAATTACTTCTTCTGGGAAGAAGTCAGTGGACTCAAAAAGGGAAATTTCTTATTTATGTGTTGGAGGAATTATCCTACCTCTTGCCGTGGATAAATTCATTTCTCTTGTTCATTTTCCTCCCTTGCTATAGAAATAGTTTTAAAAAGGAGAAATATAGAGAACCAAAAATAGAAAGAACCTTATGTGTCTTTGCTAGAATCCTCTCCTGTGACTTTACGCTGAGCCAGATGATAACTGCCGGTTGCTTTCTTCTCAGTGTTTCTATAGTATTCTATGTATAATCTTATTGTAGCATTCATTTTCATTGCATTGTAATTACTTATTTACATGTTAGCCTTTACTGTTGGCCTGTAAGTTCCTTGAAGGCAAGAAGCATGCATGTCTTATTTGTGGTGTATGCCAGTGCCCAGCATGATGGCTAGCCTGGTGTAGACACTCAATAACTGTCCATAGAACAGATATCAACTTCCTTTTCCCTTCTCTCTCCCTCTCCCCGGCTTCTGCTTCTCCTCTTTATCTGCTTCAGACCTATTTATGTCTTCACTATCCTATGAGGCCGCTGTTATTAAAGATAGGTCTATCTTTTTCTTTTTTTTTGTCTGCATTGGGTCTTCATTGCTGCACATGGGCTTTCTCTAGTTGCGTGAGCAGGGGCTACTCTTCCTTATGGTGCGCGGGCTTCTCATTGCGGTGGCTTCTCTTGTTGCAGAGCACGGGCTCTAGGCACGTGGGCTTCAGTAGTTGTGGCTCGCAGCCTCAGTAGTTGTGGCTCGCGGACTCTAGAGCACAGGCTCAGTAGTTGTGGTGCACAGGCTTAGTTGCTCTGCGGTATGTGGGATCTTCCTGGACCAGGGCCCAAACCCATGTCCCCTGCATTGGCAGGTAGATTCTTAACCACTGCGCCACCAGGGAAGCCCAGGTCTATCTTTTATATATATTTTTTTACTTTTCAATTTCCTATGACTCTATAGAAGAGATAGTTCATAATATGTCTGCTTTATATATGCCAAGTTATGTCACCTTTAAAAATTTACTACCACACACAAAAGTTCTCAGGCCTCCATGACTGATGTTCTTCTCAGGAAACACAATAAATTGTGTCTTTCTAGTAACTTTTAGTAAGTTACACACTGTGAACTACAAGTCCTGTTCAATGCTGAGTCATTGACATTTGATTATTAATTTTGAATAAATAATAATATTTCATGACTTCCAAATGTTCATCTAAACATTTGAATACTTCTTTCGGTTGCTTTAAAAGATATACATAGCCCTTTAGATGAATCCTCTGGACCTCTTATACAGGGATGGAACTGAGAGTCAGAATTATTTGTCAGGACATAGATACAATGCAAAACTTATTATTTTTTGGTGAAGACTGTGACCAAAACACATTAGTTAAATTGATATTTCTATCCCACTTATTCTCATACAAAATTATTCAGGCTTGATTTTCTTTCTTTAGGAGAAGTTAGAAGATACTAAATTTAATTTTCTCATGGATCTTTTCCAAGTTATTTTTATATATCATTGATTTTTATTTTTCTTTTAGAGTGAAGACATAGATAACATATAGATACTCAGCAGTCCTTACAAAGGGTTTCTAAAACATTTTGTTTTCTAAAACATTTATAGTTGCTTTAACAAAAAGAGACATTTGGAAGATTACAGTTCTCCTAAAATGCTCTACTTTTTCTCTGCTGTGCCTTAAAATCTCTATCATTTTTATAGATCAAAAGATTGGTGTTCAGAAAGTTTTAAGATGTTCAGAATAGCATAAAGCACACAAAGTGAAGTCCATTTCCATGAAGCAAATAGTTTTAATTGCTGAACTAGAGGTTTTAATAACAATGTCTATAAAAATTTTATACATATGAGATGTACTCCTGAAAGCATCATTCAGTTGCTTGTGAGGATTCAAAGCTCAATTCTTTCATATTTCTGCAAATGGGACAACTTTTTTCTATGTATAATGTAATCACTGACCTTAATTCTTGTTAACTTAGTAACTGGATTAACCCTTTTAGACTTGTCCAGCTAAGTATTTCTAACAATTCAAAACAAGGATGAACCTAACATGCTTATTGCAATATGCAGAAAATAGTATATGCTAGATTGCTACAGCCTCAGATCTACTACACATTAAGTTTAGGAAGACCTTACAGAATGAAAAAAATATATATCTCCCAAAAACTCAATAAAGATGATATATTACTTTACTTTTCCCATGTGGTTAAAAGTTCTTTCTCTAGGTATTTAATCATGCTAGAGGAAAAGGTCTGTATTTATACATATTGGTATGAAATTACATATCCCTTATAAAATACATAATAAACCATATTAATTTTGCCATATGTTGGTGGATGACATTATTATTACTTAACCACTTCATTCATTTGTAGAGATGTGGATGGACCCAGAGTCTGTCATACAGAGTGAAGTAAGCCAGAAAGAGAAAAACAAATATCATATATTAACGCATATATATGGCATCTAGAAAAATGGTACAGATGAACCTATTTGCAGGGCAGGAATAGACACATAGATGTAGAGAACGGACATGTAGACCCAGCGGGGGAAGGGGAGGGTGGGATGAACTGGGAGATTAGGATGGACATATATACACTACCATGCATAAAATAGATAGCTCGCTGGAACAGGCTAAAAGCATAGGAAGCTCAGCTCAGTGCTCTGTGGGATGGATGCAGGGGGTGGGAGGGACGTCCAAGAGGGAGGGGACATAGGGATACATGAAGCTGATTCATTTGACTGTACAGCAGAAACTAACACAACATTGTAAAGCAATTATACTCCAATAAAAATAAAAAAATAAAATAAAAATAAGGTATCTGAATTTTAAAACAAGAGACTTCCAGTTAGCAAAAGTACATTAATTAAAGCTTTCTTTTTTGGGGGGGTTGGGGGGGAGTGCCTGCCTGCAGGTCATTTTACTGATTAGAGGGAAATGCCAGTTTCGTTTTTCTTTTTTTTTAACATCTTTATTGGAATATAATTGCTTTACAATGGTGTGTTAGTTTCTGCTTTATAACGAAGTGAATCAGTTATACATATGTTCCCATATCACTTCCCTCTTGCATCTCCCTCCCTCCCACCCTCCCTATCCCACCCCTCTAGGTGGTCACAAACCACCGAGCTGATATCCCTGTGCTATGCAGCTGCTTCCCACTAGCTATCTATTTTACGTTTGGTAGTGTATATATGTCCATGCCTCTCTCTCATTTTGTCACAGCTTACCCCTCCCCCTCCCCATATCCTCAAGTCCATTCTCTAGTAGGTCTGTGTCTTTATTACCATCTTACCCCTAGGTTCTTCATGACCTTTTTTTTTTTTTCTTAGATTCCATATATATGTGTTAGCATACGGTATTTGTTTTTCTCTTTCTGACTTACTTCACTCTGTATGACAAACTCTAGGTCCATCCACCTCACTACAAACAACTCAATTTTATTTCTTTTTATGGCTGAGTAATATTCCATTGTATATATGTGCCACATCTTCTTTATCCATTCATCCAATGATGGACACGTAGGTTGCTTCCATGTCCTGCCTATTTTAAATAGAGCTGCAATGAACATTTTGGTACATGACTCTTTTTGAATTATGGTTCTCTCAGGGTATATGCCCAGTAGTGGGATTGCTGGGTCGTATGGTAGTTCTATTTTTAGTTTTTTAAGGAACCTCCATACTGTTCTCCATAGTGGCTGTATCAGTTTACATTCCCACCAACAGTGCAAGAGGGTTGCCTTTTCTCCACACTCTCTCCAGCATTTATTGTTTCTAGATTTTTTGATGATGGCCATTCTGACTGGTGTGAGATGATATCTCATCGTAGTTTTGATTTGCTTTCTCTAATGATTAATGATGTTGAGCATTCTTTCATGTGTTTGTTGGCAATCTGTATATCTTCTTTGGAGAAATGTCTATTTAGGTCTTCTGCCCATTTTTGGACTGGGTTGTTTGTTTTTTTGTTATTGAGCTGCTTGTAAACTTGGAGACTAATCCTTTGTCAGTTGCTTCATTTGCAAATATTTTCTCCCATTCTGAGGGTTGTCTTTTGGTCTTGTTTATGGTTTCCTTTGCTGTGCAAAAGCTAATATCCTTATCCACGGGGGCTCTGCTATGTGTCACATAAAAGAGAATGAAAAGACAAGACAACTCCCCTCCAGGAAGCTAACAGTCTGCATAAGGCAAAGTTGGTATAAACAATCCTAAGAGATAAACTGTTTAGTGAAGCTCCCGGTTAGGCTAGATGAGTAATTACTTTGATGAAGAAAATAAAATACAACAGGAATTTTGAAATGTTCTTGATCCTGGGAGATGAGAAAAGTGCCAGGGTAGGGATGCAAACCTCAGTTACATATGAAATGTTGTGTCTGAAGGGTTTACTAAAAGTTTACTTGTGGGATGAGTTAGAAAAAGTGATGCCAAATATTCAATTGGAAATTGTTTGCTCCTCTCTTCTAGAATAATCTTTAGTTATTTTCAAACCTGTAGTAAAAAATCTGTTATCCAAACAACTTTGTATCAGTGGTGCCTTGACGAATGAGGAGAAATGCAAGTGTCCACCCTTGGGACAAAGTGAGTGAGGTAGTCAAGATCTCAGCTTCAGGAGGTGAGATTGCAAGTGGGTTTGATGATTGAATGAGAAGTAAGAATCGAGAGCAGGACATAAATCACCCTCAAAGTATTTGTAAACATGGTCTTTCTCTGGCACACGTAATGGAAGCTTGAGCATTTTGCTTGGATATTAAAGGGTGAGGTCAGCATGCTAAAGACTGAAGACCAGTGAGTTAAAAATGCAATTTACAAGTTGCTCAAATACTTGCATTATATAGTGAGGAAAGGATGTGTTTGTGTGTGAGACAGGTGTGTGGGGGGGGGGCATGGTGGGGTGAGTGAATGGAGGGAGACAAGAGCCCGGGAGAGAAATAGAGTATTTGAGATTCACGTGTAGAGAGTGGAAGAAAAAATAAACTGTAATTTGTGCTGTACTTCCTCCCTAATTTATCAAAGGTATCCTTGGCAAATTTTGTCAGAACTTTTTTTTCATAGAATTGATTTTTTTCCACCTAAGATGAAGAAATGGCTTGGGCAGTTATACAAAGGATTCATAAAAGTCAAGTGAACTTGGGCAACTACTCCAACTCCCCCCCCACCCCAAAGGGCAAAGTGTATATAAAACCCAAAAATAATTAGTAAAGAATTTTAATTCACTCTTATTGTAACTGAGTCTTTGTTCTGGCAAAATCCAATTAAAATGTGGCTTGTGCTTTTCAAAAGAAGTTTAAGTAAATGATTCTTGACTGTAAATAAACAAAATTCAGAGAAATCAAAATTTGGTTTCTGACAGATAGTTATGTTTCTGGGAAATCATGCTCTTTTATTTGAAACACCAAAAGGACCAGTGTTTATAGGGATCAAATGATATGAGAGTTGTAATCTGTAATTAAAGCTGGAGTTTTAAAGTAAATATCAACTGCAGTCAAGGAATAGTACAATTTAGGAGGTGTATGTGCAGAAGAAAGATGGAGGTATCATTTTTTAAAAATTAAGCACATTTTTAAATAGAAATCTCTCAATGTGGGATGTATTTTTACTACCATTATAGTAGATCAATATGAACATAAAATTGAGTATTTAAGTTAAACATATGCTGTACATATCTAGAAAGTCTTTGCTGCATCAAGTAATTACGCTTAGTAAATTTGAGCATTTCTGAGATTTTCACAAACAATCATGCACTTAACAACATCAATCAATTAAATTTTCAAGGTATCTCAGATGCAGTCAACATTCTTATAAAAATGGAAACCACTTCTGATCACACCACAGCCCCTCCTCCACGCCACCCCCTTGGAGCCAAAAGAGGTGTTTTCGTTAAGTTCCCGTGTCACTAGTATGTCTTTATCCATGCCTTCTCTAAACCTCTTAAATACAAATAAACACAGAATACAGGCATATTTCTCATTATGCAAGCAGACTTCCACATACATATTCTAAAGAAAAGCACAGAACAGCTGCCTTCCACTTTTTTTAATGGTATGAATAGAGCCTTTAATATCAATACTGAAATGGAAGTGATTAGTATTATTTACTGAATTTTAAAGCACCTTAGGATGTTCAGCCAGACAGTTTATTTGATTGGCTGAATATACAGACACCTCATTTTGGGAAAAATATGTTGGCACAGGCAAAGAAACAGCTATCTGACTGCTTCACAGACATTTACAGAGGATTTGAACTGACAATTCTGCTTTTAAAAATGATGCTCGTAGAGAATAACATGCTCTTTCTAGCATCATATGGTCTTCTTTACCTAATCACACTCCTTACTCTAAAATTTGGAGCATTGAGGATGATAATTTAGAATTGGTTCAGCTTACAAAAAGCTTTTATTTTTGATGCTTTGATGTATAGTACCTGATGCAGAAACTATCCATTTAAATTTTAGTACATTGATAGCACAGGATAAATATACGAAATAAGTTGCATTTCTATACCCAAAAAAGAAGAATCTGAAACTGAAATTAATAAAATAATTTCACTTACAGTTGCATGCAAAAGAATTAAATACTTCAGGATAAATTTAACAAAAGAAGTGCAAAACTTGTACACTGAAAAATACAAAACATCATTGAAAGATGTTTAACTATTGATATATATACGTATATATACATGTGTATACTCCAAATTTAAAAATAGATCAAAACATGAAAAGATGCTCTATTACACTGAAAATTAGGAAAATGGAATTTGAAAACTAAGGTAAATGATGAATTGGGAGATTGGGATTGACATATATACACTAATATGTAGAAAATGGATAACTAATAAAAACCTGCTGTATAAAAAAATAAATAAAATAAAATTCAAAAAAAAAAAACCAAGGTAAATTCCACCATTAAATTCACAAACGTTTTAAATTATGACATCATCATTTTTAAAAAATGTGGCAGGAATGTGAAACAATGGAAATTCTTATACACTATTGAAGGAAGTATAAATTGGTACAACTGTTCTTCTGCTTGTTTTCTTTCACTCGTCTCCCAAATCCATTCTTCTCTGTTTTTTTGCTCTGTTTTTAGTCCCAAAAGGTTGAATCCTGAAGATTGTATCACCCAAGCTCCCTTGATATTAGCTTCAAGTTTGATTCAGCCAATGGGTGGCACTGGCAGAGAACTAAGGGACTGAGTGAGAGGTCATGAAATTTCTTTCTTAGAACATGGAACACTGGGGATGAAATTTGTTTCTTCCTGATACCACTAGTTGTTGGAAGAGAAATTAGGCAGGGTGGAAATTTTCCTACTCTGATGTCCAGCAAGTTTACCTATGGGAATATATATACCATAGAGAAGCTCTCATATATGCACTAAGAAACTGGTACAAGAAGGTTCGTGGCAACTTTGAAAAAAAAAAATTAGAAACTGCCAAAATGTTCATTAACGTGATTAAAAATTAATTAATTAATTATAAATAAATTGGATACATTCACAGAATGAAGTATTATACAACGGTGACAGTGAACCTATATATCATCATCAATAGATTTTAAAAGCACAACTTTAGAATTGCAGAAGCAAACTGAGGACTTCTGGTTTCCAGTCTGACAAATTGTTAACCCAAAAATTGTAGAGACAGAAGAATACAGAGAAGCACAGCTTATCAGAGCGGAAGTCCAAGAGCAGGAACCTGCCACTGGAGTCAGCACTGGGATGGAAACAGAGACTATGATGGATGGATTGCTAGAAGATCGGTGAGGGCAATCACAAGAAGTAAAAACTCCAGGGTGCTCAGTCACAGAAGGGTTCTCACACTATCAGAGCTTTCACTCCAGGAGTCCTGCTAGGTTCTCAGGGTATAAATTAGATAGAACTCTCCTTGAGCATCTGGCAGGAGGAGGGGAAAATCAACCATTCTGAAATACGTTCAGAACACTTTTTTCAACTTAACAAAATTCTTCTGTCAAGGGAAAATACTTTACCAGAACCTAGCCAACTTGTGAGAAAGGAAATATCTAACTTCCAAGCTATCTAGTTGTCCTGTCTCATATACATGGGAGGAAAAAATAATGCTGGTAATCCCTTCTCTAAGTCACAGCTCAGGGGCATAGACTTACTAAATGACTGAGACCTAATCATAGGACTACTGAATGCTTCTCCTCCGTCCATACATTACCACCACATCAGTAGAACTCATGTGTAATAAGAGAGTATTACAACAGAAACAACTGGCAATTTCAGACATCATGTAAGAAGAATTCTCTAGGGAAATTCAAAGATAACTGTGGACACAAAAACAAGGACACCAGAGAAAAGATGAGCCTCTGACACCTACAGCGACAAGTTAATAGCCTAACTCCTAGCCAGATAAACATAATAGCTCACATTAGGGGCCTATTTACCTTAGTTTATTTATTTAAAAATTTTTTATTTTTAACATCTTTATTAGAGTATAATTGCTTTACAAAGGTGTGTTAGTTTCTGCTGTATAACAAAGTGAATCAGCTATACATATACATACATCCCCATATCCCCTCCCTCTTGCGTCTCCCTCCCACCCTCCCTATCCCACCCCTCTAGGTGGTCACAAAGCACCGAGCTGATCTCCCTGTGCTATGCACCTGCTTCCCACTAGCTATCTATTTTACATTTGGTAGTGAATATATGTCCATGCCACTCTCTCACTTCATCGCAGCTTCCCTTTCCCCCTCCCCGTGTCCTCAAGTCCATTCTCTATGTCTGCGTCTTTATTCCTGTCCTGGCCCTAGGTTTTTCAGAACTTTCTTTTTTTTTTTTAGATTCCATATATATGTGTTAGCATACGGTATTTGTTTTTCTCTTTCTGACTTACTTCACTCTGTATGACAAACTCTAGGTCCATCCACCTCACTACAAATAACTCAGCTTTGTTTCTTTTTATGGCTGAGTAATATTCCATTGTATACATGTGCCACATCTTCTTTATCCATTCATCTCTCAATGGACATTTGGGTTGCTTCCATGTCCTGGCTATTGTAAATAGAGCTGCAATGAACATTTTGGTACATGACTTTTTGAATTATGCTTTTCTCAGGGTGTATGCCCAGTAGTGGGATTGCTGGGTCATGTGGTAGTTCTATTTTTAGATTTTTAAGGAACCTCCATACTGTTCTCCATAGTGGCTGTATCAATTTACATTCCCACCAACAGTGCAAGAGGGTTGCCTTTTCTCCACACTCTCTCCAGCATTTATTGTTTCTAGATTTTTTGATGATGGCCATTCTGACTGGTGGGAGGTGATACCTCATTGTGTTTTGATTTGCATTTCTCTAATGATTAGTGATGTTGAGCATTCTTTGATGTGTTTGTTGGCAATCTGTATACCTTCTTTGGAGAAATGTCTATTTAGGTCTTCTGCCCATTTTTGCTCGTATTTAATTATTTAATTTTCTTTTCATAGCTATGGAGTAAGGAATTTCCACTACCTTCTCTGGTGCAGCATGTCTCACCCATCCTGGCCTGGCCCCAAATAAAGAGTAAGACAATAAGAGGTATGATCAACTTATTAGGACAGTCCTTCATTTCAGGAGTAGTATTGGCTAGCCAAAAAGTTCATTCGGGTCTTTCCACATGATGGTACAGAAAAACCCGAAGGAACTTTTTGGCCAAGCCAATACATGTGGGGTTTTTTCTGTTATATACTTATTGTTTCTTTGCAAAGACCATCAAAAGCTATTTGCTTTTACCTGGCAGAGGCAACAATATACTTTCCCTACCTTGCCTCAGTGTTATGCCAAATCTTTCACTCTCTGCCATAACTTAGACAACAGATATGTTCATTTTCTTGGCCTCCATATGACATCACATTGGTATACTACACTATTACCATAGCACATGATAATCAGAAAGTAGCAAACATTAAGAACCATAGATGCCTTTGTCAAACATGATTGTGCCAGAGGGTGGGAAATCAACTATGAAAATTGAAGGGTCTACCTCTGGAAGCATAGACAGGAGTCTGTTAGGACATTCTTTCTATAGGAAAATACTGCTGTTGCATCTTACACCTCCTACCATTACAAAGAGATATCTTCAGATTTTAGAGGAAATATATCACTTTCAATCGTGCTGCCCAACTCATTTACCAAGTAATTTTTAAGGCTGCTACTTCTGAGTGAGATCCAGAGAAAAATTAGTATTCATAGCAAGTCCAGGCTACAGTGCAAATTGCTTTGCCACTTGGGACTTCTGACCCTCAAATACTTGAAGTATGTGTGACAAAAAGGGATGTTCAATGGAGACTTTAGTGAACTTTAATTGGAATCATAGCACAGATACTTAAGGGACTGGAATAAAGTCATGCTTTCTTCTGCAGATAACTTTCTTTTCTTCTTTGGAGAAATATCTCCTAGCTTGCTATGGCCTTAGAAGAGACTGAATCCATGACTAGGGCACAACAAGTGAACTTCACATTGTGAAATAAACATTCCTGGGCACATCATGTCATAAGGTGGGAATGTACACCAACAATCCAGCATTGAGTGGGAAGGGCAAATAAGAGGTTAAAATCAGGGAGTTCTGAGGTCACACATAGTTTGTATGAGAAGTGTTTCATACCCTCCGGCATTGTATGCTGCCTTGCGTCCTCTGCAATCAACAGTATCTCACGGGAACTTTCCAAGTATATGCGCTGAATCTTTGAATCACTTTATTTTCCCGTTTTTCCCATAATTTGATTTCGGGGGTTCAGAAATCAAGGCATAGAGTTGGGATGTTTCTTCTCGCTATTTAGGAAAACGCATTGTATTGAAGTATGTATTACCATTTTTTTAATATGCTATACGTCTCAAATCTGGCATCAGTACGGGTGGTCTTTGTTTCTTTTTGCTTGTTTCTGATAATACAACAATATGAATTAGGTATTGGATGATTAGTCACAAAAATATTCCCAAGCTATTTTATCATACATACATCATTCATTAGTGTCTTGTTACTTAAATATATAATTTCTCTCTAGATAGATAGATATCCTTGTATTACTTTGATTTCAACTGATCCCATATCTCAAAACAATGCTTTCTTTTCAGACTTTATTTTGTGTTCTTATCCACATTGGCTTTATAATGTCATTTAAATAGATAAATCTTAAAACAAACTTAACTCATATTTGATTTCTGGAAAATACTGTGGGTTATCCCTCTTGTCTCCTACTGATTTAACTACTAAGTCCTTCCTAGGGGTTTGGTCTTATATCTAGTGGCTTTTCCATCTATGAAAAAAATGTTTATCCTCTTTCCATGAAGAGACGGCATATGGTTGGTCCTTTTTGGAATTTTTTTTCTCTTTGCAATATATTGTGATCTATTAATGTTGTGGTATAAATATTGGATTGGAGTAAGTCTCCTTATGAACAAACAAGAAAGCCTGCATGGATATGAATATAAACAGGGGTTTTCTTCCCACTTTTCAGATCATTTCTCCATGTAGTGAACATTTTCTCTTGTTCTGATCTCGGATAATCCAAAGCAAGAAGAAGCCATTACAAACCTTCGTGCTATACACTTATCTCCATAAGACCCTATTATAAATTCTAAGAATAACGGTAAATAAGATTTAAGGAATTGTCATAGTTTACTTTAATTTCTTTACATCAGTTTGTTTATTATCTCATAAGCCAGAACGGTGATGAGGTGGCTTAATATTCTTTACACTCTTACAAATCAAAACTTTTCATTAAGGCTTATAATAACTTAAATTTTTACAGTGACCTTTACAAGAGAGTTTTTATGTTTTAACAAGGATCATTGCTAGATGGATGAGGTTGTAAAAATGATATTTGAAACCACCCAGCTCCATGAAAAATGTTTGGGCGTTATAAATTTCCAATCAGTGGAATTCTAGGTCTAAGAAATACTCCATGTTGTTAGGAAGTTGTCAGTGTCAGAATGGAGGTATACAATATTATATTAATCTTGGAATTCAGTTTAATAACAAATCAGCAAACATTTGATTGTCTCTGATAAACCAGACATTCTCTTAGCTTCAGGGACTAACGAGAGGCTATAGAATAAAAAAATAGAAGGAAGGAGAGATAGACAAGTACAGAAGTAATCATGACTTGCAAGACAATTTTAGTGACAGAAATGTATTACCATCAAATGTAGGATAAATTAATTTGGAGTAGAAGTTAAGGGTCATGATTGTATCTTGATTGGTCACAGAGGGAGGCAAGATCTCAGGAGAGTATGAATTTGCTAGCTAGATACAATGGAGTTAGGGGAAAACATGGGAGAAAAAAACCCAGATCTATGAACTGAACTGGTTTAAATAACAAGTAGTTCAGTGTTGCTGCAGCAAAAGCTCAAAGAGAAGTAAAAAGAGACTAATCTGGAACAATCAACTGGGAAGATCATAGATGGCTCCACTCATCATCTATTTGTTTATCCTTCCATCATTGAATTTTGAACCATGATAAGGAGCTTGTGCTTTGTCCTGAAGTCCAAGGGAACTTTCCTGAGTTCTGTCAACATTGTCCATCAAGTGGATTTTGGATTAATGAGGGACCAGATGGGAGATAGAGAGACCAGATGAGTCTCCTGGAAACCTAACACTGAAATTATAAAGCAGTAATAGAGAACCTTGTATATTATTATAGAGCACCATATATATATGGTGTAATACAATATGTGTATATATATATATATATATACACACATATTAGATTATGCTATACTACAGTATATTATATTATGGTATATCTATATGTATATACTCTCTTAAATAGCATATATATTATCCACTCTGTATAATATTATATATACTTTATATATAGTATAGAGTATCATATCTATTCTATTTGCTATAAAATATATAATTTATATTCTATTCTCTATCATGTACTTTATATTATAAAGTACTACAGGGTTTCCCTGGTGGCGCAGTGGTTGAGGGTCCGCCTGCTGATGCAGGGGATACAGGTTCGTGCCCCAGTCCGGGAGGATCCCACATGCCGCGGAGCGGCTGGGCCCGTGGGCCATGGCCGCTGGGCCTGCGCATCCGGGGCCTGTGCTCCGCGGCGGGGGAGGCCACAATGGTAAGAGGCCCACATACCGCAAAAAAATTTAAAAGTACTACATATTTTAGAGTATATGATGAAATAAAAAGACTCATATATATTATAAAGTATACATAATATGCATACAGAAAGTTGTGCCTGAAAGCATTGTCTCCAGAATATTAAACATTGATAATCTTTGGGTAGTACCTTTTTAAATATTCCTTGTACTTTTTAGAGTTATTTTAACTTTTTTCAAAGAATGTGTACTATTTTTACAAAAATTGATTTTTTAAATATAAAGTCAGCTATACTAACTTAAAGTTAATTATACAGCAGGTGGAGATTGTAAGTCAGATTTAATAGCCATTTTGGAGGTAAAAGTGGCAACACTGGATGATTTGTCAAATGTGGGCATTAGGAATTCCGTAGGATTTCTAAGTATCTGCTTTTGGTGAGTAAATCAGTCTGTGGTTTCAGGAGAAAATAGATGGTGTAGAGAAGCAGATGGGATGAAAGAAGTGAAGACAAGGATGAACTTGAAGTTCCCAGGGAACATCTTTGGGAATGTATCCAATTGAATATCTACACCTGGAGCTAAGAGTAGAGTATGAAACTAGAGGCATAATTTGGGGAACCATCAAAATATATTAGTGTAATCTTCACCAATCGTATTATGATATGTCTTCTATTGTTTCAATTTTTTGCCTTTAACATCTAATGACTTTACCAGGTGTTATGGGCTAAATTGTATACCCTGCCCCAGTTCATATGTTGAAGCCCTAAGTCCCAGTATTTCAGAATGTGACTGTTTTGGAGATAGGTTCTTTAAAGAAGTAATTAAGGTTAAATGAGCACATACGGGTGGGGCATAATGTCATAGGACCGATGTCTTTATAAGACGAGGAAGAGACACCAGCGCTCTCTCTCTCCGGCTCCCTCTCTCGATCTCTGAGTACATGCACAGAGGAAAGGCCATGTGAGGACACAGCAAGAAGACAGCCTTCTACAAGCCAGGAAGAGAAACCCCATCAGAAATCAACCCTCCTCACCTTGATCTTGGACTTTCAGCCACCAGAACTGTAAGAAAATACATTTCTGTTGTTTAAGCTACCAGTCTGTGGAATCTCGTTATGGCAGCCCGAGCTGACTAATATACTAGGATAAGTGTCAGAAATTATCTTCCATGTCAAGTCTCCCAGGTACACCGTGGATCTTTTCAATACGTAGTTTTAAGTGTTCACTCATTTCTCGGAAGCAGATACTAAAGCAAAATGGTTAAATAGTATGGCTATAGCCACACAAACAGCAAGCAATGAACACAGGATCCTAATCCAAAACATTTGATTCCACCCTAGACCAGACATACTTCCTTTTACCCTCACCAAATAAGGGTGATCAACAACATCACAATGAGAAGGGACTGGAAGTTACTATTAGAACCCTCTGTATAGTTAAATCTATGCAAGCCTCTGTATAGTAAGTTTATGCAAGTACAAATAACAAACTACATATTGTTTAAATCTTTAAATCCATATATAAATAATATTTACACAAATAACTCAAAGCTATATGTACTCCTTGGCAATAAGAAGGTGAGAAAAAAATAAAGGTTCGATTGGAAACATAGGTATCAAAAAGACAGCCAGGAAGAAGCTATAGAATGAGACGAGGACTGTGAAGAGTCATGGGCTGCATTCAACCCAATAGGTGAGCAAAGTAGTGGGTTTCAGATGGAAGAGAAGGCTAAGAAAAGGAGGGGTAGACCTGGGTAAGAATTTGTGATAAGAGAGAAGAAAGTTTCTAGGGGGAAAAGGGGGTAATACTTCTTCCTTTGCTTAACAATTCAATTGGGCAAACACATAGGTACAGGTCAGTTCATTCCTTTTTGTTTTTGCTTTTGAGAAGATTTAGACTATTTTGATCCAATTTTGATTCAGTTTTGCTGTGACTACAACATGAGTTAAGGAAGGAGTAATGATGTTGGATGAACCTCAGTCCTCCGTGTGGCATGGAAGATCTCTGTAACAACTCTGGCTTCATGACACCAGACAGGCGAGAGGAACAGTACCGCACGATTTATGGAGCTATCGTGTTTCTCTGACTGCCCTTTATTATACTGCAAGTACAGTAGTTTTCACTTTCCCAAACTGGGAAGAGTTCCAGAGGAATGCATCTGGATAGCATTTGCCCATTACCCTCCCCAGAAAAAGAATTAGTCAGCAAGGACCCTATTCATAAAAACAAATTCCATCCATTTCTACTTGAATGTCATGTCTTTATGTGGAGAAGTGTGGAGTGAGCCCCTTTTGCTACATAAAGAATGCTTTTTTTGTGATTAATGGACCTCTCTCCCCCCAATATGTAAGTAGACACCTCCTGATTACATACCTGAGGGAGCTCAAAGGCTACAGACATGGTGAGAGGGGCTTGATATGATATTTCTGGACTGAATTGTATCCTTTCTGAAAATTGATAATGTATAAGGTACTGGTTTCAAGAGAAATGCATGTTTTTTAAACCATAGAAGGTATTTAACAGGACATTTTGAACATAAAAACTGAAAAACGTACACTCATATTCCCGAGTCCAGTGGAAGTTTTAAGAATCACCTCTACTAACGATCTGTAGTTTCCAGATCTGAGACTCTCAATCTGGTGTTTTACTTCACAAAATTCTAATTCCCAGAAGTCAGGAGTTAATCTTAATGGAGTAATACAGTTTTAATCGCCCCATAAGGTTGATAGATTGGGTTGATTGAAATCACATCATTAGACAGTGAATTTTGGTAGATACCTAATAGTCACTGAGGGTGCCTGAGACTTATGGTCTAGCCACGTTATTATTTTCTTTTGGTTGAATGATCATTTTAATGTTCTGTGACATACAGTATACCTTCCCTACTGTGAAATTTATTCAATGACAAAAGTTTTTAACATACTGTAAGTCCAGATCATTATATTTCAACTAAGGAGCAGCATACATCTTAAGTGTTATGCTTTATTTCAGGCACTTCAGGGAGATGAGGTATTTTAATGGAGATTTTTTTAATGCAGTTTCCAACTGTTGCTCTGAGGCCCTACATAAAAGAGGCTCATGCTGAAGTGACTCTCACCAACCAAAAGACAGCATCGCCTTTAGAAAAATTGGAATTTAAAAAAAATGTTTTGCCAGAATACCACTGTAGTTTATTCATGTGATTATCACTGCCGTGTTTATTGTAGATGCAGCTGACTCTTTAGACAGTTTTACACCTCCAATAAACACACATATGCATGCAACGAAGAACACAGGCAAATAAACTTTACATCTCCATTCGCCCAAATATGATTTACTCTAAGCAATTACTATATGTGTAGATACTCTAAGAAAATTTTAGGGGCAAAGTCTCTCCATACCTGCTTTCCAATTATTACAGCTGAGTAGAGTGGGATTCTCATCTCAGGAAGGTGAGTACCACAGTCCCTCCACTCCCCTAAAGAGGGTGAGCTCAGCAGAGCGCTGTGAACACTTTTCAGTGGGCTGCATGAATAGAAATGTGGAGATTTAAAGGAAATGGAAGCTGCACCACTATAAAAATTCATCTATCAACCCTAGTTGTAATACTACTATGCAGGTATCGTATAAACAGTGATTTCCAGGATTAAACGAGACCCCAAATGTGAAAGTGTAATGAGAAAAATATGAAATGAGATTCATATCACCTTTGTGTCAGACACCTTAATAATCACTTGGTTTCCATCAATTTATTTATCCTCACAGTAATTGGATGAGGCAGGTCCCATCCCTGCCACTTTTTAGATAAAGAAATTTTGGCTTAAAGAGGCCAAGTCTCTGTAAAATCACACGGTCGGTAAGTGTGACACCAGGACTCAGTTCTCAGTGCATGTGACACCAAGTGATCCTCAAAGCACATTATTTGCCTCAGGACTAATCACGACACCACCAAACTACATAGTTGGTAGTCGTACGAGGCTCTTGGCCATTATGCTTTCCTTCCTTTGGGCCATTTAAAGCCCAGTTTGACAGGCAACTAATTAGTATGTCATATGATTACTTCCTCTCAACTAATAAAGAAATCTGGAACCCAGGTCAATGGAAGATGGACCTGGGCCCAAGAACACAGTATAGAGGATTCAGGTGCTATCTGCCTGCCTTCCTGATTGACTCACAAGCTTCCAGTATTGAAAACTCCATATAAAACCCCTTTAGTGGGAATTATCACAAATTACCTCAAAATCTTCTGCCAGCAGTAACTCATCTCCCTCGTATCATTTTCTCTCTCATTCTTCTTAGATCATAGACCCTCCATAGGCTGATGAAATGGTCTTTTCTCCTAATGTATCTACTAACCTAGAGCCCCAGGAGAAATGCCCAAGAATCCTCTGCTAATGCCTAACAGTATAATGAGCACAAATTCTCTTCTGCAAGACTTATAAATAAAGAATTCACTGTTCCCATTCTTCTTATAAAATTTAAATCATTTGCATAAAGTAGTATGATTTAAACATACAAAAAAACCCAAAACAATAAACAAACATCTAACTTTCTGTCAATCTCCACTAAACAAGGCACTGGCATTTTTATTTCCAAATGTCTCGTGAGGATGGCTCATTGGCTACATAAATATAAATGCACGTATCTGAAATTCAAATGTCTGTTTTCAAATAACCAGTCATAGGCCAAAAATGTTGGCAAGATCACTCACAGATGTTTCACAGAAATGGGGAAAAGGGAGGTCAACGTACTGTAAATACATGTAGTTGCCCGATGCTTCTCTGGTCAATTTCCTCCTCAGCAGAATACATTTAGTGTAATAAATGTTTCATCTGGGAAGCTTTCCAGATTTATCATTAAAATAAAAAAGTAAGCGCAGTTGTTCTTAGTGGATCTTTTTTCCATCACAGTATCAGTCACATCTCAGAGGCATGCTGAAATGTGCTGGTGAGTACAAAAGGGTGTGAGGAGAAATGAGAATGTAAAAGAAAGAGAAATAAAAAATAAGAGAGGTGTATGGATTTTACAGGGGAAAGCCCTCACTTGTGGAATACTTTCACGCTTCATGTCTCTGTCATCTGCTGGATGACAGCACAGTATATTAGGAATAAAATTTTATCTTTCAATTCTTTTTGGCTTCGGCCTAAGCCAAAATGATCCCTCTTTCCTAAATTTCTATTATATTTGTGGGCTATCCTGTCTTGGGTTGTTAGTTATTCTACCTTGTATTGTTTATATTGTTGGTTATTTGATATGCCCTGGAGCCAGGGACTATGTCTTATATTCTATGAATTCCTCATTTGCCTTGACCGCCACAAGAGAATACTATAGACTGGCTTGCCTGAACAACAGAGATTTATTTTCTGAGGTTCTGGAGGCTAGAAGCCCATGATCAGGGTGCCAGCATAGTTGGCGTCTGCTGAGAGCTCTCTTCCTGTCTTGTAGATGGTCAGCATCTTACTGTGTGCTCACATGACTTCTTCTTTGTGCTTGCATGGAGAAAGAGGCAGACAGACAGACAGGCAGGCACAGAGAGGCACAGAGAGAGAGATTTCCTCTATGGTGTCTCTTCTTATAAAGGTGCCAATCCCCTCATGAAGGTCCCATCATCATGCCCTTATCTAAACTTAATTATTTCCCAAAGTCTCAATCTCCAAATATCACCACATTAGGGCTTCAACATATGAATTTGGGAGGAGCACAAACACTCAGTCCAAAACACTCATTTCACATAACACAGTGCCTTGCCCACTGAAAGTGGTCTATAAATATCAGCTCATTGACTGAATTAAAGAGTTTATTGGCATGATTTATATAATCAGAATTAAAATATTTTCTGTTCATTCTTTAGAACTTTTTAATACCAGGATACAAGAATCTGAGTGATGCTTTAAGTAAGGAAGGGGAACTTATGGTAAGAACTGCATTAGAAGAAAGACACATTTAAATTTAACAATTTAAGGAAACCACAAACAAAACGAAAAGACAACTGTAGAATGGGAGAAAATATTTGCAAACAATGTGACCGACAAGGGATTAGTCTCCAAAATTTACAAACAGCACATGTGGCTCAATATCCAAAAAATAACCCAGTCAAAAAATGGGCAGAAGACCCAAATAGACATTTCTCCAAAGAAGACATACAGATGGGCAAGAGACACATGAAAAGTTGCTCAACGTTGCTAATTATTAGAGAAATGCAAATCAAAACTACAATAAGATAACACCTCACACCAGTCAGAATGGCCATAATCAAAAAATCTACAAATGATAAATGCTGGAGAGGGTGTGGGGAAAAGGGAATCCTCCTACACTGTTGGTGGGAATGTAACTTGGTGCAGCCACTATGGAGAACAGAAAAGAGGTTCCTTAAGAAACTAAAAATATAGCTACCGTATGATCCAGCAATCCCACTCCTGTGTATATATCCGGAGAAAAACATGGTTTGAAAAGTTACCTGCTCCTCAGTGTTCATTACTGCACTGTTTACAACAGCCAAGACATGGAAGCAACCTAAATGTCCATCAACAGTTGAATGGATAAAGAAGATATGGTACATATATACAATGGAATATTACTCAGCCACAAAAAAAGAATGAAATAATGCCATTTGCAGCAACATGAATGGACCTGGAGATTATCATACTAAGTGAAGTAAGTCAGACAGAGAAAGACAAATATTATATGATATTGCTTATATGCAGAATCTAAAAAAATGATACAAATGAACTTATTTACAAAACAGAAACAGACTCACAGACTTAGAGAATGAATTTATGGTTACCAGCGGGGAAGGGTAGATTGAGAGTTTGGTATTGACATGTACACACTGCTATATTTAAAACAGATAACCAACAAGGACCTACTGTAAAAAATAAATAAATAAAAATTTAAAAGTAAGATTTAAAAAAAGAAACAAAAAGCTCAAAGAGAAGGCCAGAAGGAAGCCTTATTGTTTTCATCCTATTATTTCAGTTAAAGAATCAATTAAATAGTAAGATCCTGTTATTTTAACTATAGAATCACAACAGAAAGTCTAGAAATTTTATTTCCCTAATTATCTGAAGCATTAAAATTGAAATGCACTCATTCTATACAGTAAGATGATCTACTGGATATAGGAAGAAATAATGCAACTGTTATTCATATTTTTATCTACAAAGGTAAGGAATCAATTAAGCTCCTATGTTACAGGAGACTTCCTAAGGAGAACATCTTAGTGTGTCTTTATATAAGCATCTTGTGGTGTTTTGTAGTTTATGTGGGCTTCTCTAGTTTTAATGAAGAAAAGTCTCTCCAAATAGACAAGTGGCTTTGAATAATCCCAGGTTAGCTCAGGAAAATACAAATCATTCTATAGTATTTCAAGCAGAAATGGACTTAATTCAGGGAACGAGGTGATTAGAAAACTATTGGAAGGCCTGAAAGAGTAAAATCACCACCAATTCTCAGTTGTTGCTGCAGAAAACTAGGAAGTGCTGCTGCCATTCTACGCTCAGGAAGTGCAGGAAACTGTGATCAAGGTCATGGTCACCACTGCCATGGCCCTGAAGATGATGATTGTAAGAGGATGGCATTTGGCTAGCTGTGCTTACTACGCTCAGCTACCTAAGTCCAGGCATCCCTCCCTCCACTACCTGCAGAAGATGGAATGTCTTGGAGCACCCTTCTGCCTTACAAGTCTTCTGAACTGCTTTTTGTTGGTAGAACCTAAACTCTCTGGAGAGCCCTGCTGGCTAAGGAGTCTGGGAAAGTCTTCCACACCCTGCAGTAAAAGGAAAGCCCAGGGGAAAATGGAATGGTCGCTGAGCATTAACCTGCCATTTCCAGCAAGGAGGAAAATGCTAATAATGCCGACACCAGAAAACAAGAAAATTGCAGAGTTGACACTTTACTCATGGTATGAACTCTGTCAGACATACCGCAAAATTGTTTTTTTAAAAAAATTGTTTTTACATATGTATGATAGACATAGATATTCTAATGGATTATGTATGTGTGTGTATTTCTCTCTGTGTGTATATGTGTGTGCGTGTGCATATATATGAAAATATTATACAATCATCACGAAGAGTATTTTAAGTACAGATTTCTCTTCACTAGTATTAGGTATGGCTTTCACTCTAAATTGTAGATTGTGATATTAGCTGATAATCATAAGAACCCATGATGCATAAGAATACATTTACAACTTTGCATCCAGAACATGAACACAATGATTAGGTTGTTTTGGGTGATATTTAAGCAATACAAGCCTTGATCCCGTACTTTATAGAATTTCACTAAACTTAATGATAAATATTTGGAAGCGTCTGTTGAAGTTGTTAAATAAATAATGAAAGGGGAAACACAGGTACATGCCAGTGGGGAAACAACTATTCTTTCTGCCATGGTAAAAGTATTTGTAATAATAAATAGGAAATATAGCAACAAACTAACCACATTCTTTAGTTAGTCAATAGTGCTGGATGATGTGTATAGTACATTTCTGAATGTTTGTAAAAAATAAATACAAAAAAGGATGCAGCCTGAAAGGTGTGCTATACAGTTCTGTAAAAGTATAGATGTTTCTATCATGCATCATGTTATTTTCTAGAATCTCTGCCAATAATGAAATGAATCTAGAAGTAATCATTTTAAGTCACTAAAGAAAAGAGGTCCTAGAAAGATGTAGTCCAAACATTAAAACTTTCATTAATCAAACAATGTTTGAAGGAGAAAAATGTGTAGATATAGAGGAACTATTCTGACAAAAATAAAAATAGTAATATTTAAAGGTGTCCAGAATAAGTTTACAGAGATAGTACCAGATGTGAAATTATTCACAATATTACTCACAGAAATGTTATTGCAACAAAGGGATGTATAAACTGTTATAGGAGGATCAATGCAGTTAATTTAGTAAAACCTGGAGCTTTAAAATACAAGAAAAATTTCAAAACACTATATTATGAGATTGGGATGACCATTAATATTTTTTGAAACAAATAGAGATATTTCTCTAGTTCTTTCATGGCAAAAGTGTGTAAAAGATTGTCAATTTAAAGTTGTTATGCTTTTTTCTTTTTTTGGACATTAACAAGTGTTCCGATTCTGTTGATTTTGTTGGGGGTGACATACAGATGTCAAATAGCAAATAAATACATAATTTAAAAATAATCACATTTAATTGGGCCCTGGAAAAAATTTTCACAGTGAATGAGAAACTAACTGCTTTTCAAAAGAAACAAATACTGTGGGAAAATGATTTGAAATCAATATTTGGAATAATTCCATCATTGTGTAGTTACTCATTGCCAAATACAGTATGTGGGAACTAAAAATATTCTAAGAGTATACCACTAAGAAATCGGAAAAAATTCATAACTTATTTTAAAAAAATCAAAAGCTTCATCAGATTTTGACATCAAGGATTATTATCAAGAAAAATAGAAACATTTTAAGGCACTTTTAGGAAAAATCTTATGCTATTGAAAAATAAATATCATGGTTTCCTAAGTGCAAACAATATTCTTCCTTTCTTATCAGCTTTGGAGTGATGTTTTCCATTAATGATACCCATTAAAATCAAGCATCAAAATAAACTGAATTTAAACATGATATTGGAGAAGGTTAATTTGAGATTTAAAAAATTATTGATCATATTTAATCACATTACTTAATATTTTGGTTAGAGTGAAAATAGTCACTCAAGTAAAAATATTATAAAATATTTTGTATTTACTCTTTATCTCATCCTTTTCTGATTTGTTGTATATTTTTTACAACTTAAAATTACACAATAAATTAGCATGGTATATTAGCTACAAAACAAATTACTCCTAAACTTAGGGGCTTCAAATAGCGAATACTTATTTTCCAACATTTCTGTGGTGAGAATGCAAGTGTGGCTTAGCTGCGTGCCTCTGGCTCAGTGCTTCCATGAGGGAGCGCTCAAGGTGGGCTGGGGCTGCTGTCTTCTCAAGAATTGACATGAGATAAAGGATCTTCTTCCACACTCCCTCACGTGGGTTTCAGCAGGTTTCAGTTCCTCATGATCTGACAGATGGAGGGCCTCAGTTCATTGCCATGCTGCATGGGTTTTTTTTATAAGGCTGTTCACATCATGGCATTTGGCTTCGCTCAGAGTGAACGAATGAGGAAGTAAGAAAGGGTGTCAAGATGGAAGCCACAGTCTTTTTGTACCCTAATCTCAAAATGACAACCTACCACTTTTTCCATATTCATTAGAAGTGCATCAATAGGTCCAACCCATGCTCAGGGCTAAAGGGAACCCATGCTCAGAGCTAAACAAAGGCATGAACACCAGAATACATAGATCATTGAAGGCCACATTAAGGCTGCCTACTACATATAGTAATGCATGTATACAATTATTAAGTATATAAATATGTGAATATTGAGTTGCAGAGTTTCTGTTTGGGATGATGAAAAATTCTGGAAATAAATAGTGGTGATAGCTACACAAACTTTTTGTATATACTTAATGCCACTGAAGTATACACTTAAAATGGTTAAAGTGGTAGATTTTATGTTGTCTATGATTACTGCAATAAAAACAATGAAGTTTAGAGAACAATTTTTTACAAAATTAACTTTCAAATTTTTTCAAGTAACCTATACACAGGAGCCTGCAATAAGAGATCAGATTCTTTCTTCAAAATCACAAAATATTAAATGTTTGGAGCTATAAATAAATGGGGTTTGCAAACAACATTTTGACTGAAACATACAATTCTTTTTCACTTTTCATAAGGAAGAGAGTAGAGAAGAGTGGCAATCAGATAAGAGCTGGGATGGACCTTTGATTTACTTAGCCTCTGCTAAGATGCTATATGAACCCTGAATTCAAAAGGTAGGTGAATTTTAGCATATGATTTTAAAGCAGAAGTTTAAACTGAATTCAACATCAACTTATCAACCATTCCCAGCCCTCCACAATGCAAATATTCCTATTCTTGTATTTTTCCCTTGAAAACAGTCATGAAAGTCTTCACCCAAAATGGAACTCTATTGGCTACCAGGTTTGTCAATCTTCCTTTTAAATATCTCTAAAATCTGTGCTTTTTTCTGTTTTAATCTGTTAATGTGATGTTTTATATTAATTGGTTTTTGAATATTGAACCAGCCGTGCATACCTGGAATAAATCCCACTTAGTTGAGGTATATAATTCCTTTTATACTTCTTTGGATTGGATTTGCTAATAATTTGTTAAGGATTTCTGCATTTACATTCATGAAAGATATTAGTGTATAATTTTCTTTTCTTGTAATGTTTTTGTCTGGTTTTGGTATTAAGGGTAATGCTGGACACATAGAATGAGTTAGGAAGTATTTCCTCTGCTTCTATTTTCTGAAAGGGATTGTAGAGAATTGGTATAATTTCTTCCTTAAATGTTTCATAGAATTCACCAGTGAAGCCACATGGGTCTGGTGCTTTCTGTTTTGGAAGGTTTGTATTTATTGAGTCAATGTCTTTAATAGATATAGAACAATTCAGATCATATATTTCTTCCTGTGTGAGTTTGGCAGATTTTATCTTTCAAGGAATTGGACCATTTCCTCTAGGTTATCAAATTTGTGGGTATAGAGTCGTTCATAGTATTCCTTTATTATCCTTTTAATTTCCATAAGATCTGTAGTGGTGTCCTCTTTTCATTTCTCATATTAGTAATTTGTGTTCTCTCTCTTTTTTACTTAGCTTGGCTAGGGGCTCATTTATGGACTGATCTTTTTGAAGGAACTGCTTTTGGTTTCATGGATTTTCTCTGTTGATTTTCTGTTTTCAATTTTATTGATTTTTCTCTAATTTTTAATTTGTTTTCTTCTGCTTACTTTGGATTTAATTTGCTCTTCTTTTCCTAGTTTCCTAGGTGGAAACTTAAACTTATTTCAGAACTTACTTCTAGTCTAATATATCTATTCAATGCTATAAATTTCCCTCTCTGCATTGCTTTTTACTGCATCCTATAATGTGCTTTTGTTTTCACCCCAAACATGAATGCCCTAGTACAGACTCTCATCCTTTCACTCCGGGGTTAGTAAAAGTACTATGACTGAATTTTCTAGGTCTCCATTTACTATTCCTCTAGGAATCATCCTTCACACTATTACAGAGTGACTTTTCTATTCTCAGATATGATCCCGTTACTTCCTTTCTTAAAATCCTTCATTAACATCTTTGTAGGTAAATGCCAAAAACCTTTGTATAACACACAAAACCCTTCACGATCTGAGCCTAACTCCCTTTTCAGCCTCATCGTACCTTAAACCCATCTAAAGCAGGTGAAATGAATGAAATATTTATATAATAAAAGAGACATGAGAGTCACATGGGATCTTATATAAAATAACTTCTGAAGGCACTTCTATCCCTTTTATCCCAAGACTATTCTGATTTTATCTTTTAGTGATAAAGTGTGGGAAATAGTTGGATCAATGTTGTGTGGAAAAGCACATTAAGATAGGTTTCAAGGGAACTAATTTTGCTATTATTACTCCTTAGTTTCTCTCTCTCTAGCCTTATTAAAGCATTTAAATATTTATCCTCTGTTGACTTTATGACAATTTTCTTATATAGATATATCTGAGAGTGTGTCCTTGTCCTGGACCAGCTTACGCTTCCTGTGACTTTGGGTGAGTCACTTGGAAAAGTAAAGATGATTATGCTAATTATTATTGTTATGAATTACAAAGCTTCTTCAACTCTGCACTGACATTTCATCAAAGCTTACCTATTTGTTAGCATTTATAGAGAGACCATGTTTACGATATCCCCTTGTTACAGAGATGTTTTGAATACAATGCGGGACAAATATTTTATGAGCTTTATAGGACAATAATTTTATACTGTCCTAAAAAACAAAAATTTATTCATTATTGCCCCTGACATTTGACTTTGCTTATAAGGGTTTATATCTTTACAAATTAAGAAAAGTAATTGTCTATGTTTTCACCCTTGCAGTTTTTTATTTCTCACTCCAGATCTTTATTGAAGTGAGACTGTGAGTTTAATAAATAATGTACTATATTCCAAAAATGGGCAGAAGACCTAAATAGACATTTCTCCAAAGAAGATATACAGACTGCCAACAAACACATGAAAGAATGCTCAACATCATTAATCATTAGAGAAATGCAAATCAAAACTACAATGAGATATCATCTCACACCAGTCAGAATGGCCATCATCAAAAAATCTAGAAACAATAAATGCTGGAGAGGGTGTGGAGAAAAGGGAACACTCTTGCACTGCTGGTGGGAATGTGAATTGGTTCAGCCACTATGGAGAACAGTATGGAGGTTCCTTAAAAAACTACAAATAGAACTACCATATGACCCAGCAATCCCACTACTGGGCATATACCCTGAGAAAACCAAAATTCAAAAAGAGTCATGTACCAAAATGTTTATTGCAGCTCTATTTACAATAGCCCGGAGATGGAAACAACCTAAGTGCCCGTCATCGGATGAATGGATAAAGAAGATGTGGCACATATATACAATGGAATATTACTCAGCCATAAAAAGAAACGAAATTGAGCTATTTGTAATGAGGTGGATAGACCTAGAGTCTGTCATACAGAGTGAAGTAAGTCAGAAAGAAAAAGACAAATACCGTATGCTAACACATATATATGGAATTTAAGAAAAAAAATGTCATGAAGAACCTAGGGGTAAAGCAGGAATAAAGACGCAGACCTCCTAGAGAACGGACTTGAGGTTATGGGGAGGGGGAAGGGTGAGCTGTGACAGGGCGAGAGAGAGTCATGGGCATATACACACTAACAAACGCAGTAAGGTAGATAGCTAGTGGGAAGCAGCCGCATGGCACAGGGATATTGGCTCGGTGCTTTGTGACAGCCTGGAGGGGTGGGATAGGGAGGGTGGGAGGGAGGGAGACGCAACAGGGAAGACATGTGGGAACATATGTTTATGTATGACTGATTCACTTTGTTATAAAGCAGAAACTAATACACCATTGTAAAGCAATTATACCCCAATAAAGATGTTAAAAAAAAAAATAATGTACTATTTAAATTCAGAGTATTATTGCTTTCCTGAATGAATGAATTTAAGCAAACGTTTAGGGTTATTGTGAACTGTACTGTGTGGACATGGGTCCTTCCTATTTACCTCCCTGACACAGGTATCAAAAGGACCTTCAGGGATTCCCTGGTGGCACAGTGGCTGAGAGTCTGCCTGCCGATGCAGGGGATACGGGTTCATGCCCCGGTCCGGGAGGATCCCACATGCCGCAGAGCGGCTGGGCCCGTGAGCCATGGCCGCTGAGCCTGCGCGTCCGGAGCCTGTGCTCCGCAATGGGAGAGGCCACCACAGTGAGAGGCCCGCGTACTGCAAAAAAAAAAAAAAAAAAAAGGATCTTCAAATTGCATCTAGTACATCCACCTGCCTAGAAAATCATTTGCTTTTAAATAGGTCTTTAAAAATTCTATGTTTCTGTAATATATTCTATATTGTTTCCATAATGATTGATGATGTTGAACACCTTTTCATATATTTGTTGACCATTCATGTGTATTCTTTGCAGAAATGTCTATTCAGTTTCTTTGCCCGTTTTAAAATTGGGTTTTGTTTGTTTTCTATTAAATTGTAGGAGTTCCTTATCTATTTTGGATAGTAATTATTTATCAAATATTTGGTTTGCAAATACTTTCTCTCATTCTGTAGGTTGCCTTCTCATTTTGTTGATTATTTCCTTTGCTCTGCAGAAACATTTTAGTTTGACATAATTCCACACATCAATTTTTGCTGCTGTTGCCAGGGAAATGAAAATCAAAATTACAATGAAATATCACCTCACACTGTTATGATGGTTAGTATCAAAACAAAACAAAACGAAATAGAAGATAACAAGTATTGATAAGAATGTGGAAAAAAGGGAGCCCTTGTACATTGTTGGTGGGAACGTAAATTGGGGCAGTCACTCTGGAAAACAGTATGGAGGTTCCTCAAAAAGTTAAAAATAGAACTGCCATGTGATCCAGAATCCCCACTTCCGCTTATATATACAAAGGAATTAGGACTTTGAAGAGACACCTGCATTGCCATGTTTGTTGCAGCATTACTCACAATAGCCAAGACATGGAAGCAACCTAAATGTTCATCAGTGGATGAATGGATAAAGAAAAGGTAGTGTATACATAAAATGGAATATTATTTATTTTTTTAAACAGAAAGAAATCCTACCATTTGCGATAGCATGGATGAGCTTGGGGGACTTATGCTAAGTGAATAAATCAGACAAGAAGGATAAATACTACGATGATACCACTGAAAAAAGACTCTAAAGTGATCAAATTCCTAGAAGCAAAGTAGAATGGTGGTGGCTAGAAGATGGAGGTGCGGGGAGAGGTAAATAGAGAGGTATTAGTCAAAGGATACAAAGTTTTATTTATAAGATGAAAAAGTCCTACAGAGCTACTATAGGTCACAGTGCCCATCTATGGTTAACAGTACTATATGGTATACTTAAAAACTAGCTAAGAGGATAGATCTTATGTTAAGTGTTCTCATCACAAAATAATAAAAATGATAATGGTAATAATAATAAATAAAGAGGTTGGGAAGAAATTCATGGAGGTGATGGATATATTTACGGCATAGATTATGGTGATGATTTCACAGGGGTATACTTATCTCCAAACTCACCAAGTTGTATACATTAATTATGTACAGTCTTTTTTATGTCAATCATACTTTAATAAAGTGATTTTTTTTTAAGTTCAAATTTGAGAATCACATTAAGATTGTTATTTTCCAAACTGTATTCTGCTGAATTTCTATTTCCAGGAGCAGGAGCTCTCCTCACTGGAGAGCATGTTTGCAGATCAGTTTGTAATATTAGAAAGGCCTCAGAAACACAGAACTAAATGGAGCATCCCTGAACCAATTAGATTAGCCTGAGCTCTTTCCACATGTGATTGGAGGTGATCTAATTGGCCTGTGCAGTAAGTAAGTTATCCTGAGTGTTTGAATATAATGCACATATGTTTACAATACCAGAACACATTAGGAATAGTTTCATTTACTGTCTTTCTCTTGGCATTACTACTGCTAGAGAAAGATTTCCACAGTGCTTCCAATGGGAAGTGGGAACATTTGAGGTGATTTGTCACAGCTCCCCAAGAATTTTGCTCCATCTGAATCATCAGCTGTCTGAATGCCATTTTAAGAGAAGGATGCTTTCTGAGTCTATCCTTACCTAAATAGTTTTCCATGACTGGTCTCTCACATGAAAGAAAAGGGAGCCCCCTCTCAACAGTGCATTCAATTGTGTTGAAAACTCTATTATTTTCCCTTTTACCCAGTCTTGTCTTCTGTCTTAATATAAGCAATTGAGTAATAATAAAAATAAAAGATTCAGATCTGAGAAAAGGAACATTTCATCTTCATTATTAGAGATACTGTTTCTAGCTATTAAATTCTCTAATTCTCTAAACACACAGTATGTATATATATATTGCTAGAAACAGAAAGAATGCAATTACATGAATGTTACATTAATTAATGGGATACTTTATGGAGGTTTTATATTCTGAGGATTGTGTGTAGGAATGAATAGCAAGATGACTAAATAGATCATTTGGACCACAAAAGAACTGTTCCTAATTGCTCACTGTTTTTTTTTAGTATTCATGAAATGAACAAATGTTGACAAAGGCATGGAATTAAACTGATAATAGAAAAAGACATCATCTAATTGCAATAAAAATTGAAGAGCAATCAATGTGTATGTATTAAACATTGTGAGAGTCACTTCTACAACTAAGATCTTTGTCCTGAGTCACTTTTGCTTTTCATCTAAAATATAATAGCCCTCACTATGTTTCACTCACCATTCAGCTTTTATTCATTCAGTACCCATGTACAGAGTACCTACTTCATGCTGAACAGATTTTGCTGCCCAAGGTCTCAACAAGAGCATGTCTCTAGTAGCCAGGTAAATCTGACACCTGCACTAAATTTTAACATCTCTTTGCTCTGAGCATCAATTAACATTGTTTTATGAGTTTGGATAGGCAACACACACACAACTAGCTTTTAATAGTTCATTACACAACAACCGTGCAAGGCAATACACTGGAGAGAATGCAAGAAACAAAATGCTCTGTTGACGATGAGATTCACAATTGTTCCACTATGACAAAAGGGAGGGTAAGCTTTCAAAGCTGCCCGATCCTTGTTCATTTGACTTCTTCATCGTCAGCTTTGCTTCAAAGGAGACAATAGTGTGACCACATTGTGTCTCTTCTAGGAGTCTGAATTCGGAAGGGTGTTTCTTCTTAGTGCTCATAGATTTGCTAACCAATTCAATCTTATTATTTTACTGAGGCCAGGAGAGGAGAAATGCCCTAGCCAAGGTCATGTGGTTCATTTCAATTCAGTTAATATGAGAAACTCTACTGTGCGGTGCCTACTTGTTATGGACTGAATTGTGCCCTCCCAAAACTCATATGTTGAAGCCCTAATCTCCAATTTGACTGTATTTGGAGCTAGGGCTTTAAGGAAGAAATTAAAGTTAAATGAGGTCATGGGATAGGGCCTTAATCTATAGAACTACTGTCCTTATAAGAAGAGGAAGAGATACCAGAGCTCTCACTCTCTACATGCATGCACAGAGAAAATGCCATATGAGGACACAGTGAGAAGGTGCCATTGCAAGCTAAGTAGGGAGGTCTCATCAGACACAAATTCAGCTGGCATCTTTATCTGGGACTTTCTGCCTCCAGAACAGTGAGAAAATAAATTTCTATTGCTTAAGCCACCCATTCTGTGGTATTTTGTTATGGCAGCTCGAGCAGAATATGACACTTCCCAGGGTCAAGGAGCCCTGAGAGACAAACATAGGAATGCAGAGTGATGTGCAGCAGAGTCAACAAGAGGCTCAGCTAATGGTACCTGGGGAAGTGCATCAGTTCATGTCCTCTGAGAATCAGACCTCAAGATAGAATTAGATGTGCAAGAGACTCACTGAGGGAAAAACCTGTGAAAGATCTAGGAGAGAGGGGGCAGGAGTAGATGGGCACGACCTTCATATTGTCATGCAGGGCTTGATACCTGTGAAGAGGGAACAAGACGGAGGAAGTATTAGGTAAGAAGAGTTCTAAACTGCAAGGATAGCTCCAAGACATTCTTGGTCAGGCTGAAGTGGCAAACCAAAGCAAAGATTACTCGTCTAAGGATTCCTCCATTGGGATGAATTGGCCAAGTTTTGTATCCCACTGTTTTCATTCATTGACTGGGAGAAGCCTGGAGTGAATGTGACCTTGGCATGAACATTGAAGTGGATCTGAAGGCACAGCAGCTGGAGGCTGTCTATCAAGTGGCCTCCTCCCAGTAGCTTTCCCTGAAGGGTCATGAGAACAGCCTACCTCAAGGGTCAGGAAGTCAGTGTATCAGAGAAAAACCAGGACTTGAACTTGGATGAACTTGGTCCTTTCCAACTCTAATGTATTACAAAGTTTTAAGGATAAAGAATGAATAAAAGTTAGTTATGCTACACAGAGAATTGTAAAGCTTGAGCCTGGGTAGACAGGTAGTTCAACATGTTTTTAATGCATGATGTTTCTAGTGATTTGTTTATGGTTGACCCTTGAACAACACAGGGGTTAGTGACAACAACCCTCCATACAGTTGAAAACCCATGCATAACTTTACAGTCTTCCATACATATGCGAGGTTCTACATCCTCGGATTCCACCAAACTTGGATCCTGTAGTACATATTTGTTGAAAAAAAGTCAAGTACAAATAGACCTGTGCAGTTCAAACCAGTGTTGTTCATGGATCAACCATACTTTTTTTTGAAATATATTAGTTGACTCACAATATTATGTTAGTTTCAGGTGTACAAAATATTACAATATTATGTAATATATGTAATATGTTACATATGTAACATATGTAACATTATGTTAGTTTCAGGTGTACAAATATTATGTTAGTTTCAGGTGTACAAAATAGTAAATCGACTTTTAAATACACTACAGAATGGTCACCATAATAAGTCTAGTAACCATCTGTCACCATTCAAAATTACTATAGTATTATTGACTATATTCTTTTTGCTGTATATTGCATCCCTGTGATTTATTATTTCATAACTGGAAGTTTGTGCCATTAAATCCCCTTCAGATACTTTGGCCAAGCCCCTAACTCCCTCCCCTCTAGGACCCACTGGTTTGTTCTCTGTGTCTATGAATCTGTTTCTGTTCTGTGTTATTTGTTTATTTGTTTTTCAGATTCCACATATAAGTAAAATCAAATGGTATTTGTCTTTCTGTGTCTCACTTAGCATAATACCCTCTAAGTCCACCCATGTTGTCACAAATGGGAAGATTTCAATCTTTTTTATGGCTGAGTAATATTTATATATACTTTCATTCATATATTCATTTCCAGGAGTGAAATTGCTGGATCATATGGTAGTTCTATTTTTCATTTTTTGAGGAACCCTTCAAACTGTTTTCCATAGTGGCTGTACCAGTTTATGTTTCCACAAAGAGTGCATGGGGGTACCCGTTTCTCCATTTCCTTGCCAACGCTTGTTATTTGTTGTCTTTTTGATGACAGCCATTCTGAAAGGTGTGAGATGGTAGCTCGTTGTGGTTTTGATTTGCATTTCCCTAGTGACTAGTAATGTTGAGTATCTTTTCATATGGCTGTTGGATAATCTGTATGTCTTCTTTGGAAAAATGTTCAGGTTCTCTGCCCATTTTTTAATCAAATTGTTTTTTTAATATTGAATTATATAAGATCTTTATATATTTGGGATATTAACCCCTTATTGGATATATCCTTTGCAAATATTTTCTCCCATTTAGTAGGTTGCCTTCTCATTTTGTTGATGGTTTCCTTCGCTGTACAAACGCTTTAGTTTCTAGTGATTTAAAAGCCAGTAATACTTTCTTTTTCTTCTGTTTACTGTGATGAGATGAAAAACACAATTAATGTGATTTATTCTGCTATGTTGACAGTTATAAGTCTAATATTTGCAAATAAAGTGATAACACATCTCTTCAGGTGTGAAGCCAGCTGTCATCATCACAAAACTTATCCTTGCTAAATCATCAAATGGTCATGTGCAATTTTAAAGACCTAAGTGGAATGAGATGGGTCCGTGGAAACTTCATGAAGGGAGGCACCTACAGCAGAGAAGGTCCCTCTGTGGAAGAAAGCTCACCATACCTGTTATGGACTGAATCATGTCCCCACAAGAGTCATATGCTGAAACCCCGATCTCCAATGTAATTGTATTTGGGGATGGGGCCTTTGGTAGATAATTAATTAGCTTTAGATGAGGTGATGAGTATAGTCTCCAAGATGGGCTTAGTGCCTTATAAGAAGAGGAAGAGACAAGAGATTCTCTCTCTCTCTCTCTCTCTCTCTCTCTCTCTCTCTCTCTCTCTCTCTCTGTCTCACCACGCATGAAAAAAAAGGTTGTGTGAGCACACAGAGAGATGGCAGTACTTTGCAAGCCTGGAAGAGAAGCTTCGCCAAGAACCGAATCTGATGGCACATTGATCTTGGATTTTCCATCTTCCAGAACTGTGAGAAACAAATGTCTGCTCGTTAAGCCACTCATTCTACCGAGTGGTATTTTGTTACCAAAGTCCAAGCTCACCAAGACACACCCTTAGTTCAGCTAAAGCAACTTCCACAAGAAAGCTCTCCCTTTCTGAATCTGGAGGCTTCATTACAAGAGATAGAATAGAGAACCCTCAGAACAAACAGGAGTTGTTCTCTTCAGAAAGCAGGTTCCTTACTGCAGAAACACCTCCCCGAAGGCTGGAAATATATCAGGATGTCTAGATTCTCCATGCTCAGCTGAGTTCATGGCAGCGTTTGTAGCTCATCATTCATTGTTGACATTATGGTTTCATTTTTGCTTCCATGACCCTCCAGCAGAATGGGGCTTTCCATTTGTCCATCGTCTAACCCCCTGCTACAACTCTGGAGAGTCTGAGATAATGATAAGAGGCATTAACAAAGATAATAAGAAATGAAAGGTATGTGCCCTGGGCATTGTGTTATTTCTATGTGTGTGAACAGATTATAATAAATGCTTTCTTCCATAAATGACCCTGAAGCCCTTTAACTACTATCACCAAAAAGTCCTTGTAATGACTTGGAAGATAGTTTGGCTCAGAGGATACCAGAGCGAGCTAATGGGTAGTGGGGAGCTTCCAGGGGACAGTGGTCCCTTTGAAATCTTTCACAACTTTCTTGCCAGTGCTTATCAGACACAGAGAGGACACAAAAGTCTCTGGGGGTGACTCAAGGTCATGACTGGCTGAGTGGACTCATGCTGTTGAAATACGCCATAGGTCTAAAATATGCTGCATATGCTGATCTGCAAAAGTTCAGTGGAATGTAATGACTCAGAAATGTTGAGCATTCCAAAGCACAAGTTTTGCTAAGTTCTCTACTTTCTAAGTTGTACTGGAGTACTTGTTTATAGCTCCGCGCCAGAAAAAGAATATAAAACAGATTTTTTCTTTTGATTCAGACTAATATACTCATTACTAAGAAGGGGAAAAACATATCATTATACCCAGAGTCATTTCCTTATTAGGATGGAACAATAGTTTATAGGCAACAAAAGGATATTGTGCATGGTGACAAGGCTCAAGTATGACTGGCTTGATGGAATGTTTCACATATTTTATACATTTCAAAAGCTCGGCTAATACTTCATAAATTTAGGTGAAATTTTGTTCTTTTCACAAAAATGTGTTTCTCTGTGCTTTTTCTTGTTCAAATAATTGACCACGGTCCAGGCTTTGGGAGACAGCATTCAAACACAATTCATTTTCATAATTGAAGAAAGAAATATCAACTCTGAGTGGTTTTTTTGTTTTGTTTTATAATTGTATTAAAAATTGGGTATTCCTGAGCTCCTGCTGCCTGGGCGGTACTTCCTAATTCCAAGCTGATGCTGAAAACCTAGACCTGGGAAAAGAGCTTCCAAACAAACACAAACATATGCCTCTCAATCTCATTCTTTTTATTAACGTTAGCACTTGTAAGGCATTACCGCAATATACTGCAGTAGGCAATTTATTGTTGGTTTTAACTGATATATATTTTTAGCTTCTTTGGTGATTCAGGCTTATCACATGGATCTTGAAAGAGGGCTGGCCCAGGAGTGAGCAGGCCAGTTCTTATCCAACTCTGCATTAACCAAGAAAAATCAGTTTTTCTCTAAGCTGAAAAAAGAAGCCGGAGGGGCATTTGAGAAATAAGAGACTACTGTCTCTTATTTCGTCGAGATGCTTTGCATAGATTTAAATGAAGTTACAGGTATGAAACAATTAAAATATGGCTAGACACGTGGTTGGAAGAATCGGCAATTTCCTACCACTTAATTTCCTACCCTCTCATGCCTTGGACACTCAGGGAGGTCCCGACTGGCAGCAGAGATAAGGCTGGCATCACCAGCATTCTTTCTGATCGCCCATCCTCGATGTTATTTTATTTTGCCAAACAGCACTAACTCTCTCTGAGGAAAGCCCACCACCAAACCGGCATATTCCAGCACAGCTGAAGAGAAAACCTCCATAAACCCATGTGGAGAGGCAGAGGATCCGAGGAGCCAATTCCTTCTTGGAGAACGACTCACACAGGCACAGACCTAAGTCCCCCAGACCTTGATGGACGATGCGGGTCAACCTCTGAACGCTGCAAGCCCTCCTCAGCTTCATATTCAGTGCAAATTCCTTCCGAGAAATGAACTGATTTTTTTTTTTTTCCCTGAGATTTGTTGCTTCTAGGGATGAGATGAGACATTCAAACCCATTTCCCTAGAGGCTCAAACCAAATTTGAAACTAGCAGAGAAACAGTGGAAGCCCAATAATTTCGCCAGCTGGCTCTCCCGCAATAATCTAACATCGTGTGGGAAGCTGTAATATGTTGTGTGATTACTTCCTCTCTTTTATTTGTTTGCTTTTCCTCCTCTATTTGTGAAGAACAATATAAATATATAATGTTTTCAGGTTGGAAACGAGTCTGCTCAAAGCTGGGTTATTTTATTTCTGAATACTTTGAACAGGAACTTACAATTTTCGTTTTCCCCCGTGTAAAAGATAAAGGAAGAGTAACCACAGAACTAGGTACATAATGATTAGAACCAGTAATTATTTTATTGGAATCCTGCATGCTCTGGGTTATTAGGTTGCTGGTTTTCTGTAACATTCAATTCTTTTCAAACAGTGAAATCTGTTCAGTTTTTATTAGAAACATGATGGTGTTTCAGCCAGAGTTTAATCTTCTACTCAAATTATATGTTTCTAGCCCATAATTCAGTAAAGAATGAATGCATATAGTATAATTGTTTCATTTCCAATATTACATATATTTTTCTAAAATGCATATAGACTATATCTGCATAAAAATTTGAGCATGCAACCCCCATAATAATACAGATATCTTGGGTTTGAGAAGTTTTGCCTATTCTTTGAAACATGCAATATGAATTATTCAGAAAAGCACAAACACATTTGATGTTTACATGCCTTTTTTCCTGCGAGGTATTTTAATATAACATTAGTTATAATAATAATAATCTAACTAGATAGATTTTTAATCCATAGTTTCATTTATTTCCATCCAACCCTCCCTGATCTCTATAAAATATTACAGAGTGTACTCCACCCCCATGCTCTCTTAGTACTGATTGGTCCATACGATACTTCCCAAGCATTCGTCTGCCGTGTGCTGTGACAGGTTCTGGTTTGACAACAGTAACGAATGGCACAGGCTGCTGCCCAAGGACCCTATGACTCAGGCAGGTGCTAAGATATTGCAGGAAGAAATTTCAATAAGCAAGAGTACAAATTTTTTCCGTAATAATTTCTCTTTTAAGTCCCCATTCTATTAGTTAATATAAATCCAATCAATTTAGCAACAACTCTCTACTACTCTCCTTGCTTTGCCCAGGACCATGTCTGTGTTCTCAGGTTCATATAGTACTCAGGGATTGCTGGGAGGCTCTGTCCTGGCCTGGTCCCTGTGCACAGCAGCATTGCCTGAGATGTCCTTCTCCTGTCAAGTGTTCCTTCATCCATCCATCACTCTAAAGACCTTGTTCCAGCTACTAAGCCCTGTCAGGCTCTCTGCCCCTTTTGTTATCCTCTTCAGGTTCATAGTACTACATTGTTTCGCTCATGTCACTTGGGGTGAAAGGCCACTTACTGGAGCCAACAGAGCCTCTTCATCCCCTGCATCCTGATCTCTGACACTCAAATCCTCTCATGCGTGAGGTGCCCAGGTCCCTCTGCCTTGGCACACAGGCATTTCTACTCTTCTCTTCCCACACCCACATATGGGAAAACTGAGGCTTTGTCACCTCTCCCAGGCCTGACAGACAAGGTCTCTCTTCTCCCAGACCCACGTGAAGTGTCCGTTGTCCCCTCTGCTGGTGGGACCTATAACTCCATTCACAAGAACACACATCATCACACACCCTCCCTGGCTTCCCCTGCAACTCTCCTCCCGTCAATCCAGGGAATCCTTTCTGGACTGGAGTTGAGAGCTACCTTGCTCCCAAGCCTTGCTCCAACTCTCCGTCCTCTGAGTTCCCCTGGGCCTCAGCTCTTGAAATACGAAAGCCTTTTCTCTGCTGTAAATCCTTTCCCTGAAACAAACTTCTTATTGACAAAACAGGAAAGAGATCACCGGCCCAAAGGAAGTATGACAGAGGAAGGTGGACTTATCAGTTACATCAAAGTATTTACGTAGACTATGTAGCCTAGCAGGATTCATGATTGGGAGAACTACTAGTTAAAAGGAGGTCGCGGGGCTTCCCTGGTGGCGCAGTGGTTGAGAGTCCGCCTGCCGATGCAGGGGACACGGGTTCGTGCCCCGGTCTGGGAAGATTCCACATGCCGCGGAGCAGCTGGGCCCGTGAGCCATGGCCGCTGAGCCTGCGCGTCCGGAGCCTGTGCTCCGCAACGGGAGAGGCCACAGCAGTGAGAGGCCCGCGTACCGCAAAAAAAAAAAAAAAAAAAAAAAAAAAAAAGGAGGTCGCTTCACTTGATTTGCACAGACAATGAAATCACTGAGCAACCAAAGTCAGAGCTGAGACCTAGAAGGTTAATAAACGCTAGTTGGGCAAAGGGAAAAATCTGTCCTAAGCATAGGCACACCAAGGCATGGATGCTAAGAGCACACAGAACTTTCTAGAAACTAAAAGAAGTTCAGGATAACTAGAATATAGTGTAGTAGAAGGAGGCTGAGAGAATGAGGATCGCGGGGAAGAACTCTGTGGTAGCTGTAGAGAGAAGCTCGGTCCAGCAGGCATCTCTGGTCGCTTATCACAGCCACTCTTCTTCCCTGTTAAGGAATCCCATGTTTATTCAGGACTCACTGTGCTTAGTCCTAGAGGGTGAATCATGACTAACGTGAGCCAACCACAGCCATCTCATGCAAGCGACTGGTGTAGGGTGGTTGAAATATCAAGTCTGGTCAACCAGCCACAAAAGCATGTCAGCTGAAGACTTAAGAAAAAGTTTTCTCCCTGATACTAGAGAGGTGCAGGAGATGAATGGAGAGCATTCTCTTTCTCATGCTGTCCTTCCTGCTTTTGAATATAACTGTTCATTGTTTTGTTTTGTTTTTTAACATCTTTATTGGAGTATAATTGCTTTACAATGGTATGTTAGTTTCAGCTTCACAACAAAATGAATCAGTTATATATATACATATATTCCCATATCTCTTCCCGCTTGCGTCTCCCTCCCTCCCACCCTGCCTATCCCACCCCTCCAGGCGGTCACCTGTTCATTGTTTTGATGTCAGGGACTAGAGCATATAAAATGTGAACACAGGGCAACAAATTTCCAGATGGAAGACAGGATGCTGATGATGTGAAAAGATAGAAAGAGCTGGGGTTCTTGATTGAGGCAGGAACTCTAACTGGAACTGTTTACCTTGGGATATTCTATCAATGAATATCGTTATGGAGTAGACCAGTATTAGTTAGATATTCGGTACAACTAAATTCTTCCCACCATGGTAAGAAATTTCAGGATTTTGCAAAGGGAGCATACAGCATCGGGGTCAAGTGTGGGAAGATGTTCCGCAGACAAATGTGAAGACCCACATTAAAGAAAAAGCATAATATGGACAAAGGAGCAAATTGAAAGAAATTTAGTATGGTTGGAATTTAAAATGTGTTTTAAGAAATGAAGTTGAGATGTAGGCACAAACAAAATCATGGAGGGCCTTATAATCCAAGAAATGACATTTGGCTTTTATCCTAAGGGCAAAGAATTTATTGATGGTGTTAGGAAAGTTAGGTGATCAGATTTGCAATTTTAGAATTTATTCTGGATGAACAGCCTAAACGAGGTTGCTAGCAGAGGATTTGGGGAGTAAGTTTCAGAACAGGAGATGGAATCAATTCAATCTTGCAGTTGATTGGATTTCTATGATGAGGAAGTGGGAGGAGCACCCAGATGCTAAACATCTGTCATGGCAACAAGGAGGAGTAACAAGAAACCTGTAAGAAGTGAAGACATTGATAATGGAGATTTCTTTTAAAAATAGCTGTCTTGAATATTAGTGGTTATCTAAGTTTGAATTGTCCAATAATAGAGTTACAAATCAAATAGATGCATAAAATAGCCTTACATGATTATGATGCACCAGAAGACCTTAAAAACCATGAAGAAGCCAAATCCCAACTGCATTTCTTTTCCAATGACCTCCTTATTTCCTTCCAGCCTAAGTTCAACTTTCATCATCAGTGTCAAGTGTACATTGGGAGATTAAGAACTCCACAGAGACGAATACGTGCATCAAGGATGTATTTATCAATCACGGTACTTACAGGTCTAATATAAGATTAATAACCTGCTATGTCAAGACCCTATACCATAGCTTAGTGTATTCATCGGGATCGCAATAAGAAAAAAAGTGTACCTTCAACCTAGGATGATTCAAGAAGAGTTCATTTACAAAGGGACTATTTACAAAATGTTGCCGGAGTACAGAGGAACCACAAAGGATGGTACAGTCACTGAGGGCTAGAAACAGAGTAGTTACCACCCACAAGCCCAAAGGGACAAGGAAGGGGCAGTTACTAGAACCCATAAGAAGAGAGAAATGCATATAAGACTGTCTTGAGAGAAGCATCCCTTCAGTCTGAGGACATACCCAGCAGAAACAGTCGCACAGACAGCCGACCAGAGGAATAAAATATCCTGACCTCACTCTCTTCCTTCCTCCAATTTTCTGCCAGGGCTCCTAATTAGCTGAACTCAACTCAACTTGGATAAGACACCTCTTCGATATAATCATGTAGTCAGCCTGCACCCAAACACGGGAGAGATCAGCCTGCACCCAAACAGGGGGGAGAAGAGAAAAGAGTTAGTCTGAAGGGGTAAATAGTACATATCCAGCATGAATGTAAGTGCAAGTATTATCTGAATCCATGTCAAATCCATCCATGTTTACCTATGTCAAAATGAAATTCATATGTGAATTTAACAGCTAGGTTTTCAAACACTATGAGATGAATGGCTAGAATAGAGACAGAAATGTTTCAGCTCAAAAGATCTGCATTGATAAAATAAATGCTCACCAAAGCCTAATTAAGTATTTTTAATTACTTTCCTGCTAAAGATATTAGCCCATATTTGCTTTTAGCCATTAACAGCTTTGTGGGTGGGAGAAGGAGCTATGAAAGATTAACTATGAATGAAAGTGAACAAAATTGCAATATTAAACTACATTACTGCTTAGCCATTACTAAAAATTATAATTGTGTTTTTAGTGAATTATACTTTTATAGTTCAAGTGGTATGATAGTTTCTAATAACGAAAGGGAATAATGGCAATAAAAGATTTCTTAATTTCATTTGGGTTTTGGAAAACATTTTATTTTTTGTTTATTTACTTTTGGCTGTGCTGGGTCTTCACTGCTGCGCGCAGGCTTTCTCTGGTTGCGGCGAGCGGGGGCTACTCTTCGTTGCGTTGCACGGGCTTCTCATTGCAGTGGCTTCTCTTGTTGCGGAGCACAGGCTCTAGGCGTGTGTGCTTCAGTAGTTGTGGCTCGTGGGCTCAGTAGTTGTGGCTCACGGGCTCTAGAGCACAGGCTCAGTAGTTGTGGCTCATGGGCTTAGTTGCTCTGCGGCATGTGGGATCTTCCCGGACCAGGGCTCGAACCCATGTTTCCTGCACTGGCAGGCAGATACTTAACCTCTGCACCACCAGGGAAGTCCCTTAACTTTCAATATTTATGTTCTACACTCTTCTTCAGGTTAGGGAGGGTAACCTGAGGGTTACATATTATAGCATAACTTTACTATGAGTCTACAATAATCTGTTGATTATTTATACAAAAAAGTCAGCAGTACCACTCGTAACATAACAAAACACATATTGAGATTTATTATTAATGCTTAATTGTTCATTCAATCACTTAAAACATTTCTTAAGATCCTGCTATGTGAAAGAAATAAGTTAGTTTTTTTTTCCCATTTTATTAATATTTAAATTTGTTTATGTGTTCAGTAACTCATGGGTGAAAGAAATAGGAGGAAAGAGAAGGAGAAGGAAGCCCAATATTTGCTATATGGAGATGTGAACATTTGCTATGGATAAACAGCAATGAATAATATAATTTAATATACTAGTTATAATTGATTTGGCTTTTTAAAGTATCTCAAATAATGCTTAAACTTCATTGATTTTGATTTTGAGGTTTTTTTTTAATTGATGTCTAAAGTAGATGACGACTGAGAAAATCTTTTTGAAATGTTATATGTGAAAAATAAACTCTCTTCAGCAATATAAAGACATTAGTTTACCTACCTCTTAGGACATTAGAGGTCTTTTAATGCATTTTCATTATGAAATAAGTATCACCTCTAGGGAAAACAATATAAAGCTGAAGGTACTAACATTTTTCCTGTGGTTACATTTCTACCAAGTCGTTTTTCTTGTATAAGTCCTATGGTTTCCATTTTAGAAATTTATAACATAGAGTGACAAGACAAATAATCACAGCCATAAGATTTTATTTCTATATGCCAAGTTTACACTCAGATTCTAACATTAAAACCAATTTGTTAGACCAATTCCAAAAGAGACAATATTAAGTTTAATCCATATATGCAAAAAGTGAGTATTTATAGTTATAATATTTTATTCACCCTTAAATGTGTTCTTCTCTCCAAATATTTTAAGTGTTAGACAGAGATGGAAAGGATTTATGTAATGGGATAAGATGATATTATAAACAAGTGGACATTCATGGTCTTGGCTAAGGTATAAAATCTAATCTCCATATCTATAATGACATTTTATAACAGATTCAATACCGTATCTTTTTACCAGGTTTGGGGAGTGGGAATGTGGTTTATTGCATGGGCTTCAGGTTGCTATTACTCATCACTTACATAAACTCCATTGATAGCCATTTCTAAGGCAAACAAAGAAAATATTTGGATTCATTTAATAGAATTCTTTATTACATGTGAGAGAATACTTGTGTTGGTTTGGACATTTTTTATGAAATGATTTAAAATAAGTTTTGTTATGAAATGACTGCACAATATCCTTCACAAGAAATGGGAATAAGCTTATGGATTAAGAGTTTAATCTTCCAATTTTTCTCAACTTTACCAAGGATAATTTCAAACCCCAAGAGTTTTAGTATGTTATTGATTAAATAGCTCTAAACAGTCAACTTTTTATTCATTAATACATATGAATATAATAATGTAATATTATAATTTATGAGTAATATCAAAAACAAATTAGAGTTTCAGATTATTTGACTATAGCTTATTTTTACTATGAATGGAAAAGCATTTTTCATATGAATAAATCATCCTATTTTTCATGTCATATTCCTGCAGCTGCTAGTTTTATAGTTGACATTTAACAACTGAGCTGCACCTACTAGGATGTAATGAAGACAATTTAGGTATAATATAATACATTAAGATGTGAAGATAAATAGTTTGTGTGGGGTATTGTCATTATCTTGATAGAAAATAGTACAAGGCCAAAACAAAACAAACAAAAAACCTAGAGAAAAAAACTGTTTCTCTTCCCTACAATGCTACTTTAACATGCAAACACTGTGATCTGCCAGCAATGTTGCAGCAATAACAAACTCTCATCTGATTAGGGATCACTTTAAAGTTCACATACTTAGTTGACATTGACCAGTTTCCCAGAATGCCTCACATGGTTTGTCACCATCTTTGGTTAATATAATGGCTGTTCTCTTGGAGAGAAAAAATGTTTTCCAGTTAATATTACATCTCAATTCAGTCAAATGTTTACGGAGCAGCTACTTGTGCCAAACCTTCTGCAAGTTCCTGGAGGAAATGAAGCTAAATAAGACTCATGCCATTTAATACCTAGAATTCCAAGGAAGATAGAACCCTGGACGATGGAGAGTAAACTCCAAAACATCTTATTTAATGGCTTTATGGAAAACCATTGATTTTGGTACTGACTACAAATGCTCAAGAACTCAATGAGAGGAAAACAAAGTATTTCTTTTGATCATCTCCGGAGCTTCAAACTGTTTTTCTAGCTATTATTTATTCATTCCTCTTTTGATAATTACCATATTCTAAAATTAACTAGTTTTTCTGCCAAACTCAACCACTTCAGGCTTCCTCCTCCTCCAGTTCAATCTTGATTAATGACATTGCACAAGGATTCCCTTTTCTCTACATCTTCATCTGTATTTGTTAATGCTTATCTTTTTAATGATGGCCATTCTAACAGGCATGAGGTGGTATTTCATTGTGGTTTTGATTTGCATTTCCCTAATGACTAGTGGTGTTGAGAATCTTTTCATGCACCTGTTGGTCATTCATATATCTTCTTTTGAAAAATGTCTATTCAAGTCCTTTGCTCATTTTTAACTTGGGTTATTTAATTTGGTCATCGAGTTGTATGAATTCTTTATGTTTTAGATATTAAACCCTCATGAGATATATGGCTTGAAATGAATTATTAATTAATGGCAATGTAGACATGCTATTCAGTAATTCTCAAAACTGTATATTCACGTAAATGTATAAAATTTAAAAGAAAAATAAATTTATACTCAAAGTATTACAACAGGCATTTATTGAATATTTACTTTGTGACAGGTTCTGTGTAAGAGCTTCAATGCATACTTGATTTAATTTAAAAGTTTAGGAAGGATTTTTGACTCTTCATGTATAAAGAATGTAAGAAGACGTATTTATCTAGAATGCTGCAGACTACTTCTCCTGTCTTGATGAGAAGAAAAACTTGTACCTATAACTCATAAAGATGTTTGAAAAATGGAGGGAGTGCTATTTTCCAAGTCTACCAATGCAATTTCAGTTTGTGTTTCTACTATTACAAGTGTGACTTTCTTTGGCCTCTTTGAAAACAGATGGGAGCAAAAATCCAGGTGGGTGTGTTAACTACGGTATTGGCGAGGAAATTGATTTTTCTTCTTTTCTATAGAAAACAGAATAAAATCAGTACTTTTGTATGCATTGCTCTTGCTTTCCCCAAATAAAATAACTCTCTCCGTTGAAGGGTTTTGTTAAACTCTTAATCTCTGAAAGGATTACACTGATTCAAATGTCATGTATGTTGAACAGCCCAGGAATGAAACAATGTACACCTGTGGTGGGCAGGAAATGGTGTGCCATTTTCTCCTTTTCTCACCATTTTAATTAAAGAAAGAGAATTGTTTATGGCTCCCAAGTCCTTCATGACTGTGATTGGCGATGTGAGCTTCATTCTGATGGGCAGGACTCTCCTGAAGAAACACTTTTTTGTTTTAATCAAGAGAAATTTGATCAATTCTTAATCCATAGCTAGCCACAACGTTTAGTTCTAACTCCGAGCAAGTCCAGTTACAGTGAAACCAAAATCACAAACTCATTATGAAGTATTTTTCCCTTGCTTCCTTCCTTTCACATCTCCAATTCTACCTTATTTCTTCCCTTTCCTAATCTGAAATGCCTCCATTACCAATAACTGTTACTGATTTCTGAGGCATCAGTGATTTTCACCCAATTTTTAAATGATCCAGATCTGCAGCTATTAGATTATATTTACACCTTGAACTATCTCCTATGGAACTACGTTCCTCAGAGAGTTGTTTCGTTTCAAAGGAAACTTTCTTACTTTGCGGGAATGTGAATTAAAGTTCATTTCTATTAAAAATAATTTGTTTTCCAAGTAATTTAATGTGTCCATTATTTGGTAATAAAAAACTGTTTTAGAAAAAGTTAATGATAATTTTTCCTGAAACCCTATCATCACCTATGTCCAATAATTTTTCAGAATAATAAATGGAAAAGTTCTGAGCTCAAGCAATGTTTGGCTAAAGTCAATTCAGCTTTCATCAAATGAACAAAAAACTCAGCAGATTTTTTTTTAAACAACTTGCACTAAGTTTGGATTATAACTGAAATTTGATTTCAGAAAGGAAATTTCAGTACATTAAATTACCTCCCAATGACTAAAACAGGATTATAAACTCTCTTTACTGAGAGTTTCTGTAATATAATTTTGACATACTTATGACCCATTAAAAATCTACCCTATGACAAAAACTGGACATATTTATATTTTATTATTCGTTTATTTTGAAAATTTATCTAGACTACTTTTTCACATAATTTGGAAAACTCTCTCCAGGCATTTTCCAAAAAAGGGTCTTTCACTCACTTAAACAGAAAAACAAATCAATTTCTGGTTTAAAAAAAAATTAAAAGTCTCATTGTGTGCATCTATTTTCTCATCTAAATGTAAAGGCTTCACGGGAAGTGTTTTGACTTGTGTTTGTGATACTGACCAGGGTTCTTGGCCTTCCCTAATCAAAATAAATTGACTAGAGGCCACAGAAGAAATTCAGGCAAGATTTTATTGGGGCTCCTGCTGTAGCAGGAGGGAATGAGAACAAACAACGTGTTCCCTTGCATGCTCGCTCCGCTCCCCGGGGCACGGGGGTGGTGAGGGGGTGGTGAGCTTGTTCCTTATATGGGGTGAAGGTAGGGGTGTGTCCAGGGGGTCGGGCCAGAGGGATGGCTTAGGTAGTTTGCCCACCCCTTAAGTTGTGTTGTGTGCAGAGAGCATGCTCAGTACACTGCCTTTGCTCCAGGCTCTTCAAAAGTGGCAGTTGGGTTTTTTTGTCTCTTTGTATCTTTTGTCCAGAATTTGCCCTAACTGTGCATGCATGCAGTTATTTTTAGTCCCATATAGTTTCTTTGTACTTTGTTGCTCAAGGAGAGGTATGTCCAGGTCAAGCATTGCAGGACTGCAGCATAGGGTCATAGGTCCCAGCCTGTCTCATTTGTAAGTTAACATTTCGCCCAAAATGAAGCATTATAAAGTCATCTTAGTTCCATTACGCCACCTGGATCTCCACATGTGACTAAAAAGTGACAGGAGTATTTCAGAAATTAGAAAAAGAGATGCTGTCTTTGACCTCAAGGGTTTATTATAGAAGACTGTAAAACTACATCTGATTCAGTACCAAAAGAGGTGCTTTGGTTAATTTTTACTGTATGTGTAATTTTCTGAAACTCTTCTGTAAGAATCACATAAGATTCCACACGATGTCAATTTATATTCCTGAGTACTAAACAAATTTCATGATATTAGGTACAGATTTTAGAAGACAGGAAATAAAGTTTTTTTCTCCGACTTTTCATTCTTCATTCATCGTCTATTAACCATGTATTTGCACCCTTACCCTCTCTCAAGAGAAGTCTTACCCTTTATTTGGGGGCAAAACCACACAGATCAGCTACATAGCTGGTATAATACGTAGTTCCCTTTTGTATAAAATTAATTCTAATATATCCTCAGTGTTTACTTAATATATTTGTTTTTAAAGGCAACATTAACCCATACAAACAGAAATTGATAAAAATTAGCTAGTGCTTATATGTGTTACATATTTTAATTTTTAAAAATTATTATCAATACAAACAAAACTATAAGTCAACATGCTCCAAAGTAAAAAAAATTAAAGTAGTGGATAATGTTTTACTGATGAACATCTATCACCTATTTTAGGGTTAATAACAGAGTTTAATTTTACATGTCTGATGCTTTATTTTCTGTCATCTTGGTTTTTTTGCATCTTAGCCTTGTGGACAATCCCATAAGTCACCACAATTATTATTGTTGTTTTAGAAATGAGGTAGTTTTTAACCATTGGTCAACTACCCTATGGGCTGATAAATTTAATACTGAATCTGAAATGCAATAGTGAAAAAGTTTAAAGAATTAGTGACCAAACAATGGTTCATTGTATGTTTACCACTCTTCTCACATTTAATTGGGGCATACAAAAAGAGTATCTGTTCAAGTAATCTACTTAGAATGTGAGCACAGTCTTTACTACAAAACATGTTATTTTCTGTTTGGCATTTTGTATGCCATGTGATGGTTGAATCCCCCCACCACTCTCTCTGCTCAAGTCATTGAAAAACTTTCAGCTTTATAGAACACCATGACATCCTATGGCCTTCCTTTGGCACAAGCAAGAGGGTGACAATAACACAAACGGAGACACTTAAGTCATATATCACTCTCCTTTTATAAAGTCATTTTCAAATATTTCGGAACATATGTGTAAGTGTTTTGTAATATCATTAAGATAAAAGCACAAAATATTTAAAAATCCCATAGAAATCAAGCTCTTCAGAATATATGCTTTAGGGACACTGGAGATCTAAGGTTTATATAGTTTTGGAAATCCTGATTGTTTCCTAAGCATCTCTTTGTGGGAAAGTGAGCAGGTGCCGGAAGCAGAAAGGCCGTTGAGACTAGGCCTGGACAAGACACTGCTTCAGGAAAGAAGGAAGTGTTATAAATGGGAGAGAAGAAGTTAAAATACTTAGAAGTCAGAACACCGGAGGCATTTTCCCAGTTGGGCTGAGGCTGGATTGTCCCAATCATATCAACAGCTAATCCTCATTTCATGTTGTTAAATTAGAATTTATTTAATCCTAACACTTCAATGAGGTGTAAATGTAGATACATTCCTGTTTGGGGGCTAAATTGCTGCCAGAATTATGTCTTTTCATGTGTCTGAAAAAGGATGTGACATGCAGAGAAAAATATGCATCTTTCCTTTTTTCACTTTCTTTGCTTTTGTATAACTAGGAAGTGAGAAAAACTAAAAAACAGAACAGAACATTGAAACTAAGGCAAATGCAACTTGGTAGCTCTGTTATGGAAGTCTGGGACCTGACAAATGACCATGACATTTGTTACCTACCAACCTTGCATGATTCCTGTATCTTCTTAAGGCTAGCTGCCTGGGATTAGTTGAAGCTCAAAGAACTTTAACCTTCCCTAACCTTTTCTGAATGAGACCTCAATACACTGCATCAGCAAGGGCCAGAAAGAGAGGAGACTGTCCTAAAGAAAAAAAAATTGTATATCTGTATTTTGTATCTGCATCTATGTGAGCACACACACACAAGACATGTTGCTATCCACAGAGCTAAAAAGGTGGAGCAGAAAAGCGATACAGAGACACAAGAGTCCTAGTGAAGTGAGGATGGGGCTGACAGTCTCTGATATAGATCCCTCCATGGGAAAGTACACAAGGAATTGCTCTGCTACCTATTTCTAACCTCCACCAGTACTCTTTTTCTCTTCTTTCCTTTCTTAACACCAAATGTTTTTCTGGTCATATAAAGAAACGTATTTTTCTATCTTTGTTGATACAGAAACATTTGGGTATATATAATATGATTACATATACTATCTATATGTAGCTATATAGAGACAACTTGTATCTCCAAAGTTAAGCTCTTGATTAAAATCACTTTCATTCGTAATCTAAGAGCGTTGCTGTTCTGAAGCCGTCAGGTTTTGCAAGAGGAATTTTCTGCTTTCTATATTTCATTTTTTCTCTGCACCTTCTTTTGTTTCTTCCCCATACTTCCCTAACAGTTAATCCTAATAGTTCCTCTTCTTAGCCTCTTATAAGCAGTCATTCTATTAGAAAATTCTTCACCTTTTGTAGGTTATATTTAAATTAAATACAGCTGCGTCTTCTACAACTCAGGGCATATCTATACCTGACTAAATTTAATATAACTGCATCTACCACAAACTGTCAACACTTTGGTCAAAGTTAGACATGAGATGCATGTGTTTCTAGTCTGCACACACACTATCTTTCAATGTCACCCTTTTAAAAGCTCTAGAGACCAAGGTTTGAGAAGGAAGATAACAGAAAAGAATCTTTGTAAGACTATCTTTTAAAAAGGAAAAATCTGAGAAAAGTGAATTGATTTATTTTTCTAGAAAATAAGACAAGTTTGGGAACTTGAAGGGTTGAGTCCACTAATGAAGGCATATCTATGATAAAGGGCCTAAATTTATTAATAGAGAGCTGAATTATCAGCTTATCCTCCAAAACAGCTTGTAGTAGAAGATAAGAACAATCTCCCAAACCATTCTGAAAATGCACTTTCTTCAGGAATAAGTAAGAATTTGAAGATTCTGTAGATTAAAAACAATAGAGTAACCAACTACAGATGACATTAGATTTCAGTTACCAGTCTGATATAACCTAGAAATTAAAGATGGAGTGTAATATTCTTAAAGGGAAGGACAGCCGTGTGATCACAGAGAGTCCAACTGATGTATGGTGTTATATACTATTCATACCGTATGAGAGAATTTTAATTGAATCCTTAACAGCTTTTGGAACAGAGACCTCAAACTGTGCTGGTCAATATAAAATGCAGGATTGAGCAGAAGAGTCTAATTTTCATTAATGAATAACTGAGCCATCAAGTCTCTAAATGTGGCAGTGCTTAAGGGATCTGGTAAGAGGGCAAACTGATCGCATCCACCATCAGCAGTCTCACGTCCTGTGCCAAATCCTATAAATAATATAAATGTGGTATTGCTTAAAACTGAGACGAATAATCTTAGTGGTTCAGAGCACGGGAGAAATCTGTAAGAGGCTGAAAAACAGAACAGTTGGGTATGCCTCACAGTACGACCTGCACACCTGGGCACATCCTAGGTTCTAGCACTGCACTAAAACAGAAGGTTAAAGCAAATTTGAGCATGACCACAATGGTAGAATCAATGTGCAGAGGACTTCCAGAGACACAAGCAGGGTGATCAACTGGAATAACAAAGTGGGAGAAACCAGAAATAGAGATTTCTCTATACCATCCCCTAACCTCAGGGTCAAGCAGTAGGGTACAGGGCATCTTACTCAAAGCAGGAATATTTACTGTGGGAGTTTGAGGAAGAGAGACAAAGTAGTCATCTAGTTGCATATCCTGTCTACCACCCTCCCCCTAAAACAGTGTGGGCCATAATCCTACAAGTAGTTCCCAGACCTCCCATAGGCTGACTGTCCCTGTAGGATGTATAAAAGGCAAAAATACTCAAATGCATACTTGAATACAGAATACAAAAATCACTCAACATTTGAGAAGTACCATCAATGTCAGTAACAATATCAGTAACAATAAATGTGAACAACAAATAATGTGATGGTTTAAGCTCACCTAAATTATGAAATGCTCATTCTGGACTTATGCTATATCCTGTTAACTGATTATTACAAGCGGTACATCTAAAACCAAATAAAATAAGAAAACTGAAAATATTGTAGTGGTGAATTGGGGTTATGTATTATAGAATAAATACATTATTTATCACAGATTTCTCCATAAAAAATCCCTCGAAAAAGAGAAAGGAGAATAAAATAGGCATAGTAGACCAAGAGAACAGTGCGTAAGGGTATCAACAAATTTTTGGAAGGTAGAAAACAAGGAGAAAGACTCTAGAAGAATTAAGAGCAGTTCAGGAATTCCCTGGCGGTCCAGTGGTTAGGATTCGGCGCTTTCACTGCCGCAGCCTGGATTCAATCCCTGGTCAGGGAACCCTCAAACCATGCGGTGTGGCCAAATAAAACTAAAATAAAATAAAATTTAAGAAATTTTAAAAAGAGTAGTGAACATCAAGTGTCTCTAGAGGGTAGCGCTAATGAGAAGTAAGCCAACTGAACTAGCCATTCCTAAAAGGCTCAGGAGTTGGAGGCAAGAGAAACTGTGTAAGGCAAGACTGAAAACGAGGAGATTAATAGAAAATTGAATAAGGAGAAGTATAAGACATCTATTAACCATCAAAAATTTTCAAAACTGATTATCAGCTCACACTTCAAGAAGCTCAGTGAAGCCCGAACAGGGTAAAAGCGGCCATCTCTTTTGGAAAAATTGTATTCCTCCATTTACCTCCTGAAGTAAAGCTGCTGGCTCACTGGGGCTCTTGATTCAGTTTCCCCTATATGCCTAAGTTGGGTGTGCTGGTGACTTGGCTAGACTACAATCCCATGGTGTCCAGTGGACTTCAACACCTTGTGGGAACTGGAGTCCAGGGAAACTGCACAATAAAATTATGACACTCTGGTTACTGTTAGAGCTGTGAGTAAAAGTCTTATATCTCTGAGTCAGGAATCCCATGTCTTCTACCAACATCCATAAAAATATGGCATCCTAACTTGCTAGCTTGCAAGAAGGGCAAAATCTCAAATCCTTAATGGTTCTTGACAATTATTATCAAACACAATAGACTTGAAGGCAACAAACATTATTAGAGATTATGATACAAAGAGACATTTCATAAATGAGTCATCCTAACAAGAAGACATCACAATCCTAAGTCTGTAGGCACACCAAAAAAACTCCCAAAAAACAAAAAACAGCAACAACAAAAACACTCACATTTAACGAAATTGACCTAATTAACCTACATAGAAAATTGTATCTAATAGTAATGTAGTTGACATTTTCCCCAAGTTTATAAGAAACATTTATCAAAGTATCATAAGCTGGAGCAAAAAGAAAGCCTCAGGAAATTTGAAAAGATTAAAAAGTTTTAGATGCTTTTGATCAGATTCTTAATTAAAATCAATCACAAAAGATTAGTATAAAATTTCCATATGTCTGAAAATTAAAGATATATTTCTAAATAAACCATAGGTTAAAATAGTAGTCAAAATAGAAATTATAAAATATCTCAAAATGAAAAATGACAAAGATGCCACATATCAAAATTTATGGAATGCAGCTAAAGCAGTATTTTCAAGACCTCTTGGCCTTAAATATATATAATAATGAAAAAGAGAAGTTAAAGAGCAATACTTCCAACTTCAATGTTAAAATGCTAGAAAAGTAACAAGTCAAATCTAAGGAAATAGAAAAATAAATAATAAATATTAATAACATGACTATATATATGGTATAGACAAAGTAAAAACAATAGACAGTAAAGAGAAAACACAAAGCCAGAAGTCATTTTTTGTGAAAGACCAATGACATTGATTCTTAAAAAAACCCTTAGCAAAACTGATCAAAAAAGGAGAAAACACCAATATCACAAGTGAAAAGTAAACATTACATATAGATTCTCCACACTTAAAGAAAATAAGAGTATATCATGAATAAAGTTGATAATTTGTAAGAAATAGATGAAATCTTCACTAAGAAAATAACTTACCAAGATGATAGATGAAACAAAAACTCTAAATAATTCTATGCATACTAAAGAATTTGAATCTATTATTGAAATCCTTGTCAATTAAAAAAAAAAAAGTCAAGACTACTCAGTTTCAGCGGCTGATTTATTCCAGGAATTTAAGGAAGAAATAACATGCCTTAAATTCTTCCAGTGAACAGCAAAATAAGGAAAATTCATAACAATCTTTATGAGAATAGCAAGACGGTCCCAAAACCTAACCAGAACATTAGAAATAAAGGAAAATTACAGACCAATTTCTTAACTAATACAGATACAAAAACTTTTAGCCAGGTGTAAGAAAAAAGAATCTAGTGATATATACAAAGTCCAATATGTTTCAGCTAATGAATGTTCATTTCAGGAATGCAAGTATCATTCAAGGTTAGAAACAATGTAACATAACTACATTAAAACAGGAGAAAAATCACACGTAATCGTTTCGATAGATGTATAAACAGCATATCATAAAATTTAACACCTATTCACGATAAAATGTCTTAGCAAGGCAGGAATGAAAGAGAAATTTCTTAATATTGATAAATAATATCTTTAAAAATCTATAGCAAGTATCATACTCAATGATGCACTCTTGAAACCTTCCCTCGAATGAGACAAGTAGGCTTTTGCCTTTACAACTATCCCGTGTTGTGCCAGAAGCACTAGCCCGTGAAATAAGAAGTAAATAAAAGGCGTAAGGGTTGTAAAGAAAGAAAGAAAATGCCATTATTCACAGAAGTCATGTTTGTTAACCTAGAAAATTCAAAATAATCTGTAGATACACTATTAGAACTGATAAATATAATGCTACTGGATACAAGAATAATGTTCAAATATTAATTATATTTCTATATACCAGCCACCAAAACAAAAAAAAGAAAAGAAAAGAAAAATATACCACTTACGATGGCACTCAGAAACATAAAATACTTTGGAAATATCTAATTAGAGGTATGTACATCTTTTTACTGAAAATTATAAAACATTTTTCAGAGAAAATTTCAAGGACCTAAATAAATGGAGGGATACACCATACTTGTGAATTGAAGGACTCAATGTTATAAAGATGTCAATTCTCTCCAAATTAAACTGTAGATTCAAGGTAATTCCCGTCAATATTTCAGTAATACTTTTGATTGACCAGCTGGTTTTAAAATTCATATGGAAATGCAAAAGACTAAAATGGCTAAGGCATGTTTGAAGAAGTAGAACAAAGCTGGTGGACTGACATTACTCAATACCAAGACCCATTCTGAAACTATACTAATTAAGACAACGTGGTATTAACTCAAAGATAGACAAAGGAATCCCTGCAACAGAATACAGTCTAGAAACAGACTCCCATATATTCAGCCACTGGTTTTTTATGACAAACATGACAAAACAATGTAATAAGAGAAAGTACAGTCTTATTCATAAATGGTGCCAGATGGAGTGGATATTCATTTGGGAAAAAATGAATCTTGACCCCCTACCTCACCCTGTATGAAAAAAATCTATTCCAAATGGATCTAAATGTGAAAGGTGAAACAATAAAGTTTTCAGAGGAAAATATAGGAGAAAATATGATCTTGGAATAGGCAAAATGTTCTTAGACAGAACTCAAAAAGTAGTAACAATAAAAAAATGTTTAATTGAACTTTATTAAAATTAAAACCTTCAGTTCATCAAAGACATTATTATGAGTGAAGAGCAACCACAGAACCCAGACAAAATATATCCAATATATCATATTTAGAAAATATAAAGAAATTCTAAATCACTAAGAAAAAGATAGACAAAGCAATTTTTAAAATGGCAAAAGACTTGAACAGATATTTCACAAAAGAGATTGTCAACATGGAAATAAAAATATGAATAAAAACCTCAACTTTATTAGAAATCAAGTGAACGCAAATGAAAACCACAATGATTACTGCTACAAAACGACCAGGTTGGAAATGCCAATTGTCATCTAGGATGTGAAATAAACGGAATCCTCTTACATTGCTGATGACAGTGTGAATTGGAACAAGCGTTCCGGAAAACTGTGGCAATGTTTATGGAAGCCAAAAGTATGCATTTTTCTATGACCCAGCAAGTTTACTCCTAGTTACATATCCAAGATAAATGCACCCAAATGTTCAGCAAAATTCGCTGAGTAAAACATTCAACATAACACTATTAATAACTGACTAAAAATATATTCCCCAAATACCATCAACAGTAGAATTGATAAATAGATTGCCATATATTAATGAAGTTGAATATTACACAGCAGGGATATGGATTGAAATCTCTACAATTGCATGCAACATTATGAATAAAACTCATATATATAATCCTTAGTAAGAGAAGTAAGACACATAAGGGTATACTCAATGTGCTTCCATTTATGTAAATTATAAAAACAGAGCAAATTAATCTATACTGTAAGAAGCCAACATAGTGATTATTCATAAAGGATGTGATACTGACTAGAAGGAAGTAGGGCTTCTAAAGTGATGATGATAATTCAGTTTCTTAATCTGGATGCTGGTTACCCGGGTAGGCTTAGTTTGTGAAAATTCATCAAGCTGTGTACTTAAAGTATGTGCATTTTTCTTTACATCTGTTTTACAGCAATAAATTTTTAATTAATAGATTTTTGGTATAGCAGTTATACTAAAGCAAAAATAAGAAGTTACTAAGTTCCTAGAAAAAATGTTTTTAGACCTTTTTGGGGAAAAAAATCTGTTAAGCTTTACTTAGTAACAAAAAAGAAAACTAAAATAAATGGAGAGCTGTAATGTGTTAATGCTTGGGAACTCTGAATACTGTAAAAATGTCTGTTTCCCTTTATTTGTCTATGAATTCAATCTAACCCAATGCACTGCACAAAAAAATGTTTCTTATGGCCACTGACAAGCTGATTCTTAATTTTTATGCAATCAGAATAGCTGAGACAACTTTAATAAAATGGAACAAGAAATTTTATTTGATCAAGCAGCAGGATAAAAAATTTTAAACCGTAGATTTTGACTCCAGAATCATGCATATACAAGAATTTAGTGTGCATCTCACGTCAGTAAGGAAAAGATATACTTTTAATTAAGTGGTGTTGAGAAAATTAAAAACAAAACAAAATGAAGATAGATCCTTACTCATACTATACAAATATAAATTCTAAATGAATTAATGTCTCAAATGTAAGAATGTAACAATGTAAGAAAGCTCTACAGGTATAAAAGGAAAAATATGAACATATGTTTATGATCACATAGCAAAAGTTTAAAAAGCCATGAAGACTTTTGGACCCTGAGGGCATTATGCTAAGTGAAATAAGTCAGACAGAGAAAGATAAATACTGTATGATCTCACTTATATGTGGAATTTAAAAGAATAAAAGACACACAGACACACACACACACACACACACAAACCTAACTCAAAGATAGAACAGATTGGTGGTTGCCAGAGGTGGTAGGCATGGATGGTGAAGAGGGAGAGGTGAAATGGGTAAAGCTGGCCAAGTACAAAGTTCCAGTTATAAGATAAATAAATCCTGGGATGCAATGCACAGCTTGGTGAATATAGTTAACAATACTCTACTGTATATTTGAAAGTTGCTAAGAGAGTAGATCTTAAAAACTCTCATTACAAGAAGAAAAGATAGTTTGTAATGATGTGTGGTGATAGGTGTTAACTAAACCTATCGTGGTGATCATTTCCAAAGCATACATATATCAAATCATTATGTTGTACACCTACAACTAATACAATGTTGTACTTCAATTATATTGCCATTTAAAATAATTAAAAATGAAAAAGTCATGAAGGAATAAATTGATAAATTTTAAAACACAAATAATGAACTGGGTATGAGTATTTATCACTTAGATAATAAGACAAAGAATTGGTATTCAGAATGCATATGAAAATTTGACAAATAAGTTAGACAAAAAAAAAATATTGACTTAGCAAAGCATATGCTCAGGCCATTTATAGAAAATAAAAGTAAAAGACCAATACAACCATAAAAGATGACAGCCCTCAATAATCAACAAGGCAATTCAAAAATAAAACAAAAAATCTGATGCCATTTTTTCATCCTTTAGATTAGCACAAATTACAAGTTGATTATAGCAAGCATTGCTGAGATTGTCCGCAGTTTCATACACTGCTATAAAAGTAGTCGTAAAATGCTATGAGTATAAATTCGTACAGACATTTTGAAGGAACTATGCCATTACATAATAATGCCACTTCTGAGAACAATATTTACCCTAAATAAATAATATCATATGTACAAATAGACTTGCACAAGAATGTTCATTATTTGGCATTGCTAATACTAAAAGCAGGGGTGGAGGGGAGAGGGAGAGAGAGAAATCCTTAATTGAATAATAGCTAAGTACACTGTAGTTAAATATACCTAAACATACAGTAGTACAATGGGTATTATGTAAAAGTATGCAGTGGTTGTCAGGGTAGATCTATAGATCCTAGCTTTCTTGAGATAGCACTGTACGTACTTATAATACTATAGAGGTTGATCCACACCTACTAACATGGTTAGATAGTCAAGATCAAATGTAAAAAAGCAAGTTGAAGAAAATGTTACTTCATTCAATATAAAAATGCAGATGAAAAGAAAGAATAAAAACACTCAATTAAATCTTTCCCTTCATATACAAATATTTTATGTAAATTCACAGAAAAAAACATGTGGATGAATGGCCAGAAAAAAATTGGTGACAGTGATTATCTTCAGCGAGTGAGGGGATTGGCGTTTGGAAGGTGTCTTCACAGGTGAGTATCATGAACACCTAGTATTTTTATCCCCCAGTATCTGCTCCTCTCCTTAAGGTCCACTGATTTTGCTTTTGGAGAAACCCCCTGTGTCAACCAAAATGCTTGGGTGAAACTGAACACACTTCATCCTGGACTGAAGCATGTAAGTAAGACCCAAAGCAATCAGTGTTTTTCAGTGATTGGCTCAAGACTATAATTCAGAACAAATGCAATTCAATTCTGGAGACTTTTTAAAAGCTATTATAAAATGCGAAACCAAAAATAGGAAAGCTGAAGCCATGGCAACCATCTTGCAACTTTAGAACCAGAGCCTGAGAACAAAGCCAAGTTCGTGGGGATGGGGGAGGTGAGCCAGACAAAGAGAGAATCAGGGTCCTGCCATCACTGGAACTCTGAGAAGCCAAGGGCTTCCGTCACATAATCAACACATCCACGCAGGTGCTTAAGCCAGTTGGGTTAACTTTTTAGTCATTTGCCATCAGAAGTTTTCTCTAACAAAGATCTATCAGACTTATCTTTTTTGTTTTAATTTTTACTGGGGTAATACATTCATATACTCTATAATTAAAATTACCTTAAAAAGAACAAATAAAGAAAATATCATGTTTAGACTAAAGGATTTCTAAGGTTCACTCATTTTTATTAGTGTAAGATTTTTGTTTGAGGTTTTATTGAAGTATTAGAGATAGAGTCATAAGAAAGTTTTTTTATTAATTTTTTAATTGAAGCATAGTTGATTGACAGTGTTTCAGATGTGCAACAAAGTGATTCAATTATATATATATATATATATATATATATACACACACATATATATATTCTTTTCAGATTCTTTTCCATTACAGGTTATTATAAGCTATTGAGTAGAGTTCCCTGTGCTAAACAGTAGGCCCATGCTGGTTACCTATTTTATATATAGTAGTGTGTATATGTTAATCCCAAACTCCTAATGTATCCCTCCCCTACCCCACTTTCCCCTTAAGTAACCATAAGTTTGTTTTCCATGTTTGTGAGTCTATTTCCATTTTGTAAATAAGTTCATTTGTATCACTTTTTTAGATTCCACATATAAGTGATATCATATGATATATGAATGAAATAATGTCATTTGCAGCAACATAGATGGACCTAGAGATTATCATACAAAGTGAAGTAAGTCAGACAAAGACAAATATCATAAGAAAGTATTTTTAAAAATATAACACGTTAACTTGGCACATAGTCTACAAAGACATAATCACTTCAAGTCCTTCTTAGAGTTATGTGGATATAAACAATACATACTTATAATCAGAAAGGAAAAATCGTAGGTGGAATCAAACAAAATCCTTAAACAACAGAAATGTTTCAGTCATTTTCCAAACTCATTCACCCCTAATTATTGCCAACAGAAAATGAGGGTTCTTCTTTTAAAATGTCACTCTCTAAAATGATGACACGGACAGCATGAAATATGTAGGTAAAGAGATAAACCCACTTCTTGTAACTGTTGTGCTTGCCTGAAAAGAAAACTACATCTTTGAATAGAACCTTTTAGATAAAGGCTCTTTTGTAATCTTCCTTTTCCCCTGTGCTTTACATTCTGGTCTCTTTTCTTCAACTCTTGGAGGATTTTGAGCACAAGAGGCCCCATTCACTTCCTCTCTGTGTGTCTCTGCTCTCCTTACAGCCAGCTGTGTTCTTTCCCTAGAATGCTGCAGTATTCAACTGGGCATTTTCTACTTCATTTTTCCCGTTCATTACTCATTTTACCCATTTCTAGTAAGACCACTGAGAACATAGTTTTCTCAATATAGAAAAAAAATGTTTTTTCTTCAATGGCCATTAGGTGTAATGTTAACATGGATAAATGGTGCCTTGCTGTGAGAGCATGACATTCATCATTCCAGCTCAGCCACAGAGGTGCCAATTGTGCAGTGGAGATGACATCTGTTTGTAGCAAAATGGGCCTAGTCCACAGTCATTTCACATGTGTGCTAATAGGCCAAAAAACAATTGCCACTATAAAAACTTCCAGTTTCTAGATATCAATCTGACTTAACAAGTTCCATAAAAATTTGTAGTTTCTGTCGTGTTCGTGTTTCATTTCCATGGCTACTTAGTCCCTCAGTTGTTTTGTAAAATGAAGCTATTGTTTATAATGCTGGATTTGTAAAACCAAAGCAAACAGGTGGTCTGTCTGCCACAAACCTGCAAGCTAGATTGTTCATTGTAAATTAATCACAAGGAAATACCTGGTTTGGTGCATAGAATCAATTCATTTAGCAAAGGAGCAGTTTTGTAATCTAAGGCCTTCTTGGAAAGCTGAGTCGTTAGTAAATTGGATTGTATGTTTAAAAAGACCAAACAAGTTAAAATGACATATGGACACACTTTTTATTCTTGGACTTCAAAGGCACAATTCAGATTAAACTATAGCATCCCACTCTTGGAAAGTGCAGTGTGCTTTGTGGCTTCATTTTATTTTAATTTTTTAACTTTAGCTTTTTATTTTCACTCTTATTTCCATTCTCCTACTACTCTAACTGCTTTAATTCACATCTTTAAAATCAATGCCTACTTCAAAATATGAAGTTCTATTTTATGTGTATTTTTAAAAATTTAAATTGATATACTGCTTTATCTTGTCTGACACTTACTCTTCACTTCACACCAATCTAGTCATATTATTGTAAACCTACTACTTCTTACTGTAGCATAATATTCCTTTGAACATTATTACATTTTGCTTCTCTGTTCTCTTAGCAATAAATACAGTGAAGGGTTCTTTGCTACTGCAAATCATACTGCAGTGAATATTCTTACCCATATCCATTTGTAACAGTTGTGTGAGAATTATTTCATTCAACAAAGATGTATTAAACATCTAACAAGTATCATGCTCTGTTCTCAGCATGTAGGATACATCAATGAAAAAAAAAGCTAAAATCCTGGGCTGCAAGAAGTTTGTGTTCTAGTGGATTTTCTCTAGAGAATATATCCAAGAAAGGAACTGCTGGATTTTATGGAATATACATTCTTAACTTCACTAATTAATTGCATTGCCAGAATCCCCTCTGAAATATTTTCACCAAGTTAAAACATGAGTAATATGTGAGTACCATTGCTTCCCGGACTCAAATTTGGTTGATACAGGGAATTATACAACTCTGTAATATTTGGCAACCTGATAGAAATAAAATGACATATTATTTCTCTGATTTCTAGAAAGTTTAGTATTTACACACAGATCTCTAAATCATGTGGTTTTACCTTTGTGTAAACTGCCTATTCCTAATTGTTTTCAATTTTTTTGCTTTCTTTTTTTATTCTTAAGCATTTAAAAATACTTTTATTAGAAAATAAGAAATACAGGGAAAGAAATTAGGAAAAGCACAACAGACCCAAAATAAGAAGGCAGGATATAAATAATATATAAATAATAGCAGGACGCAATGAAATAGAGAAATATGGCCACAGTAAAACTTAAAAGATACAACATTTTAAAAAATGGTTCTTTGGGAAAAAAGCATCTAAAATAGATATAACTTTTTGCAATACATAACAAATATAACAGAAAGAAGTAACAAATAAAATTCAAAATAAGAAAAGCAATTAGATATATAATAGTGATTACAAAAATTATAAACTATGCATCAATAAATTTGGGAAATAAGATGAAATGTTAAAATCTTGGGAATAATATACTATTTCCAATTATTAGAAAAACAGACACTTTAATGTACAAATATCAACTAAATAAAAGTTAAAATGGTGATTTAAAGCAAAAACAAAACAAACAAACAAACCCACATAGCTTGAGAGGTAACTTATATATTGTTAATGACCATAAATACAAGTTGTTACAGAAAATATTTAAAAATAGGAAAGTTAGATATCTCATTTAATAAGGTTAGCAAAATTACTTACTTTAAAATCAACAAAGACACAATAATAAGAGATTATACAAGTTAAAAACAAATAGCAAATTCTACTTTTGCCCATGAAGGATTACTACTATGGGAACTGCTCTCCCTGAAAAACTACAGAACAAGGCAAAATATATGAAAACAGACCAGGACTATAATCTCTAAGAAAAGGGAAAAATGAGGTGAGCCTTATGACTCACCAAATACACCTCCCAGAGATAGTTCCCAGCCTGCAGCATAGAAGATGGAAACCCAGACAAAGCTCAATAGCCTCCCTGTGTTGAGGAGACAGCAGGTGGAGTTCAGCAAGCCAATGAGCCTAGAATTGTATACTTGGGGCAGGGGGAGTCTTGGGAGGAGGGAACTGCACAGAGAAATAGTTCTGCACGTCTGCAGAGGAATCCCTTTGAGATTTCCACTAAATACTGCTCTGTATACGAGAGATCATAATAGAATCATCAGAAAGCAGTAGGCTGAACAATTTCCAGGGCTTTACACAAAGCTCTGAATAGTCTGTGCTGTCACTAGCTATGTTGAACAGACCTCATAAGAATGGGGCATTAAAGTTCTCATGCATTAAAGTTCTTGCCTTAGTAGTAAAACTAATTGAACACTAGGGGAAAGAAGACTTGCCTTGACTAACAGTAACAAAACATAAAAGAAATCCTTGAAAAACTCAAACAGATCACAGGTTACTGCATGTCAGAACAAGGCTGAATATTCTTTAAGGAAATACAAAAATGTCCAGTGTAAATGAGATCATCTAGAATACAAACAAAAATTACCAGGCATTCAAAACAGCCGGGTAATATGATCCATCCATAACTGAGATTAAAGTCAACCAATATAACAAGGAAATAAAAGAGATGATGGAGTTTTAGCAGAAAAGAACATTGACACATTATAAAGTTGCTCCTTATGATCAAGAAGGTAAAAGAAAATATAAACAGGATGAAGAGAGAGAAAAAGAAGTATAAAAAAGGCAAAAATGGAACTTCTAAAATTGAAAAACAAAATATCTAAAATTAGACACTGCAGGAGATTAGACACTACAAAGGAAAGGTAAGTGAACTAAAAGACAAAGCAATAAACTCTGTAAAAGAGAAGCACAAAGTGAAAAATATAATTAAAATCATTTACCCATGGAACATATCAAGCAGTTAATATAGTGTATGTGGAAATCTAGAATAAGAGTAGGGGTAACAGGAAAAATTTTTCAAGAAATAGTGGTTGAAATTTTTCAGATTTGGTGAAAACCGTAAACCCACAGATCCAAGAAGCTCAGCAATCTCAAAGCATAATAAATATAAATATAAAGTCATGCCAATCATAGCTCAAATTATACTAATGAGAAAAACTTAAAATCAGTCAAAGAAGAATGTATTATATACACAGAAACAAAGATAGAAATGACAGCTGACTCCTCATCAGAAATGATGCAAGCTAGAGGAGAGGGTTCAAGGTGGTGGTAAAGGAAGATTCATAACTCATCTCCAAAGCACACAACAAATCTACAACTACATATAGAGTAATTCCCTCAGAAAGTGTCCTGAAAACTGGATGAACAGATCCTCCAACATAAAGGGTAAAATGACAGCATCCAGTGTGTAGCAGAGGCAGAAAATTGGTCTCACCAGGAAAAGAACCACACCCCAGACACACAATCCAAAATTGGGAGGGCACATAAAGGTATGGGTCTTCCCCCCAAGAAGCAAGAGATGTGAGCTTCTCATCAGCCACTCCAAGTCTTAGATCCTACACAGGAAAGATGGGTCCCCAAAACACGTGTCTTTGAAAGCCAACAGGAAATAAGTCCAGGAAAACTATAGAACTGCAAGGAACAAAAAAGTCTGCTCTCTAGAGGCTCACATGTAAACTACTCATGTAGACCCCAAAATCAGTGCAAAAACACCATATTGAAAAGCACAAGGACCATAGGTAAAAGGGACCCACTTAGTAATCTTGAAGCATCAGCCCAAGAGGCAGAAACAAGTTGAGACACTCCCCAGGAACTGAGACACTAGTAGGAGATATTATTGCCATCTCAGTCTACCTTGATAATGCCAATACTGCTGGACACAATTTTGAAATTTTCCCCATAACCTGTTTGCACCAGTGGGTGTATCCTGCTGAGATCTCTGTTTACCTGTATTCCTTGGCCAGGGCTCACATCCAGCAGAGAGAAAGAGAGAGAACCCTGCCCACAACACATGAAGAAGTTGAGGACAAGCCTTGCAGTGGATCCAGGAGCCAGCTCTAACCACCAGTACCCCTGCAGAAGTGGTGGTTGGGCCTGCAGTCAGTCCAGGGACCAGCCCTGCTCACCAGGGCCCTGCAGGATCCACAGAGCCACAACAATAGGTAGGCTCACACAGCTTACATAGGTGACATCCCTTAAAGTACCTGGCTCTGATGGCCATGTGGGATTGTGCCTCAGAGTCTCACAGGACATCTCCTAAATAAGGCCATTCCTTCAAGACTGGGATAGATTGCTGACTTACCGAATACACAGAAACAAACACAGAGAATTAGGCAAAATGAGGATAGAGAGGAATATGTTCCAATCAAAAGAACAGACAAAACCTCAGGAAAAAAAATACGAAATGAAATGGAGATAAGCGATCTACCTGATAAAGAGTTCAAAATAATGGTTATTTAAAAATGCTCACCAAACTCAGGAGAGATATGGATGAACACAGTAAGAACTTCAATAAAGAGATAAAAAATACGAGAAAGTACCAAATAGAAGTCATAACTGAACTGAAAAATACACAAGAGGGATTCAAAAGCAGACTGGATGAGGTAGAAGAACAAAGCAAAAAAATAAAAAGAGAATTTTGAAAAGTGAAGGTATCTTAAAGGACCTTAGGAAAAACATCAAGTGGAATACCATTCACATTATAGGATTTGCAGAAAGAGAAGAGAGAGAGAAAGTGCCAGAAAAGATATTTGAAGATATAGTGGCTGAAATTTCCTTAATCTGGGAAAAGAAACACATCCAGGTCCAGGAAGCCCAGGGAGTGCCAAATAAGATGAACCCAAAGAGACATAAGCCAAAGCACATCATAATTTAAAAGGTAAAAGTTAAGGATAAAGAGAGAATCCTAAAAGCAGCAAGGGAAAAACAACTAGTTACATAGAAAGGAAACCCCATACGGCTATCAGCAGATTTTTTAGCAGAAACTTTACAGGCAAGAAAGGAGTAGCTGGGGGCTTCCTTGGTGGCGCAGTGGTTGGGAGTCCACTTGCCGATGCAGGGGATGTGGGTTCGTGCCCCGGTCCGGGAAGATCCCACATGCTGCGGAGCGGCTGGGCCCGTGAGCCATGGCCGCTGAGCCTGCGCGTCCGCAGCCTGTGCTCCACAGCGGGAGAGGCCACAACAGTGAGAGGCCCGCGTACCACAAAAAAAAAAAAAAAAAAAAAGAAAGGAGTGGCAAAGACATATTCAATTGCTGAAAGAAAAAAAAATCAAACCAAGAATTTACTACCCGGTAAAGTTATTACTGAGAATTAAAGGCGATATCAAGAGTTTTCGAGATGAGCAAAAGTTAAATGAGTTCACCACCACTAAAACAGCCCTATGAGAAATGTTAAAGGGACTACTTTAAGCTTAAAAGAAATGACACTAATTAGTAATAAGAAAACATAAGAAAGTAAAAACCTCACTGATAAAGGTAAATATATAATAAAGGTAGTAGATCAATCACTTATAAGGCAGGTATAAAAGTTAAAAGAAAAAAAAGTAGTAAAATTAACTAAAATTATAGTAATTAGTTAAGGGAGGCAAAAATAAAAGGATATAAAAAGTTTCATCAAAATTACAAAATGTGAGAGGCAGGGAGTAAAACAATAAAACTTCAGAATGTGTTCAAATTTAAGTTGCTACCAACTTGAAACAGGCAACTATTTCTGTAGGATTTTATATGTGAACTTCACAGTAACCACAAGGAAAAAATTTATAGTAAATACAAAGAAGAAAATGAAAAAGGAATCTAAACATACCACTGAAGAATACCACCAAAACACAAGAAAAGAGAGAAAGAGAAGAAACAAACAGAGAGGAACTACAAAAACACCCAGAAAACAACAAAATGGCAATAAGTACTTACTTATTATTAATAATTACTTTAAACGTAAGTGGACTAAATTCATCAATCAAAAGACATAGAGTGGCTAAATGGATAAAAAATACATGACCCATCGTGTGCTGCTGCCTACAAAAGATTCACTTCAGAACAAAAGACTCACACCAACTGAAAGTGAAGGGATGGAAAAGATATTCCATGCAAATGGAAATGAAAACTGTAGTAGCTATGCTCATATCGGAAAAAACAGACTGTAACACAAAGACTGTAATAAAAGGCAAGAAAGGCATTACATAATGATAAAGTCATCAATCCAACAAAAAAAATAACAGTTTTTAATTTATATGCATCCAACAGAGTATGGCCAAGATATACAAAGCATATATTAAAGGACTTAGAGGCCTTGTTAGAGGCCAATATATTTGATGAATAGTAGATGCAAAAGTCCTCAACAAAGGGACTTCCCTGGTGGCACAGTAGTTAAGAATCCACCTGCCAATGCAGGCGACATGGGTTCAATCCCTGCTCCGTGAGATCCAACATGCCATGGAGCAACTAAGCCCATGTGCCACAGCTGCTGAGCCTGCGCTCTAGAGCCCACAAGCCACAATTACTGAGCCCATGTGCCACAACTACTGAAGCCCATGAGCCTAGAGCCCCTGCTCCACAACAAGAGAAGCCATCACAGTGAGAAGCCTGCACACCACAATGAAGACCCAATGCAGCCAAAAATAAATAAATTTATTTTTAAAAATCCTCAACAAAATACTAGTAAACCAAATCCAACGATACATGAAAAAAATCACACACCATTATCAAGTGGGATTTATTCCAGGGATGCAAGGATGGTTCACTGTCTGCAAATTAATCCATGTGAAACATCGTATTAATGAAATGAATGATGAAAATGATATGATCATTTCAATGGATGCAAAAAAAAAGCATTTGACAAAATTTAACATCCATTTATGATGAAACTCCCCTTAAAGTGGGTAGAGAGGGAATGTAACTCAACATAATAAGGGCCATATATGACAAATTCACAGATAACACCATTCTCAATGATGAAAATCGAAAGCTTTTCCTCTAAGATCAGGAACAAGACAAGGATGCTCACTCTTGCCGTTTTTACTCAACGTAGTATTGGAAGGCCTAGCCACTGCAGTTAGGCAAGAAAATGCATCCAAATCACGAAAGATAAATTAAAACTATCACTATTTGCAGATGACATGATACTATATAGAAAGAACCCTAAAGACTCCACTAAAAAAACCTGTTAGAACAAATAAATGAATTTAATAAAGTTGCAGGAAATAAAATCAGAAACCTGTGACATCAAAAAGAATACAATAGGGCTTCCCTGGTGGCGCAGTGGTTGAGAGTCCGCCTGCCGAAGCAGGGGACACGGGTTCGTGCCCCGGTCCGCGAGGATCCCACATGCCGCGGAGCGGCTGGGCCTGTGAGCCATGGCCGCTGAGCCTGCGCGTCCGGAGCCTGTGCTCTGCAACGGGAGAGGCCACAGCAGTGAGAGGCCCACATACCAAAAAAAAAAAAAAAAAGAATACAATAGCTAGGAATAAATTTAACCAAGAAGATAAAGACCGGTACCATGAAAACTAGGACACTGGTAAAGGAAATTGAAGAAGGCACAAATAACCAGAAAGATAGTACATGTTCCTGGATTGGAAGAATTAATAATGTTAAAATGTCCATATTACCCAAAGCAATCTACAGATTCAATGCAATCCCTATTAAAATTCCAAAGGCATATTTCACAGAACTAGAACAAATAATCTAAAATTTGTATGAAACCGCAATGATGGTGAATAGCAAAAACAATCTTGAGAAAGAACAAAACATTTATTGAGACATTTGGTCCATGCCAAAAGGTCCTTGAAATTTGGTCCCTCCAAAACATCCATTGAGATGTTTGGTTCTGGCCAAAACATCCATTAAGACATTTGGTCCATGCCAAAAAGATATTTGAAATATGGTCCTGTTCAAACGTCCATTGAGACATATGGTCCATGATTTCTTAACTAATACAAGCATTTAACTTTGTTAATGTTTTATTTATATTATTTTATTGTAATTTGTTATGAATTTTGGGTTTCAGATTTATTCTTGTTCTTCCTCATCATGAAGTTCTGCATGGTTACACTTAAGGTGGATGAGCAATTGCTCCCAAGTATATATTGACCTGATTATTGGCTTTATATTCGTTATATCTATTAACAATGCCAGTTATACAAATTTCATTTAGTCAGCATTGTCATGAAGTTGTTGGCTGTGTTTGACTGTGACCACCATGGCCCTGGGTAATAATTTGTTCATGCTTTGCTGTTCATCTTTTAAAACACTTCAATAAATCTCCAAATTGAAGAATAATGCACAGCTACAAGCTTTTAAGTTTGCTATGGCAACCTTCCACTGCACTCTATTCATCCTGTGATTGCCATTCAGTACTGATTTACAAACGTTCCAAGTTTCTGGTGGAAATCTTAGAGCTTCAGGTGTTGTGCTTCTGCCACACCTTCCATGTACTCTCTCAACATAATCTATTAGGTCATCTAAATTTTCTTCTACATTCTCTACAATGTACTCAAAAGTTTCATTTACATCTTCCAAAGGCACAAATGGAAGTCTAAACAAGGTGTGTAGAGCACTTACAGGTGTCATTTCCATTGTCTTTTCACGTCTCAGACCCAAAGAAGGTATTTTTGGACACAGTGATTATGATAAGTGAAACAAGCATTCTTTTATTTGTGCATTTTGTAGGGTTAGTCAAATCACATGCATATATCCAATCTTTAAATTCATCATCCACAAGGAAGGATTAATGTCAAGATTTCCTTTCTGCGCAAATGCAAGTGTTTTAAGTGTGTGTGTGTGTGTGTGTGTGTGTGTGCGCGCGCGCACGTGTGTCTTCTCACCTTTTCATTGTTAGTGCATAAATCAATGCCATAGTATAACCCAATACAACACTGTGCGCAGTAAATAACTATCTGAACTGTGCCATCTTAAAAGTGTCATCCCTGAGTAATGTGGTACTGGCGCTTAAATAACATATATTGTCGTTAAGTTTTGTAAGTAAGAATTCTTGCATCACCTTGAGCACCAGAGTAGTGAATAAGAAGTGGTTCCCGGGCTTCCATGGTGGCGCAGTGGTTGAGAGTCCGCCTGCCTATACAGGGGACACAGGTTCGTGCCCCGGTCCGGGAAGATCCCACATGCCGCGGAGCGGCTGGGCCCATGAGCCATGGCCGCTGGGCCTGCGCGTCCAGAGCCCGTGCTCCGCAACGGGAGAGGCCACAACAGTGAGCGGCCTGCATACAGCAAAAAAAAAAAAAAAAAAGAAAGAAATGGTTCTCTGCATCTGATCATTTTGTACTCCTCTGGAATTTCAATTCCATGCAATGAAGTTGAGTTTGGAGGTCAATCTCTGTTTTGAATCCTATTTACATGACTCTTGAATGAGTTTCTTTCTGGTAGCATTAATAGTATCTCTTCATCATAAATATCAGAGTTCTTGGAAGTACTTTTGATGGTGTTGCATTTGGTTCTTCTTCTTTGTGTCATTTTGACCTTTTCAGGATTTTTATTACTTCCCCTTCAACACCAACGTTAAGTTGATGATTTCCTGTCCCATCTTGAAGGGTTATCCAAATCCTGACTAGTTGTACATCGAGCATTGCAGATTCTCCTCTCTTCATAGCGCCAGCACATTTTTTCCTATCGCTGTTAAAGGAGGGAAGTGGTAACAAAAACCATTATGATGTAACATTGGCCTTTTGTGTATGTGAGTATAGTATTTCTGCCATATTCTGTGGGAGTTTGCAAATAAAGATGTCATATTGCCCAGCCAAAGAAGAAGGGTTATTTATTTTACTTTTTTCTGTAGCTGTCGGACCAAGGTGTAGCTGTAGGTTGTTGTTTTACCAGTACGGGAAACCTTACTAATGTTTTATTGATTCAACACCTGGTTTGGTTAGACTGGATCAGTCAGTAGGTAGGCACCAGCCAAAGGTGTGGTCGTCCACACAAATTGGCAGGTAAGTATAGGAGTCACATGCGCTAAAACTCTCCAAATAGCGGCAGACACTTCTTGCAGTCTACCATGTTTGTACCTCCATAGGACATTGATTCAAGGGAAATATCACCCATTTGGCCTTGGCAATGGGATATTTGTAGGGGGTTAATTAGGTGCTCAGTATCATGGCAGCTATTACACCTGACTGCTATGTGATAGGAAAGCCACACCCATTCTCACCCCTCCTGAATCAGCCAAACACTCTGTAAAGTGTTTATGTCAATACCTTCACCTACCATTTTACATAGTGGCTTGACCAAGCTCTTCCCTTCAAACTCCACCCTTACTGTATGACCCAACCACAGCCAACCAAATGCCCAGTAACATATTAATGCACCATACATCAAAAGATTCCATCCTTGACTCATCCTCTGTTCATTCCTTTTTTTTCCTCACATGTGAATTTTTATTTCACAGCTTAAATTACACTTGATGTGACATATGTATTTCTTTTCCCTTTATAAGTAGTTAGGATTCTCCGGCACATGCAGCAAACACTTACATACCTCACATTTTAATTTTTTTTTTCTGTGTATTTCTTTAACCTTGGAAGAAACCAAGGTTACTTGGTACTTGGTCCTTGGTACTTGGTACTTCCAAGAGTACCAAGGACTCTTCCTTGGTACGCATAGTTAATGTAAATCTCATTCTTCTGCGAGATTTGAATATCGACCCATCTACCTAACCCCGTGTGCCATTAACAGGTAGGCTACCAAGGCAAAAAGGGTTATTATTGGCAATAAAGCCACAATAAAATTATTGGATTAATAAAACATTATAGTACTTTATATGTATTAATCCTGCAAACCAAAAGCATAAATAAACATTTTGGGATATTTGACCCCAGGGACGTTTTCTAAGCATGGACCTTAGGACCAAATATCAAGGACCATTTGGCATGAACTAAATATTCTCATGAATGGTTTGGATAGGACCAGATTTCAAGAACATTTGGATCAAATGTCTCAGTGGATATTTTGCATCGAACCAAATGTCTGCTAATCTACACTAGAAGTCTCACCCACTTCACTAAGGGAATAAAAAGAATTAAAGCCAAAATATTGAAAAGGAATAAGGAAAAGTATATTTGTGGACCACCTTATCATAAAAGTAGAAAATTTTTAAAATTTACAAAAAAGCTAGTATCATAACTGAGTTTGCAAAGTTTCCAAGATTAAAGATCAAGATATGATCAATTATGTATCTGCATGCACTAGCAACAAACAACTGCAAATTAAAATATTGATATGATTTATAATAGCAAAAGAACAATATGAAATATGCAAATTACTATACTAAGACTTACTATAAGGCTACAGATATCAGAACAGTGCAGGATTGTCACAAGAATGTATGTATGGATCAATGGAACAGAATAGAGTCCAGAAGTAGACCCACATAAAATGGTCAGCTTTGGAGAAAGTTATGAGGATGATTCAAAGGAGGAAAGGATAGTCTTTTCAGCAAATGATGCTTAAACAATTAAATATTTTTATGGAAAAATAATAAACTTTACCCCCTACTTCACATCAAATATAAAAATTCATTAAACATGCATCATAGACTTAAATGTGAAACCAAAACTATAAATTTTCTTTAAGTAAAAATAGGAGAAAAATCATTAGACCTGTGTTAGGCTAAGATTTCTCAGATAAGACAAAAATACAAGCCATAGATAAATATTAATAAATGAGGCAGCATCAAAATTAAAAACTTTTGCTGTTTAAGACACTATCAGAAAGTTAGAAGGCAAGCCACAGATTGGTAGACTATATATTTAAAGGTTTGTATCCAGAATGTAAAATTTAACTCTTCACTCAATTTGAAAAAAGATATATAAATGACCAAAAAGCACATAAAAAATGCTCATTATCATTAGTTATCAGGGAAATGCAAATTAAAAGTATAATGAAATACAAAATGTGTATTCAAAAATACCACATCATAGTACGATTCGGATTATTCTAGGTAAGCAAGAATGGTTTACCATTAGAAAATGCTCAAAAATAACAGGAAAATCTCAGTAGATAAAGAAAAAGAAATTGTTAATTTGTATATGTGATTTTAGAAAAACAAGATACGAATGATAAAACTAGGAAAAGAAAGGAATTCCTTAACTTAATATAGGACAGCTGCAAAAATTTTTACCAAACATGTTTAACCAAAGAAGGAAAAATAATAACTATGAGATTTTATCTCCTTTCAGACAGGGTCCCAGACGTATTTCAAGACTACCCTCTAGGATAGGGCGTTAGATAAGGTTTCTCACCATTGATAAGACAGGGAGCTAGTTGAGGATGATCACTGTCTTTACTTTTGCTCAGCACAGTAGTGTTTAGGTCTTTGCCAACTCATTGGGAAAGAAAAGTGATAAGAATAATGAAGGAAAAAACAAAAACATTATGTTTTGAAGAATATTTGAGCATCTTCGTCATAGAAACCCAATCAGAATGAGCAGATAAGCTATTACAATTTGTAAAGCCTAATTAGCCTGTAGTCTGATAAAAATTCATTTTTTTTCCTGTTGTTTTGCTTGCATTCAGGGAAGAAATTCAAGAGAAAGATGGAATGTTGTTAAACAAGGGGTAGAAGGGATTCATCTTGTTCTAGGTTTGGAATCCCTCTGAAGGACTATGAGGGAAGTCTAAGGGAAGCAAGGATGAATTTTGGATTGGCTGCTGTTTTTAAGAAGCAATTCAAAGATACACGGATGAACTAGGGATTTTGTGCTTTCTTAAATTAAGGTGGCTAAGCAGTTTGGAATCCCCTGTACTCAATGAAACAAGCAAAACAGATGAGGGGCATCACTGGGAAGAAAGCAGTAATTACTCAAAATGGGTTCTTTATGTCATTTTACAATTGTGGCATGACCTTCGTAGATACAATGTTGTTAACTATGCAACTGACTTTATCTGTGTCTATCCTCCCGTCCTGATTAATGGTTGGGCTGCTTTTTGCTTTTTCAGTTAAGGCTGATTTTCACTTTTCAGTCCTGGATAGTTTTTGACGCTTTCAAAACTAAAGAAAACCTCAGCAAGATTGGCCATATAGAAGGCCACCTTAAAATTTCAATTGTTTTTCTCAATTCCATTAAAAACAGTTAGGAAGAAAATTTGAGAAGTAAAATATAAATCAAATATTTTAAAAAGCAGAGAATACTAAAAATGTTAAACTTCATTTAATGACATAGAAGAACATGAAAATAAATTATATTGAAAATATCTTATTCTTGATTGGGATCATTCAGTATTGCAAAGAAACCAATTCCCACTGCACCCTCACAAAATTAACCCTCATATTTAAATCAATTCACACTCAGATTTTTGGGGAGACCTTGAAAACACAACTTTAAAATTCATATGAAAAATACCTATGAGTATCTAAGGTAATTTTTTAAAAAGTAAACATAAAAGCAAACTGAGAAGAAGCACCTTACTATAGTATAAAACCTACAACAATATCATGGCAATAAATTAATATGTTATAGGAAGCTGAATAAGCCAACAGTCATAAAGCAGCGTAAAGGGCCAAGATACAGATTCATCTATTCATGCGAACTTGGTAAATAAACAAATCACTGAGGTTGTTTCATGATAGTTGCAAGGGAAAGTGGCTCACCACGTGGAGGAAAGTAAAACTGGATCTCTACCTCATAAATAAAAGTTCTAAGTCAGTCAAATTCTTAGACACTAATGATAAGACTCTAAAGTTAACAGAAGAAATGCAGAATTTCCTTGTCTCTTCAAAATAAGAAATTACTTTTCAATGGGGTAAAAGTAAAAATTTGAGTCCATCGAAATTAAGGATTGTTCTTTATAAGTCATAAATAAAGTAAAGAGATAGGGGAAGTTATTTACTCCATTGAAAATCTTTTTAAAATAATATAAAATAATTTATATTAGTATGAATATATCTATATCATTTATTAAATATACTTAGTTTATAGTATTTATAGTATATTATAAAATAATAAACTACAATAAAATATTCAGAAATGTAATTATTTGCATTTTAAATTGTCAAATATCTTATATACTTGCACATTCCAAAATATCTGAAAATTTTTCCTCATGAATGAGGGTTGAGCTTGTTACTTATAGGTCACACAAATCATTTTGTATCTGGCAATCTGTTGAAAAATTGTTAGTCTTATGAAATAAAAGATAGAAATGTTTTCAAAATCATGAGACCAAAAAAGAAATCATAGAGAATTGAAAGTATAATTTGAGATACCAAGGTACGAAAACCTTTCTGTCATTTTGAGGTTAAATTGATAAACTGAAAAGAGTAATAAATACTCTAACTGGTATTGACCAAGAATTGCTAGCATATACTGCTTTTTTGGCCAGTATCACTTCTATAAATTACAAACTCCTATAGTTGTATTTTCCATTTTCTTTCCCTCTTAGAATCTAGTGACCCTTTCGTTACTGAAAAATACTAAAAAGCAATTAAGTATAGAAATCAAAAGCTGAGTCTTTGGTGGAGAAGAATGAAAGTTTGACCTTAGTCATCTTTGTAGAAAAAGAATGTGTCTTTTCATTAATTCCTGTTTCATACAAGACAAGGATTACAATTATTTCATAGAAGGAAAAACACAAATCAAATGTTTAAACATTTTGCAACGTTCAGCCTTATTGGCAAGGGTGCTTTTATCTCTTCTCACGCTATTCTTAGCTTAAAGCATCCTGTCTCTTTCAACAGAAACACTTGACAGCTGATATTTTCTTCTTTTACTTCTACTTCAACTGCTAATTGCATATTTACCATCCTTCAATCAAGAGGAAAAGAGAAACAAATTAGAAAAATTTTCTATCTGTCAGCAGAACTATGTACTATAATGAAACATTACTCATTAAATATAGAGAACTTCGTGGCATCAATAATAAGTGTTGTAAAGGGCACAAAGGTATTATTAATTCTGAAGGAATGCAGGACTGTAAAAACAATAAGTCATTTTGACAGTTGCTATGAGGACTATTACCAAATGTTATGTTTATTTGACTAGCTCAATTTATAAAACAAGACCTACAAAAAAATCTACAGTTTAATCAATTGGATGTGCTATTATAAACAACTGCTAATGGACCGAAGCTTTGCTTCCTTCTTAATGATTGAATTGTGACTGCATTTTTAACTATTAGAATAATTATTAGTGTGGGCAGTTTATGTGCATTTTTAAAAGAACCTTAAATCAATGAAATAAAACTGTAGAACAGATTTAATGAGAACATAAATGTTTCATTTTTAAGTTAAATTAAGCTAAAGATGGAAGTCTCTTTAAATACAGCAGGTGATTACCTTTTCAGGAAGAATTCACAAAGGTATTTGTTTATCATGCAAATTAAGATACATTACTGGATTTAAACCCCAACCATAATCATTGATTAAAGTTCTCTGTATGTCGCATAAAAATTCAATTCAGAATTGTAGGAAATAGTACTTTATTTGATGCGATTTTATTTAGTTAGAAGAAAAATAGTTGAAGAATTTGATCACCTAAATGATCTAAGAGATTAGATGACGGACTGGCCTGTAGTTTAGGGAGAGGTACTCTTTTTTAAATTTTCTGTTTGTTTGTGGCTAACTCATATGTGAAGTAGTTTTCAGTGATATCATTAATTTTTCTAAAACGTAAATTATTCATTCTTGCATTCATTCTATAAGCATATGTTGAAGGCATTCTTTTGTACCGACTTTTTTTTTATAGATTTATTTTATTTATTTATTTTATTTTTGCTGCATTGGGTCTTCCGTGGCTGTGCGCCAGCTTTCTCTAGTTGCCGAGGGTTTCTCACTGCGATGGCTTCTCTCGTTGCGGAGCACAGGCTCCAGTAGTTGTGGCGCATGGGCTTAGTTGCTCCGTGGCATGTGGGATCTTCCCAGACCAGGGCTCGAACCCGTGTCCCCTGCATTGGCAGGCAGATTCTTAACCACTGCGCCACCAGGGAAGCCCCTGTATTGACTTTTGTAGGCAGTAAAGGACAAGGATTATATTAAAAAAATATATACTTGATTTATGGTCCTATGAATTGATGTATGAAACATTTCATAACATTTACATGTATGTGTTCTTCATTTGTAGATGTTTGTGAGCATGTGTAGGTCTGTGTGTATAAGTAGTTTGTGTATGTGTGTGAGTGTGCCTGAAGGGGTGTGTGTATGTGGGAATTCATGTGAAAATGTGTTTGAGAGTATATATGTTGTACATATTGTTTGTACGTACATATAGGTAAATGTGCATGGATAGATAAATCACACCGAAGTTTAGAGTAAAGGCAACTTCAGCAAAGTAGGGAGGTAATTAAGAAAGGATAAACACATCTTTTGATGATTTTACAGATGTGGTCATACCAGGTATTTGTTCTTTCCTACTTTAAGATGATATCAATAGCTAATATAAAAAAAAAAATGAGGCACCAGGAAACTTTTGGAGTTGATAGATATTACCTTGATTGTGATGATAGTTCCACATGTATATGCATATGTCCGAACTCATCAAGTTGTACACACTAAATTTGTGCATTTCTTTGTATATTAGTTACACCTGTTACAGCTGTTAAAAAATAACCAATCAGAAAAGGTAGGAGGGGAGTGGGTAGGGTAGTAAAAGTAGTGGGAGCATAGACTTTTGGTCTCTGTGAATTTTTATGCACACACCCACACCACAAACATACACACACATACACATACACCGAAAAAGAAACAAGAGCACTCCAAAAAGACAAAAGCATACACTGGAACATGCAGTAAGTCCATCTGAGAACATTAGAGAACAGCTGATTTTGGAAGGACTTCTGCCCACTGGATAAGTGTAAGAAATCTGCAATGAGATCTGAGGGGGATAAAACAGGCAAGCCTAGGTGAACTCTGGAAACAAACCAGTAATGTTTCCTTATGGCTTAAAGACATAAACAAAGGAGAAATAGCTGAGTGGAGTCAAAATTGAACAGAATGGAGGAAAACAGAGATAAAATAAAAAGTCCAAATGAAAGTGGGGAAAAGAAACAGAGCCAGGAAATCTCAGAGGGCAAGCAGCTATATTTTTTTAACATTACACTAAAAGATAAATCAGGGAACCTTGCAACATTAAGAACGCTAACTGGAGAACAGATAAATCTTCCATGCAGGAGAATTCCAAACACTTTGAGTACATACTCCACCCTCAAGAGGGTAGAGCATAACTCCCAACTCCTTAAATGTAGGCTGAGGTGTAGTGACTTCTTCTAAAATGTGTAATACGGAAAGGATGGAAAGGAATATCTTTACAGTGGAGAAACTGGATAAAAACTATCTCAGCTAGGTGATCAAGGTCAGCATTATCAATGGTAAGTCATGATGATACACTGTAACTTTGGTATGATGTGATGAAATGGCACTTTATCCTTATGACCTTCCTCTCAAAATCCATCTCCCAGTCTAAAAACGAGAAAACACAGGACAAATCCCAATTGGTAGACATTCTACAAAATACCAGACTAGTACTCCTCAAGACTGTCAAGGTCATCAAAAACAAGGAAAGTCTGAGAAACTGCCACAGCCGAGAGGAGTTTAACATGACATAACAACTAAATGTAATGCAGAACAGTAAAATAACATTAAGTAAAAAACTGAAGAGATCTAAATAAAGTGTGGACTTTAGTTAATAATGTATTGAGGTTATGTCACTAATTGTGATAAATATAACATACCAACATAAATGTCAATAGTAGTAGAAACTAGTGGGGAGCATATGGGAATTCTCCATATTATATTCATAAATTTTCAGCAAAACTAACTGGATTCTAAAACAAAATATTTATCTTTTTTAAAAGTTACCTGAACAAAATCTCCTTTGAAAAGTTTACAAAAACTAAATTCAAATATTGGCAAGACTGAGCCATAAAACATAGCCTAACAAATTTGAAAGAATAGAAATCATATGATGTCTGCTCTCACACCACAATGGAATTAAACTAGAAATCAATACCAGACACATAGCTGGAATTCTCCAAATACTAGAAGATTATACAACATACTTCCAAACAACAAAATGAGTCAAAGAAGAAATCTCAAGAAAATTCTTTTAAATGCTGAACTAAACAAAAATGAAAACACAGCCTATCAAAATTTGTGGAATTCAGTGAAAACAGTGCTCAGAGAGAAATCTGACATTGAATGCATATATTAGATAAGAAGAGAGATCTAATATCAATCTAAGTTTCCATTTAGGAAGCTAGGAAAAGAAGAGAAAATAAAGTCCAAAGTGTGAAGAAAAGAAATAATAACAATTAGAGCAAAATTTAATGATATTGAAAATAGAAAATCAACAGAGAATATCAATGAAACCAAAAGCTGGTTCCTTGAAAAGATCAACAAATCAATATGCCCCTAGCCAGGCTAACTAAGAAAAAAAGAGAAAGGACACAAATTACTGATATCAGAAATGAAAAAGAGGACATCACTATAGAGCTCATAGAAATTAAGAAAATCATAAAAGAATACGATGAACAACTCTAAGCCCACAGATTTGACAACCTTGATGAAATGGACTAATTCCTTGAAAGATACAATCTGCCCAAACTCACACAAAAAGAAATAGGCCTACATCCATTATAGAAATGGAATCAATAATTAATAATCTTCCAAAACATAAAGTACTAGGCCCAGATGGGTTTATGGTGAATTCTACCAACCTAGGAGGCAATAATCAAGCAGAAAGCATTCATTTGGGATCAGAGAATCAATTCGGGGCATTTGGGCAGCAACCCAAACAGTGTCCCACTAGAAGTAAAAGTCAGGGGCTTTTAAAGGCAAAGAAGGGAGGTTTGCATCATAAAGAATTTTAAATGGAGTTAGAGGCAGAGGCTAGTCTTGGCTAAACATGATTGATTGCTAAGGCTATTACTAGAGGGAGGTAAAAGTCCATTACTTTAAGTTGCAGGCATTCTTGCAGAGTCCTTGAAATATTTGTGGTTTGGCCCAGTTCACAATTTCCTGGTTCCACCAGGTGAGGACTTGTGTAAGGTCCATTCCTTAATGGCTTCCCAGCACCATTTTAAAACCCCTTGACATAAGTGACTCCATTTTATATCACATTTCACAATAAGAAAGAAATTATACCAATTCTCTATTCTCTTTCGGAAGATAGCAGTAGAGGGAATGCTTCCTAACTCATTCTATGAGTCCAGAATTACCCTAATTCCAAAAGCAGACACAGACACTTAAGAAAACTAGACCAATATCTCTTATGAACATAAATGCAAAAATCTTCAAAATATTCACAAATTGAATTCAACAATATATAAAAAATAGACACCATGACCAAGCAGGATTAATCTCAGGTATGCAAGGCTGGTTCAACATTTGAAAATCAACTAATGTAATCCATCACATCAACAGGCAAAAAAAGAAAAATCATATGATCATATCAATATGCAGAAAAAGCATTTGACAAAATCCAATACCCATTCATGATAAAAACTTAGAAAACTAAGAATAGAAAACATCCTCAACATGATAAAAATATCTACAAAAAAACCTATAGCTAACATCATAATCAATGGTGAGAAACTCAAAGCTTCTCCAATAAGATCAGAAACAAAGCAAAGATGCAAACAAAGCAAAGACCCTTTTATCACTGCTTTTCAACATCATCCTGAAAGTCCTAACTAATGCTATATGAAGAGGAAGTATAAGGCATATAGACTGGAAAAAAAGAAATAAAATTGTGTTTGTTCACAGATGATGTGATCGTCTGTATAGAAAATCCAAAAGACTCAACAACAAAATCCTAGAAATAATAGACAATTTTAGAAAGGGTACAGCATATAAGATTAAAATACAAAAGTCAATTGATTTCCTATATGCCAGCAATGAACAAGTGAATTTGAAATTAAAAACACAATAACATTTACATTAATAACCCCAAAATGAGATACTTAGGTATAAATCTAACAATATATGTACAAGATCTACATGAGAAAAACTACAAAACTCTGATGAAAGAAATCAAAAAAGAACTAAATAAATGAAGATATATTCCACGTTCATGGATAGAAATACTTAATATTGTCAAGATATCAGCTCTTTCCAACTTGATCTATAGATTCAGTCCATCCCAATCAAAATCCAAGTTATCAAATGCAAGTTATTTTGTGAATAGTGACAAATTAATTCTAAAGTTTATATGGAAAGACAAAAGACCCACAATTACCAATACAATACTGAAGAAGAACAAAGTTGCAGGACTGACACTATGTAACTTCAAGATTTACTATAAAGCTACGATAATCAAGACAATGTAGTGTTGGTGAAAGAATAAACAAAGAGATTAATGAAAGAGGATAGAGAATCTAGAAATGGACCAACATAAATATAGTCAATAAATCTTTGATGAAGGAGCAAATGCAATACAACAGAGTGAAGATAGTCTTTTCAACAAATGGTGCTGGAACAATTGAACATCCACTTACAAAAAAAAAAAAGTTTAAATATGAACCTTACGTCCTTTACAAAAATTAGCTTAAAGTGGATCACAGCTGTAAATATAAAATGCAAAATGATAAAATGATTAGAAAATAACATAGGAGAATATCTAGATAAATTTGGGTTTGGAGATGACTTTTTAGAAAAAATACCAAAGGCACTGTCCATGAAAGAAATCATTGATAAGCTGGACTTCTTTAAAATTAAAAGTTTTTGCTCTGCAAAAGACACTGTCAAGAGAATGAAAACACAAGCCACAGACTAGGAAGAAATATTTACAAAATACATCTGATAAAGGACAAGTATCCAAAATATACAAAGAATTCTTAAAACTCAACAATAAGAAAACAAACTCCCTAATCTAAAAAAAAAAAAAAAAAAAAGCCAAAACCTTAACAGATCGATCGTCAAAGAAGGTGTACAAATGGCAAATAAGCACAAGAAAAGATGCTCAACATTATATGTCATAAAGAAATGTAAATTAAAACAACAATGAGATACCACTACCCATCTGTTAGAATGACCAAAATCCAGACAACACCAAATGCTGGTGAGGATGTGGAGCAATAAGAGCTCTCATTCACTGCTGGTATGAATGCAAAATGGTGCAGCACTTTGGAAGACAGTTTGACAGTTGCTTACAAAGCTAAATATATTCTTACCATAAGTTCTAGCAATTGTGCTCCTTGATATTTTCCTAAAGAAACATATCCACACAAAAACCTGCACATGCATGTTTATGTAACTTTATTCACAATTGCCAAAACTTTGAAATAAAGATGTTCTTCAGTAGGTGAATGGACAAATAAACTATGGTACATCCAGGCAGTGGAATATTATTTAGCACTAGAAAGAAATGACCTATCAAGCCATGAAAAGACATGGAGGAAACTTAAATGTGTATTACTAAGTGAAAAAAGATCTGGAAAAGGCTACATACTGTATGATTCCAAATATATGACATTCTGAAAAAGACAAAGCTATGGAGACAGTAAAAGGATCAGTGGTTACCAGAGGTTGGGGGAAGGAGAGAATAGGCAGGTCACAGAGGATTTTTTAGGGCAAACTACTCTGTATGATACTGGAATGGTGGATATATGTCATTATACATTTGTCCAAACCCATAGAGTACAACAACAAGGATAAACCCTAATGTGAACTATGGACTTTGGGTGACAATAATGTGTCAATGTAAGTCCATCACTTGTAACAAATGTACCACTCTGGTGAGGGATAATGATAATGGGGGAGGCTATACATTTGTGGGGTAGGGAGTATGAGAAATCTGTGTCTTTTTCTCAAGTTTGCTGTGAACCTAAAACTGCTCTAAAAAATAGTTTATTGAAAAATCAATGAGCAACAGAAATGTTTAAGGTCAAATTTCCACACAAAGTTAAAATTAGAGAAAAGAAAATAAGGAACGGAATAATATACGTACAAGCATTCCAGAAAGTTAAGCTAAATATTAAGGATAAAAGTAGTAATCTACTATTTCAAAGGAGTTAAAAGACAATATGAAATTATATAAGACATGAAACAAAACATGAACCAGAATTTTAAAAACTCAGAAATTAGGTGAGAAAATAATTTAAAATGGAAGAAAAAAAGACTAAATTAGAAGGAATACAAGGGAAATAAACACAGAAGATGGCGTCATAAGTGAAATGGAGACAAAAAGAAAAAAATATATTTAGAGCAATATAAAAGACGGTAGGGAGGAAAAAAACACTTTTTTTTCCTACCTCTTTGATTATCTGGCTGGGGCCATGCAAATAAGACTGAAAAAAGACAGATTAACAGAGAAAATCAACCAGAATTTTATTAATATGTGCATTGTGCATATTTGGGAGAGCTTGGTGATGAGTAACTCAAAGGGGTGGTTAGAACTTGGGGTTTGTATAACAACTGAACAAAGAATGATCAATTTTGTAGAGAAATGAGAAAACAAAGGAAAGGGGTTTTACATTTCCAAAGGCAACAAATCATCTGAAGGTAAATATAAAGGGGAAACTGATGGCGTAAGATTTGTTTGTGAAGGTTCATCTCAGTGTCATCTTTACATCTTCTTCATGGCCATAAGAGTTCTCCGAGAGAGGAGACTTACGGAAGTCCTAATTTCTCAGAACTTTCTGCTTTTAGTCAGATAAGGGAAGCCCAAAAGATTATGATTGAGGCATACAACAGGTTAAAAGCCTGGGAGGAAAAACTGGGGAGAAAGTTTCTTTGAGAAATAAGGGCATTTAAAAGTGCCTGTGTTTGCTGGTGAATTTAGAAAGCCACACATATGCCCAGGGCAGGAAGCATGCTCAGAAAAGCCCTGAGCAGACTCTAAGCTTTTACCTCCAGCTGATCTCGAGGCTCAGTGCAAGCAGGAAATGAAGGCTAAGGCAGAGTTGCAAACAGGCTGGCCAAGTGCTGAAGGAGTACCCCCCAGCACAGAGCTTCAGTGCAGAGCCAATCTGCGAAGACTAGGAGAGGTTTCTTCTCTCCTTCTCCTTCTTCTTCTCTTTCTCCTTCTTCTTCTCTTTCTTCTTCTTCTCCTTCTTCCTCCTCCTCCTCCTCCTCCTCCCCTCCCCCTCCCCTCCCCCTCCTCCTCTTCTTCTTCTTCTCTTCCTCCTCCTCCTCCTTCTTTCCCCCTCTCTCTCTCCACATATGACAAAGATTATAGGCTTTTAAAACATTTTAGAAAAATTATCAAGCAAGCACACAGCTACAGTTATAGAAGAAAAAAAACTCTAAAGAAGGTGAATAATCTGATTTCCAGATTTATCAAATTGCAATATTCAAAATGCCCATTTGTCAACCAAAAACTATGGAACATGCAAAAAAACAAAACAAAACAAAAAAACACACCACCACCAACAACAAGAAAATTGGTCCTTTCACAGAAGAAATTAACAGAAAATGTCCCTGAGGAAGCACATACATTTGACTTACTAGACAAAGACCTTAAATCAACTGTTTTAAATATGCTCAAAGAGTTAAATGAAATCAAGGACAAATAGCTACAGAGCTAGATGAATACAAATAGAGAATATCAACAAAGAAATATAAATTATTTAGAAAAAACAGATTCTGAAGCTGCAAGTACAATGACTGAAGTGAAAAACTCACTAAAGAGTTTTGATAGCAGGCTGGAGCAGGCAGAAGAAAAAGTTAGCAAATTTAAAGATAAGTCAATTTAAGTTATCCAGCTTGAGGAGAGCTAAGAAAAAAGAATTTTAAAAAATTAATAGAAACTAAGGGACTTCTGGGACACAGTCAAGTCTATCAACATATGCATCATAGGAATCCCAGAGAGAAAGGAAAGAGAGAATGAGGCAGAAAGAATATTTGAAGAAATAGTGGCCAAAAACTTCCCAAATTTGACAAAAGATAGGAATCTACACATTCTAGAGACTCAATAACTCAAAAGATAAACACAAATAGAATTTGTTTGTTATGGACTGAGTTGGTCAAATGGGATCTTGTAAATTGATATGTCCAGAAGAGCTTTCTTTGTTAGTTATATAGGCTCAAGTATGCTTCCATCTTAGAATTTTAAGGATGGGGATCACCTCTCTAAGAATTAAAAGACTTGAGACTTTTGAGACAAATTCTCATAGGCCTTACACTGAAATCCTTTCCATTTTTGAGAAAATTGTAGGTGTTCAAAATCTATTTAGTTTAGGAGCTCAACCATGACTGAAGAGACACTGATTTTCTCAAGTTCAACGAAGTTCTCTATAGATTTATATTCTGGGTCTCCATTTACCTTCAGAAAAGGGAAGAAAGTCCCAAACAATGGGCTTTCTCAAATAACTGTTCCATAAATCTCTATGAACGGCAGTCTATGAAAACTAAATTTAATTAAAGTATTCAGATTAAAAATGGTCATGGTCTTACTTCATTGACTATAGCACCATCCCGGCAACTGCTCCCCTTCTGATTCACTCTGGAAGGAGGAGATATATAAAGTGTTCTGGGGACTATACCTGTATAATTAGGGTGATGAGAGATTCTGTAAACCCTCTAATATGTAGAATAGTTCAAGAATATATTTAGTTTGGGAAACTGAAGGGATTCTTGGCAACGGTATTCAAAATTTCCACAGTTAAATTAAATCAAGAACATACTTATGCTTTGTTATATTCATTTTTACAATAAGTAGAAATTTACAGAGAGTTCAAATTTACAGTGAGGTAAATTTCAATTCAGTTCTAACAATTGGAACTGTGGGGTTAAGAGAAGAAAGAAAAAAAAGAAAATAATTATCTGTCTTTATGAAAAAATAAGGAGCTACTCATTTATTCATTCATTCATTCATTTATTCATCAAACATCTATTCATTCAGTGCTTACTACATATCAAGCACTATACTAGATGTGATAGATTCAGTAATGATGAAATCAGTTCCATCTGCATCTTTAATAAATCCTGAAGTTACTCAGGTATTTTAAATCAAAATCATAGGTACACAAGAAGCCCACTGAAACGTTTACCAAAATTGTGTGTGTGTGTGTGTGTGTGTGTGTGTGTGTGTGTGTAACCATGCATATATTTGGGGGAGGGGAAAGAAAATCCATACTTCTTATCAGCTTCTTACAAAGCATCAATAGTTTAGGTGGGTTTTCCAAGCCTCCTTCTGATTTTAACATCTTTAGTTTAATATTATGAAATATCAGAGCTAATATTCCACTATTCTCTACCTTACCACTTTCTAAAATTAGTCTTAAATTCTGGCTAATGTTCAAATTTTACTTTAATCTTAAAGGGTAGAATATATTCATTTGAATTGTGAAAATGCCATTGATTGACATGGTAAATTAACAAGTCACAGCTTGTAAAGAACTGAGGGAGATGTTTTCTTGTGTTTCCATGTCCATAAAATGTTAAAATTAGACAAGCCTTCAAGGTAATGCCAAGCAAGGCATTATTACCTATATCTATATTTGAATTTTAAAACATATTATGTTTAAATGCATATGGTCATATATGTGCCCATGTTTAAATATAAAGAATGCATTTTGCAATATAAAAATTTCAGCTTAAAAATATAAAGGAAGGAAAAATTTGCAATTCAAAGAAGACCACACTATGTCTAGAAAATCAAAATTTGTAGTGTTTTCTCCCTGGAAAGCAAGGGTAAAAAAGGAAAGATAATTGCATTGCAATTCAAGTTCCAAAGCACAAAACTCTATCTAGAAAATCACAGTCATAATGTGCATGAATAAAAATTTGCTATTGCTTGGTGCCTGTGATTAAAAAAATAAAGTAATATCTGGGAGAATATTGAAGCTGACAGTCCAAATACAGGAAAAAGTTAACTGATTCTTCTAACCTCTTAGGAGATAGCATCAAGGTTGAAAATGTGTTCCTTTGGTTACTTTTCCTAGAGAAAATAGAAACAGGCAAGATTCTGGGGGAATATAACTTTAAGGAAGCCATGGAAATAAGCACTGGCCTATGTCTCTTGGGTCTAAAACCAATCAAGTCCGGCATAATAAGAAACAGGCTTTTGAAAAATGTAATATTCTACCTTTTTTTTTTTGCCATGAGACATCTGTGTTTTTGCTACAAACAAATGCTTTTGTTATTTTAATCTAATAAGAAAAGTGGTAGAAGAGCGAGGGTGCCTGGAAAGGAAAGGGCATGATCCTGATATATATGTTCTTATTAGACTATCATCACCCAATTTGCTAAGGTTTAAGCAACTAGAGAGAGCAGGGGACATAACCCCAAGGATAGCAATTTCATGGGCTTACAAGGTGTATGTATAGGAAAACAAAGAGTTTAAAGTTGTCTCCTAATGTTCCATTCCTGGGCTCCCATTGACTCATACCAAACCATGGCATGGGCAAGATCGGATCCCAGCTTCACCTTACCCATGTCAAGGAGCCTACAGCTCAACAAAGAAATCATAAAGAAGGAGATACTAGCACATTGGAATGCCACTGCCATGTTTTACGGACTAAGATAAACAGCACAGTGTCCAGGTGGTGGTTAAATCAATATATACCAGGCAAATTCACTGAATGATGCTGGACAAGGTGTCTAATGCTTCTGAATCTCTGTTCCTTCTTCTGCAAAACGATGATGTGTAGACTTCGATCCTGTGTTTCATAAAGTGTTTTCCCAGATGATCTTTGCAATCTTTATAATTAACCAGTTTTGGGGGGGACTGGAGTACAATACATATAAAAATGCAAATTTCTGTGTCCCTTTCCAGACTTAAGTCAGAATCTTTCACGTAAGGATTGGGGTGAAGCCTAAGAAACTGCATTTTAACAAATCCCTCAGGTGATACTTATACACACCAAACTATGAGAACCACTAATATAATACCTCCTACCCCTTTCATATACAGTTTTTGAAGAATTAAAATTCTCATTTTCAATTCTTAAGGAGTGGCCAATTACAATCCAAGTGAAGGCAGAGGCCATTTAAATAGCAATGCTGGTTTGAATGAATTTCCCCCATCTCCTAAACTCTATTTTTCACAGTTCCACAGGCTCAGTTCTTATTGTATTATGTTCTCTTTATAATATATGTTATTATACAATGCCCATCAGAGACAGGATATATTTGATTGGGGGCTGTTGATCATTTTAGCAATGGGTGAGTGTCCAACAGGGACCAGTTTGGGCTTGAAGATGTGAAGAATTTTTTATAAAGAAGTCTTACTGATGCAGGGGAAATTTAATCTTGGTGGGAAATTTATCAGTCTATTAACTCTTCAGTCAGTTTGAATTCTGGAAGCATGTAAAGACAAATTTTTCATACTTTTTTTATACCTTCTTTTCATGGGGAGACGTTCCATGAAACCAGAGGTTTGTTTCCTATTCCTTAATCACTGTTGTATCAGCAAACTTTGCCACTGTGTTTTATTGGTAAATCTAGTTTTTATTTTATAATTAACAAAAGTCACTATTAAATTTGTCCTATATGGCCAATACTGTTTTAGATAACTTTATATTGCCCAATATCTCTATTAGGTACCCAATAAATACCTGTCCCTTTCTTCCCATCCTTAAAAATCACAAGCTAGTTAGACTTTTCCAGTTCTCAATTGGATTACTGCAGTAGTTCCATAACTAAGTTCTGCCAATCTAATTTCTTTATGTTTTAGAACAGATACATCTGGCTAAAGTACTTCTTTATTCAACTACCTTCAATGATATTGTCGATCAAATTATGTCTAACCTCCTTATCTGGAGTACGACACTCTCCATAATCATGTTGGAACATACTTCCCTAGTTACTTTTGAGAAGTTGACCTCTAGAAAGCAAGGAGTGGGTTCTGTGGCTAACCAAGGAAATGTGCGTTAGGGAAGATTTGATGTAAGTTTTGGCATAATGAGTGGTTGATGCTTGGGGAAGTTAGTGTGGCCTACAGGAAGGGGCCCCAACCTAGATATTCTCTTTCCTGTCATCTCATTACCCAGCTTTGTGCCTGTTGAAAAGTCCCTTAACCACATGGCACCTGCATTTCCTTGCCTTTAAAATGTAGGTGAATATGCTAGATCCCAATCTTCTCAAATAGATTGCTAACAAGATAAAAAATACTACTGTCACTTTTTTTTTTTGCGGTACGCAGGCCTCTCACTGTTGTGGTCTCTCCCGTTGCGGAGCACAGGCTCCGGACGCGCAGGCCCAGCAGCCATGGCCCACGGGCCCAGCCGCTCCGCGGCACGTGGGATCCCCCCCGGACCGGGGCACGAACCCACGTCCCCTGCATCGGCAGGCGGACCCTCAACCACTGCGCCACCAGGGAAGCCCTACTGTCACTTTTAAAGTGTGTTATAGCAAAAAGAGTTTGAATTTAGCACTTCTGAGAGTCTCCAAATAGGACACCTTAAAATTAACAAAGCCAAAACCATTTGCTGCAATGTTTCTCAATGACTTGATAGGCTCAAAACCTTGCTATACTTTCCTTGCCTTTCCTCTCCATTTTGAGTAATTCTCATAATTTCCACCTCTGAGAACATCTTTATTTCCTCTTCTTTTCTGGAGGAGAGTTTCGTTGAATATAGGATTCAATCTGATGGGCTTTTTCTTTCAGCACCTGAAAAATGTGCCTCTTCCTTCTTTGCTCCATGCTTTTAGATGAGAAATCCACTGCCATTCAAACTGAAGTTTCCTATAAGCAATGTCACTTCTCTCTGGTAGCTCTTCTGATTTTTCCTTAGTATTTGGTTTCAGAAGTTTAATTATGATGCTATGAAAAGTAGATCTTTTGTTCTCATCTCACAAATCCTTGAGTCTCTATTCACATCTTTTTCAGTCTAGTTTCCCTCTGTTGTTAAGATTGTGAATTCTACTGATCTGTCCTCAAGTTTACTAATTCTATCTTCTGTCATCTCCATTCTACTGTCAAGCATTTCTAATGAGATTTTTATTTGAGTTATTGTATTTTTTGGCTCTATAATTTCTATTCTGTTGTTTTTTGGTAATTTCTATTTCTTCTCTAAGGTTTCCTAGTTTTAGTTCCTGGTGATTTGCTGATGAATTTTTATGATAGCTTCTCTAAATTGTCACATATTTTTAATATCTGATTCATCTCAATGTTAGCTTCTATTGATTGTTTTTTTCATTTAAGTTGTGATTTTCCTGGTTCCACATATGACAAGTGATTTTCCAGTATATTGTGGACATTAAAATAGTATGTTGACACATGATTCTAATTAATTCCTCTGTTTCAGCAGGGAAAGAATCTGTTTCTGCTATTTGTATTTGTCAGATTGGGCAAGTTATAGAACTTCTCCATGCCTCAGTTCCCTCTTTTGAAAAACAGTAGTAATTCCTGCCTCATAGAAATATTGTTAGAATAAAAATGGTTCCAACAGTGCTAAGAACACGATAAAGGCTCAATAATATCAGATATTACCATTTTCATTAACTGTCTCATTAACTCTAAACTCCTATGCTTGACCTTTAAAAATTCTAGTTACGGGGAACTTCCGTGGAGGTCCAATGGTTAAGACTCTGTGCTTCCACTGCAGGGGACGTGGGTTAGATTCCTGGTTGGGGAACTAAGATTCCACATGCTGCATGGTGCAGCCAAAATAAAGAAAAAAGAAAAAAATTCTCGTTAAAGTTATGTTATATTTATCCCAAAGTTGGTCAAAAAGCATGTTCATTATTTTTCTCTTAAAACAAAACAAAACTCATCTATTCTCTCTTAACATACATTTTCCTGGAATCCTCTTTTCTTGTGCCAGTTTATTCTAACTACATTCATCTTTCAACTTAAGATAATGTCATTGACTGAATGTTTGCGTACCCTCCCACCCCCTCCAGGTTCATATGTTGAAGCTCTAATTCCCATTGTAATGGTGTTTGGAGGTGGGCTGGGAGGTAATTAAGTTTAGATGAAATAGTGCCTTCATGATGAGATTAGTGCCTGTATAAGGACTTTAGAGGCAAGAGAGATCTCTCTCCCCCCAGAGCACACACAAGTAAGTGCACAGCAAGAAGGCAGGTGTCTACAAGCCAGGAATCAGGTCCTCATCAGACACCAAATCTGCTGGTACTTTGACCTGGACTTCCCAGCCCCTAGAACAGTGAGAAATAAATATCTGTTGTTTCAGCCATTCAGTCTCTGGTGTTTTGTTATAGCAGCCTGAGCAGATTAAGACAGATATTAATTCCAATGTCTATAAAGTATTATTTAAATGCCCCTGTATTAACTAAACTTTTTTTCAGTCAGTCATAGCACTATGAACATCACACAAATTACTTATGCTATAAATGATTATCTCATTTTGTTATAAATAATTTTTTAGAGTTATTAGTCTTGTCTTCCAAATAGGTTATAAATTCCTTAAAACGTAACCCTGTGTTATACTTATGTGTAGGAATCTGTGTGTGACTGTGTGCCTTTCACATTAACTAAGGAAGTAGTGGGCTGAAGAATCCATAGAGGGTGCTCAATAGAGAAGATGTGTCTTTCTGGACCTGAAGTGTAGATGAGAAATCATCTCGTTTGATAATTCACAGCCCCAGACTTTTCTTCTCATGGGATTGGGGTTTAATTTTACGTTAACTGCTTGGGTTAATTATCTAAAACTGAGAAAGTATCCTAAAATTGTCAAATCTACCTGAGACAAATGAAGAAGCAAATATAAATCCTTTCTAGACCCAAGCTTTATATAATATACTTCAATAAAACTCTGATGAGTATAAGTTCATAACCATAATAGTAAAACTCCTCTGGAAAGGGCCACTATACAGGAGAGTGAGTTATTTTAAAAGAACAGCAGAAACTTATACCCAAAACTTTAGATAAATGGAAATATGGTATACATATCAAATAATCATGTTTTATACGTCCAAGGAAATAAAAGCATATAAAACAGGGGATAAAAATAAGATACTATTTTTAAAAAGGCAAATTTGAACATCTAGAAAAAACAATACATTTTGAAATTAAATTCTCAATGATTTGGTTTGACATTATATTCAAATTAGAATTACCTGAAAAAAGAATTTGTGAAATAGAAAATAAAACTAAAGATTTTTCCCAGAATATGGCACAAATTAAATAAGCACTATGTAAAAGAGGTTTCATCCCAGAGGATAGAATGATAATATATCTCATAAAAATAACTGGAGTTCTAGAAAAATGGATAATAATAAAAACATTTATATTTAAATTAAGAACAGAATCATCAAGAATTCCAGAGAAATTCCAAGCATGAAAAAGAAAACCACTCTGGATAAATCATAGTGAAATTATAGAACAAAATAAAAAGATGATCTGAAAAGCATCCCTAATTAAATGACTGTTTACTTTTAAAAAGAATGTCACTTAGACTGAGTATAGACTCTTCAAGAGAAAAGTAAAAACTGGGAGACAGTGAAATAATAACTTCAAACTTCTGAGGGAAAAAAAGTCAAAATAAAACTTTATACCTAGCTAAAAATCTCATTTGACAATTATAAAGATATTTTAGCCAGATAGAAATAGAGTGCTTACCACCAACAAGCCCCCACTAATGAGAATTCTAAAGGATGTACTTCAAGAAGGAAATAAAACTCAAACAGGACAGAAACACAACAAAATTATAAACTAACTGCTAAACAATTGGCCAAATGTAAAAATATATTGAATGTATAAAATAATAACCATAATGTCCTTTTTTTTTTTTTTTTTTTGTGGTATGCGGGCCTCTCACTGCTGTGGCCTCTCCCGTTGCGGAGCACAGGCTCTGGACGCGCAGGCTCAGCGGCCATGGCTCACGGGCCCAGCCGCTCCGTGGCGTGTGGGATCTTCCTGGACCGGGGCACGAACCCGCGTCCCCGGCATCGGCAGGCGGACTCTCAACCACTGCGGCACCAGGGAAGCCCCAATGTCTTATTTTGAGGGTATAACAATGTAAATAAAATACCAGACAATAATTACTTGCAAGGTGGGAGCAATAATATATCCAGAGTGAGGCAATGGGGATGAGAGCAGTTCATCTAGGCTGGCTCTACTTGCATGAGCGATTCTAATAGGTATGTAGTGATATCTTATTGTGGGGTTAATTTACATTTCCCTAATGGTTAATGATGTCAAACATCTTTTCATGTGTTTATTTACCATCTATATATCCACTTTGATGAAATTTCTGTTTATGTCTTTTGCCTTTTTTGAATTTCTTTTACTGTTGAGTATTGACAGTTCTTTGCATATTCTTTATGCAAGTCCTTTGTTGTAAATATGTTTGGAAAATATTTTCTTCCAGTCTGTAGCTTATCTTTTCATGCTCTTTACAAAGTATACTACTCAGTAATAAATAGGAAAAACTATTCATACACATACACATCTTAGGTGGATCTCAAGGGAAATATGTTAAATGAAAAAAAAAAATCTGTCTCATCACCAGATGAATCTTCACATGACCTTCTCCCCTGTGTCTTTGTGCTTCATCTTCTCTTTTCTCTTATAAGAACACTAGCCATTTAGGGCCCACCCTAAATCCAGAATTGTCTCACATCAAAGTCCTTAACTTAATCACATCTACATCTACAAAGATTTTATTTCCAAATAAGGTCACAATCACAGGTACTGGATGTGAGGACTTGGACATATCTTTTTGCAGGACACTGCAATCTAGACACACAATATTTTAAAAAGGATTTTACCATATTTACATTATTTATCTTCATCTATTCCTCTGTCTGTCCCTCTGTCTCTCCTGCAGTGTGCATGTGTAAGCCATTTAAAAATTAATTACAGACATCATGCCTCTTTACTCCTAAATATTTCAGCATGTATTTCTTAGAAACAAAAAATAATCTTTTACATCACACAGTAATCTAATCAAATTCATGAAATAAAGAATATAAGATCCACATTTGAATTTCACTAATTGCCCAATGATGTTCTTGGTAACAATATTGTTTTTTTCTCTTGACGTAAGATTAAATCCATGGTCATGCATTGTATTAGCTTCATGTGTCTTTAGTTTCTTTTAATCTGGAATCGTTTCTCTGTGTTCCCTTGTATTTCATGATATTAATATTGTTTTATGTGTTTTGAATTTGTTTTGTTAAATGCATACAAGTTTAGACTTTTTCTATCATCTTGGTGCACTGCACTATGTGTAATTATGTAGTTACCTTCTTTATCCCTAATAATGTCCTTTGTCTTAAAGACTATTTTGTATGACATTAGTATATCTACATCAGCTTTCTTTTGGCTACCATTTGCCTCACATGTATTTTTAAATCCTTTTATATGGCATCATCTCCTAGTCTTTCAGTGTATTTCTTTTACTTATTTTTAAATTTTTTAAATTTATTTTTTAAATTGAGGTATAGTTGATGTATAATATTATATAAGTTATAGATGTACAGCATAGTGACTCACAATTTTTAAAGGTTATACTCCACTTATAGTAATTATAAAATATTGGCTATATTCTCTGTGCTGTACAATATATCCTTGTAGCTTATTTATCTTATACATGATTGTTTGTACCTCTTAATCTCCTACGCCTATCTTTTATCTATTTTTAAAATTTGTTTCCATCACCATCATTATTAACAGCAGCAGGAGCAGCATTATTTCCACATATAAACAATAAGTGTTTGATTTTAAAACATCTTTACCATTAGGTTTTCTCAGAATGATTTTTTTCTTAAATTTCAAACTGTCCTAATAATATTTTCCTCCTTATTAAAATACTTGCATGGACTAATATACACTACCAACTGTAAAAGAGATAGCTAGGGGGAAGCAGCCACATAGCACAGGGAGATCAGCTCGGGGCTTTGTGTCCACCTAGAGGGGTGGGATAGGGAGGGTGGGAGGGAGACACAAGAGGGAGGAGATATGGGGATATATGTATATGTATAGCTGATTCACTTTGTTATACAGCAGAAACTAACACACCATTGTAAAGCAATTATACTCCAATGAATGTGTTTTTTAAAAATAAAATAAATAAATAAATAAAACAATATTTTAAAAAAAGCTTCAGAAGAAAAGAAAAACTCCTAATGATATTAAGTTTATGGAGTTAAATAAAGGATTCCTCTCAAAAGCAGTGAGTTGTAGTAGAGAAAACATAGGCTTTGGGGCCAGATAGACTTGCATTCCAAGTGTGACTCTGCCTCTGACTAACTATGTGAACTTGAACAGGGTCCTACATTTCTTTGTGGAGCGGGTTTTGCATCAGGTAAACAATAGCCAGGTAGGAATTTTGTCAAGAATAAAATAAGATAATGTCAGTCTCTAGACAGTTTAAGAATTCACAAATAATTAGTTCTGTCCCTTTTCCTATTTACTATTTCATGCTTCCCTTATGAGATTTTTTTTTGGTCTCTTAGCTCCTACTGATTACTAAAATGTTTAATATTTAATTTTTCTTTTTTTCTTTTTTTTTTTTTTTTTTGCGTTACGCGGGCCTCTCACTGCTGTGGCCTCTCCCGTTGCGGAGCACAGGCTCCAGACGCGCAGGCTCAGCGGCCATGGCTCACGGGCCCAGCCGATCTGTGGCATGTGGGATCTCCCCGGACCGGGGCATGAACCCGCGACCCCTACATCGGCAGGCGGACTCTCAACAACTGCGCCACCAGGGAAGCCCTAAGTTTTTTGATAACAGTTTATTTAAAAATACAGTAAAGAACAACTATAAGCCATTGCTTGTTACTGGAATCACTATAGCTATTATAGCACAAAATGCAAATCTTTATCATTAAAGTACAATTAATTTTAATATAAATAATTTATTTTAATTTTAACCACTGCAGGAATAAAATGAAAACTTCTAATATGAAATAGACAGTAGCTATAGATTAAACATCAGTTCTGTTCACAACCAAGAGGAATTATTTGTTTTGTCAGCATAAGCTTTTCTTTATTTTAACTAAGATATTCTGCCTTCATTACATTCATTAGAGCCTGTCAATACGTAATAGTGTTTAAATTTCACTTCCTGGCATTCCAGAGTAGAGATTCAGACTAGATCAATATTCACCTATTATCATCTGCAGTCAATGTAAAAAGTCTTACTTGAGCTGATAAATAATTATCTTTTATAATAAGTAGTAAAGAGAATTTAAGTTTGTGATTTTGTTAGTTGCTCTTTTCTCTGGAAGACATTAGCCACAATAGATATGAGATACCTCTACATGCAAAGCAATATAATTTACATCATCTAACTTGTATATTTCTACATTGCAAATATATGTTATGTATAAGCACAACATTTGTCTCAGATAGTACACAGAGTGAAAATCTTACATGTTCAAATAACCCTGATTGTGATTTACTTGTGTGAGTCGAAGACGTCAGCTTCTTTTCAGGTTGATTTGTAAGATAAATACATATCATGGAACACTAGAATCACTGCAGGATGAGTGTTCGTCTCACAGGAAGCACATGGACACATAGACTTACCGAGGAAACCACAGTCTCTGCTCCCATTCCATTGTCACTATGTATACAGGCTGGCAGAATTATTTAAACTGATATTTTTTCTTACTTTATTTTGTTTACATTTTTGTATTTATACAGGTACATAGGTAGGTACGTTTGCATTTATTTTTGTTGCTGAGCAAGTAGATTTGAATGTGAGTTAAATATATGTATGAGAGAGTTAAATATATGTAAAAAATATTGCATTCCCTAGTAGTTAAGAACTCAGCCTCCAGTTTACAGACTGTGTAATATTAAGCCAATTACTCTGCCTAAGATTTCCTTACCTCATCGTTAGAATGGAGATGATAACAGTTTTGACTTTGTCAGTCTTAATAATAATATCTACCTTAGAAGACTTTTGTGAGGATTCTATGTCATTTATGGAGTTAATTTTTGTAGGTTCCTGGCACATATTTAATATACAACAAACAGTTGTTAATATTATTATATGTTTGTAGACATTAAAAAACACGTTGTTTGAAACAATGTGGTATCACTTAACCAAAGGAATTCAGTCTGAGGCTGTGTCCCCTTGATCCTTTTTGCACATAAACAATGATGGCCAAGAAAGAGGTTGGTACTTGCTCTGGAACAGTACCTTAGGGGCCACCAAATTCCAGGACTGCATACTGCAGATGTATGTCTGACCCATTCTGTGACTATGCATTCTATTTTCAGGCAATGAAGTCATATGTAGCTAATGTATAAACTAGACTGCTGACCCATTCATTTATATCAGAACATACACACTGCCAGACAGTAGACTATTGATGTTGACCAACACTACCGCTCCTTCAAATTATCAGTGCATTAAAATGGCAAAGCCCAAAGTTACTTTGTTACAATGGATATTAATTTACTGGCTCTAGAGAAGTGTAATTAACTTTTCCTGCTTCTGGATATGAGTTCCTTAAAAATATATGATTTTCAAGTAATTTATCCCATTCTGTGCGTTGTCTTTTTACTTTCTTGATGATGTTCTCTGAAACACAAAAGCTTTTAATTTTAACGAAGTCCAAATTATCTATTTTTTCTTTGGTTGCTTATGCTTTTGGCGTAATATATAAAAATCGTTGAAAATCAGTCTTTCTTTATATTGCATTTTATCTTTTCAAATTATTGATATGATTTGTGTATCCCAACTAAAGCAGGTGATTTCATGAAAATTAGACAACATCTACTTTAGATGCCCATGTATGTTCTTCTTAGGGAAATGATCATGCATGTATTTTTAAATAAAAGATTGCATAGAATGCAAACAGTGATTTTTAAGTGTAATACAGCACACATTGTGCTTCTTTGAAAACTCATATTTCTTCTTTTCTAGATGGTGGTGCTGATCAACACTGCTTCAGCTGCCAACAAAAGTTAGTAATGAGACTAAGTAATAATAGAGAAAGACTGTAAAACATGCCCATTAAGGAGACTGACCTTATATTAAATTAGTGCTTGCTATGGAATATGAAAAAGTAGTGAGTAATTCAAAAAGAATTAGAACAAGTCAAAATGTGTCAGATGATAAAATTAATTCAATTTAAAATCTTTTCATGTAAATTATAAGTAACGGTAACACAGACCTTATAAATGACATTAAAGCTGTAGACATGTTTTAGTGGGAGATCAAATATAAGAATCTTATAAAAATTTCACATTGAAATTTAGCAGATGAAATACTCTGGATATTAAGAATTTAGCCCAATGAGAAAGTTGCCTTTTGCATGCATGCTTTTTGTTGAATAATCAATACACTTTTCTGCTTGAAATAACCTACATAAAACTGCACCATAAACAGTGTATAAATTCTTCCGTCAGAGTGTCAGTGATTGAGAAATAAGACACCAGGAGGTTAAGCAGTTTTCCTACTTTTCACGTGGTAAAATGGCTCCAAGTAATTTCAAATCAGTTTTCTCTTGAAGGAAAGAATCACAAGTAGATGAGAGTATTCCAGAAACCTAGGGTCAGGATTTCAGGTTCTCTGAAAATTTGAAGGGAGTGAAGAATAAGAACGTGAGAGGTGGGTCAAAGATATTAGGTGACCCTTTGAATATTTTAAGGTTATAAGGAATTTTCCTGAGATCAGAATTTTTGTTCAAAACACATTTAATTTATAGATAAAAAATAATGTAACTGGGATCTCTACTTTTCAGTCTTGCTATGTTTTATTCACCATTTGTGAAGTACTGGTGAGTAATTCTGCTCAGATGTTTTGCTAAAACTTTTGGCTGTCACTCAATTCCAAAACTGCAGGAATTGACATTTTTATGAAATGGTCCCCTGAAACTGCTGAGTTTTAAACTGAGGTTTTAATATGAGAAGATACAAGCTTTAGTTTCATAATGAAACTCAAGCAGCTCGGTTTAGTTCAAGTTTCACATGAACATAAAACCTAAAGACTAATGAAAACAATCACTAAACTTGATACATTAAATCCAAACTCATAACCCTACTCTAACTATCATGGCTATATTAATAGCATGCTTTTAATCTTATCATTGAAATCCAAATATCTGGAAAGATGTGTGAAATTTCACAGTAAGTCAGAGCCAACTTATCCATTATCAGAACCATGTTTTTCTCTGTGTCCAAAAGCCATAATTAAACCCCAGACTTCTGCCTATGAACTTCTGCCTTGAACTTATCCATTCAGCAAACATTAATGAGTGTTTACTATATGTCAGACACTGTGATATATTCTGGGCATACAAAGTTGAATAGGGAGTTACTTGTCCTCAAAGAGCTAATGGTGAGGAAATGATCATTCGATGTGACAAGTGTGATGCTTTCAGAATGACAGGAGAATAAAAGGGGAACATGTAAATCATACAGACCAAAGTAGAGCTGAGGAGGAGTTTCCAGTGGGTGAACATATTTTAAGAGAAGAAATGGTAGGGAGGTAGGCAGGGGAAGATAAGGGGTTCAAGGCAGAAGTATCTCAGGCAGAAGTAATATGAAGAATGAAAACATGCAAGAGTGAATGAGAGAGAACTTCTTAATTACAGGTAGCTAGGTACGTATTACAGAAGCCTAGGGCACAATGGTGAAAGGTGAAGTTGGAAAAATAGGGACAGGCCAGTTTGTGGAAGGCTTTATATACTAAACTGAAGAGTTTAAATATTACTTTGAAATCTTAGAGCAAAATAAAGAGATTTGAGTAGAAGAGTGACATGGTCAGGTTGGATTTTCAAAAGATACCTCTAACAGTGCGTAGAAGAGTGACATGGTCAGGTTGGATTTTCAAAAGATACCTCTAACAGTGCAGAAGATGGAGGGAGGAAGGTGAGGATGGAGGTAGGGAGTAGTAAGGATGCTATCAGATCCCAGTATGAGTCGTAAGTCATTAAGAATGGACCAATAGAGTGTCTAAAAGAAAGACAAGGAGCAGATGAATAGGAAAATATTAAGGAAATAGATTTCAGGACTTGGTGTCTGATTGGGTGAAGAGCAGAGAAATAATCTCGAGTGCTAAGATAACCATTTTGACTCCAAAGAATGGATGAACGGGAATATAAAACGAAGAACAAATTTGGAAAATGAGAATATTTGTTTGAATCATGAATGGTGTGATTCATCCATGAAATTTTAAGTGGAAATTATCCATTTGGCAGGTAGGTGTGTGGTCTTAGAGCCCTGGAAAAGGTTTTGCATTCAAGCGTCACAAGAATACATGGTATGTGAAACCATGCAACTGTACCTCTGGGTAACTTCCATACTTAGGGAGTATAGAACTTGAAGAGAAGAAAATTGAACTTTAAATAACAAAGGTATTGAATGGGCAAGTGAACAAGGAGGAAACACAAGTGTTAATGGGTATGTACATCACACACACACACACACACACACACACACAGAGCACTGAGAAGGAGCTGACAGACTAACTTCTCCTGTTACATGGAAAGCCAGGAGTCAGTGAAATAGAGAAGAAAGTTTTACAAAAAGAGTGCAGAAAGTGTTTCATTCATTCATTCATTCTACAATGCACTCAATATGCACCTGGTGTGAGCCACCACATGCCAGCAGCAGGGGTGCAGGGTGTGCAGCACAGAAAATCCGTGCCCTCACCATGTCGTTGGATACTATTTGACATGAGCCTCCTGGAGCATTCCTAGTTCAGGGTGAATAAGAGATACTGTGTTCATCTGGCTCAGTGAAATCAAGAAGAACTGCCACAGCCCCACTTCAGAGAACAATTTTTTTAATTGTGTAAAACTCACTCAATATAAAACTCTAAATTCATGGGTGATTAGTTGAACTATATCCCTGAGCCCATTCAAGTTTCACTCATCATCTGAGAATTTAAATTCTTATCCAAGACTCATTAACCTAAAAATATATCATAAGAAATTATCATTGCACACAGCTTTCAGGCACTTTTGCCTGAAAAGTGATTACTGTGTTATACTTTTTTAAAACCATTACTTTTAGCTTTAATAAAAAGCAAAAAATTAAAAGGAAATTTAAAAATCAAAAATAAAGGAGAAAGCTAGATTAGACACTATTTGTTACCCTCATTTTTGCTTAGATATTTAATTCTCTGGGAATTCATGTAACCATGATATTAAGATAAAAATTTATATTGACTTTGCTTCAAAATAATCTACTACTTTTTAAGATGGTAATAATTAATAATCTACTAATTTAACCATATATACTCTGCCCTGTGAGCCAATAACCAGACCTTAACAATACTCACCTCTTCATGCAATTATTGGGTTTTGGCCCTATTGTGTGTGTAATGTTTTATTAATGTAGCATTCATGTTGTTTTAAAGAATGTCTTCCTTTTATTTTAATATGTTACCTTCTTCCTCACCCCTTCCCCCTCTCAGTCTTCCAACCCAGAACTTAGGAGCAAAATTGCTGTTACTTCCTGAGATATATTCATCCTACACATGAAAGTGATCGGGCAGAGGAGGGTCTGCATGTCACATCCTGAAAGAGTAGCATTTCAGAGTGCCTTTCCAGTTGTCACCATCTGTACCCTCCAGAAGTATGGTTTCAATTTTGCTCTTGAAATATGAGTCAAGCTATGTTACCAACACATATTTTTCCTTGTCATAACATTTCACTTATCCTGTAGTCTGTGGACAGTTCATACGTTGCATCTTTTACCTAAGCCTTATTGAAACGGTATCTTCTTGCTCTTTCAATTCATTTTTCATTAGGGGAGGCAACATCAGTTTTTGTGCCCAATAAATGGAAGCATCTGGCCTGAGCATGTGTCATCAGTGCTGAGTGTTACCCCCTAGTTATGAAAGCAGTCAGATGCCACTTAGGAGAGGCGAATGTGCCAGCTACCTGCCTCCCCGTATGTCCTTCTGTAGCCGTTAAGGATCTGTCCCGCAGCCCTGGCCCAGGAATTAGTCAAGCACGTAATATGCAGAGTAGAAACAACTTGAAGCAACGATGCCATGCACTGGAACTTAATCACTGTCCTTTCCCTATTTCACAGCAGTTTTGTAAGTTCACGGATCTGGGTTAAAAGTCCCATTGGACATTGTTCATGTCTTGAGTGGAGCATCGAGGAAGAATATACAGTGCCCTTAGCTTTAGTGTTCTTGATTTTGCAAAATTTTATCACAGCTTTAAGAAATTCTTTAAAGTTAAAATTTTTACAGGTATTGATGAAGTCAAGCAAAATGACAAGACACTATATACTAGTTTTATTGGCAAAACGATGCTTTTCTAGTGTGACTATCATGAGAGTAAGTATTTCCATTAAGATTGATTTCTTCAGCAGAAAAGGTACCAGGTCTCGTTGTTTTAAAAAATGTCTATTATTTCAAGTCAAAGTGAAATTTTTCATCATTTACAAAATATAAGTATAAAAATGAAGGACATAAAGAAACCAAATGAATTTTGATATCAAGTATAAACTAAACAATAAAATCTGGCATATTTTATAAGGAAATCTAGCCAGAGTAATATGAGGGGAAGAAAATAAAATGTAATAAACAATAAGAGAATCATCTTACTTTTATATAGCACATTGCATTTTACAGTATAAAGTTGATTATATCAGAAGTAAATCACCAGGCATCGACCGCAAGAGTAATAATGGCCACAGAGCAACCACTGTGCTGTTTAAAACAGGCAGTGAAAAAAATATGTCACAGTCAACTGTATTTTTTGATAAAAATGACACACATAAAATATGTGAAATTTGACTCAGTTTTCCCTTTTAGTAAATACTACAGGATCTTGGAAGCCTGGCGGTTGTTACTAAAGGTTTGTTATGGCCTCCCTCAGCTTAAAATGTTATTTCCTTGAAAAAGCAGTGGGTCTAGTATTGAACAAACCACAAGTTTATCAACACTGATGATGTGTATTTATGTATAGGAAAAGAAAGGATTGAGACTGCAAAAAGGAGGGGAACATCAATATCTATTACATATTCCTTCCAGCTTTGAGCCCAAAATAATATGAAAGGAGATTATCAGCAAAATATGAATAGCAATAATCGTCTAGAAAACTAAAAAAGAAACCAAGAATAAAATGAACTGAATGAAAATGAAAATAGCTCGATATAGAAGAAAGTAGACACATTGAATTCAAGAGTAAAAATAATCAAATTGATGCCCCAGGTGCAAGGAAGGTGGAAAAATATTTTAGAGCTCTGAGAAACATTTGAGAGCTGAATTAAACAGGCTAAATTAATCTTTGAGCAATTTTCTTACTGGGAAAGACAGAATTCGTTTTTTTTTCACCTTAGTGAATTTATTAATCTCCCCATGGGCAAAAAAGTCATTTACATTTTTTAAGTACAGAAAGATCTGTGGGGTTTCAAGCCAGCTTTATAAGATATGAGTCATCATTACAAGTGTGTGAACAATCAGGTTTTTAAAGTCCTTTAAGTCTATACTTGTGGGTGATTTTAGAAATCTTTGATACAAATCTCAACATTCACAGCACTTCTTTCCTTGGCAAAGTAAACAGAATAGAAGAGGAAGGTCAAGTAACATTCTTAAGGTTCTTTACTTATTATTAAATAAGATGTGAATAAGTAATGCATTGTATTAAGTGCAGATTAATTCATTTTATATGGAAATAGAAAGTGTACTATATTTTTTTCAAAATTATTAGCCCATTGTTTCTATTTTACCAAAAGCTATCTATTTAATATCCTACACATGCATACACGCATTCACAAGCACACAGGTTGAGCATAAAGTACTTCTCTGTTTTGCCCCAGAAAAGAAAATCATAAATTTTCCATATATGTCAAATTAGACTATTAACTGGGCCTCCAAATAAGTGACTGAAAACATGCTTTTAAAATTAGAAATTTTGACTCCATAAAACTCCTGAAGTTAGTGGAAGATAATGTTTCAAAATTCCCAACAGATATTAATCTTCAGAATTTGGAAACAAAAAATCAGAATTCCTGAGAAGTATCAGGAATTCCTGAAACATTAGGTTAGTCATAAAGTACTTCCAACATTTCTCCATTCTCTTTCCTGATTATTATAGATATCTTTAAACAATTGTTTAGGAAGTAAGAAATGTTGGGCTTCCCTGGTGGCTCAGTGGTTGAGAGTTCGCCTGCCTAGGCAGGGGTCACGGCTTCGTGCCCCAGTCCGAGAAAATCCCACATGCCGCGGAGCGGCTGGGCCCGTGAGCCATGGCCGCTGAGCCTGCGCGTCCGGAGCCTGTGCTCCGCAACGGGAGAGGCCACAACAGTGAGAGGCCCGCGTACAGAAAAAAAAAAAAAAAAGAAATGTTAATTTTGATGGCATTTACAAAGAACTGTCACCTGTAGCAAATATTAAAATAACAGAAAACTCTAATAAGCATTATTAGGTAGTGTCTGCATAATGTAACGTTCAGATCTCCTACCAAGGGCATGTGTTAAAATTCCAATTGAAGGACTCATTTGGCTTCCAAAACTTGTTATTTCTTGGAATACCACCAACAGGGTTTGTGTAAAGTATGTGCATAACTTATTAGTATTTAATGTACCACAGTGACTCACTGTTAGCCAGAGAGGGCCACAAACGCAGTCCCAACATAGTTACAAGTAGGCTGCTAGATAGACCACCTCCCTCCCACCTGCTCCTATGCCAGATCCGGAAGTGTCAACTGTGACCTTCCACTCCACAGTGTTAGTACCTCTCACTCCTGCTTTTCACTTGGCATCTGTGGATTCCTTCCAACCACTAACATCTCTCCATGGATAGTTCAATTTTACTTGTCACATGAAAACTATAATTCTTTTTTCCATTTTCCCAGTTTAGGCATTAATTTTCCTCAGGATTCAGGATTCAGAAAACATAAATTTCCCAAAAAATGCTGGGTGGGAATTTCTACTGGGAACACTCGTTATTTGGAGGTATGAGTATGTGCACGTATGGATGGCTATTGAGTATGTCTAATGCATGTTGTGTTCCTTCAAAGTAGCGTTTTCTCTACGAATCATAGTGACATTCATCCAACATAACACCTCCACACCTTCCCCTGCTACTCTAAGTTATTTCAAAAACCGCAGCTTGGAGAGTCTTTTTCACCTAATATAAAATCATTTTTTATTACTGATTAGAGAAAAGGTTGAATGAATGAATGAAAGAAAAGTTTGGAAAGCTTTCAGAAATTTATGAAACTGTATTTTTGTTTTAACTTTTGAATTACCTAAGATTTCAGAAGCACATTGATAAAGCTAGGTGAATTATAAATGTTTCTTATCTATTTTAGGTAGTAGGACATCGCATTTTGTTTATATTTTCAGTGATTTTATCCTTTATTGCAAAATTCATCACCTTACTGTAATAGTATTAATAATATCACTGCCAATTTTATAAAATTTTATATGGATAGGTGTTATATTTACATGTGTGTCTGTATGTTTTTAAACCAGGACTCAACTTCCTGAAATACAACCAATACTAGTAATTTTAGAAAAAAACAAACTCACAAAAGTTTCTACATTTTTATGTGAAGTCTTCTGGTTTTATACAGGAAAAGTTAAAAGATCAAGACTGCTTGAGACAAATAAAACCCACCTATAGACTAAGTTTGGGTATACAATACCAGTTTAGACCTCTGTGAACGTGGTCACTACTTCACATATGACAACTGCTCCACAGTGCTGCAGGAAACAAAGAAGGTGAGGCTGGGAAAAGGTAGAGGCCAATGTATTCCAAGGAAAGAGCTTGCAATACACTTCCGCTACAGAAGAAATGGTGCAGAATTACCAAAGCGTCCTTGGCAATTGTGGAATGCTGTGTAAACGACCTTAGAACAGCTATGCCTATTTAATATGTTTGGAATATAGCATATATACCAAAATATATGAATATATAAATCACTGGCAGTAATTCTAGTGATAATGACAATTTCTTCTCAACTTCAACTTATGGTGGTTAAATCAATTACATTCTAGATGTCTTTACCTATTTTCATGGCCACTCAAAGTTTACAGTGCAGGAACCACACACAGTGCAGGAACCACAAAAAAGCCACAAAGTTTACAGTGCAGGAACCACACACAGTGCAGGAACCACAAAAAAGCACAATTTTGATTTCTATGTGCATAAGAATCAGCTGAGGGCTTCCCTGGTGGCGCAGGGGTTAAGAATCCTCCTGCCAATGCAGGGGACACGGGTTCAAGCCCTGGCCCAGGAAGATCCCACATGCCATGGAGCAACTAAGCCACAACTACTGAGCCTGCGCTCTAGTGCCCACAAGCCACAACTACTGAGCCCATGTGCCACAACTACTGAAGCCTGCATGCCTAGAGCCCATGATCCGCAACAAGAGAAGCCAAGACAGTGAGAAGCCCGCACACTGCAACGAAGAGTAGTCCCCGCTCGCCGCAACTAGAGAAAGCCCGCGGGCAGCAACGACGACCCAACACAGCCAAAAATAAAAACAAACAAATAAATAATTTAAAAAAAAAAGAATCGGCTGAAACTCTATGTTCATTTTTGAAACAAGGACTCATCTGCTGACGAAAGTGCAACCTTATCTCTTTCCTTTTGGTGGTCAATGTTTTGGGATAATAATACTTTTCCAGTGTGAACTCAGGAAATGCTCGATAAAACGTATCCATTCTTGTGGACAGATGGATGAGAAATTCAACGCAAATGTAAACCACATGCTCTCAAAAACATACGTTGCAGAAGGTGAATGTTTTTAAAAAATACTTGGCACACATTCTGGAGTCAGTTGTAACAGAGATGGAGTTCCTTTTGAAAGTTGCAGATGTGATGACTCTGATCGTACAATAATACAATAGCTACTTAATAAGATTGTGTCCAAGCCCTATAATGAGTTTTTGTGAAGTGATAGTCATTTCCTCTCAGACATTATTCACAAAGTTAGTAAAGTGGGTCGAACTTTGCACAACGAGATTTGTTTCTAAATTGCCAAAGTGAGTATTCTCTGACGTGAATGTACACTCTGCATTCAAGCAAAACTGGAGAAGGAAGGTGATTTCACTCAGAGCACTGTTCATTGAGGGTCTGGCAGAATATTCTGCTGTGGCACAGTTTTTACTGTGGGCATCTACTGACATCTTATGGGGCTAAAGAACCACATGAAAGGGGATGATGAGTCATGTGATGTTATGGACTGAATTGTTCTCCCCGCCCCCGAAATTCATACATTGAAGTCTTAATCCCCACTACCTCACAATGTGACCGTGTTTGGAGATATGGCTTCTAAAGTAATAATTAAGCTAAAATAAGGCTGTTAGTTTCTGACCTGTGTCATAAGGAGAGGAAATTTGGACACACAGGAAGATACCAGGGATGTACACACACACAGAGGAAACACCATGTGAGGACACAGCGAAAAGGCAGACAACTACAAGCCAAAGAGAGAGGCCTCAGGAGAAACCAACCCTACTGGCACCTTGATCTTGGACTTCTAGCCTCTGGAACTGTGGGAAATAAATGTCTCTTGTTTAAGCCACTAAATCTGTGGTATTTTGTTATGGCAGCCTTAGCAAGCTAATATATATGTATTTAGCAGTTAGGTTAGAAAGAAACAACCTTGTTTATGCATCTATCTACTTTCACAATGCTGACTCTGCAGAAAGTGTACATAAAGATTCAGGATTACTGAACTAGGAGCATGAATTTTATGAAACAAATAGTCATTGAATATATCAACTGAAATTTCTGCTTTTCTAAAGATCATTGCTGGTCAGATTTTAGAAGTTGGAAACAGATGGTTAAGGTTGGTGATGTTTTCAAATGAGTTACTGTTAGAATGGGATGGTTTGTACTCCTCAAGGTGTGGGGAATTGGTCTGCAAAATCCCTGAATTATAAGAAAATGAAGCTTCAGAACACTGTAATAAGTGAAAGGTTTTTGACTCTTCACTTTTCTTATGTAGAAGGCAGATGTCAGCCAACACTTAGAAAAGCATAAGAAGAAAGAAAATGAAGCATATTTTAAAACAGATATACTGTGACTAATACTTCAGTAATACATGCATGAAAATAATCATTGTAACAACACAAAATAGATTTACAAAAAGATCAGAGGAAATTGTCTTATGCTATGGCTGGTTTCCAAGAAGCAAATAGTCTCTATTTGATAAAATATTTAGGAAATATAGATGATAAATATATATATATATATACATATCTGTATATGCATATTTACTAATGATTTTAATATTCAGGTTAAGTGACTACTTCTGGACTTTATTTGGACCAATATTTTTAAAATATATTGTGCAAAGGGATCTCACTAATTGAAAGCATTATAATAGTCAATTTCCTATACTACTCTATCTTTCCAATATTTTTAAATATTGAAAGATTTCTTTTCAACATTTTTATAACTTATCAACTCCATTGCAGCATAACTCATTTAAAACTCATTTAAAAGATGAATCCATTTTAAGTGAACAGTAATACTGTTCACAAATGCAACCATCATCACAATAAGACAAATGCAACCATCATCACAATAAGACACGGAGTAATTCCTTTGTGCTCTTTCCCAGTGAATCCAGCCCCACCTCTGGCCTTAGTCAACCACTGATGCGCTTTCCATCCCTATACCTTAGATTTGTCATTTCTAAATTTTCATATGAAGAGAATCATTCGATATGTACTTTTGTGTCTGGCTTTTCCTCTTTGCATACTATTTTTGAGATCCACCCATATTGTTAAATGTATCAGTAGTTTGTTCCCTTTTATTGCTTAGTAATATCCTGTAGTGTAGATATTGCCACTGTTTGTTTATCTATTCACCAGCTTATGGATATGTTTACAATTTTTGACTCTTATGAATAAAGCTACTACAAACTTTCAGGTGCAAGTTTTTATATAGACCTATATTTTCATTTCTCTTTGGTAAATACCTAAAAGTGGAATTGCTAGATCGTATGGAAAATGTACGGCTAACATTAAAGAAGCTGCCAGTTTCCCAAAGTGAGGGTATCATTTTACATTTGCACTGGAAATGCACAGAAGTTCCACAAGCCAACACTTTCTATTGCTAATGTTTTTTTAACTTTAGCCATTCTAGTTTGTGAGTAGTGGGACTCATTTTGCTTTGGACTTGCATTTCTCTGATGGCTGATGATGTTGAGCAACTTTTCATGCGCTTATTGGCCATTTGTAGTTTATCTTGTTTGAAGCAACCGTTCAAATATTTTGCTCTGTACTATTGGGTTTATCCCCTTTTTACTACTGAGTTGTATAAGGTAAGGCTACAAGTCTTTGGTCAAATACGTATCGCATGTATTTTCTCCCATTCTGTGGCTTCCCTTTTAGTTTTCTTAATTAAATCTTTCAACAAGCAAGTTTTTTGATAAAGTCAAATTTATCATTTTTTTCTTTAATGGTTAATGCTTTTGTATCTTAAAAAGTCTTTGCCTATCTCAAGGCTGAGAAGATTTTTCCCATATTTTATTTTAGAAATTTTATCATTTTAACTGTTACATTTAGGCCTATGATTCATTTTGTTAATTTTCACATATGTCATAAGAGTCAATGTTCTTTTTTTTCTTGTCCCAGTATCACTTGTTAAAAAGTATATTCTTTATCCATTGAACAAATTGGCATTCTTGGTCACAAATCAATGTAAGTTATATGTGTGATATATTTCTGGAGTCCCTAGTCTCAACTATTTATTTATATGTCTATCCCTGTGCCAATGTTACACTGTCAAAATTACTGCCTCATTATAATAATGAAAGACATATTTAACTACTCCCGCAATGATCTGAAACAGACTATTTTGGAGTTACCTAGCCGTGTAGGAACAGATTTGGAAATATTACCTTCAAATTAATGAGACAACTCTAATTTCCTTCAAATTACCTGTAAATAGAAAGATAAACATCCAAATTTATAAGACAGCTTCAGAAACAAGGGTTGTGGTGAGAGTCAAGCGGAAACTGTGTAGAAAAGAGGAAATGGCAGCATGAAGCCTAGAGATAATGGAACACAGGGAAAATCATTCCAAATAGGAGAGTACCATCCTTAATGGGAAATACTTGAAACATGTCTGAGTGGTGCTATGATAGCAGTGGCTATTGGGAATTCAAAATGAAAAGCAATTAAATCTAAATTACAATCAGCCCAGAGCAGAAGAGATTTAAATGAAAAGTTAAATAAGAGACACGAAGAAAAGCCAAAAGAATGAAAAAGTTATTTTAAAAAGTGGAAAGAATCACAGATGACATGATAGCAATAGAAGATAAGCAAAGAAGATAGAATACATTCATGTAATTATTCATGGAAAAAAGAAGAAATCAATAGAATTATCTAATATTTTAAACTATTATTCTAGAAAACTTCCTGGAAATAAAAGGAGACCTACATCTATACATTGAAAGTCCCCAAGGCATATCTTAGAAAACTGACGTACCCTTATAAATCTATTATAGACTTAAAACAAAATTAAAGATTGAGAAAAAATATTAAGGGGATCCAGGAAAAAAAATATAGTCATTCAGAAAGAAAGTCATTCAGAAAATCCTGTTGACAAGACTTCTTGGCAACCATGTCCAAAGCAAGAAAACAGTAAACCAACATTTCAAAGGAATTCTACACAACAAAGTGAGAATCGATGAATTTTATATCCAGCTAAGTCATAGTGATTTACCGAGGAAAGTCAATCTATTGACCACTGACTTCTTGACAGCTGCATATGAAGCAGTAGAAGAATGGAGCAACATTTTCAGAAACTCAATAAAGCAAACATGGAACCAAGGATTTTATATTCAGCCAAACTATTCTTCAAATGTCAAGGCTATAGAAAAGTAGTTACAAACTTGCAGGATCTTAAGAAATACTCTATTCATGAACCTAACCTGAGAAACCCAACAGAGGATGCGCTTCATCCAAGAGATTACTGAGAAACTTCAGCAAAGAGAGATGAATTTAATATGTGTGCATAACTTTCTGTCAACTTATTACACAGGTGAATTCACACAACCACTACCACACAATGAAGATACAGAGCTATCACATCACCACAAAGATGTTCCATGTGCTAACCCTTATCAGAGACACCTCCACCATCTCTAATTCCTGACAACCATTAGTCTCTTTTCCATCTTATAATTTTGTGATTTAATAAATGTTTTGTAAACACAGCATGGGACTGGCTGAGACTAAGTTTTTTTCCCAACCACATAATATCCCTGAGATACATCCAAGTTACTGAGTGTATCAATAGTTTGTTCATTTTTATTGCTGAAGATTCATAGGGCTATACATTGGGGCCTCTATATTTTCAGGTTTTGAATCCAGGGATTCAACCAACTGCAGATCAGAAGTATGCAAAACAAAATAAAAATTCCAGAAATTTCCAAGGAGCAAAACTTAAATTTGCCACACGCTGACAGCTATTTAAATTGTATAGCATTTACACTATTAAGTGTAAGATCTAGAGATGAGTTAAAAATATACAGGAGGATGTGCATGAGTTATATGCAAATACTACACATTTTATATATGGGCCTTGAGCATTAGTGGATTTTGGTATCCTTGGTGGTCTTGGGACATGGGACAACTCTATCTCACTTTGTTCACCTATTGAGAGACATTTTGGCTGTTTCCAGGTTTGGCTATTACAAATAAAGCTACTATGAATTGTGTGTAGGTTTTTGTGTGGATTTAAATTTTTACTTCTCTGTGATAAATGCTCAGGAATTAATTTGCTGACATACAGTGAGTGTATAGTTTTTTTAAAGAAGTGCCAAAATATTTTCCAGAGTGGTTGTGTATCGTTTTACATACCCACCAGCAATTTACAAGAGATTGAGTGTCCTCACATCCTTACCAGCATTTGGTGTTATCACTGTTTTTAGTTTTAGCCATTCTAATACATATACAATGATTTCTCATTGTGGTCTTCCTTTGCATTTCCCTGATGGCTAGTGATGGACATCTTTTCATTTGCTTGTCTTTATATCCTTTTCAGTGAAATGGATGTCGCCTATGTTCTAAATGGATTGTGTGCTGTTGCGTTTTGAGCCCTTTTTCAGATATGTGGTGTTCATATATTTTCTTCCAATCTATAACTCTTCCTCATCTTCATGGAGTCTTTTATAGGCAAAAGTTTTTAATTGTGATGAAGTCTAATTTAACAAGTTTATTTTTTTTTTTATCCATCATGCTTTTAGTATCACATCTAAGGATTTTTCACCAAACCCTAGTTCTCTCTCAAAGGTTTTCTCCTATGTTATCCGCTAATATTTTTATAATTGTATATTTTATATTTAAATCTATGATCCTTTTTTACTGAATTTTTATATAAGATGTGAGATTATGCCAAGATTCAATGTCTGGTTATAAATTTCTAATTGCTTAACACCATTTTTTGAAAAGACTATTCATTCTCCATTGAATTATTTTACATTTTGTCAAAAATTCATTGGCCATACTTTTTTTTTTTAATACGTGTAACTGATTCACTTTACTGTATACCTGTAACTAACACAACATTGTAAATCAACTATACTCCAATAAAAATTTTAAAAAAAGAAAAATGACTTCATTCTAGCTTTGTGACCCTTGACATAACACTTAACACTCTGGGCTTCTGCTTCCTCACCAGCTCAATGGAGGCATGTGGAGGACCCTCCAGCTCTTACACTCTTTGATGCTGTCACTGGCTACCAAGCCGGTTTTTATCACAGTTTCTGAGAAAAACCAAGCTGGTTTTTATCACAGTTTCTGAGGAGGTACCTAACCTTTTTGAGATTTCTTTATCCATAAGAAAGAAAATAAAATTGGGAGAGGCCATCCTGAGCAGTGAAAAAAAATGAACTGTGGATTTAGGCAGACAGACAGTCTCAGTTCTTAGCGCTTGTGACCTAAAGCCGGTTACTTGACCTCTCTGACTCTTACTTTCTTGACTTGCAAAATGGAGATAACAGTGTCTGTTGTAAGGATTGTGGAAGGCTCTCGCTCATGCCACCTTACAGTAGGTACAAAATAAATATCATTTTGTTCCTATATCACTTTCAGCAAATGTGAAAGAGAGGGATGTGACTATGCTGAAATGTCTGTAAAACAAAAAAAAAGTAAACTCTTCTGATCAACACTGCCCACCTCTGTGGTTATCGTAGATGTTCCAAAAGACTGAGGTTAAGAGGCTACAGAGAGCAAAGAGCACCAACCACAAGAAGCACGGTTCAAAGCAGGAAAAGACGTGGTCCTGACCATGGTCCTGTCAGGCACCATCTCAGATGGGCTCTGCGACAGCATCAGGAGGCCTGACGAGACAGTTTGGGCCACCGGCCAGCAGGCACGAGAAGTTCCCAGGCCGGGAGACTTCACCATGATGGTGCAGCGAGCTCCCGAATCTCAAGGCAGCTCAACATCATACCTGACACCTGGTCCCGAGGCAGCGCAGGAGTAAAAGGTACTATTTCGAGGAGCAGCTTCAGCTCTAAGTTAACCACAGGAAGAAAGCCTCTTATCACATGTAAACATTTACAAGTATCCACAGCTAGCTCTAGGGCACTGTCATCTGAGGGGAACAGGGCGTGCCCAGAAGGAGCTCAGGCAGGGGCCCCTCGCACACTGGGGAGAAGATGCTGCCCGTGGCCCCAGCCTCCCCCTGTGCCAGGTCCAGAATACATGACCCCAGCTCAGGCTCTCATGCTCCAGAAGCTGGTGTAGACAGCAGTGGGTCTCCTGGACAGACTCACCATCCATGACACAGCAACTGACCTGTCTGCTCCTCGGGAGGAGAATGTGTGTTAAACCTGGAAGAGTCATGATTCTGAGATGCTCCACGCTGTCAGCTTTGCCTTCTGCAGACACGGGGCTCCTCCCCTTTAGGGGGACCCCTCTGGCTGTGGGCTGTGCCCTCAGAAATGTGGCAGGGCAGGCAAACGACAGGCCTATGACTTGGGTTGTGTCCTGCACGTAAACACCTGGGAGAGCAGAGCCAGGACTGTGGCAGAGGGGAGTGTGTGCCTCAGGAGGTGGTGAGGAGACAGCTTGGCTCTACAAAAGGATTCTGGGTGTGCCAACTCTAGTGGAGCCAGTAGGCGACTCTGGACCTCACAACATCCTGCCCTTGTTTGCCACTCACCACATCCCCACATCTAGAGGGTCAGCCCTTTTCTAGCTATGGTACCTCACCAGGGAAGTCAATGCTACAGGACCTCAGGGAGCCTCGTGGTGCTAAGGTTGAAGACTCTAGTCGGAGAACATCCTCGTGGTGAGGTTCTGTTCTCACGACAGTCTGCAGTCCCTGGGAGTGGCTGCACGTGGCAGGTAAAGGGGGCGAGTGGCTTGGGCACCTGCACCCCACTGAGGAAGCCAGGACCCTTCACATCTGCAGTGGCCGCATGTAGGAGAGAGGGGCAAGGCCGCACATGTGAGAAGCAAGCACAGGCTGGCAGTGGACACAGGACTCCTTCCCGCTGCAGGACAGCAGGGGCCAGGGCCCGAGGTTGCACTCCTCTAGGGCGCAGAGCGGGTTCTGCTGCAGGACTGGCTCGGTTTGCTGGTTCCAAGGACTCAGTTCAGCCGTCTTCTACCCTCAGACAAACTGCGACAGGTTGGGGACCTTGATGTTGAGATCGCCAACATTGATAATCCGAGGCATCTCCAGCAGGCCGATGTTTTTCACGGTGGACACGGCCCGGGCGGGTGCTGCTGAAACACAACCCTCGGACTTCTCCAGCCTGTTCTGAGCTTCAGTCTGAGCCACGATTTCATTCATGTTTATTTCCAATGCCATCCTACCCATCACCACCTCCTGAAGAATGCAGTGCACCTTATCCATATGGAAGATCAAATCCAATTCACAAACATTTTCGAAACACTTGTCCAGAGTCTCCACAAAATCCTGGATGAGGTCTAAGATCCCAAGTTCACTCTCTGATGAATCCCCCCAAAATACAAAGTAGAGGGTAGCAAAACGCCGATAAATCAGTTTGTAGTCAGACCCACCAATCAAACTTCCACCCCCCAAGAAGTTACAGACGTTGTCATCCCGTTTGGAAGATCTCTCGAATAACCTGCTGTTGAATTTCTTCTGGGAAACGCTGGTAGAAGCAGACAAGCCACGTGGCTTCCCATGGTTACTGAAAACCAGGATTGCCTGAATCATCTTTGCCCGCCACACTCCCTTCACCACCAGCTGCTTTCAGAGAGCCTCTCCTTCCACTACAACCTGGCCATACTTATATGGAACTATTTCTGGGTTTTTATTCTATTTTATTAATATGTGTGTATACATATATATGTGTGTGTATAAATTTAATTTCATTAGTTGTTACTGGGCTGTTCATTGGATGAGTTGGAGTAGTTTATATACTTTTCACAGAATTAATCTATTTCATCTCAACTGTCAAATTTGTGTGTCTAGGGTTGCTCAGAGTATTCTCTTATTCTTTCGATGTATGCAAACTCTGTAGTGTGATCTTTTGTTTCAAACTGATAATAGAAATTTCTCTCCTCTCTTTTTATTTGTCAGTCTTGCTGGAGTTTTGTCTATTTTATTGATCTTTTCAAATAAAAACTTATGTTTCATTGACTTTTTCTATTGTGTGTCTGTTTTCAATTTTATTGATTTTTGCTCTCTTTTCTCTCCTCGACTGTGAGTTTATTTTGCTCTTCATCTTCTAAGTTCTTGAAGTGAGAGCTTAGATTATTGATCTGGGACTTTTCCTTTTTTGTCTGTAAGCATTTAGGGCTACAGATTTTCATCTAAGCACTGCTTTAACAGCATCCCACAATTTTTGATGTTTTGCTTTCATGTTCACTAAGTTCAATGTATTTGTTATTTGTCTCAAGACTTCTTCCTTGACCAACAGATTATTTATGTGTGCTGTTTTAGCTGCCAGGTGTTTGGGGATTCTCCTGATCTCTTCCTCTTCTTGATTTCTAGTGTTATTCCATTGTGGTTAGAGAGAACACTCCATGTGATTTCAATTCCTTTAAATTTGTCAAGATTTGTTTTATGGCCCAGGAAAATATTTATTTTGGCATATGTTCCATGGATGCATGAAAATAACGTATACTCTGCTGTTGGCAGGTAGAGTGCTTTATGAATATTGATTAGATCCTTTTGGCTGATGGTCTTGTTGAGCTCTGTCCTTGAGGATTTTCTGTCTAGCTGTTTTGTCAGTTGCTGAGATGGGGTTTTGAAGTCTTCGGCTGTAACTGTGGATTTGTCTCTCTCCTTTCAGTTCTATCAGATTTTGCTTCACAGCTTTGCAGCTTGGCTTTTTGGTGCACACAAATTTAGGATTCCTGTGTCTTCCTAGTCGATTGACTCTCTGTCTCCAGTGGTTTTCTTTGCCTTGAAGTCCACTGAATCTGATATTAATATAGCCACTCCTGCTTTCTTTTGATTAGTGTTTGTGTAGTATATCTCAGTTCATCATTTCACTTTCAACCTACACATATCATTATAGTTGAAGCAAGTTTCTTGTGGGTAGTCAATAGTTAGGTCATGTTTTCTTTTTGTTTTTTAAATCTATTAGGCCAACCTCTATCTTTTAATTCAATATATTCAGACTATTTACATTTTCTGTAATTAGTGATAGGTCGAGACTTAATTATGCCATTTTATTTTTTTTCTGTTTGCTGTCTCTGTTTTTCATTTGTTTCTTTTTTTTTCCTATCTTCTTGTCAGTTCCTTAAACTTTCTTTAGAATTCCATTTTGATTTATCCATGTTTTTAAGTGCATCTATTTCCATAACTATATTAGTAGTTACTTTGCATATTATACTATATTAGCATAACTTACAGTCTATAATGTCGACATTTTATGTGTTTGAGTAAAGTATAGAAACCTTACTTCCCTTTATGTCCATTTACCCTTCCCCATGTATAACATAATTAGCTTTAATTTTTCTTCTACATAAACAGAGGACTACATTACACAGTTATAATAATTTTTGCTTCAAACATTAAATATAATTATAAAAATGCAAAAGAAGAAGGAAAGTCTTATATTTACTCACGTTTTTGTTCTTCTCTTCTGCTTTCTTCCTTCCTGGTGTTGCAAAATTCCTTCTTTTATCATTTCCTTTCTGTTTAGAGGACTTCTTTTAGTCATTCTTTCACAGTAGGTCTACAAGCAATGAATTCTCTTAGTCTTCCTTTCAATCTGAGAATGTCTTAATTTCTTCTTCATTCCTGAAAATATTTTCTCTGGATATAGAATTCTGGGTTGACTTATTTCAGCACTTGAAAAATGCTATGCTACTTCTTTCTGGCCTCCATGGTTTCTGATATCGTTCAAATTGTTTCCTGTGTTTCTCTCTGACTGCCTTCAAGATTTTCTTCTTTGTCTTTACTTTTCAGAAGTTTAACTATGATGTGTCTTTAGATTTATCCTTTTTGGGGTTCACTCAGCTTTTTGAATCTGTAAGTTTATGTCTTCTGACAAATTTGGAGAAATTTAATCCATTATTTCTTTGAATTCTCTTTCTCCTCTCCTTCTGGGACACTGATGACATGAACGTTAGATTTTTTGTTATAGCCCACAGGTCCCTGAAGCTCTGTTCACTTTTATTTTCAGTCTATTTTCTCTCTCTCCTATTGTTCTATCATCACATACACTTTTTCTTCTGTTAGACTATCCATTGACTTTATTTTTTGGTTTTTCAGTTCCAGAATTTCCACTTGATTCTTCTTTATATCTTCTGTTTCTTGCTGATAATGTCTATTTTTCCTTTGTTTTGATGGTGTTCACAATTACCTGTGGAAGCTTTTTAATGAAGGCTGCTTTAAAATCCTTGTTAGATAATTCTAACATCTGTGTTATTTCAGTGTTGACATTTCAGTGTTCAGTGTTGTTATTTCTAATGTCTTTCTTCATTCAAATTTAGATTTTCCAGGTTATTAGTATAACAAGTGATTTTCTTTTGAAATCTGGACATTTCATATGCTGTGAGACTCTGGGTCTTATATAAGCCTTGTATTTTAGCAAGCTCCCCCTGACATAACTCCAGTTGGGGAACAACTCCACCTTGTTACTGCCAAGTGAAATTAGATGCAGATTCTCCATTAGGATTCTGTTGACAACTTGAAGGGTGAGGGTCCTTGTTAATGATGGGTCCCCACTGACACTGGGAGGAGGGCTGGCCTCATATTCTCTGAGAGGTGATTAAAGACCTGACCCTCCTCTAGGCTTTCTCTGACACCAGGTCACCAGGTGTAGATGAATTCCAGGCTCCCATGTCATTTTCACCAACACCACAGGCTCCTCATTACCACTCAGTATGGACAAAGATCGTGTTTCCCCCCTCAGCCTCTGACACAACAATGGCAGGTGGTTTGGGGTACCTTGTTACACACCTAGACTCTCCACTCCAGTTTTGATGATGGGTAAGACTTGGCCACAGCTTCTCCTGTGGTGCTTGGCTGGAGTAGAACAGTTATTATTTAAGTTTCTGTCTTGCTAGGTAGCCCTTTTCCTGGCCTTTTGGCTAGAGAGAGCATGCTTTTCTTGTTTTTTGTTTGTTTGTTTGTTTTTTCATCTGTTCCCATTGGCATTGTTAGGATGCTAGCTTCTCCAGTCCCAATGTGGGATAGACGAGTCAGAAAGAAAAGGTCAGGGAACTCAGCATTCTTTGGGTCCTAAGCTCCCTATCCAGTCTGCCTTCTTCTCTCCACTTTTCAGAGCCTTCTTATGTTTTTCAGTATATAATATCCAGGGATTTTAGATGTATTGTACTCAGTGGGAGGAATATGGAAAGTATGTTTACTCCATCTGTTGTCCTCAATGTCCTTACCTCTTGCAGCAACTGTTCTCACTAAAAGACTAATAGCCTTAATCAAGCTTATTTTCTCTGGACACATTTCTTCATCTGCTGCAATCACACACAATTAAATTAATTCAACATTGGTAAATGGTTTTCCCTGCTTGGATAACAAAATGAGCATTTACTTTGACTTCAGCCCTATTTCAAAATTTTAAATTTTTTAAAGAAACTTTGTTTCGATGAGATATTCCATTTTAAAATGTCCAGTTTTTCTGAAAATTGCTTTTCTGTGCATGGGGCTATTATAAAGAGTTCCTAGTCTAATAATATTGATGTATATAGTATTAGTTTAGCACAGCTACAGTGTCACTGAATAATAAACACAATGCTTTGCCATCTGATTTCATAACAAATAATTCACCCCCCCTCTTTCTTAAAAGTACAACATTCAAACACAACTCTTCTTTCCTTATTTTGGCATGTTGAGTATGCACTGTTAATAAAAAAATAATTAAATGCTATGTCACAGTAATGAGCATGACATTCAAAATGCTGTTAAGTTATAATTGGATTGCAGTAATTTGTAGTACACCAAGTAGCAACCAAAAGCAAGCCTTGTCAAAACTAGTCAGTGCTGTTGTTATAGTGTGAAAGCATCATAGAAAGTACAACCAAATGAGCATGGCTGTGTTCCAATAAAACTTTATTTACTGATACCAGAATCCAAGACCAGAGAGAAATAAACTAAACACATAAGAATACACACTGGATGTGAAATTTATGCAAATGTAATCTATAAGGAAAAAATACTGTAGTGGTTTCCTCTAAGAGATGTAGAGGAAAGAGGGCTGACTAGAAAGGGGCAAGAAAGAACTTTCTTGAGTTACAGAAATACTCTATATCTTGATTGGGGTGTTGGTTACATGAGGGTACACATTTATCAAAACATTAAACTGTACACTTAAATCTGTGCATTTTACAGTATGTAATTATACTTCAATAAAACATTGAAATATACTGATAAACTATATTATTAACACAAATGGAACAACTTGAATAGGCTGTATGTTAAATAATAGTATTGTATCTATGTTAAGTTTCTCAAGTTTGGTAGTTGTATTGTGGTTATACAGGAGATTACACTTGCTGATAGATACATCTGAAATATTCAGGAGTATAGTATCACGATGCTTATAAACTACCTCTTAAATAGTTTAGCCAAAATGTGTGTGTGTGTGTGTGTGTGTGTGTATAAAGAAAGAGAGAGGTTGAACAAGCAAATGTTTCAAAAAGTTAATAACTACAAGCCTCTTAGATAGCCCCATCCAACAGAAGGCAGACAGCAGAAGCAAGAAGAACTACAGTCCTGCAGCCTGTGGAACAAAAACCACATTCACAGAAAGATAGACAAGATGAAAAGGCAGAAGGCTATGCACCAGATGAAGGAACAAGATAAAACCCCAGAAAAACAACCAAATGAAGTGAGGATAGGCAAACTTCCAGAAAAAGAATTCAGAATAATGACAGTGAAGATGATCCAGGACCTCAGAAAAAGAATGGAGGAAAAGATCGAGAACATGCAAGAAATGTTTAACAAAGACGTAGAAGAATTAAAGAACAAACAAACAAAGATGAACAATACAATAACTAAAATGAAAACTACACTAGAAAGAATCAATAGCAGAATAACTGAGGCAGAAGAACAGATAAGTGACCTGGAAGACAGAATGGTGGAATTCACTGCTGTAGAACAGAATAAAGAAAAAGAATGAAAAGAAATGAAGACAGCCTAAGAGACCTCTGGGACAACATTAAACACAACAACATTCGCATTATAGCGGTCCCAGAAGGAGAAGAGAGAGAGAAAGGGCCAGAGAAAATATATAAAGAGATCATAGTCGAAAACTTCCCTAACATGGGAAAGGAAATAGCCACCCAAGTCCAGGAAGCGCAGCGAGTCCCATAGAGGATAAACCCAAGGAGAAACATGCCGAGACGCATAGTAATCAAATTGGCAAAAATTAAAGACAAAGAAAAATTATTGAAAGCAGAAAGGGAAAAATGACAAATAACATACAAGGGAACTCCCATAAGGTTAACAGCTGATTTCTCAGCAGAAACTCTACAAGCCAGAAGGGAGTGGCATGATATACTTAAAGTGATGAAAGGGGAGAACCTACAACCAAGATTACTCTACCCAGCAAGGTTCTCATTCAGATTTGAAGGAGAAATCAAAAGCTTTACAGACAAGCAAAAGCTAAGAGAATTCAGCACCACCAAACCAGCTCTATAACAAATGCTAAAGGAACTTCTCTAAGTGGGAAACACAAGAGAAGAAAGGGACCTACAAAAACAAACCCAAAACAATTAAGAAAATGGGAATAGGAACATATGTATCGATAATTACGTTAAATGTGAATGGATTAAATGCTCCAACCAAAAGACACAGGCTTGCTGAATGGATAAAAAAACAAGACCCATATATATGCTGTCTACAAGAGACTCACTTCAGACCTAGGGACACATACAGACTGAAAGTGAAGGGATGGAAAAAGATATTCCATGCAAATGGAAATCAAAGGAAAGCTGAAGTAGCTATACTCATATCAGATAAAATAGGCTTTAAAATAAAGAATGTTACAAGAGACAAGGAAGGACACTACATAATGAAGAAGGGATCAATCCAAGAAGAAGATATAGCAATTATACATATATATTCACCCAACATAGGAGTACCTCAATACATAAGACAACTGTTAACAGCTATAAAAGAGGAAATCGACAGTAACACAATAATAGTGGGGGACTTGAACACCTCACTTACACCAATGGACAGATCTTCCAAAATGAAAATAAATAAGGAAACAAAGCTTTAAATGACACAATAGACCAGATAGATTTAATTGATATTTATAGGAAATTCCATCCAAAAACAGCAGATTACACTTTCTTCTCAAGTGCGCATGGAACATTCCCCAGGATAGATAACATCTTGGGTCACAAATCAAGCCTCAGTAAATTTAAGAAAATTGAAATCATATCAAGCATCTTTTCCAACGACAATGCTATGAGATTAGAAATGAAGTACAGGGAAAAAAAGTAAAAAACACACACACATGGAGGGTAAACAGTACGTTACTAAATAACCAAAAGATCACTGAAGAAATTAAAGAGGAAATCAAAAAATACCTAGAGACAAATGGCAATGAAAACACGATGATCCAAAACCTATGGGATGCAGCAAAACCAGTTCTAAGTGGGAAGTTTATAGCTATACAAGCCTACCTCAAGAAACAAGAAAAATCTCAAATAAACAATCTAACCTTACACCTAAAGGAACTAGAAAAAGAAGAACAAACAAAACCCAAAGTTAGCAGAAGGAAAGAAATCATAAAGATCAGAGCAGAAATAAATGAAATAGAAACAAAGAAAACGATAGCAAAGATCAATAAAACTAAAAGCTAATTCTTTGAGAAGCCAAACAAAATTGATAAAGCGTTAGCCAGACTCATCAAGAAAAAGAGGGAGAGGACTCAAATCAATAAAATTAGAAATGAAAAAGAAGTTACAACAGAAACCACAGAAATACAAAGCATCCTACGAGACTACTACAAGCAATTCTATGCCAATAAAATGGACAACCTGGAAGGAATGGACAAATTTTTAGAAAGGTATAACCTTCCACGACTGAACCAGGAAGAAACAGAAAATATGAACAGACCAATCACAAGCACTGAAATTGAAACTGTCATTAAAAATCTTCCAACAAACAAAAGTCCAGGACCAGATGGCTTCACAGGTGAATTCTATCAAACATTTAGAGAAGAGCTAACACCTATCTTTCTCAAATTCTTCCAAAAAATTGTGGAGGAAGGAGCACCCCCAAACTCATTCTATGAGGCCACCATCACCCTGATACAAAAACCAGACAAAGATACTACAAAAAAAGAAAATTACAGACCAATATCACTGATGAATATAGATGCAAAAATCCTCAATAAAATACTCGCAAACAGAATCCAACAACACATTAAAAGGATCATACACCATGATCAAGTGGGATTTATCCCAGGGATGCAAGGATTCTTCAATATACGCAAATCAATCAATGTGATACATCATGTTAACAAAGTGAAGAATAAAAACCATATGATCATCTCAATAGATGCAGAGAAAGCTTTTGACAAAATTCAACACCCGTTTTTGATAAAAACTCTCCAGAAAGTGGGCATAGAAGGAACCTACCTCAACATAATAAAGGCCGTATACAACAATCCCTCAGCAAACATCATCCTCAATGGTGAAAAACTGAAAGCATTTCCTCTAAGATCAGGAACAAGACAAGGATGTCCACTCTCACCACTATTATTCAACATAGTTTTGGAAGTCCTAGCCATGGCAATAAGAGAAGAAAAAGAAATAAAAGCAATACAAATTGGAAAGAAGAGGTAAAACTGTCACTGTTTGCAGATGACATGATACTATACATAGAGAGTCCAAAAGATGCCACCAGAAAACTACTAGAGCTAATCAATGAATTTATTAAAGTTGCAGGATACAAAATTAATGCACAGAAATCTCTTGCATTCCTATACAGTAATGATGAAAAATCTGAAAGAGAAATTAAGGAAACACTCCCATTTACCATTGCAAAAAAAAGAATAAAATACCTAGGAATAAACCAACCTAATGAGAGCAAAGACCTGTATGCAGAAAACTATAAGACACTGATGAAAGAAATTAAAGATGATACCAACAGATGGAGAGATATACCACGTTCTTGGATTGGAAGACTCCATATTGTGAAAATGACTATAGTACCCAAAGCAATCTAAAGATTCAATGCAGTCCCTATCAAATTACCAATGGCATTTTTTACGGAACTAGAGCAAAAAATCTTAAAATTTGTATGGAGACACAAAAGACCCTGAATAGCCAAAGCAGTCTTGAGGGAAAAAAACAGAGCTGGAGGAATCAGACTCCCTAACTTCAGACTATACTACAAAGCTACAGTAATCAAGACAATATGGTACTGGCACAAAAACAGAAACATAGATCAATGGAACAGGATAGAAAGCCCAGATGCACCTAGGGTCAACTAATCTATGACAAAGGAGGCAAGGATATACAATGGAGAAAAGACAGTCTCTTCAATAAGTTGTGCTGGGAAAACTGGACAGCTACATGTAAAAGAATGAAATTAGAACATTCCCTAACACCATACACAAAAATAAACTCAAAATGGATTAGAGACCTAAATGTAAGACCGGACACTATAAAACTCTTAGAGGAAAACATAGGAAGAACACTCTTTGACAGAAATCACAGCAAGATCTTTTTTGATCCACCTCCTAGAGTAATGGAAATAAAAACAAAAATAAACAAATGGGCCCTAATGAAACTTCAAAGCTTTTGCACAGCAAAGGAAACCATAAACAAGACGAAAAGACAACCCTCAGAATGGGAGAAAATATTTGCAAATGAATCAACGGACAAAGGATTAATCTGCAAAAATATATAAACAGCTCATGCAGCTCAATATTAAAAAAACAAACAACCCAATCCAAAAATGGGCAGAAGACCTAAATAGACATTTCTCCAAAGAAAACATACAGATGGCCACGAGGCACAAGAAAAGCTGCTCAACATCATTAATTATTAGAGAAATGCTAATCAAAACTACAATGAGGTATCACCTCACACCAGTTAGAATGGGCATCATCAGAAAATCTACAAACAACAAATGCTGGAGAGGGTGTGGAGAAAAGGGAACCCTCTTGCACTGTTGGTGGGAATGTAAATTGATACAGCCACTATGGAGAACAGTATGGAGGTTCCTTAAAAAACTAAAAACAGAATTACCATACAATCCAGCAATCCCACTACTGGGCATATACCTAGAGAAAACCATAATTCAAAAAGACACATGCACCCCAATGTTCATTGCAGCACTATTAACAATAGCCAGGTCATGGAAGCAACCTAATTGCCCATCGACAGACGAATGGATAAAGAAGTTGTGGTACATATAGACAATGGAATATTACTCAGTCATAAAAAGGAACGAAATTGGGTCATTTGTTGAGACGTGGATATAACTAGAGACTGTCATACAGAGTGAAGTAAGTCAGAAAGAGAAAAACAAATATCATATATTAAGGCATATATGTGGAATATAGAAAAATGGTACAGATGAACCGGTTTGCAGGGCAGAAATTGAAACACAGATGTAGAGAACAAATGTACAGACACCAAGGGGAGATAGCAGCGGGGTAGGGGGGTAATGAATTGGACGATTGGGAATGACATGTATACAATGATGTGTATAAAACTGATGACTAATAAGAACCCGCTGTACAAAAAAAATAAAATAAAATTGAAGCATTAAAAAAAAGAAAAAATTGGGCTCATAGTCTACACACCCTTGTAACAGTTGCAAGACAGAGATCCACTGAGGCCATCCTGAAAGGATTTGCAAAGAATGACAAGGAAATTGTCTTGGAAATCTACGAACAGGGGCCAGGTTAGGGCAGGTTCCTGTGCAAAGGGCTGGAGTCTGGATCTGGAGGCCAGGCATCTGCCAAGAACCGCACAGCAGGAGCTGGAGTCCCTGCTGCAGAGCTGCACTGACAGCATGGTTGGCTGCCCTCCATCTGTCTGTTTGCCCCGCCTTCAATTGCTCTGTCTACTTATTCTTAATTTTTGTTCCCTCATAGTTTCAGTTTACTACTTCTTACAGCAGTTTCTCAATCTTTAATCTACCTTATTGCCTTTTAACTGAGCTCTCACTCTATTGTCTTGTGATTTCTGGGTTTTTAGTACAAATTTCAAACTTTGCCCTGCTGTGTTTCATCCAGCAGATACAGATAATAGGTTGCTGGCAAGTCTACTAATTGGTTACCCTGGGATCTGTTACTCTCCTGAGCCAATCAACAACAGTGGAAGGAGGAAACATGTGGTAAAGCAAGGCCCCCCTCCCTGGCTGCAAGAGGAGTGGGAGAGGCTGTTTTGCTCACAGTGGGGTGTGGTCAGGGAAGGTGTGTTCACATTTCCAATATATAGAAGCATGGTAACATTTTTCCATGTTGTTTAATATCCCCACATGACTATAAATAACTGCACAGTCATCTATCATATGGAAATTCTGTAATTTATATTATGAATTCCTATTACTGGACCTTTAGATTGTCTTAAGTTATTTTGATAATTCTTTTAAAGTAAAATGAAATGAAGCCAGGTTTAAAAATCCCTCAAGCTGACAGAAACCCTTTAAGCCACTTATGCGAAACTAAGTGGTTCATTTCAGGAACGTAAGTGAAATGTAATTTAGGTTATTTCTTGTCAATGTCTTTGATAATCATAAAACTTAAGTCATCTTCCCCAAATGGTATAAGATAATCACTTTTCACCAACCTCCTGCAGTCTGGAAACCTCCAATGTAATAACCAATCATTGAAAAGGCTAAACGACATCCTCCTTTTCACTTTAGAAGCTATCCTGTAATGCCGTGCCTCTGAACTTTATACCAGTTTTGGGTTTGAAATCTCCCTGTCCTTGTTTCTCATTCAATAAATTATTCATATCAAGTAAAAAAAAAGAAAAGTTAATAACTGGTGAATCTTGGTAAAGGTTCTACTCTACTCTTGGCAACTAAAGTCTTAACTAGGAAAGTAACAACAGGTTCCCCAGTGAAGAAATGGAAATGTCCGTGTGGGGGAAAGGCTGCCAAGTCAGCGTTTGGAAGATTTGGTCTAAAGTTGGTCTAAACAGTAAAACATACAGGATGATTGATTCTTACTGGAAGACCAATGGTAAATACAAGGCACCGAACGAATACTACATGTAAAAATTCTTCAGTATCATACTATAAAAAACACCTATCCATGTAACTTTAATTTTATTGGTTCTTAGCCTTCCCTCACTCCTTGCTTAGCTGTGTTTCATAATAATATTGCTCTATGGTATTTTCTGTAAAACAAATGGAACTTATTTTATATCTATGCATTTAAGTTCTCAATTAGAAAATATCTATGTATTAATTTTTGATATTCTCTGGAGTTTGAAATTAGTAAGAGGTTTATATTTTTATCTGTATTGTTATGAACTTTTAACTATTGGTAACATCAGTGGAATCCAGTCATCCCATAGCCCTATAATCTTATTGGTATAATTATTTTTAACTGGTTTGTAGTTTTAGTCCTGGTTATTCGGTATTGAAAGAAAACATATTACTTATTTCAAACTGGGTACATAATAGTGTATTTAGGTTGAGTGAATAAGGTAATTTGGCAAACATATGTTAGCGTCTCTTCACCCCCGCTGTCCCACAAATGTCAAGCCATCACTAAGGAATTTTTTCAGTAAGCTCAAGAATCTACCCTGTCAATATGTTCAAGATTTTTAATTTTTAGCCTTTACACATACAAGTTTTCTATGCTTGTGATTTGGATATAGGTTACATTGTCAATGTTACCATATGTAATTAGTACTTCATAGTCAAATGAATGGAAACCACTTATTCTGAGAGCAACTGAAAGCATATCTCTTGGTGATAGTGGTACGAAAAACTGGTTAAGGAAGCAGCCCTGGTCTGAAAAGTATGGATGATACATGGTGAAGAGAGCCCCCAAATGGGGCATTTGGAAGATTAGAATAGATTTGACAAAAAAGCAGAATAAGGATCTAGCCCTGGCTCGGGGAGAAGGCTTGTACAATTTTGATAATTAAAGGAGGCTTTCCAGGTATTTGCAAAATTAATGCCATGAGGAATAATGAATCGTTCCTTATGGTGTTTCATAAATAACACTAGTTTTCCATTAACCTGTAAAGCTAATTACTATTATCCTAGCACACTGATGCAGATGGATTCTTTCCAGAATAATATTTTAAATCTCACATATATATGCCTTTATAATTTACCGGTTACACCTATCATGTTTCATTAGTCTACTTTATGACTTTAGGCAGAGTAATCATAGATTGCTGACTCAGCTCCACACTGAAGAGAAGACTTCAGGCTCCAATAATCATTCTATTCAATGCAAATGAAATTAAAATAGAATTCAGATTCCACGTGTCTAACACTTATTTCCATAATGTCAGTCAACATGAATCAAGTGTGTTATCCATACCTCAGCCAGGTGATCGAGGTCAACATCAACAGTGATCAGTCATGTTGTTAGTGGGCACCCTTGATAAGATATGATGAGAAGGACACTTCACCTCTGTGATCTTCCTCCTCCAAACCGAGAACCCCAATCTGAAAATGAGAAAAACGTCAGATAATCCCAGTTGATGGATATTATCCAAAGTACCCGACCAGGAATCCCCCAGATTGCTGAGGTCATCAAAAACAAGGAAAGCCTGAGAAATTATCACCAGCAGAAGGACCCAAGAAGACATAACAACTAAATATAATATGCTGTCCTAGATGGGACCCTGGAATAGAAAAGGGGCATTAGGTAAAAATTAAGAAAATCTAAATAAACAGTGGACTTTAGTTAATAAAAATGCATCAGTATTGGTTCATTAATTGAGACAAGTGTACCATAATAAGGTAAGATGTTAATAACAGTGGGAACAGGGAGTGGGATATGTGGGACCTCTCTGTCCTAACTCACAAGCTTTCTGTAAATCTAAAAGTATTCTCAAAAGTTTAATAAAAAATAAAGGTCCTCCCCCACATCTTACTGGTAGTTATTGTCACCTTTCCTCCCCAAAATAATTCCATATATGTTGTTGTGTGTCTTGTCAAACATTATATTTAGCATATACAGAATAAAATATTAGCCTAGAAACAGCATTATATCTTTTAAAATATACACCGATGATAGAGAAATTATAGGATTTAGTTATCTTCCATTTTGCATTCTTCATCTGGTTTCTCATTACAGAGATGACAAAACTAAGCTCTAAAATCTGCATTTGCAAATCACCTTAACATTCATAACCTTATTATGTAATCCAGTGGAATGAACACAACAGATATTTATACCATTCTCAAAGCAGCAAAAAGAAAGCTGAGGCTGAGAAAGAGATCAGCGTCTTGCTCAAGGTGATGTGACTGACGTGAGACAAGGCTGGGACTGGACCCGGTTGTTCTGGCTTCTAGGCTGACACCTCATTCCTATACCACTTAGTTTGCCTCTTACCCTACACTTGTAGTATTTAAAACAATCCTACTCTAATAAGCAAATAAAATATTCAACTACAGGGCAAAGAAAGTTGCAGTATCTTGTTCAAGGGATTTCATCAATAGAAAAATAATTTCAAATACAGAGTACTCAAGTGCAAGAATGTATGACTAAGCCCAGCCACTGGAAACTGACAAAGCTATCTTTTTAGTCATGCATGCCTACAGCAACTTTTCCCTATCAACAGGCCAGAAATTGAGACAAAATGTTTTTTCAGAAATCAAAGTTGAAAGAAGGAATACTTAAAAGGGCCAAAGTCATCAAAGCTGGGGAGAATTTGAAACTCAACTGTGAGGTTCTGATTGGCAGCCGCCGTTTCTACTTTCCCTAGGACTGAGAGAAATAATAGAGTTGTGTCCTCTGGGCCTTTGTGTGTTTACTCTTCTTTTTTTTTTTATCATTGTTTTTGTCAAAAGTTTTAGAAACAGAGAATGGTCTTCATTTCAGAATATCTTAAATTGTGCCTAATGACTTCAGCTGTGAATAGATACAATAAAGACAAGCGATAATAAATAAACTATTATATTTCTGGGTGGCAAAAGCGGTTCCAGCTAATTCCATCTTTGTAGAAAACTGCTTTCAGTGAACTCATCCTAAATTGCTTGACTAGCTAGAATGATTGAGATTTCATTTGAAAGCTTACAAAATGTGCTTCATAACAATTAGGTCAAAAGTGTAACAAAATAAATGGGAAGATAGCTAATCTCTTTAAAGAATTTATATTGAACAGAAGGGCAGTAGGATATTTATCAAAATTCAATTTAATATTAACTAAAATTGGAAATTCACAGGTACTTAGTTTGATTGGAAAAACTCAAAGCAATTTATTTTCATTAAATATTTGTAGAATATGTGTATTATACAATGGTTAATTAATTTATTATTTTTTCTATTTACACATGAAACCCCTCTTGTGGATTAAAATATATCAACAGGATTCATCTCATTAATAATCTCCTTAGATTTATGAAATCAACTTGATCCCTTCACATCAATATAACTTCGTTGAATGTCTGTGTCTTACATCATGCCCTGTAAAAAAGGAGATGAGAATTTTGCCAAATCTAGAGAATCCAAGAACTACAAGCATGAATTTAGAATATTTTAGAGCTTCAAGGGACACAAAAGGTGATATAATCCATTCACTTTATTTTACAGAGGGGGAAGTTGAGTACCAGAGTGGTGAACCAGATTGCCCCATTTGATAGAAGTAATTATTAAAAAGCTGGTCCTAGTACACATGTTCCCTTAAATAACTAAGCATGTTCCATTGCTGCTCCATCATGCTCCCTCTCAATAAAGGTCTCTCCGCTGAAGCCCGGTTCTACCTGCTAAAATAACAATCAGGGTTTCTCAAAGTTTGGTTTGTAGAAAAACAGCATCAGAATCAGCTCATGTTTGATGCTAATCCCCGGTCTAATCCAGTCCTCCTCATTGGGAACCTGGCGGGTATTTGTGGGGTGGGGCTATGGTTTTATTGGTGGTGCAGTGGTTAAGAATCCGCCTGCCAATGCAGGGGACACGGGTTCGAGCACTGATCCCACATGCCGCGGAGCAACTAAGCCCGTGCACCACAACTACTGAGCCCGCGCTCTAGAGCCCACATGCCACAACTACTGAGCCCACGTGCCACAACTACTGAAGCCCACGCGCCTAGAGCCCATGCTCCACAACAAGAGAAGCCACCGCAATGAAAAGCCCGCACACCACGACGAAGAGTAGCCACCGCTTGCCGCAACTACAGAAAACCCGTGCACAGCAAAGAAGACCCAACGCAGGCAAAAAAAAAAAAAAAAAAAAGACACCGGGGGTCATTTGTAGAGACATGGGTGGACCTACAGAGTTCCACACAGAGTGAAATCAGGAAAAGAAAAACAAATATTGTATATTAACGTGTATATGTGGAATCTAGGAAAATGGTATAGGTGATCTTATTTGCAAAGCAGAAATAGAGACACTGACACAGAGAACAAATGTATGGATACCAAGGGGAAACGGTGGTGGCGGGGGAGGAATTGGGAGATGGGGATTGACACATATATTCTATTGATACTATGTATAAAATAGACAGCTAATGAGAACACACTGTGTAGCACAGGGAACTCTACTCAATGCACTGTGGTGACCTAAATGGGAAGGAAATCCAAAAAAGAGGGGATATATGTATATGTATAGCTGATTCATTTTGCTGTACAGTAGAAATGAACTCAACATTGTAAAACAACTATACTCCAATAAAAATTAATTAAAAAAAAAGACACCAGGGAAATTCTTCTGAATTGTTTGTGAATAATTGCACTAAATCGGTGTGTATAAAACTTGTCTGATCATAACTCACTTGGAGGGCTTATCAAAAATGCAAAATGCTACTGCATAGAACCACACATGTGCACACATGTGCATACACACAGAGACACACATGAGTGAATGCAGGTTTTAAAACGGTGAAAGCTGAATATGATCTGTAGTATAATTAATGTGCCCATGTCAGTTTCCTGGTTTTAATATGCTTCTATAGCTACATAAGATGTCACTAGTAGGGGAAGCCAGGTGAAGAGTACACAAAACTATGTACATACTTCCAGGCCCTCACTAAGAGATTCTGCTTTAGCAAATCAAGAGTAAACATGGGAAGTGTGTGTGTGTGTGTGTGTGTATAAACAAGAACCTCAGTGATTCTTCATACTGCATCAGATCTTGGTTTCACCCCCAGCATATAGCAGCACTCCTATATCTCCTATGACGAACTTCTAAAGTTCCCCAATTTTACAATGTGGAAGCTTGGTTTAAAATACTGCCTGAAATTTCAGAAACACTTAAAGATTTGCAACAAAGATTTGCAGTCTGTAACCAGGACAGACTTCAGATCATTACATGCCGATGGATGTATGGAGAAAATGTTGGGGAAGTAGCGTGTATTCTGGCTCAGGGACGATGAAGACAACACAGTATATTTTAAAACAAAGTAATTTAAATGAAAACCACACAAACAGTATGTATCTCCTCTCCACTGGCAAACTTTGGGATAAAAGAACATTTATTCAGAGCCCAGATAAGACCTTTTAAAGAAAAAAGGGGAAAAAAAGTACATTTTTAATTAGATTATGAGACAGTGAGATAATATTGAGAATTTTTATCGTAAATGATGAACTGTCTAGGGCAAATACGAATCCATGAGAACAGCCCAACACAAAATTAATAGGAAGATTAAAGAAATTGGAGCTTCTATGTGAGCTTCTCTACTCCTGTTACACTTTTCCTTCACCCCAAATCTAACCTATTCTTATTTGCAAGTTCTGTTCACAAAGCACAGAACATTTTGGATCTGTGGATTATTAGGCAATAATCAAAAACAAACAAAATACAGCCACGAAGACCAATCAGTCTCCACTGTGGAAAGTCAAGGGCAATCTATTTCAAATCAGCATTTTAAAATTCTACAGCTTATCGCTCCAAACTGCTGTTTAGTGAGTTGAGTAAGAGATATAATTCCCTGAGCCCATTGCTGCTGCCAAGGACAGCAGTCGCAGCAAGAGGACTGCCTTCACATCTGCCCCCCGGGAGCAGCTGTGCAGTTGCAAGGGACGAGAGCCACAGCACATGCAAAAAGTCCAGAGTCCCCCAGATCAGCCCTAAAATCTGTCTGGTGTACCTATGAATGGAAGTTGTCATTTTCATTTGTATTAAAAATCTGGACATTCTTTCCACTGACATTGTGTTTGGGTCCAGAGCTTCCAGGGGTATAAAATGCAGGTTGTACTTTCCACAGGTGGTCCTGCACCCCTTACAAAGTGTGACCTTTCGAAGCTTTTTCGTTCCTGTAATTCATCATTTCACACCAGAGAGCCACCCCTTACTGGCGCTCCTCCCACCTAGACCAACATGAAATCTATACCTCTCATGAGACATGAAGTCGTATATGGTAGTTTCCTACATTCATGTATTATCTCTCCTCCTATACTGTACACTCCTGGAGGGAAAATTTTCATCTTTTCCTACCTCACAACACCTGGAATATGGCAGATAAACTAATGCTGATTAGTTGAATATATTTCTGCTCATTATTGGATTCTAGTACCAATATCATAACTATCACTGCCTACCAATCATAGTATGTATAGTATGATTATTTTTTTCCTACAGTATTTTTTTGGTAACTATTTTAGCTTTTCAATTGCTCCTGTTATATATGTGTACATATGCATACACATTTTTAACATGCATATATATAGTGTATATATTATATACGTGTATATACAATACACAACCTCTGCTATTAAATAGGCATTCTTTTATGACCAGCTTCTAGTACACTCCCTTGCAGAGGCAGACAGTCAAAACACATTATTTTATTAAATAGTTTATTTAAATGATAGTAACAAGAACCAAAAGGAAGATGAAAGTTTTTACCTACATAGAACTGGGCCAGGTTTGAATTTCTAGATATTTTCCCAAAAATGAAGAAAAGGAGTGACATACCCTTTTTGTAATTAGCTCTATTTCTCCTCCTTCTCATGATATCAGTGCATTCAGGTGAGGATATTAAAAATCCTCATGTATATGAATAATAAACCACAATTCATTTATTTTTCATTCCAACCACTTCACACCCTAAGGTATTCAGATGCTTTCCTAGATTCAAAGTAAACAAATTTTATCAATGATAAAATTTTGTATAAAACTATATTCTTTATATTGAATTCTGTTCTCAATGCTAATAATTTCTGTCAATGAACATAACTATATCCTTGGTGTGATCAAATTCCTGTAATAATTTTATTACCTTTGGAAATCACGTCTGCCAGTTTCCAAAGTTAGGCTTGAGATATTTTAAAAATATCTTATCTAAATATGAGCACTATTTCAGAATAATTTCTTAGGCTGATTTCATTAAATACAGAGCTCCTGGTAACTTGGAGAGATGATCCAACTGACAGAAGGGTAATTGGAAAATTTCGTATCCATTTCAGATTTTAAATTCTGCTATTCATCTATATTTTCATTCAGTTACTCATTCATTCATATACAACTGAGCTTTTATCATGTGTACAACACTGTGCCGTGTTTATAAGATATGTAAATATTAATAAGATATACTCATTGTCCTTATGGAATTCACAGTTTAGAATAGAAAATTGATACCCACAAATACAACAGTACAATATATACACATCACGTGCTGCTACATTGGTAACATCTGAGTAACTGGCAGTGTCAAGATTCAAAACCAGAGAATCTGCCTGGCTTAGATGCTTTACTCTACTGGGGATAGTAATGACTTCATTTCATTTCTGTGTCTGGGAGAATTATGGTGTCATTAAGAGAAACAGGGAACTCAGAGGGGAAAACAGTAATTTTGAAAGTAAAAAATAAATAAATTTAGTCCTGAATATACAGTATTTATTCTGAAGTACTGGCCAGATAACAAGCTAGACATGTATTGTAGGCGTTTGTAGCACTAAGGAATAGAGAAAATAAAAGCTGGAGAAACAACCTTCAAAAGAGGACCAAACCCAGTGATGTGATTTGCCAAGACAGCACACCATTCCAATTTCTCCTAGAAATGTGTGCCCTTCTCCAATTGTCATTTTTTTAAGTTTAAAAAGTATATAATTGCTATTGTGAGAATGGTTGAATTATCAATTAAGAAATGACCTCAATGAAAATAATTAATCAAACACAATTATGAGTTATGCTTGCTTAGTAAAACAAACAAAAGATGGTACTTATCTAAAAAGTGCTTAGAATCCCATAGCTACATGATTACTACACAGTTATAACTTTTCACTGACCATTATAATAATCAATTAAAATGAATAAAATTTTCACTCCAACTTATAGTCAATAAGTAAAAATGAAAGAATGATTGTAGAGAGCCCCAAAGCTACACCAACTCCCTGATTTAAAAAAGGATATTTCTAAAATACACCCTGCCTTTCATTTTCTCATATCTATGGCTTGAGCAATGTTTCTTTTAGTGTACAACTCTGTTTGCTTAGTGAGTTTACACTCTCCACCCAATCCCCAGTTGATTTAATCTACTTAAGTGAATAAAATCTAGCAGCGCAAAAGAGACCAAATAGAGAGATTAGTAGATGCATTTTCTACTTGAAGTATTTGATGTATAGAGACTACAATTTAGGGATCCTCCAAGATACAACATGGCAAAGCTTAAAAAACAGTCCTTCTCCGTAGCATCAGACAAATCACTCTCTCTGGTTTTTCTGAAGGCAATGGAAATGAACATTAACCATTTAAATGGGAGGAAATCATTGTTTTGAAGAACAAAAAAGGAAGTTAACTTGTGTGAAAGTATCTCAAACTAACTGTTGGGGATTTCAGGCTCTACTTTCTGACAGGGAAAATCTGTACAGAAAATAACTTTGTGGAAATAGTGGAAGGAATCAAAGTTTCCAATTGCTTTGAGAAGATAAGGAAATAAATGTTTTATGATGTAGATGGTAGGGAGGAAAACGCATATAATTAGGTGGTCTCAGGTGGTAAATTTGGGTAAGACCTTCCTACTAACTAACCAGGCCACCTCAAGCAGGTACATCACTTCCACCTAGTCCCAGCTTCATCATCTGGAAAGTGGGGACAATAGACTAGATGATCATAAAGCCCTCATTGAATTCTATCCAATATTTCATTACAAATATAAATTTCCAAGGAGCAGCTTATTCAGTTCTTGGAGAACTAATGAAGAGGGAGGGACTGAGATGAGCAATTTTCCATTGTATTGGATAAAGCTCAGAAAGGTTGAAGAAAATTAATTGCCTTTGATTGTTTTCCCAATAAAAAATAGAGCCTTTGTCATTTTGAAGCTCTTTTTTCATGCAATACAATATGGAAGCCACAAAGGATCACAGCCAGTAATCTTCAGAGAGTTGAAAGTTTGGGTGATGACCTAACTCTGAGGCTTTTACAGCATGTAGTATGTGGAAACTATTCTACTTCTCTGAAGGTAAACCATTTTTCACAAAACACCATAGTAGAGTCACAGCTGGCTGTCAGAAAATTGCACAGGACTTGAAGACACACTTCCTTTCCATTGGGTCCGCTCTATAACTTATTTCAAACTATTAGTGGGACATCAAGCTTTCAATAGCCAATGTTTCACCAAACCTAAGAAACACATCAAAATTGTTTCCTTCTGATGCTGCTTTTCCATGTGAGGAATGGAAATTGAAGAGGAAAATTCATCAGATTCCCACTAAAGGGAACTCTGGGTATGTTGGCGGAAACAGCACTGGCTAAAGTTTAAATCCGGTGGCTTTTAAAGAGCTCATGAAACCGATGAACCTGAGTGGAATATCCATTAGAATAAGGAGGCAAAAACAGTAACATTTCTTGGTAACTTATCATGAGCCAGGCGTTGTGGTTGGAAGTTAACTCAATCTTTAAACATTTCTTTACAACAACAAAACAAAAAGAAACCCCAAAAACTAATACTAGATCCTACTCTGTAGACTTTAAAACACAAAACAAAAACCCAAAATCGGACACTTAGAGAAGTTACATAACTTGCAAAAGTCCGTATCTTGGTAAACTGCTATGAGGGACATGGATTTGAGCCTGAGGCCGTCTAGCTACAAAGCACTTCTTTGTGACACACTTATCTTACCACTATAACACAGTATAAAATATTCTTTTCCTTATCTTCTTAAAGCAATTAGAGACTTTGATTCTTTCCACTATTTCCACAAAGCTTTTTGTTCTTTTCAGTACAGATTTTCCCTAACAGAAACTAGAGCCTCACATCACCAATAGTTCAGTCTGAGATCCTTCCAGAAATGTTAAATTTTGTTGTTGTTGTTCTTAAAAACACTGATTTCATAATTTCTTCCCATTTTAATAATTAATATTCATTTCAGTTGCCACTGGGAAATCTGGAGAGAGTTATTTGTCTAAAGCTCCCAAGGAAGGACAGTTCATTGAGAATGTGGAGGAGACAAGGATAGGAAGACGACAGGGAAAGCTGGGGTGGGGACACAGGGATGGAGGGGAGAGAGAAGGAGGGCTGTGTGCTGGGCTCTGTTAAGAGAGCCTAGTGGCTCACCTAGGCTCACAGCACAGAGATTAGAGTCACAGCTGGAGCCCCTGAGAAGTGAAGCCTTGGCATCAGTGACTGGTGACCAGAGGATGTGACAGACATGGTAAATGGAAAAATGGACTGTTTAAGCTATGTGTGAATATCTTGGTGCTACCCAAGAAGGTGTTCATGTGGGAACTGAAAAAACAGATAGGGTTAGTGGACAGTCTTATAAAGAGGGAGGGTTTCAGGAGTAGTGACCCAGCTAGTAGGAGCCAGGCCATGGAATGTTAGTTTTATGATCACTTTTCATCCTGATTATTCCACTGGGACAGGGAAGTCTTGAAGAAATACAGATAATTTGCAGTTTTAGAGCTGTATTTGGGGGGATCCTTGAGATAACCACTTTTAGGGCAGAGGCCTGCCATAATGTGCCTTTCTTTCCTTTACTGCCTGGACATTCTCTAAATTGGTTGAAGTCTGCAAGTCTTCGACATAAAGTCAGTGACACAACTCAGTCATAATGCTGCGGTTGGCACAGAGGTATCAATTCATGACTGAAATGTAGGCGTGTGACCTGCTCTAACTTGCACATTTCAAAAAGATTGGTGACTCACTGGAAACAGGGCATTGTGGCCTGGATATATGACCACCCTCCATTGGTGTTCTCTAAACCACTGGCCCCATAGGAAGGATACTCTGGCCATCTCTCCAGGGCAGTGTGAGGCACTATGCACGCCTCTGGTCCATGCTGTTCTCCCACCTGTAGATCCAGGGACAGAAGTAACCTCTCCCTTCCTCCAAGAGAATGAGGAAGGATCATCTTCTTGGAGGGACTCCTGCATGCCCAAACTGCAATGTCTCCCAGGACATGCACCTAGAATGGCCAGGAACTGCAGCCGTACCAGCTCCTTGGATCAGTGACTCCCCCATTTCTTCCCTTTGGTCTAAGGAAGACAGAAGCTGACATTAGGCTTGGATTTCATTCTACTTATACCCCGTGTGTTTGTGATCTTTATGCAAAGGCCACTCATTTAGAGAAAAAGGAACCTTCTCCTAGTTCCATTTCTAGAACTAGAAACGCAGTGGTTAACCTGCACAGCCCAAGAGATAAGGCATACAAAACGACTTGCACAGTAACCCAAAGTTATTATGTTTCTATTTGTACATATTGTTTGTTCCATTATTTATTAATTACTATGTTTTTGCACTATTACCAATAAGTTAACCTCTTCACAGCTCCCACAACTTGCTTATCTGGTAAGTTTTATCTGCAATTTCATTTACATCACTCCAAGATCTGCCAGAAATCTCTTGAAGCTTCAGAAACGTATGATAGCCTAAGGGTGTGTGAAGACGGGCTTCTGTATAAGGGACAGATGCCCCAGCTCTTCTGAAGGATCCTATTCATTTTGAGTGCTGCATCGGGCTCCAGTAGCAGAAAAAAAAAAAGGGTTAAAGTCAATTTTTTTTCCTACTACGCCAATTTTTCTTCATATGTTCAGCAGTGCAGCAAAAGTTAATTCATTCTAAAGCACATGGTTTTCCAGAAACATTGTCAATATTATAATGTTCCTTTGCAGCTCTGGCCCAGCCAGTTTATTAGATGAAGGGAAAATACAGATGGGCTGACAAGCAGGGCTGTACTTTGTTGTAGTGGAAAAAACTATCAAAGAGCTCCTCTGAATCATTTTCTTTATTCCAACGTATAGGCTTCTGCTAAAGTTCAGAAGTTAGTGCTTTTATTATTTTATTTTACTTTTCTTGCCCACCCACTTTCTATTAGCTGAGCTGTTTATAGATCTTTTAAACGGGATAGAGCATTTTTTCCCCTTAAGACAGGCAAAAAGAAAACCTACCAATTACTCCTCTTATGACTTCGGTAAAACCTCTTTAAAAGACAGAAAACGAGTTCAATATGATTTCTTTAGAGAATGCCCTCCCAGTAATATAGTTACATGCAAGGCAGAGAAAGTGTCTGCTGTTTCCTACAGTAGGAAATGAAAGAGCCTGATCGTTCTCAAATGACTGATGGGAAAATACTACAAGGGCATATATTGTAGTCTATGATGTCTGCATTCAAACCAGCTCAGCCAGTATCTCCACAGGTAAAGGACAGCTTACCTACTTACTGGGTGTTGGGAACAGTGGTTGGATGGCCACCATCTTTGTTCCCTCCAGCTGGAGGGGTGGGGGGCAGGGGGAGATATCCCACAGGAACTTTGGCAGAGGAGGGGACTCAAAATCAGCATACCCACAGAAACTTCCAGGTGATCAGGATAATTATTCTTTAGTAACAATACCTTCAGCAATGAAGGTCCCTGCCTTTACTCTGTAAGCATTAAATAATATAACAGTGACTCCAACTTTAAATACTTTATTTACCTATTTTATTTTGTGTTGCATTTTGAGCTGTAGCCAAGCCCTTTATCTAGCTGAGATCCCAGAGGAGTAGCAACTTGGTGCCCTTCCTATCTCAAAATTAGGTCAGATATCAGAGCCTTTCATGGGAAACAACTCCTTTTCTTTCTTCTTTAAGGGCCAAGCAGACTAGAAGTCATGAGATACCCTTTTATCCCTCTATAAAAATGTTTACATTCTTCAACTTGCTGTAAAAAGAAAGAAGATAAGGTAGTTGGTTTGTATAAAGTGGCTGAATATATTGGATAGAATTAAACAATTATGTAATTCTCAATAACCTATTCAATGCTGATAGGTATTTATTACAGGCTGCAAGGAGTTGGATTATAGAATGTGTGCTTGATCCTTTCCACACACATGGCACAGTGGAAAACCATGAGCCATTCAGTGCCTGCTGTGTTGAGTGCCACAGAGGATACAGAGGTACTTCATCCATGTGCCTTGCTTCCAGTGTGCTTATGATCTAGAACAGACAAAGAGAAAAAAATCTAAACAGTTCTCATTAACTAGAATTAACTATGTGCTATTTATTATGTCTCATGTTTTTGCAGGTGAGAAAATGACTTTATAATTTGCCTGAACTTGAATCCTTGCTTCAAGATTCAAAGTTGGTTCTAGTTCTGAAGAGAATTTGCTGAACAAATGAATGATATAAGGTAGAATTAAATATGTACCAGAACACACATGCAAAGGAAATGTGTTGGCCCATTATCAATATGATGTATATTTAGAATTATTTTCCCCAGACAATCTTATAATAATGGCAATGGATGTGTGCGGGACATCTGGAAAATCTCCCTGGGCCCCGGTTTGTACTTATAATAAGTGCAAGAGAAGAGTGTTGGCTGGGTGAGAGGCACAGTGCTGGGCTATGGAACAGTGATTCTCAGAGTGAATTCATCATGTACATAGATTGAATCTTGATTTTGTCTTTACTCACATGAAACGATCACAGTGCAGATGGCATGCTTTGTTTGTTCTTGTTGTTACCAATTACCATGCTTTCTAAATACCAAGAGTAGAAGCCAAGAAGCAATAAGAGTGTTTCTGGATGATTCCAGAAATGGGGCTACCTCATGAAAAAGGAAAAGCCAAGTGGCCCCAGATAAATAAAATATATATAAATTTTGCATTCTTTACAGCAAATTAAAAAACAGATGTGCTTTTTGCTGTTGTTTGCTTTGTTTTATTTTGTTTCTTTTTTTTTTTTTTAAGAAATGCTTTGGTTTTGACTTAGTCAAGTATTGGTGCACAGGCTTTGGAGCAGGAGAGGCCCTGGTTGAAATTCCAGCTCTGCCACTGACTATTTATGTGGCCTTGTTAAGATACTAAATCTCTGAGCTTTTCTCCTAATATTTAAATGGATCTTTTAACATTACCTTATAAGATTTAAAAAATATGAACTGATATAGTAAAAATAAATTGCTTCCTATGTAGTAAGAAAGTCTCCTTTCTTCCTATTACATAAAGGCCCAGAACTGCCCCTTTGACTCAAGACAGAGAATACTAGGTTTTTAAACAGAGGAAGACAGTCTTAGATTCTTGACAAAGGCTGAAAAGAGATGAAAGAAAAAAATAGCAAGCAAATGTAAAGGAGAAGTGCAGGGAAATATAAGAAGTGAAAACGAAAAAGAGAAGAAAAAAAAGAAGTTACTTCTAAGTTCCAGCGAAACCTGACTCAATTCTGGGATGTTTACAATAATGATGACTAAGCCTTTTAATATATGCCGCTGTGGAGCCAAGATTCACATACAGCAACACTTAATTTAGAAAGTGGGGAAATGCTACAATCTGGATAGGCATACACCAAGTTATCTCAGACAAATTTATTTCCACATATGAAATTGGAATAAATCTATTTTAATGAAGGCTTCAATTGTCCTTTTCTAGATTAAACCATATGTAATTTAAAGAATTTAGATGTACTTCATTTTAAAACATCTTAAAAATCTCTGTCAGGCAACTCCCTAAGGTATCACACACTTTCTGAGCACCCCACAAGTAAAGTGTGATCCAAATTAGTCCTCAAGCTGTTCAAATAAGGAGCTGGGGCTGAAAGCAACAGAGTCTGAGGCGGAGATGGATGCATTTTAAAAGTTACTTAAATTTTAGCGATAAACCTGACAAAACGGATTAAAAAGTGAAATGTGAATGAGTAAATTTAGATTAACCAGTGAACTCCTCTAATCCTGAGGTCAGGTCAAGGTGGTTGGGAAGATAAATATTTCTTCTTCCAATCTGGAGGTTGCTATAATCAACCTTCCTGAAAGTGAGCCTCAAGCAAAGGGTATTATTCTTGCACATAATACCATTTGAATCCAGGATGTGCTACTTGATTGAATTAACTTCTAACTGGCCCCACAACCATTGCCATCTCCCTTCTTCCCCCTCTAGGTTCCGCCTTAATTCTGTAATCAGAATATTCAAATGACAGTATTCTCAATTTGCAATTATTTTTCCCAAAGCTCTGACATCTAGAAAATAGTTGCCTCTACCTCCATTTAACTAAATTAAGAGAAATTGTTATGGTGGAGTGATTCTTCTGACTTGGGCGTCAAGACATTTAGCTCTCGCTGTACTGCTAACCTTCAGAGGTAAGTCACTTAACCCCACTGGCCCTCATCTCAGAGCGAAGGGACTGACGAGCCCACCTCCAAGGTCCTCTCCTGCTCAATCATCCTATGATTCTATAATGTACTTGCTAAGTGCTTCACCTAATCACGCAATTACCCCGTGGTCCTCCTGAACTGGAAGTGGATGATCACTTGTCAGGAGCATTGGAGAGGTTATTTGTGAATTAGCTGGAGGTCGGATCATAACCTCCGAAGTCACTTCTGACTCATTCTGTCCTGGCACCTGGTCGGCTGACTCCTAGCCCAATGCACTATCCAGCAGAAGGACATTACCACTTCCTGGAAGCAGCCAATTTCTAGTTCATTAACAGAGAGATTGCAAGCATTAAAAGCAGCCTGTGTGAGTGAATGATAAATATAAACCATTACCAACTTGCCCTCATACTAAAATAATTGCAAACGGAATTCTCTTCATCTCATTGTAAAATAATTCTTGCCATGAGAAATAAAGAAAACAGAGGCATCATTTTGGTGCCCCCAAGTGGGGAACTATGATGGCTGCAGTTTAATTACACCTTTCTAAGGCAGTTAGGGGCATCCTGCACCCACTTGGATGGATATATTGGCCCTCTTGTACTGTCCATGCCTGTATCTGCTCTACAAGGTCTTCTAGAGGTTTTCAGTCTCAGCTTAGACAGCCTATAGTTATCTACAAAGATAGAGGTCATTTCGAATATCCCCAGGTGTCTGTGGTCTTTTCAGCGATTCCAAATGACTTGGAATCCAATTCCAATTGACTTGGAATTCCAAAAGTTACAAGTTGATCTGGAGCGTCCCCCAAACATCTATCTGAGCCAAGTGTATTAAGAGTGCTGGAGCTGTTTAGCCCTCCTTGCGCTCAGGATAATAGGCAAATAGAATGTTTTCTCTTGGAATAGTTAAGTCTCAATCCATTTCCTGGTTTCCACAGCTTGCATTCTAGAGGTAGAGATTCTCAACTAAAGCTATATAACAAAACCATGGGTTCATTTTGCTAGAAGATTTATTAGCATTTGAGAATGCTGGCTGTACAGCTCTCAGGTGCAGAACCTCCAGGGCCATTTTGTCACAATAGCCAATGACCACAGTTAGTTAACACTTTGAGATAGCTCCTCTGAGTAACAGGGTTTACTTTAAGAATAAAGCATGCTTTTCCACTCCTTTTTCCAGTGATATTCTTAGTACTTCTGACCTTCATTTGAACCATGGCTCCAGCAATTACTATCTGTGTAACTTACATTGGATAAGTTTTTTAACTTCAGTATTTCCAAACCTCATAGCTTCTGCAAAGCTTGGATATTACAACACAGCTCATAAGATTTTTACAAGGACTAAATGAGATGATGCAAATACTTCATAGGGCACAAAGTAAAACACAAAATGAACCTAGAAATATCTATTAGCATTTGGAATTTAAACCAACAAGATGTCATGAGCACTTAATATGTGAAAGGCAATTTGTTAGGTAAACAGTCCCTCTAGCCTTGGAGATTACTACACATAGTAGCATGTGTAAGCAGGCTTCTTATGTGCCAGGTATATAGAAGCCCTTAAAGTTTAATTAAAGATATAACACAGAAAATGGAAACAGATACTACAAGAGGCACTTAATAGTTCACATAAAAATACAGGCAATATCCCAAGATACTGTGTGCTTAAATGCAGGATGAACAGCTCAGATAATCATTATCATAGAACTTCAGAAGACACTGCTCTGGATTAAAATCTTCTGAGAAAGCTTTACAGAAAATGATGGATTTAAATTGAGAAGAGAGAGAGGAGGTAAGGATATTAAAGGAAGTTCTAAGTTGGGGTAATATATGAGCATTCCGCAGCATGAAAAGTTGGGAGATTTGTTTGAAGAACAATGAGTTTGCTGAAGCAAAAAAGTGGGAACTATAAATAAGTAGAGATGTTATTAAAAGCAAGTATGAGCCACCAGCCATGAGCCAAAAATTCAGGCTTTGATTTCTTAGGCTAATAAATATGATCTTTATCTTGTAGGCAAGGGATTAGCCTAGTTGGCACACACCACTTACCTCTCTACGTCCCTTCTTCAGAGCTATCTCTCAACAGTCATCACGCTCTTTCCTACCAAGTCTTCATGAGACCTCAAAAATCCTTCTTAATACTTTAGGTAGCAATCACCGTCCTATGGGTGGGCTCAAAAGATAAAATCAGTTTGCCACTCCTGTACTTATCTAGACAACAAAAATGGGAACATATTTCAAGGCAGGTGAAGAATCAATTGGATAAGATACTGGTTGTGAAGATGATGAATATTTAAAGACTTGCTGTACTGGAGGTGAGATTATAGGATGTTCTCATTTAGTTCAAATATTCATTTTGAGTGTCCGCTTGTGCTACGTAATATGGTAGGGGCTGGGACCTCATAGGAAGTACGGTGATTGCAGTAAACAGACTTATTGAAGGTTTAAGTGGAGGCCCATGATGACATAAACAAAAGCAGGAACCCAGGGGAAAACTAAGCTGGAAGAAAGATAAATTTAATCTATGTTAGATGTAAATGAGTTTTTCTTGGGAGACTCTACAAAGCGAAAATCAAATGGAGGAGATTTAATTATGAAGAAATATGCACTTACAGGGCAGTAAAAATGATAGCAATCCCATGAATAGGATAGAAAATTGCTGATCAGAGAGCTAGAAAAGAACAAGATCAGCCTGGAATTCTGGGGTGAAGAATAGGAGAGTTTCAGAAAGAAAGTTGTTGTAAACAGCGAACACAGTTCCTTGAATTGGATTTGACAGTTAGGAAAGTACTGGGACATGAAGAAAATGTTAACGGAGGAAAAAGTATATTTAGCTTACAGGGGCGTGAAGAAAGAATAAGCACTAAAGAATTAGAGGGAATGGATATGGCTGCACATCAAAAGATTTGATAATAAAAGGACACAAGGAATGAGATGTTAGCCAAAGGGAGCGTCAAAAGATAGAGGATGGGGCTTCCCTGGTGGCGCAGTGGTTGAGAGTCCGCCTGCCGATGCAGGGGACACGGGTTCGTGCCCCGGTCCAGGAAGATCCCACATGCCGCGGAGCGGCTGGGCCCGTGAGCCATGGCCGCCGAGCCTGTGCGTCTGGAGCCTGTGCTCCATAACGGGAGAGGCCACAACAGTGAGAGGCCCGCGTACCGCAAAAAACAAAAACAAAAAGAAGATGCCTAAATATGTTGAAAAGAGAAGAAGCCGGTGCAGAGAAGAAGAGATTGAAGATGCTGGGGAGAGAATAATTGATAGATGGGGTCAGGCCCTGGTGAGAAGGCAAGTTCAAGAACCCATGTGGAAGTTTGGCAAGAACAAGAGGAATATTGCTTGGTTCAAGGTGGGTGGCAAGGGTGTAGAGATGGAAACAGTCAAAACAGTAACTGGAAATAGCCAAAGAGAAGGAAATACTGAAAGATTTATACCTAATATTCTTAGTAAAATTTAAAATGTCATAATTTGCGGGGAGAAAAGAATGGAGTAGAATGAAATTGAGCATATTGATTCAGGTGGAGAATGTGTGGGCAAGATGTTATAGAAAGTTCTTCTTATTTATTCCCCAAATACTTTCCGTGTACTTATCATGTATGAGACAGAATATTAGGTGCTGGGAATACAATAATTAATCGAGCTGATATTGTCTCTGCCCTCAAATATCTGATGTTCCAGAGAGGGAGATAGATTTTTTAAAATGAATAAAATTACAAATAAAATAATTGAAAGTTATGATAGGTACTACAGAGAGAAGCATGGACCGGATCATAAAGTTTTTTTGTATGCCATGGCACAAAAGTGTAGCTGTTATTCCAAGTGTGCTAGAAAGCCACTTAGGGGTTTAAGCATAAAAAATGATTTTTAAAAAGTCGTTTTTTTTTTTTCAGCATGCAGAATGAAATAGAAAGACGCAATAGTGAAAGCAGAGAGAGTTGGTAGGAAGCTGTAGGTAAAAGAAATAGCTCAAGCATGCAGTTCAATATGAAAGGAGAAGTTCAGAGGGTAGGTCTGAAGAGAAGACATGAATTAGGGAGGGATACACATGAAGATGCTTTTTAGAATAAGTGGATATAACTGAGACCACAAAGACAGAGTATGGAGGAAGAAGAGAAGGGCCCAAGACCTCTCAGCATGTGGTTGGAACACTGGTTGTAGAGACCAATGGTCGAGCAGGTGGGGTCTGAATTTAGATGAGATTCTGAGTAGATAGAATCCAAATCTCACTGTTCCTCATTTTATGATGAAGACATTCAGTGGTGAAACTACAGAGGCGGAACATTCTTAAAAGTGCTTAAGGAATAACTGAAGTCGGAGTTAGTAGGCTGGCCAAGGCAGCAACTGCTACCCTGCAGAACTGGTGAGCCTACAGTGAATCATTTATCCTACCTGGGTCTTATAAAATATAAATTCTGAGTTGTTCTGGTGCAGAGGAATATCACTGTTTATTTACCACTCATTGAATGAGCATTTACTGTGTGTCGCTACTTGATTAGATCCTAGGAATAGAGAGATTCGGAAGAAAGTCTCTCCCTTGGGTGAGCTCACTATCTAATGGGGCAGGCAAGGCAGATAGGAGTCCTGGGAGTCTTTTCTTTCAGCTACATGTGAATGAATATCAACATTGTGATGGGACCACCTAATTTGGCTTTGTATAAAATGAATAACAAGAATAATAGAATGAAAGATGACAAAAGGCTAAGCAAAGGTAGAGGCCCTTGAAAATTTACTGTGAAAACAGAGCAGGTCTTTTAACAAAGGACTAATAAAAGCAAAACTCTAACATTAAAAAAAGAAATTTTCCGTATCCCATGGTTACAAATTTTTATTTAAGATTTTACTCCTATATAATGGCTTTACTCCAACTATAATGGCTTCATTCTAGCTATTATATCCAATCCCAATACCCCAAGGTGTTTTTTTCACACTATAAAGCATCTTCCTGCATTATTAGAGTAAATTAGTTAGCAAAAGAATGAGATATTAATCCTGTAAAGATCACAGCATCTTGATTACAAGAAGCCAATAAAATGGAATTCTTGCCTTTAATAGCTGAATGTCACAAGAGGGATAATAGAGAGCTTTACACTTCCTCTGTAATGGAGAGATTTTGGGGGGGGGGGTTCTCAAAATTATATTTCTCGAAGTGTTCCTTGTGTTTATTTCTGAAGACGACTGAAGTGGCGTGGTCACCAGAGGTTGTACTATCTGGGGATGAAAACTGTACAGCCAGCCCTGAAGAAAAGACTAGTCTCTCCCTCAGCATAACATGCTTAACATTTACATGAATTTTTTTTCAGGCTTTAGATGAAGATAAACTTCCTTTTCTTTCTTTCAGTTTGCAGAGGCAACCAGGGAGAGAGAAGTAAGCCATTTGCCCAATACCACAAACTAATGGGGATTGGAGAACAGAGATACGGTCATTGCGTTCCCAATCCATTGCTGGAATCTGGGTCTTGCTGCTTCCAGCTCACTTCAAGAGTCCTAATCAAAGACAAATTTGCTATATATTTAGATTTCTTGATCCACAACACAGACTGAAGACAACTGGATTTTCTGCTCTGTCTTCAAGAACGTCGTAATTAAAACGGCTACACCTTTGCGCCAGGTTGAGTTCTAGGGGTTTAAATATATTATTTCATTAACCCCTCACAACAATCCTCTGAGGTACATACTAATATTATGTCTACTTTAGGGATCTGGCAATCGAGACAGAGTTTCGCTATAGGTCACACAGCTAGTCAGCAGTGGAGCCAGGATTTGAACCCAAGAAGTCTGGCAAGGAGGGCCAATGTTCTTCCCTACTTCACCCACTGCCTCCCTGTGGACCATGTATAGTAAGTCCCTGCTCAGGTGTGTGTACCAGTGCACTACATTCACCTCTCTAAGCTCAAACAAAAATAAATAAGCGGCAGGAAAGACATGGTTATGATTACGGCCCATGATTATGCTGCATCATAGATGCAAGAGGATCATGAGATGTTTTTCAGAATCAGCAAACACTGTGACCAGATTACACATCTCTGGATGAAGGAGGTCTGGTGATAGAGAGAGAGCATTTTTTCTGACTAACAGTGCTGGCTCTGGAGTCAGACCACCTGCGTCCAGATCCAGGCTCCACCACTTCCTGCCTAAACTTGGGCAGGTTATTTACCCTCTCTGTGCTTCGGTTTCTCCACCAATAAAAGGGGAGATTAATGACAACTATAGCACGTACTTTATTGCTGTCTTGTAAGAATTCAATTACATAATTCCTTTCAAAAAACTGCAAAGGTGTCAGGCACACACAAAAGCATTAAAGGCATGTTAGCTATTATAACTGCTATTAACAGGAGTAGGAAGAAAAGTAGTAGTAAAAATAATAAGTTTTTAAAAAGTTCTGATTAGGGCTTGCCTGGTGGCGCAGCAGTTGAGAGTCCGCCTGCCAATGCAGGGGACACGGGTTCGTGCCCTGGTTCGGGAGGATCCCACATGCTGCAGAGCGGCTGGGCCCGTAAGCCATGGCCGCTGAGCCTGCACATCCAGAGCCTGTGCTCCGCAACGGGAGAGGCCACAACAGTGAGAGGCCCGCGTACCGCAAAAAAAAAAACAAAACAACAAAAAAAAGAAAAAGAGAAAAAGAAAACAGGTACAAACTGAAACTGCCCTGGCAAACTGAGAGGTAGAGTTATCTACTCTAACACAAGCTAATGACAAGGAAAGAAATCCTTGCTTTACCCATGAGGAAACTAGAGCATTAACATGAAGACTCATTCTGAAGTTGTGGGCAGCATCAGGATGACAGTCAGTTTCCATGAGTGTGAGAAGTTCTGAGATGGGTGTCCCAGCATGGTAACCGAGTTCAGTCTGTCAATATCAAGTGTAAGATCTTTGGCAATTTACGTACATCTTCTGGGTAATGTGCTTTCACTGGTATAAGGAATAGGCAGGAATACCCAATCTGCAAAATCAGCCACAGCTCTGATACTGTAAGATTTTTCTTGCCAAGATAATCAGAGACATCAAACCATTTTTCCTACCCTCTACATAGGTTAACTTTTTCCCTCAACTCTCTCCTGTCTTTGTTTAACCAATGTTGGCTTTTCCACTCTAATGAAACACGTGCATTCCTGAAGGGGAAACAAACGTAGGTTCTTCAAAATTACACACTAAAAATAATACGTTTTTGAGGGCAGGGGAAATAGGGCCATAGGCAGTTGCGGAAAGCTATGTAATCTGATAACCAGAGCATTAACTAAAACAAAATAATCCTAATTAAATTCTAATTCAGAAAAAAGACACACTGAATTCCCAATTTAAATTAATACGGCAGTAGCTATAAGACTTTACCTTTAATTAAAGGTAATGGTAGACTGATTGAAAGGGGTGTGCAGATGAGTTGAGGCTTTTGGTTTGGACACAAGGGCAAAAAGCTCCCTGGATTCCAGGAACCATGCCCTATGCACTTGCTGAGTTCCCCTGTGCTCTGTACTTGGAAATCAGCTGGTATGATTTGGTGACACAAATCATTAAAATGCTCGGAAAAATTGCTTATGAACCAACACAATTTCTGCATTATAGTAACATGATCCTCCTATTCACTAACCGAGGATGAGCTGATTTGCATTAGAGAAACATGCATCAGAGTAGAAAAATTTATCTATGCAGTCCCATTTATCTTTGCATATTACTGTTGAATTCAGTCATTCCTTCATTTGTTCATTCCACATGTCCTGTCAACCTGCAACGTGCAAGGCACAATGCTAGGACTCCTGGGAAGCAAACACACATAAATCTAAATGATATTAAATGGTTATTTGTTCCAAAGCTCGATCGCCATGTTTCGTAATGAATTCTCAGGTTAGAATGTGTAACAACCCGAAAGACTGTGATCATTTTGAGTTGGACACAAGAGCAGTTATCTGGACCCTTACTGCCACATGTGAGATATTCTGAAGTGGGCTGAGGTACCTTTTCTCCGTTTCTTGTTAAGGTCTTTCCCTCAGAAACTGATTTGTTTTGTGCTGCTTTCCATTCACATCACGATCCAATCAAACCACAGAATATAGGAAAGATCAAAGTAGTGCCGTCTAGCCATCTACAGTAATTCGTAGAATATATGAGGCATTAAAATTTTCATTCTTCATTCTTGTGAGAAGGACTATAAAGGTAACCGAAAATGATGCAGAATATGAATTCATTCCTGAGACAATGATTGTAGCAAGAAAAGGAAAATACATAAACCAACAGACCTTTTTTTTGCCTCAGTTTTAAACCCTTTTTGAAAAACAGTTCTTGCCTGTGTCATTCACACTTTTACTTTTATCCTTGATCGCTTCAGCTCTTCTCCTATCTAAGTGGTACATGAAAAAAAGCCCAGAAAAGTTTTCAAGTATTGGCTTCCTGCATTTTCATCCAAAGCAATTTTACAAGCACTCCCATAAACACAAGGAAAATTGTCCAAGGTGATGCCTAACAGGTACAGAAACAATTGATTGAAAACTGAAAACTTCAGTCAAAGAGCAACGGGTAAGAGTCACCACCTCATGAATTTTACTCTCCTTGGTATTTTTTTCTGTTATTAACCATGTTTTTCTGGAATATGTTTTTTAATTCCTTATTTTTTTGTTTAATAAAGTAAGTCTGAAACTAATGGTTTACAGCCAGGAAAATGGGAGTTATGTTCATTTTCAGAATTTTAACCAGGAGACTATGGAAGACAAACGTTACAGAAAGAAACAAATATGCAAAATTGTGTATCTGAGCCAGTGATCCAAGTGATGAGATCAAGAAATTCAGATACAAAGTGTTTAGATTTCTTTTTTTCTTTCTGGTAACATACTCTCTTTCCACAGAGTAGGAAATTCAGGGAGGAAAATGTTTTTGGCCAATTCATACCATTAATCAAATGTGTAATAAAAGTAAATGATGTTCTAAAAGAAAAGACGTTTAGTTTGTGAGTTTTTATTTTTAATCAAAAAGGTTTAAAATGAAGGGACGGCTAATATTCTACATGACATTCTCTAGGCCACCTGTAGTGTCATGAGCCTCCCCCCAAGGTTGTCTGTCCCACACAGGGGAGACGTTGATGGTCAAAGGAGAGGGACGGATGCAGGGACCTTGGACCTTGGACAACAGCAGTACCAGGGTGCCCCGAGACCCCTGTGGGCCCCAAATTACTATCAGAAAGTTGAGGAACTTAGTTTTGAGGCTGCCCCTCCTTCTTTTAGTGGTTTCTCGCTGTGATGGCAACTTCCCGTGTGATTTCGAAGCATCCCAGGGCTCTCTGTAGATGTCACAGAACTTGACAGTGAGAATGATGGCGTGAGAAGGGCATGGATTCATGTCACATGGATCTGAGTTCATATTCCAACCCCACCACTGACCTACTGTGTGAATTTAGACACATTACTTTGTCTCTCCAAGCCACAGTTTCTTCATCCATAAAATGAGAATAATAAATCTTACTGCACGGAGCTTCTTGAGAATGGCATCGGGTAACATATGTAGAGCACAGGCACAGATGTGTTCCTGGCTCAGACTCTGAAATGACTTGGGGTTCAAACCCTGGCTCCAACATTTAACTACTGTGAGACCTGGCCAGTGGTCACTCTGCTTCTCAGGGCCCCATCTGGGAAGATAATAAAACAACTTTTCTCATGGGGTTTAGTTATGAGTGTTCATTATTTGCATGTTTGTTGGTTTGCAAAGGGCTTAGAAGAGTGCCTGGCATATGATGAAAATTTGGTCTATTTTGTCCAATATCCTAAAGAACTGACACTCAGCTGCCGTGCACAATGGCAGATTCTAAGGTAAAACAGTCCTCACCAATAAACAGGCTTCACATTAGTAACAAAAGAAAACAAGTTTCCCCCAGGGCAGAGGTTTGGTATAGATATGGGGGGCAAAGCATGAACACCAAGTTTTGAAGCACCGGTGTGTCAACTGCTGGAGAAGTTGACAGAAGCAAAGTAGAAGGGGCAAAATCAAGTGTGGTCCCTGGAGATGAACTCTGGGTTGGTGAAATTCAATGGAGGAGCTGAAAGAAAAGAGGGAAATTTCAGAGAAATTGGATACAAAAAAGAAAGGAAATCAAACAAGTCGCCAGAGATCAGGCACTCAGCGAGACTTCAATATAGTTCACAATTTCCAGAAAAATCCCTCTGGCACTCAGTAACAAGAGTACTGTGCTAAGAGACAGGAATTCAAAACAGGGGCATTCTAAGGGGCTGGGGCCACGGAGAGGTGTGCCCCAGCAAGGAAAAGCACATTATGACTGACGTTGTACATGACATACATGGTGGTAATAAAACTCTGACCAGCTTTCAGCCACTATTATTATTGCTTGCAGTGTCTCTCCAGATAACTCCCCTAGTATCCAGCACAGGCTGCATTCACCCTTCCCTGGGTCCTCTGCTGACACAGGTGAGATACACGGGTCTGCAAGGAGCATGCAGTGTCACGAGAAACCATTCAGGTGAAATATTCATAAACATTAAATGGGAGCCACAGCTATTAATTATTAAAATCAATTCCAGTTGTTACAGACATTTAAATGTACAAAATAAAATTACTTTAAAATCAAAAACTCCTGGAGACTGTCATATAGAGTGAAGTAAGTCAGAAAGAGAAAGACAGATATCGTATGATATCCCTTATATGTGGAATCTAGAAAAATGGTACAGATTACCTTATTTACAAAACAGAAATAGAGTCACAGATGTAGAAAACAAACTTATGGTTACCAAGGGGGCAGGGGATGAATTGGGAGATTGGGAATGACCTATATACACTACTATATATAAAATAGATAACTACTAAGAACCTACTGTATAGCACAGGGAACTCTACTCAGTACTTTGTAATGACCTAAATAGGAAAAGAATTTTAAAAAGAGTGGATATAGGTATATGTATAACTGATTCACTTTGCTGTACAGCAGAAACTAACAAACATTGCAAAGCAACTATACTCCAATAAAAAATAATTTAAAAATAAAAATAATAAATAAATAAAATCAAAAACCAAAACCAAAAATCGAGGCTACACGTAAATTTTTATCTTACTTGAATGTTAGGCAGCTCTCTCCGAGAACAAATAGTAAGATTGCCAGATTTAGAATATAAATATACGTAACACCAGTTAAATCTGAACTGCCAATAAAGAAGGGGGAATTTTTTTAGTATAATTTTATCCCAAAAATTGCATGGATATACTTAAATTAAAAATTATTTTGGCTAACGGCCACTTTCCACCAGACCAGTCCTGCCAAATATGCAAGTGGTACCTGCAAGTGAAAAGAGCAAATGAAAACAAAATGTAACTTTTCTAAATTATCAAAAACAAACAAATTTCAAGTGACCATGCTAGAGGTTTTCATTTTTTTGTTATGCTGTATTGAAATTATGTTACAAAACAGTTATTTAATGTTGATTTCAAAACATGCATCAAAAAATTTGGGGTAATTAATTTAAAAAACAGTCATTTATTTTTGTGGTGTTTGAATTTCTAAGCTTTTTGAAAAGTGTAACTTGATTGTAATTTTTCTCATTTTAAATAATCACCAATTTTCATATTTCATGGTTTCACGATTTTATGTTTCTAAGAGATAACCCCAAATTGTATGAACTCTAAGCCTCAGAAAACCTAGATCTAACTCTGGAAACAGTAATACACAAAACAGACTTTAAAAAAAACTTATTGCATGAAGCTGAAATTGCAGTATGGGAAACAGCCAACAAATAAATCTCATAAGTAAAGTAAGTAGTATATCAGATGGTGATAAGTGCTGTAGAAGAAAGACAATGAGAAAGAGGAATGAGCAGTGCTGGAATGGGGTCAAGGCTCAATTCTCAACAGAGGAGTCTCAGTGAAGCCCTCAGAAGAAGAGAACACTTGAGCAAAGACCTGAAGAAGGTGAGGGAGTGAGCCCAGTGGGTATCTGGGGGAAAAGCGTTGGCCTTGTAAGGCCAGTCTTGTGGGCTATTGTTTGTTTGTTTGTTTACATCTTTTTGGAGTATAATTGCTTTACAATGGTGTGTTAGTTTCTGCTTTATAACAAAGTGAATCAGTTATACATATACATATGTTCCCATATCTCTTTCCTCGAAAGTGACATAGGAGATAATTGGAGGATTTTCAACAAAGAAGCCTGAGGAGCTGACATGCATTTGAAAGGACTACTCTAGCTGCCAGGTTATGCAGAGGCAAGGGCAGGAAGTCTAGTTCATGAGGCAACTGACTCATTCAATAGATTCCAATGGTTTGCCAGGGTGGTGAGAAGAGGTCAGATCTGGGATCTATTTTTAAGGCAATGGCAGTATATATGACAGGTGAGACAATACATATAACAGGAGAAGAAAAAGAGAATCAAGGATCATAGTGTGGTTCTTGATGTGAACAATGCGAAAGATGGAGTTGCCATTTACTATGATCAGAAAGACTTCAGGAGAAGCAAGTTTTGAGGAAAAGATCAAAACTGCTCATTTCAAGATGTCAGCTGGACATCGAACTGAAGATAGCAAGTAAGAAAAAGCGATTAAAGCAAGCTTGGGATTCAGGGGGAAGGTCTAAGTTGGAGACATAAATCTGTAAGTCTTTGACATAGAAAGCTATGAAACTAGAAGAGCTCTCCAGGGGAGTAAATGTAGAGAGAAAGAAATGACCCAAGGACTGAGCATAAGCCCTGGAAGAGTTTGGGGAGACGATGAGGGATCTGCAGAGAAGATAGAGAAGGAACTCCTGGTGAGACAGGAGAAACACCCGGAGGATATCGTCCTGGAAGCAAGGTAAAGAGAATGTTTCATAAAGGGAGGAGACACTAACTTAGGTAGATGATGCTGAGAATCAATTGAGATAAGGGTTGACTACTGAGCTTAGTTTGGAAAAATAGAAGCCATTGGTGGCCTTCACAGAAAGTAGTTTTGATGCAGTTGAGAGGGAGAAAACCTGATTTCATTGGTTTCAAAGGAGTGGGAGGGGAGGGATTGAACAGAACGAGTACAGACAACTTAACGGGATTTTGCTGTAAAGAGGAGGAGAAATGGGGCTCTAAGTGGATGGAGAAGTGGGGTAAGTAAGATTCTTTCTAAATAAATGAAACAGCAAAATGTATTTTAGTGCAAATGATCCATTAGGGAGAGAGAAACTGGTGTTTAAAGAGAAGGAAGAAATTGTTTTTCATTAGATTAAAAACATAATTATTACTATGTTGCTGTCATTTATTGAGTACTTACTCTAAGTGCTATGTCCTTTGGTCACAAAGAAATTACTTATTTCTGACATTAACTCTAGGAGTTACTTTATCACCACTGGATAAAGAAGTGTTTAGGACACTTTTGTAGGGTTACACAGATAATAAACAGAGTAAATATTTTAGTTCAAGTTTACCTGATTCAAACACGGTGACTTCAAGTCTTCCTCTGTTTTGTACTCTTAGCAATTAAACAACAGCACATAGTAAATATGTAGTCAATTTAGTGAATGTATGACTGCATGAATGAATAAATGGTGAATATGTATATACAAACACATGTACTTACAGACATATACATATATTTATACATACATTCACACATACACAAGGGATTGCAGTGGACCTTTCGGGGGATAAGTGAGAAGCAGGGAGGTTGAGGAACTCTTTTACTAGATCAGAAATTCTTCTCTTATCTCCTTCTGAAGGTGCTGGCAGAAGGAAATTACCTGAAAGGAGCAGTGGAAGCCAGGCACCCACCTCTTCACAACTTCCTAAGTAAGCAATGTTTCTATCAGTTAAGACATAAGCCTCATGGCAAAGCCCTTGAGCTAGGGATACTATTTCTGAAAATCACAAGTAGACAGGGGCGATTCCTTGGTTGGGGACATATTTGCTCCCCCTTCAGACCTGTAGGATAGGCAGTGGTTAACATAGCCTGTGTTACAAACAGGAAAAGTATTAACTACCACTTCAGTAACCAAAAAACTCAGCGAAATCTTCTCCGTTGATTAGAATCTCATTTCTTCCTTCTGCACTCTATTTTTTTGAATAGTGTAATTTCTCTGGTATTTCATTTAAACTAATAAACAGAGATATATTATAATTTTCAAGATTCCCAGCAGGATATAAGATGGATTTAAATCTTAGTGAAAGCCTGATCTTCAGTGAGCTGCTCACGATATTCTGTAAACACAAATACTTGTAAGCCATCGGAATGTGTGTAACATTCCAACACGTGTGAAATTCACCCTCAAAATAAACTAGCCCTTTGTGAAGAAACGCCATCTACTGTCTCTCTTCTTGCTTCAGAGAAGCATCATCTTTCATCAGTAATGAACCTTTTCTGGTAATCCACTCACATTTTACTGCTATGGAATGATGAGCATATCAGTTTCTATACATTTTTAGATTATATATTTAGCTCTGAGCTGAACAAATTACACAGGCTTGGAGAGTCATTCCATTTTCTTTCCTCATTAAAATTTAGCTTCATTTATGCCATCTCTGATATTAGCAATCATATTTTCAATAGAATTTTGAATAGCATTATTTCAATTTCAGTGCACAAATAAGTGATATAACCGTTCTTGGCTGCATTATAATCTCCTTAGCTTTAATTATTGTTCCTTAGAATACTATGTCTTCCTACTTTATGGGTTTTAAAATGTATTCCTATTTTCTATTCTAAAACAGTTCCTTCTAGTTGAAAAAGAAAAGTACACGTACATATATGCCACATTCTTTAGAAACTGTGCTTTATCATTTCAATGGTCATTGTACCTAACGCGTTAGGTTTTGGAGTACGATATTGTGCAATCATAAAAGAAAGAGAATTTTAGAAAACCACAGGGCTGAACATAAATCAGCAAGCAGGATGTATCGGGGATCAAACATTAGAAAGTGGAGGGATTCTAAAATAGAGATCTCATTTTGCTAAGCTTCGGGTAGTATAGAAATACTCAGTTCTATTTGGGACTCCTACATATAAAAGAGATACAAATCTCTTTTAGTGATGTTAGTGTCCTTTGAAAAAAGCATTTTGAGTTACTAAATGATGACTGTGATTTTATAATGATTTTCTGCCAAGTCAGAGATGATAAATAGATTAAAGTTTCATGCCAACTCTCATCATTTGGTAGAATCTGATTGGGAATTTATTGCACACATACAACACACACACAATCCACATTATACAATCAAAGAAACTGAGAGTTAGTGGTCAAATAACTCACCCAAGATATGTTATTAGGTTGTAGAACCAGCATTTGAACCCATGTCTGTCTGTCTCCAAGGCACAAGTGCATGTTTATCCATTTGTCAATTGACACTCAGATTGTTGACTATAGTGAATAATGGTGCAATGAACATGGGAGTACAGATATCTCTTCAAGACAGTGATTTTTTTTCCTTTGGATATATACTCAGAAATGAGATTGTTGGATCATATGGCCGTTCTATTTTTAATTTCTTGAAGAACCCCCACACTGTTCTCCATAGTGACTGTATCAGTTTACATTCCCACCAACAGTGAGTGCAAAAGGGTTGCCTTTTCTCCACATCCTCTCCAGCACTTACCTCTCTTTTATATATATGTGACATCTTAACAGAGATGAAGTGATAAATCCTGGTTTTGATTACCATTTCCCCTATGATTAATGATGTTGAGTACATTTTCATGTACCCGTTAGCCATTTGTATGTCTTCTTTGGAAAAACCTTTCCATTCAGTTCTTCTGCCTTTTTTAAAAATTGTGTTATTTGGGGTTTTTTGTTTTGTTTTGTTTTGTTGCTATTGAGTCATATGAGTTCCTTATATATTTTGGATTTTAACCTCTTATCAGTTACATGCTTTGCAAATATTTTCTCCCATTCCATGGACTACCTTTTTATTTTGCTGACAGTTTCCTTTTGCTGTGCGGGTGTGGAAGCTTTTTAATTTGATGTAGCCCCACTTGTTTATTTTTACTTTTGTTGTCTTTGCAACAAAAATCATTTCCAAGACCAATGTCAAACAGCTCACCCCCCTGTGTTTTCTTCTGGGAGTGTTACAGTTTCAGGTCTCATGTTGAAGTCTTTAATATGTTTTGAGTTAATCTCTGTGTATAGTGTAAGATAGGGGCCCAGTTTCATTCTTTTTTATGTGGCTGTCCAGTTTTCCCAGCACTATTTATTAAAGAGACTATCCTTTCCGCAATGTATATTCTTGCTCCTTTGTCATAAATTAACTGGACATATATGCATATGTTTATTCCTGGGTTCTCTATTATGTTCCATTAATCTATGTGTCTGTTTTATGCCAGTACCACACTGTTTTGATTCTCTATCTTTGTAATATAGTTTGAAATTAGAAGTTTGATGCCTTCAGCTTTGTTCTTCTTTCTCAAGGTTGCTTTGACTATTCAGGGTCTTTCATGATTCCATACAAATTTCAGGATTTTTTTTCTATTTCTGTGAAGGAAGTCATTGAAATTTTGATAGGAATTTCATTGAATTGATAGATTACTTTCGGTGGTATGGATATGCTAACAATATTAATTCTTCTGATCCATGAACACAAAATTTGTTTCCATTTATTTGTGGCTTCTTTGATTTCTTTCATCAGTGTCTTCTATTTTTCAGAGTACAGGTCTTTCACCTCCTTGTTTAAATTTATCTCTAGGTATTTTGTTCTCTCTCATGTAATTGTAAGTGGGATTTTTTTTTTTTTCGGTACGTGGGCCTCTCACTGCTGTGGTCTCTCCCGTTGTGGAGCACAGGCTCCGGACGCGCAGGCTCAGCGGCCATGGCTCACGGGTGCAGCCGCTCCGCGGCACGTGGGATCTTCCCGGAACGGGGCACAAACCCACGTCCCCTGCATCGGAAGGCGGACTCTCAACCACTGCGTCACCAGGGAAGCCCGGGATTTTTTTTTAAACTTCTCTTTCTGATAGTTTGTTATTAGTGTATAGAGATGCTAATTTTTTGTTTATTGATTTGTACCCTGCAACTTGACTGAATTAATTTATTAGTTCTAACAATTTTTGGTGGAGTCTTTAGAATTTTCTATATGTAATGTCATGTCATCTGCAAATAGAGACAATTTTACTTCTTTCTTTCCAAATTGGATGCCATTTATTTCTTATTATTGTCTAACTGCTCTGGCTAGGACTTACAGTACTATGTTGAATAAAATGATGGGAGTGGACATACCTGTCTTGTTTCTGATTGCAGGCAAAACCTTTCAGATTTTTCCCACTGAGTATTATGTTTACTGTGGGATAGTCATACATAGTCTTTATTATGTTATAAATATAACATTTTATGTTATATTTATGTTATGTTATAAATATAACTCTCTCCTTAGTAGATATTTTTTCATTCAAAATGACTGTGAGCTGTGTCAAAGTGCATACACTAGTCTCTGCCATTGCGTTTGAAAAGTCATGTTCAGCTCATACCAAAATTTGCTTTATTTTTTAATAAGCTTCATGTTGTTGTTGTTCTCTTCTGTTTACAAATCTTTAAATGAAGTGTAGCCAGAGACAGCATTTGGCAGCTAGAGATATGTGTGGTATCTCAGTGTGGGTTTCCCCAGAAGCCCCTAAGACAAGAATTCAAAGAGAAGTGCTGTGTATGATTGGGGAAAAAACCCACTAAATCCTATCCTGTCTCAGAAATACAGGAGTTTCCCTCCCCTGCATAAAACAATCATTCTCTATGTATGGTGCTCCTGGTTTTTCCTATATTAAACTGCATCAAAGATACATTTTCCTTGATCAATCATTTTCTATTCTCAAATTAAAATAACTTATATGTTTGAGGGTTCACGTATGTGCCATGCAGAGTTAAACAGTTTACATAGATTGTTTAATTAATTTTCACAATAACTCTCTGAGGAAGTTCCTATTACCATCTCCATTTTCTCAATGGGGAAACTGAGACTTAGAGATTAAATAAACTGTGGAAGTGCCATTGACCAAATAATCTGCTCTTGAGCCCATACTTTTAACGAATGATCCAAACTGATTTGCTGAGTTGAGGTGGTATCCACTCTGACCCTCACCTCCTCATTCTCTGACACTCTGAAATGATGGCATTCAATAGCACTTTTGATCTCCTATATACCTAGGAGAGGGCTCTTGCTACCTCCCTCCCACTTTTATGCCTTTTTCCCTCACTGTTATCCAGCCACCAGCAAACAGAATCACTGCCAACATCTTCCTTCCCTGTTGTTCTGTGGGAATTGTGAGATCCAAATTGACAAACAAAAGGAGGCACCTTTTTTATACGGAGGTGGTATCAAAAGGAGGTGATGTGCAAACAATTGCATATGCATGGCAGAGACCCAAGTAAGGATTGGTGAGCCAGTGGACAGATGTTGAAAAGCAATTGCGGGAGAGCCCTAGTTTTGGAAGGTGTGTGGTACATCCCTACTTTGGGAAGAGGTGTGGTAAATCCCTATTTTCTTTCCAGTGAGCAAGATGCTCTATTGTAAGTGTGGTTTTATACTTTATCTATTGCAATTCCATTTTATCCTATGGCATAAAGTTGATCTTATATTTAACATTGTGAATTGCCATGTCTTTATCCCATGTCTTCATTTCTTCATAAGCATGTTTATTGAGAAGCTGAGAGGGTTTATAACATGGAGGTAAACCAAGTACCACTTGCAATGACCAGACCCGAACTTCAAGAAAACCTCTCACCTTTTCACATCTCCCTTCCTCTGTTTCACCTACACATCAGCCCCAACTGCAAGGTCCCTTCTGCCCTGAACCTTGAGAGAATTCCCTTTTCATTATCCTCATTCTGGAATTCGAAATATCTATTTATATCTAAAAGCAATTATTTTCAATCATCACTACAACAATTTTTAAATACTTAAAATCCAGGGCTTCCCTGGTGGCGCAGTGGTTAAGAGTCTGCCTGCCGATGCAGGGGACGCAGGTTCGTGCCCCGGTCCGGGAAGATCCCACATGCCGCGGAGCGGCTGGGGCGGCCCGTGAGCCACGGCCGCTGAGCCTGCGCGTCCGGAGCCTGTGCTCCGCAACGGGAGAGGCCACAGCAGTGAGAGGCCCGCGTACCGAAAAAAAAAAAAAAAAAAAAAAAACCTTAAAATCCAGTTTACTCATTTGGTAATGGAACTGGTTTAATCATCATTTGAGGGATGGGAGTTATTTTTTTAATTTTTGATGAATTAATCATTTGTTGTTCTTTTCAAGTGAATAGTCTTAACTGAATATAAGCCACCCCAAAATCTCTGTGGTGGTGTAAATAAATAAGCTAATAATGTAAGGTTATTTGACCCAGTCTTAACTTCTAAATCTACTTGGAAATCACTATAAGGTTTCAATGTTCCATTTGGTGCTTTGGCTAATATGACGTTCAAAACAAAATATTTCAAACACTTAAGTTATTTTCTGGTTCTGTGGTTTATTTTTTTAATTAAGTTCTAAAAAGTCATTGTCAGTTGATTCTTACATATTCTTAAAGTCATACTCATGTATTATAAAATAGGTTACCAAAAATACATGGACTCTTATTTGACCATTTTGTAATTAGATATATTTTTAACAAATTTTTAAAATTTTATGAATGGCATTGCTATCTATTGGTATTTAATTCACACCCAACATCCTAACTTAAATTAAATTCTTATTGGAGACATTTATTTCAACTGTAACTGTTTTCTCTAATGAACTACCAATTCATTTCCCCACACAGCAAGTTCTAATTTGGGCTCGTGGTAGTTTCTAGAAACATATGGGGACCAACTGTGGTTATGTTTGGGGATCTTCTGTACAAAAACATGATAATTGCTTTTGTTTTGCTGATTACTCTCTAAGACAGTCTCAAAACTCTTGAACTTTTTCTTTATCCGCAAGGTTTTTAATTGCAAATTCCCTTCTGTTTTATCAGATGAACTTCCCATAATGAGCATATTGGATGGGCTGCTTCATCTGTCCAGAGGTTCTATGATCTTTAGAATAGATCCACCCCTTGCATAGAATTTACAAACTGTTTCCAGATATCAGACATCATCAGGCTTGTTATTTCCATGGTGCCATAAACACAAAAGCAGAAGAGACATAAAAGGTAAGAGGCCTTTTACAACATAAAAGAGAAAGCAAGATTGGCGTATCCTTTGCTTGTGGTTCTTTGGGTTGGGGTTGGGGGGGGTTGGTAGCAGCAAAAGATACAATAATACAAGCATCTTCCTGATTGATTAAAGTAGTGAAGTGCATTCTTCGGTTCATAAATAATGCTCTATTACTTTTCTTCAAAGACAAGTAAACCTTGACAGAATGACCTTTTCCAAGGCAGGAGTTGTTTGGGTGCCATAGATTATACTGTAAAACGGGTGGAAGTGCTACTGAGAAGTGTGTGACAAAATGAGATTAAAGATTACTAGACACAAAAGATTGTTGTTTTATTAATGGCTTCCTGTCAACGGGATGAAAAATCCTCAGCTTTCTACTGGATGTTGAGATCACGGCAAGCCGCAAATTAGGAGGGCACTTTCTAAAAAGTAACTAAAAGTGTCAAAATAACAATATTCTGAATAGGGTTTTTTTCCTCCTGTATTATGCTTGCTCTTCAAACAAATTTAGTTATTGTCAAATACGCTTGTACTTTCCACAATCATTGGCTCACAAAGAGAAGGATGAAGCTGTCCGCTGGCTTTGGTGTCAGGTCTGCAGCTGAGGGGGGGTTGGCAGAAGACCGCTGAAGAGAAGCCCGGCCGGAGGTATCTCCATCAGTGTGCTGTGCATCGCCCAGAGGAGAAAGCATATGGTAATTCTCCAGCCATTCATTTATCTGGGGAACACTCAATCTGACAGAGCCATCCATGTCACTTGGAAGGAAAGAAAAATCATTGCCAAGTGATTTAAGCTGTAAGCAGCTCTGAATTTTTGTTGTTGTTGTTAACAATACACTTGTTTCCGATTTTACCAACTAGTAAAAAACAACCTGAAATGATAGAAACTAGACTAAGACCACTTAAAGTACAATGAAGGATTTAAGTCTACATAAACTGAAAGAGATCATGGGAGTTCAAGGGCTTTTTATAAGCATCCACACATCCTGTACAAACACCATACAGAATTCCTTCTAATGTTATTACTGCACGTTTGCTGTTATTGTAATTAGCCCTGCTCAGTTTCTCCTTAAAATCAAGACTCTGTGTTTAAAACATTTCTCCATAGGCTCTTTGGAAATGTGACTGTAATCTTAAATAAATAAATAAACAAACCGATCAAAATGTAGAGACCATGGTGGCAAAAAGGAATGAAAAAAGGAAAAAGAAAAAAAATCACAAAGCAGCAGATAAATATTTTGAATGCTACATTTCAATAGTAAAATTCATTCAGATCTTAGGGCCCTTTATTGTGTGGCACTAGCAGACATACAATTGAGTAGTAGAGAAACAGAAACAGAAGTCATCCTACAGAATTAAAGTTTGCAAAACTTTCCTTGGAGCTTGATCTAGCAATGGGTCACTCAAATAACAACTAGCCTTGTTAGATAGAGCATATGCTCTGCATGGGCATGTTGCTATAAATCACTCCTTGTCACAAAGAAGAATAGATACACTGGCTCCTACTGCTTTGTTATTCTTTATAACTAGACACAGGGTATCAGTGTTACCTTCATTATTGGAAGAAATGAATGCTTTAATACACCCACACCATTTTAAACATAGGTGTCAGGAAGCCAAAAGACGAAACAATGAGATTAGTGTTACACGGAGCACCTACTTCTCAGACAAACGTAAAATTCTAGTTAGTGTACATGGAGCGGACGTGGTGCTTGGGTAGATATTCTGCATACGCTTTCATTGCGTAAAGCAGAAAGCCATCTCCTAATCTTGCAGAGCACTTATCCACTCTTTCTCCAAAATGTACTCTGTTTACTTAGTTTAGCAACTATCTGAGAAGAGATGCAATTATTTAAATTTCACATTGACCTTAGCACAAATTAAACAATATATTAAGTCATACTAGTTTTGAGAAGATACCTTAATATCCCCTTTTTAAGCAAAAAAATTAACTAAAGGATTCCTTGTGATAGGGAGCTTAGAAGTCCCAGTATGATCTTTTGCTGCACCTGTACCCTCCACATTCTCCTTGAGTTGCAGCAAGGCTGTGCTCAGCCTGGTCTCAGACAAGGCAGAAGTGAACAGCATATGTGAAGGATCTTCAGAGCCAATACAGTCTTTAACAAGGCCTGTAATCTACGAGCCAGAGCAACAGCAGTGATTCCAAATGTAGACATCAAGCTTTTGGGCATCCCTAATCTTGGAAGCTAAAGACATATGTTGGATGTCAAAAATTGTTTTCTTTAGTAGTTAGTCAATTAACCTACCCATTTGGTTTTTTCCCATGGTCTCTTCCCATCCAGAATGTGGAGAAGCTATTTATTCATCGATATTTAATAAGCAGTTGCTGGGTGCCTTCTATCATGGGCCTCAGAGCCCCCATGATTCTTCCGGACCACAAGATTCAGTCCCCAAAGTCATCCTTCTGCTTCTGATAGAGGGAAGCTAATCCCTCCTGCAGCTCTAACCTTTTTCATAAGCAGAAAAATTTTTGTGCTTCCACATTCTCAGCTTTTAAATCCTAAATTTGGAAAACTGGGACTAGGTTCCTAATCTCACTAAGAAGGTATGATCTAAAAGGATGAAAACTATGTTTTCAATATGATTCTGTATAGATGTTAATTCATATCTAACTCTTAGTATCTGCAATTGTGAGGCTGAATTCATTTGAGTTTCATGGAATAACATTCTAACAGCAATGCTACAGAAAGCTTCTGATCTCTCTTGGAAAATGTAACAAGTTCCACAGAAACAGTTTATATCTGCTTAAACATTTATACACATCTATAAGCTTATACTCAGAACTACCTCAATTTTTGTCTTAGGGGGAAATCTCATAGAGTGCTAGTATAAATATTGAACACGTCTGAGCTAAATTCCGATTAAGAATGGCCCTTTCATCGTAATGTTCTCCAACATTCTTAGAACAACTAGGAGAGCAGAACAGCCATATTTTTTCACTTCTTGGTAAAGACTGAGTTTCCTCAAACAAAAGGGGTTCAAATGAGACATGCCATGTCTCTTTTCCAAGTTAGTGTTACTGCACTTGTCTCTAATACATACTTCTGATTTGACTGTATATCATACCGTAGTCACTGATAAAGCAAAGACATGGCCAATAAATAGCAACATAACCCCAACACGTGAGTGTCTCAAACACTGGAATAAGATTTCAGCCTTACATCATGACATGCAAAAAAACAAAACCAAGTTCCAGATCAAGTAAAAGAAAACAAAATGTGTTACAATTCTTAGATATAGTAGTAGAAAATATAGGATAATAGTTTTATTAGGGATATAGAAAGTCTTTCTGAGTAAGACGTACAATTCAGTGGTTTCAGAGAATTATAATGGCGAATTTGACCACGTTGAAATTTTCAACTTTATAAAGCCAAACCACCATCAAGAAAGTTTAAAAAGGAGTCACAGACTGTAAGGACACATTTTAATGTACATAACATAAAAAAGTAATATTCTTTACATGTTAAAAAGCCACCTCAAATTAATGAAACCAGTCACCCAGTAGAAAAATAGTGAAAGGATATGCACACCCAGTAAAATAGCTAAACCACAGAATAAAATAGGGAATGAATATAGAAATGATGATCAACTCATCGATAAGCAAGAAAATGTAAATTAAAGGACACATTTCTACCCATCAAATTTGCAAATATGTAGAAGAATACTAACTAATTTGACTGGGGTTTAGGGAGACCATTTGGCAAACTGACTTACAGTTAATGGGAGGAAGTTGGCTTACGTCACTGGATGAATGGTGAACATATTCGCCAAGCCTCACAAAACCTCACAGGAGGCAGGCCAGGAAACCCTAGCTCAGAAAAACTCAGTGACTAAGCCAGAGTCATGTAAATCTTATTGGTGCAGCCTAGGCTTGTACTTGGTTCTCTGACTTCTGTTTTTCTAAATCTCTAAGCTCCTTCTTAAAATTTCCAGACCTCTAAGCATCTTCTTAGAATTTAATAAGCACTTAATTTTTTTTCCTTTATTTGTACTAGCTGCTAAACATTGGGGATCATTTTTTAAGTAAAATATTGCCATTACACACATTGCTTCAATTTTCTGAAAATTCTAGTAGTAATAGTGTGATGTTAAATACTAGTTTTTTTGTCTGGAAATAAAGGGCTTAGACTAAATGCTCTTATTAAATCACTTACATCTCTCAAATTCTATGATTCTATTATTTTATGGATATTTTCAAAGCACTTGTTCTGTGTGTCTTTCCCTGTGCTCCCTTTCTTGTTCGAGCCCAGTGGGCATCTCAGTTCCAACTTGTGAACTTTAGAGATGCCATTTCTAGAGTTTTCATTCTATTTTATTCTATGTAGTGAAAATTCAGTTTACATCTTATATTCATAAAAGTCTTTATCTCTAGGACTGATTACTGAAATATATTTTTGTGGGGATCCAATTCATTACTATATAATACTATACTTTTATTATGTAGTGTTAAGTATATATTATACATTTAAAAAACAAAGAACCTGCTAAGATAAGGAATTACTAATCCAAGGATGATGTGTTCACAATAAGATGCAAACGTTGTATAAGAGAAAAAATCCTCATTTGAAAATATTTGCACAAGACTATACATAAAAATAACTGATTCTAGCTGTTGTGATTTAGAACATTGCACTGGGAGAGTCTTTGAACATTTACATTTTTTTATTTGATAAGGAATTGGACAATTTTTTCATTCTTTTTAAGCATTGGCCCTTTGGAGTTTATAATAAGCAAATCAGGCAAGTGTTGATAGACTTGTTAGGAAGCATCAGTGGTTGTTTTCTTTGCTATACAAATGGCCTCTCATACTCATCTTGCTGCCAATCCAAACTGAAGACGTCCTTTCTGGCATATCCTATGATTGATTATGCAATAAACATTAATTTTTTATGATGCTTATCTTTCTGTACCTAATACTACCTTACTAATACAAAACAATGACAAGGTAAGTAAGTAGCCGTGGTCCTTAAACATATACAGTCCATTATTTAAAGGAGCAGGAACAGCTTTGCCAAGACGAATATGTATGTGTTGATTAAGCAAAGTCTCTCTGAAAGGCCAAAGAAATGTAATTCAAGCTTGTAGCATTCCTCAAAAAATTAAAAATACAACTACCATATGACCTAGCAATTTCACTTTGGATAAAATTTCTTATGTCTGAGGAAAACAAAAACACCAGTTCAAAAAGATATGTACTCTTATGTTCACTGAAGCATTGTTTACAATAGCTAAGATATGGAAGCAACTTAAGTGTCCATTGGTAGATGAATGGATGAAGAAAATGTTGTATGTATACAATGCAGTATTACTCAACCATAAAAAAAGAGTGAAATCTTGCCATTTGTAACAACATGGATGGACCTACAGGGTCTCAGGGGTACTGAGAACAACCTGGTGGTTGCCAGAGGGACAGGGATTGGAAGGTTGGGCAAAGTAGGTGAAGGGTATTGAGAGGTACAAAGTTCTAGTTATAAAATAAATAAGTCACAGGGATATAACATGCAGCGTAAAGAAAATAGTCAATACATACAGATGGGAAAAAAGCACGTGAAAAGATGCTCAACATCACTAATTATCAAAGAAATGCAAATCAAAACTGCAATGAGGTATCACCTCACACTGGTCAGAATCAAAAAGTCTACAAACAATAAACAGTGGAGAGGGTGTGGAGAAAAGGGAACCCTCCTACACTGCTCGTGGAAATGTAAATTGGTACAACCATCATGGACAATAATATAGAGGTTCCTTAAAAAACTAAAAATAGAGGTACCATATGATGCAGCAATCCCACTCCCGGGCATATATCCAGAGAAAAACATGGTTCAAAAGTATATGTGCACCCCAATGTTCATAGCAGCACTATTTACAACAGCCAAGACGTAAGCAACCTAAATGTCCATCGACAGATGAATGGATAAAGAAGATGTGGTACCTATATACAATGGAATATTACTCAGCCATAAAAAAAGAATTAAAAAATGCCATTTTCAGCAACATGGATGGACCTAGAGATTACCATACTAAGTAAAGTAAGTCAGAAAGAGAAAGACAAATATCATATGATATCACTTATATGTGGAATCTTAAAAAATGGTACAAATGAACTTATTTACAAAACAGAATTAGAGTCACAGATGTAGAAAATAAACTTACGGTTACCAAGGGGGAAGGTGGGGGAGGGATAAATTGGGAGATTGAGATTGACATATACACACTACTATATATAAACTAGATAACTAATAAGGACCTACTGTATAGCACAGGGAACTCTACTCAATACTCTGTAATGACCTATATGGGAAAAGAATCTAAAAAAGAGTGGATATATGCACATGTATAACTGATTCACTTTGCTGTACAGCAGAAACTAACACAACATTGTAAATCAACTATACTCCAGTAAAAAATTTTAAAAAAGAATATGGTCAATAATATTGTAATAACTTTGTATGGTGACAGATGGCAACTAGACTCATCATAGTGATAATTTTGTAATGTATAAAAATATCAAATCACCATGTGGTACACCTTAAAACATAATACTGTAAGTCAAATATACTTCAATTTTTTTAATTAATTAGTTTTTTAAAAACAAAGAAAATAAATTAAAAAATAAGCTGTCTCCTTCAGGTGACGCTAAATAAATTTGGTTGATTCAAACTACTGCTTAATTCACTAGGTGGAAGCCTATTAAGGCTATTCGTCAATTGTGGTGACTTTTACCCCTTTTAACTCTATTGATATGATTACATATAAATGGAACTGCCCTTCTCTTTCTCAAAATGCTTCCTGGTCATTAGATCTTTATTCCATTGGTTCTAACTTAACCCCCCTATAAATTCATTTTCATACCTCGAGCTTCTCTGACTTCCCCACATTTGTCTTGTCTTCTGCACTTCTTAACGTGACCTGCTACTGAAATGAGGTGTGGAGATGCATATATATATACTATAGCTAGGATTTTATACATTTTATAAATGATTTTTATTTTTATTTTTCAGTGTCATTCTTGTATAAACATTCTTCCTATTCTTAGTAATAGGGGTTTGGGTCCATAAACTCTGTTCTGTTTAGTGGTTAGGAAGTTTTGCCTTACATGATGGACCTCATCTTGGGCCAAATCAGTAGAAGTATTTTTTCCTAAGGAAGAAGAAAACATTTATTCTGATTATATTTGGTTTTTTGTTTTTTTTTTTGTTTTTTGTTTTTTGTTTTTATTGCCGTACGCGGGCCTCTCACCGTTGTGGCCTCTCCCATTGCGGAGCACAGGCTCCGGACACGCAGGCTCAGCGGCCATGGCTCACGGGCCCAGCCGCTCCGTGGCATGTGGGATCCTCCCGGACCGGGGCACGAACCCGTGTCCCCTGCATCTGCAGGCGGACTCTCAACCACTGCGCCACCAGGGAAGCCCTATTCTGATTATATTTGAAAGAGGATATATTATGCTTATATATTCCCCCTATAATTATACCTTTGATTATGTTGTCTAAAATTGACAACTTTGTTTTACAATTGGAACAACTGGGTTAATTAAAGTTAATTAAGATGAACCTTAAGAAGAATAAAAGCTAAAAAAGATAGTGGATATTTCATCTGATTCCAACTGGTAAAAATGTCTCTTTAATTAGCCTGTAGTAAAACATTTTTTACAAACAAGGAAGCCAAACTTTACATAGCAAGGGGATTTTCATTCATTTTTATTGATGTCATCTCGTGGTAACATGGCCTAATTTCCAAGTTGCTTTAGCTAACTTTGGTATGCCAAATAGGAGGAGAAATTATAAATTAAATAGTCAGGAGACTCACAGGAAACCCAATTTCTGACTTCCACTGGGAAGGTCTAAGTTTAAGAATTAGAAGTGGAAGTTGAATGTGTAGTTCCCATGAGTCACTCTTTGAAGTTCCTAACATCCACAGTTCTATAAGGCCATTTAAAAAAAAAAAAAAAAGACTAAAAGGAGGTCAAAGTATAGTCCTAGACATACCCGATTCTAAAGGAATCCTCCTTTAGAAAATTTTTGAAACATATTTTTCATTCCCTTGAACAATCAAATCATTCTTAGAGCTCTAAGGGGAAGAAAAAAAAAGTCTTTGAGCCATTAGTAAGTAAACCTAATTACCTAGTTTTTTGTAACTAAGAACAAATTAAATGCATTGTCTAGTGTCTGACATGAAGCTATTTATGAACTATTTCTGAAAACTTATTTAAGGAGATAATTTGGTGTCTATACATTTTCCTCTAATACATAATTACAAATATTTAATATTTGTCATAAAAATGATGATCCAACATGATGCTATAAAATGATTCACAGACCTTTCCTCTATAAGGAACTTCAAGAATGTGACCGTGAAAAGCCTACCACTGAGGGAAAGCAGATGGGAAGGTGGGCAGTCATGGTCAATAGTAAGAAATCACCACTGTTACCAAAAACCACTCACGTGGCTATATGCTCATAACACGTCTGCCTATATATTCCCTGATTCAATTAAATGTATGCAGCTCTTACTCACAGCTCTAACCAGGACGTGAAATAGAGATGTAAATAGATTAATGTGATGTACTAGGTGCAATCACAGAAGTTTACTTAACATGATAAGAAATAATAACAATTTCACCTGAAGGCTTGAGTGAAGCGTGTGAGAGAAGGTGATCTTTGGGCTGGAGATTGATGAACGCGTGTATTTCCTCTGCACTTTTTATTGTAGAGGGTAAAGAGGCATTAGAGTCTGGACTCTGCTTCAGAAAAACTCAAGAAGTTTTTAAGAACTTCAAATCCCAGCCCTTTCCCAGGAAATCCAGATTCAACAGATCTCGAGTGAGATCCAAGAATCTGTATTTTTTTCAAAGATCCCCAGGGGATATGTGAAGTTCATGGGCTGCTAGTATAATAACCTGGGTAGAAGGTAGAAATAGTTGGGGGGAAAATGCTGTGAAATGTGTCAGGTGTGGTTTGTGAAGACCTTTTCTCTAAAAGATAATCTAAAGTAGTTTTTCTCAATCTTTAATGTACACGTAAATCACCAGGGGACGCTGGTAAAGGCAAACTCTGATTCAGTAAGAGACAAGACATGACAGTCTGCATTTCTAACAAGTTTCCAGACTATACTGATCCTGCTGGTCTGTGAGTCATACTTTGCTGCTCTAGTTTGATGAATTGAAAAGTAAAAAGGCACATATAAAAATTAAGGGTTTAACAGTAAAAAAGGTAGAGGGACCTCTCTTATGATTTCCAAGCTGATAGGTTGATGATACTGAGTGTTTAGAACTCTTAATAGTCTGTTCTTGGGATATCTTAGATAGTCAGGAGGGAAATAAGTTGCTTTTATTTACTCCACAAATTAAATGCCTATTAAATAGAGAGACAATATAGTGCAATGGTAAACAAAAAAACATAGATTCTGAAGCCAGGTTGGCTGAGTTCATATTTTGTCTCCATATTTTGCTAGCTATAATAGTGCAGGCAAAAAAATTAAAACTCTTTGTGCCACATTTTCCTTCTTTGTAAAATGAAGGTAAGAGAGAGTACCTCCCTCTCTGGAGTATGAACAAAATACTGAGTTAACATATGGAAAGCACATAGAACAGGTCCCGGCATGAGTCAAGTGATACAGCAATAGCTGCCCCTTTATTATTATTGTTTGTTTTTACAGATATCAATATGAGGTCATACTGAAAAATGAAAACCGAAATTTTCATCTTGCTCTTTCTCTCAAAACTCGTCCAGCTTTCTGGTAAACCTAACTTCCAAACTTTTTCCTTTCCCTTGCTGCATAATGAGCATCCCTTCCATTTATTCCTCATCTATCTGTCTAGACCCACCATATTGAAAAATATTATACCTTTACCAAGGTTACTTTCTTTCCTCCTACTTTTAGATCACCTGGTCCTCTGTAAACCTGTGCAAAATTCTCCCACTCCCAACATTGGTTGTTCAGAACTGTTTTTATCAAGATCAATGAACATTTCCTCTGAGCAAATCTTTTTTTTTTTTAATCACATCCTCCTCAAAATTCTGCAGCCATTTCAAAGTAGTAGAAAAGAGAATTTCAAATACAGATTATAGGATATTTACAAGTGCTATTAAAATCCTAAATAAAGTCAAAGTCTCTGTAATCTGGTGTTCAATGAAGAATCTAAATCAGGGAGTAAGTTTGCAGATTGGCAAAGAGAAGGTAGATAAGTATTTCAGATATATGAGATGGCGTTAACAAAGCCCAAAGGTAGAATGAGTCAGAGGACTATGAAATGAAGTAAGGAAACCAGTTTGAGAGAAGAAAAAAAGCACTTGAGACTGGGAAATCAGAAGAGATAAGACTGATAGTGGGACTTCCATGGTGGCGCAGTGGTTAAGAATCCACCTGCCAATGCAGGGGACACGGGTTAGAGCCCTGGTCCGGGAAGATCCCACATGCTGCAGAGCAACTAAGCCCGTGCACCACAGCTACTGAGCCTGTGCTCTAGAGCCCACGAGCCACTACTACTGAGCCCACGTGCCACAACTACTGAAGCCCACGCACTTAGACCCTGTGCTCCGCATCAAGAGAAGCCACCGCGATGAGAGGCCCACGCACCGCAACCAAGAGTAACCCCAGCTCGCCACGATTAGAGAAAGTCCCTGCGCAGCAACGAAGACCCAACACAGCCAAAAATAAATACATAAATTTATTTTTAAAAAGCTGATGGTATTACATAAATTTGGCGAGGCTGGAACTATGCTTCACAGAATCACCGTCTTCCATAGTTTCAAGTTAGAGTTGACCAAAAGAGAATTTGCATGATGTTAGGAAGGTGGATATGAGCCAGCAGCCACTACCCTCATTAAGGTCATTAAGGTCAGAGATAGTAAGAGTCAGAGGAGTGCGGCAACACCTTACTTTCCTCCACTCTGCATCCAGCTCTTCTTCCTACCTGTCAGCTCTACTCACCAACTGCAGCTTCAGACCCACCACCTGATGCAGAGGCACAGCCTTCCATAACATCCTCCAGCAGGTCCCCTCACGGCTCCACTCCAGCAGCGATGCATCTGACTTCAGGACTGCTGAGGGACTTCTCTCACGCTCCAACTCACCTTTCAGACTTTCACTTCCCCAGCTTCTTGCACAATTGTTTAGGTCTTATTCTTAAAATGACTACCTCATCTAAAATACACACAATGGTCCTGCTTCCCTGATTGACACAGATTTTTAGGATTAAGTCTTGATCTCATTGAAAGTAATTGAACATTAAAGATTCTCAAGCAGGAAGTGACATTGGAAATGGGGTCTTCAGGCAGGTGAATCTAACAGTGGTTTTCATCCTAATTTCATCCTGGATTGTGAGAGTTGGCAACTGAAAGCACGGGTAGGACCAGATGAGTACTGTGGTAATTCAAGGTAATTCAGGTGGGAAATAAGTTAAATCCCCAGAATGGAGACAGAAATAAAGAAATAGTCATCAACTCTTCAAAGTCATTGGCATTTGTGTTCCTCTTTTAAGAGACTTCATGGTGCAATACAGTCCTGGGCAAACAGTAGAAATCTATCGAAAGTTTACAGCATTGGAAAATGAATAATATCTATAAAAAATGAGTTGTACTCTTCATTTATTAATATATATTAAAATAAAGCAAATACTTTCTGATTTCCATTGAAATGTAAGTTCCATAAGGCCATGGAAGTTGAGGATTTGCCTTTCCACTACTATATTTTCAGTGCCTAGAACAGGGTTCGGTACATATCAAGGTCTGAATGTATATTTATTGAATGCATAAATTAATGATTGATGCCGGTAGACATCATAAACCCTTATTTAGGTAGGTAAAATAGCATTTTCAGTAAGTTGGTTTCTTCATTTCCAAAATCAGAGTTTACAAAAAGCTACACAACCACATAAACATCTCCAAATACTTAATCTACCAATTAAACTTAACTTAGAATTTCAAGAGTACAGGATCCTATAGAAAACCACTGGATGGAAAGTTTATCTTTTGGTCTAAAGAAAATATATATGTTTAATATACTTCTGTCACAGGGTTCTTCATTGTTGTTCCTTTTTTTTCTAGGCAAAAATTGATATTGAGGGTTTTTTCCACCATTCAGGAAAATCATTTTTTGGCTATAAATATTAATAGGTTTAGTAATAAATTACACACTTGAATGGCATTTTATTACTTAAAACTAAAATATTAAAAACCTTATTTGAAATGCACAGAGAAATCATGTAATTTAAATCACCTTAGACTTGGAAATGGACTGCAAACCACTGCTTAGAAAGAAGTATAATTCTTAAAATATGTATTTTGGTAATGAGCCAATGTATTCCACAGACTCATCTAAAAAGAAAGTGGATAGGTCCTCTGGTCCATTATGTTTTTCCTCAGATAAGCAAACTCTTTTTATTTTCTTCCCCAGGCCATTCTTTAAAATTAATAACATAAGCACTGAAGTTAGAATTGATAAAGACCAATTTTTCTGACTATAGAAATAAGATTTTCTACTTTCTGAAAATGAATTTACCAACAATGTTATAAGCCAAGAGCATAATCTTCTCAAAAAAAAAATCCTACAGATTGGCGACATGAAATATATACTCTAAAGTGTCTCCAAATCATGTATTTTCACTTGGAATATTTGGAATTAGTCATTTAAGCATTGACATTAATTTAGTTCTTGACTGTATAGTAGATGAATTTCAAAGATTAATTCTATCTGATCATTTTAGAGACAGAAATAATAATTTTATTCAGGATTCAATCATTATCACTAGACCCTCAATCAACATTTATCAGGACCAGAGCATAAGATACTCTTCTTGCCCTAAGTTTTGTCTAGAATTCCTTAATTCTAATTAGTCACAAAAATACTAAACATGTGGTTTGTTTCAAGATGCTTACCGTAGTAGTTAGTTAGCCTACTTTTAGGTAAGATAAAATAGGTGTTAAATTTAGCTTTTAAATCTTGCTCAGTTCACTAATCAGAGTTATTTTCATGTCACTTCCTCATGAAGAACTTTCAGTGACTCCACACCGCACACAAAATAAAACCTGTTTTCCTTCACTTGATAGTTAAGCGTGTCTCTAATCTCCTCATCTTCTTTTTCAGCCTAATTCTCATTGTTCTTGAACTGTCCACTATAAACCAGTCATATCAGACCTTCTACTCTTTCTGAAGATGTCTGAAATCTACACCTCCAAGGTGCCTGTGCAACACAAAGGAAAATTCTCCTTTTCCACCAATAACTCCTCCCATTCTTGAAGGCTACACCAAACACTTGCCCTTAGTTTTATAAAATGTTCCCATTCTTCCCTTACTTGTCCACTCACTTCACAGTTTGAAGTTCTTTGTCACTTTATATTAGAATTTCTTATGTATCCATCTGCCTTGCCTGCTAAGCTGTGTGGCTGTGATGAGGAAGGATCTTGTCTTATTCATATTTGCATTTATCATATAAATAGATAAGTTTCCCGTTAAGAGTTGTGAGCTGAATTGAACAAAATTGAATTGAATTGAACTGAACTGAATTGATGAACTGAATAGAATGAAATCAAACTGAATTGAAACTGGGAGCCAGGGTAGTGGTGGGGATGGGAATATGACATCAGACCAATTCATTCACAAATCAATTAGGAATTACATTTCTGGGCCCAACTGAGATCTCTATTAGTCACTACTGGAAATACATAAAAAGGAAAACACCTTCAAGAATCCTCTTAATAATGCCTCAAATTATCTCATTGGAGGAAGGAAGAAGAGAGCTAAATTTGACCATGCAATTTGGCCATTTAATCTTTAAAACAACCATTTAAAGGGAGCATTACTTAAAAATGAAAAAACTGAAGCCCAAAGTCACACAGCAGTTGTGTGCAAGATCACATCTCTCAAGCCCCACAGTGTGTGCTCTCACAACCACATGAAATTGGTATCCGCACCTTTTAAAATGTCATTCCTATTTTTATAAATAAAAAGTACTTATTAGCTGCAGAATTGACCCATATTCTCAGAGGTAACTAACATTTTTGGTTTTCAACTTTTGTCTATGAGAATAAACAAACAACATATATATTTTTTCTAATGTTAGGTCGCTCTGTATATGTCACATGGTACAATAATGTTTCACTTTATACACTCAACACTTTCCATATTATTCCAACACTTAACTATAAGTTTTTATGCTCTTACATTCCAATTATATATTAAACATGATTAATACTATAAATTTTGTATTGTTAGAGTTTTAGGTTGTTTTCTACCTTTTACCATTATGTGTAAAATTCTGGTAAACATCCTTGGGCCTAGATACTTTTGTGTATCTCTGATTGTTTATTTGGTGTTTGAATTTCAGCTTTAATGGAAAAGGGAAAGAAAGGCACAGAGAAATTAAGCTGTATCTGATTTCACACTTCTGAAAAGTGGATTCCAGCTTTCAGTGCAAATCATCTAAAACAGGGTTTCTCAACCTCAAGCACTGTTAACATTTTGGACCAGATAATCCTCTGTTGCAGAGGACTTCCCTGTGTATTGTAAGATGCTTAGCAGTATCCCTGGCCTTTATCCCTAGATGTCAGTAGTAACCTCCATCCATGTACTCATGACGATCAAAAATGTCTTCAGATGTCAACAACTGTCCTGGAGGTGGATCATAAGACCTCTCCTCTATTGAGAATCACTGAGCTTATGTAAGAGTCAGTTCCATTATAGCCATCAACATTATACACACCTGACTTTGGAAGAGGAAGAAAAAAATCAACATATAAATATACCTCATTTTCAAAAACTGGTAGAGGTCCAGAAGAGTGCAACATATATTTTGCATTATACAAAACTATCAAAATCCTCAACTTCAAGAAAATATAACAAGCATTCCTGAACAACCAAACGATATCCAAAAATGTACAGAAAACCAGTACCAGTTTTGTGCCAAGAATCACAAAGCTGAATGTATAAAAAACAGTCTTTTAATAGCCTGCAATATAAGACACTTCTCAGTAACTTGTTGAAAAATGAAGATAAAACCTTGAATAGAGACAGATTGATATGTAAAGAAAAAGGAGTAGAGGTTAATGAATTATTTCTAAATCAATATAATGTAATAAAATTCTCTCTTCTGTGAAAATGTGAAATTTGCATTTATGCCCAGTGAAATATAGATGAACAGTGATTGTGCTTATTACTCCTGTCACAGAGAAAAAAATCAGGGCACATTATCTACTAGTTACATTTCTTCAAAACTGATTAACCTTAATACATTTTTCCCTTCACTGATCTTACAGAGTTTACTGAATATAGCATGTCTTGATTAAAATTGCCCACATCTTAATTCAAGTCACCCCTTTCTGTAACTCATATATCTTCGATCATTTCTTTAAATTAACTGTTTAAGTAATGGGACTAATGCAATCCCTTAGTCATGAGATATTTAAAAACTCAAATAGGGAGTTTCCAAAATGAAATTTTCAAGAAAACTAAACAGAAGATATTAAAATAACATGTTTGTCCATCTGTAGGTTTAGCATATAAATTCTTTGAGGATAAGATAGAACTCTACAAAGACTCAGAGGTAAATTTTGCTGATGTTCAAAAGAGCTATGTGTTTGCAGTTTGAGACTATTCTGTCCTGCTTTCTCTAACTCAAACATTTTTAAGCTTCCATTATTTGATACACTGTCCTTAAATGGATATTTTTGTGGTTGTTAACCCAGTGTGGCTCTATGTTTTTGTTATTTGCCTACTTAGCAACTGACTGGCCTTAACGGTTGATCTGATTTGGGCATTAAGAAAAGTAAAAACACCTAATTATCCATTTGTCAGTCCACAGCTTATGAAGAAAACTGAGAGCTCTTATCTTTTCATTTGGGTCAGATCTATTACTATTGTGGCCAAAACTGCACAACAGAAGTATGTGGGAATTTTTTTCATAACAAACCTACAAGGTCATATGAAGAGAAGAAACATGGGACCCAAGGAGGTGTCGAGTGCCACATGATGAGACCAGAGAGTCTCTCAACAAGATTAGTTCACTAGGACAGTGAGTTCTAAACACATCATTTCTTTGCAAATGAAGACTTTTTGATTATTAAAAGTGAAACACATGTCTCAATTAAAATTTTTTGAGAAACACTCCATCAGAGCTATTCTTTGCAGCTTCATAATAATCTTGAGCTGTAAACCCAGTACTTACGCTTTTAATTAATAATCTCTTGAGCCTGTGCTTCATAATATTTTTTACAGGGTAAATTTATGTCCTGTGTATGTACACATAAAGTGGAATAGAAAAATAAAACTGTCTCCCTGTCATTGTCAGGGGTAATGGTGGACTCATTATTTGACTTGTATCCACTCTATGGCATCTTGAACAGCACATATAGTCATATGACTTTCACCCCGTACTCACACTTATCCCCGACTCTCATCCCACGGTTAGACTACTTTCTGCTGTGGCTCTCTGAAGGGAAAGCATGTGGTATATTGTTCAGAGAAAGAAAAAATAAATGTATTGAAACAGGGCTGAAATTGGAAATATTCTGCCTGGACGAACAAATAACTTGCTCTTGTTAGGTCTGTCTAATGTAATATAGCTAATTAAACATAATACACATACGCTTTTCTAGTAAATTACTTTTACCAAGTTTCTTTCAATACGTAGTAAAAAGAATGCTCACTAAGTTCACACACACACACACACACACACACACACACACATGCACACACAACTAACAGGACTTAAAAAAGTATGCCAAATAGCCCCATCTTTAAAGCACACTGAGGTAGTCAGAACTGAGCTTGTAGAATATTTTTACAAATTTCTTTAATTAATTTTAAACAAGGAGACTGTATGGAGAAATGCAAATTATAAAGTGATAAATGCTTATGTCAGTTATAAGAGAAATTCTGAAAGGAATAAGTAAGAATAAGCACAAATGTAGTTGTTTTTAGAACCTGCTGAGATTCAGCTCTTCAGCAACAGATCCAAGAAAAGTGTGAGACAGAATAAATGTCCTATTTTCTTTCTTGTGCCTGGAGATTACTTTAAGTTGAATAGGTGACTTCATCATTTTCTTGCACTTTTTGTAATTCTAGGACAATTGCCAATGACACGTCTTTCTCACTATTCTAAAGCATCAATTCAAAACTTGTTTACACAAAAATTTCCAGGAAAAATACTCAGCTGAAATATAGTTCCTCTCTCTCTCTCTCTCTCTCTGGTCAGTGCTACCCATCCCAAGGTATTAAGACTTTTTTTTCCTGTGGCAGTTAATACGAAATTGCCCACATCCATCATTTTTAATGCAAGTAATATTCATACCCATCAGAGAAATATATGAAAGACAAATACCCAGATTGCTTAAGATGGTCTCAAGGTCAATCTCAACGATCCACCAGAAACATTTACAGGCACTGGAAATTGCTTATAATTTGTCAGTAATCTTTTAGAGCACTCTTCGGTTAATAAGTGGTACCTCTCTATTTTGAAACGGCCAATACAAGTTTTGACAAAGAGACAGGCTTGGGCTAGGTTGAATGAAAGAGAACATATTTGTGGCTGGGGAAGATCAGTGGTAGACAGCTTCCCCAGTGCTCTTTTCCAGTAGAGGGGTTGATACACCTCTTTGACTTCATACAAGACTACCTAGCATTAACCTTGCACTTACTTTTTTTTATGGAAGATTTTTTTTTATGGAAGACATAAACAGTGTGAGGTTTGTAAAATATTTCACCTCTGAATTTTTTAATGGGAGATTTATCAATTGGACAAAACTAGAAGGTGAATTGAAGAACCTTAGCAAATTTCTAAATTGGATATTAATTTTACAACAGATTTTGAAGATGTCAATATTTTTCTTACATGAGATGATGATCCTTAAGTACAGAAGTCTTGAGTAAAAACTAAAATGAAATTTGAAACCAGGACAAAATGTCATCCTCCTATGAGAAAGTAGTGAAAAACACTGACATAGCAGCATAGACACTGGAGGAAAAATTAAGTACTGGGGTGGGAGGTGGTTAAAACAAAGAGGGAAGCTTTGTGGATTAAATCTCCAAAGAAGTCAATTAAAAGGAAAGAGCAAATATTAATGCTGTCATACAATTTTAAAATAGCATCAGATTAAAAAGAACCACTGGCTGCTTTCATGCTTATTTTTTCCATGAAGAAAAGTTATATCAGCTCTGGTGGGGCAGATCAGATGATTTTAGAAACCACATCCTCATTACTCAGAACCAGATTCCACCTTTCGGTATTTCAGTATTATGAGTTCTGTCCCCAATTTCTCCCTGTGAAACCACTGCATGTGTTCTCAGTGGTCCAGTGACTACTACTGATGCTAATCATGTCCCTCATTTTCATAATCATAGCGATGTTGAACACGAAGTAGGTCAGGCAAGAGAGGGGAAGGTTATAACTGGGGAGTGGGTCAATGTGTGCTAGAAATATGAAACACACACACAATGACCTTTCTATTTTAAAAAATGGCTACTAAATAAGAGTTAAAAATAATTGTCTGCTTCCCCTCTTCTGATTTTTTGATGATGCATGTTCACTATTGGTGAACACTGATCCCATTTTGATATCATGCCTAGAGTGCTTCTGCACTCACTGCTCTCCATGGTAGAATAATCAGGGCAAAGTCACTCCAGGGAAACAAGGATACTTCCCCTCTCCCTCTCCTGTTCCCTTCAAACAAAGTATAATCTTCAATTCCTTTTTTATTCATAAGGAAGACCAAGTGAGTTGCAGCCCTTCTGTAGCTTCTTCACCTTGAACTCAGAGGGTAACTTGTTAATTGAGAGTGTAATGAAGAGGCTCTCCTTTGTCTAATCTTCTTTCACCAATGTATTGGTTATCTGTTGCCACATAACAAACACCCCCCACCAATCGTCATTTGTAATTTTTCACACTTTCTGTAAGTCTGAGAGTCCAATGGGGCACAGTGAGACGAGCTCATCTCTGCTCCACGGTGTCTGGGATCTCAGCTAGAACTTGAAAATGTGGCTCCAATCAAGAGAACACTCATTCACTTGTGTGTCACACAGTTGATGCAGGAGGAGATTTTAGCTGGGCTGTTGACTGCAGCATCCACACATGGCTCTCCATGTGACCTGGGCTTTCTGGTAACATGATGGATGACTCCCAAAGGCATGTGTTCTGAGATAGAAAGAGAGACAGAGAGATACACAGAGAGAGAGAGACAGAAAGACAAAAAGAGAGAGAGAGATGGGGAAGTGGGACGATGCTATATCCTTCTATTACCTATGCTCAGAAGACACACGGCATCACTTCCACTATCCTCTGTTGGACAGGACAGTCACAGGGGGAGGAAACACAGACCCATCACCCATGTGGGAGGAGTGTCAGCCACTTTATAAGAAGAGCATATGGGACAAGATTGGAAGCACTTTGAAAAACACAAGCTATCACCACCAGTATTAGAATGCTATTATGCGTTTAACTTCAGTTGACTTCTGGAGGAAGGATGAATTATTAGGTTCTCTTAACCTACAACTATTCTCAGCAGTTATTTTAGTTTCACAGTCGTGTATTTCCTCCATATACAAGGCAATATGCTAGGAAGTATTATAAGAATATTTGTTTATACTAGGATTCAGACTCTGCCTTCACAGACTTAATAATTTAATGTCTTACATTTCCATAGTGCTCTATATGTTCAAAACTTATGCATATCGACTATCTTAATTTATCCCTTAAATATTCTTATAATTGGCTGTATCTATTTTGCATATGAGTAAACTGAAATTCAGAAGCGTTCAGGGACTTACCCAGTGTCACACACTTTCGTCGTGTAACGAATAATGGAAACAAGACTCACATTACAGAGGAAACTTCCTATTATTTCTTTACTGTGCAGTGAAGTCTTTTCTATTTTTCTTCTCTCCCACTAGACTGCAGAGATATAGTCATCCAAAAAAAGTAACTTTATAATAAAAATACTAGTTCAAATACAACTATTATAACCTTGTGTTCAGTACTTCTTAATACACCCTCTACTCCCCACATTAAAAAAAAAGAAAGAAAACTAACTGGGGTGATGAAGGGTAGAAACTGCGAAAGCAGAGGTGGCCGATAAGGAAAGACCATTCAGATGGCTGCTAGGGATTCCTCTGTCCTGGGTTATAAACTGTTACGAATCAGTCAAAAGTAGTGGATAGTTCACTTTTCTTAGTGCTTTGTAGATGCGCCCCAAAGGATATTTTACTGATGTAGATTTTAAGAATGCCTGAAACAGGGCTTCCCTGGTGGCGCAGTGGTTGAGAGTCCGCCTGCCGATGCAGGGGACACGGGTTCGTGCCCCCGGTCCGGGAAGATCCCACATGCCGCAGAGCGGCTGGGCCCGTGAGCCATGGCCGCTGAGCCTGCGCGTCCGGAGCCCGTGCTCCACAACAGGAGAGGCCACAACAGTGAGAGGCCCGCGTATCGCAAAAAAAAAAAAAAAAAAAAAAAAGAATGCCTGAAACATGCAGCTAAAAAATAAAGACTCCACATGGCAATATAAATGAGAAGACATCTAATCTTTGTCTGGAGTTTGTATTATGTTTCTGAGGTTGCCGCAATAAAACACAGCATACTGGGTGGCTTAAACAACAGAGATTTATTGTCCCACAGCTCTAGAGGCTAGACATCCAAGATCAAAGTGTCGGCAGGGTTGGTTCCTTCTGAGGTCTCTCTCCTTGGCTTACGGATGGCCGGCCACCTTCTCACTATGTCTTCACTTTGTCTTCCCTCTGTGCATGTCTCTTTCTCATCACATAGTGTTCTTTTTATAAGGATACAAGTCATATCACATGAGAGCCCACCTTAATTGACCTCATTTTAACTAATTACATCTGCAATGACCCTGCTGCCAAATAAATTCACATTTTGAGGCATTAGGTAAGGACTTCAATATCTGAATGTGTTGGATACATAATTCAACTCATAACAAAATTCCATCAGCTCTACTGCATAAAAACAAATAGAAAAGCCTTACTAATAACATTTAAGACAGGTAGTCATTCTGTTGTACACTGATCAAGGTGAAGTAACATTCCACCACAGAGATCAGATGAAAACAAAACGAAAGTGGGGCCGTGGTAATCCATCCATGTACCTGGTTGGGTTGCATTATCGCAAAGACAAATAATATCTGCATTTTCATAGCTGGGCAGGAGCCAACACAGAAGCATTTTTCTATTACTTTTTAGCTCATCTACCACCACAATCTATTTACTTAGGTTGCCTCTATAACACACCCTTTATGTCTGGGTCTTTCTGAATGATTCAGATATATGGAAGGACAGGGTCTACTCAGAAACTAGTTTCATAATGGTCTTGCTGCCAAATATGCAGGCAGAACCCAGGGATTTATGAATAAATCAAGGCAAACTTTCAGATACCTTGCCAAATGAATTCAAAAAAATATTCTGAAAGCACTGAGAGAAAGGGAAATAAATTGTGATTCAAGACTGATGCCAAGACCGTGGACTTAATAACAATTCAGATTTAAGTTTTAAAGTGCTTTTAGAGGAATGTAACCTTAAAATTGATCTAGAAGGCATCTATTTTAAGCACACTTATCATTTCATTGTTAAGTCTCTTCTTATTAAAAATACAGAACGATAAACATCCTACTACATTATTCTTTTAGTTTTTGCAAAGGCATTCAAGTGGAGAAGTAAGTGCCTAAACACATTAAATTTTAACAGCAACTTGGTAAATCTCATTTTAAAATGTTTCATTATGAAAATTTTAAAACATATGAAAAGTAGAATAAGATAATGAATTATCATATATACTTATCACAAGATTCAATTATTATCAAGAATTTGCCACATTTACTTTGTCTAGTGTCTCTCTCTTTCCCCTCCCTCGCTTCCTTTTTTCCTTCCTCCTTTTCTCCTTCTTTCTCTCTGAATTATTAATTAGAGCCGAGCCATTATTTTACCCCTACGTACTCTGGAACAGATCTCTAAAAATTATAAACATTTTCTTACAATGTTCACTGCTGTTATCAAACCTAACAGAATTACCATAATTCCTTAATGCCATCTAATACCTGGTACCTGTTCAAATTTCCCACATTGTCTCCAAACGTGTTTGTAGTTGTTTTGTTTGAACTGCAGTCTGAATAAGGTCCTCACATCATAATCCCCTGTTACTTTAAGAAGCTAAATTTGTGGTAATTTGATACACAGCAATAAAAAGTTAATACATTCTATGCCTATTTTTATATTATCTCTGCATATATTTACACATAAGAAAAAAGGATTACAGCAAGTATAGGGTCAAGAGGTAATTATAATTGTGACAAGTAATATTAGACACAACTACTTGAAAAATGAAAGGGAGAAAAGTGAAATACTTCTTCCTTGCTAACAAAGTCCTGACTTTATTCAACGTGTATCTGTGTCCTTCAGGGAAGGAGGCAGAAACCTCAGAGGGTGGATCCAACTTGGTCTGAGCCAGTCATGGTGATCTCATCGCCTTGGCAGTAATCGGTTTAAGTGAACATGGGGTGACGTTCTGAACAGCGAGACTTGAGAAGTTACTGTATAAAGTTCTCCTCACTGTTAAAAAGTCGCACACAGGAGGAAACATTCCTTCATGTTCCTCTAGATTACCTGGGCGCCATGGCTGCCACTGACCAGTTATCCTGGGTTAATAAAGAGAGCCAGCATAAGGAAACAATCCAAAATGCTGAACATGGCAGAAGCGAAAGATAGAAACTATGAAACTATGACCTTGATGATGTCACGGACCCCTTAATTAAAACAACATGAAGTCATTCTACCACAAGATCTTTTGTTTTGAGTGAATAAATAATAAATTATGCCACTGAGCTGTATTTTTTGTTGTTTGCTGCCAAAGGCATTTTAAGTTATACTTTTCTGCAGTATTATACACAGTGTATTGTGTGTAGAAAGAGCACATATTTAATTAGTGCTTATTATCAAGAAGTCCAAATAAATTGCCCAAACTCTCCTCACAGGACACATTTTGAGACCCATCCTAAACGGTATTTTACTAGAGTGAATATACTCTAACATTGAACCATAATGTAGGCCACACACTATACTTGGTCCTGTCACATACATTTTCTTATTTATTCCTAACAATAGCTTTTCAGTGTAGTCATAGGTAAGCCTGCAGCGTCTCCTGGAATTTATGGTACACCACAAAAGGACTGCATGTCCTCAAACTCTCCTCTGAAGAGTCCCTCCTTCTCATGCATTCTGATTCTCCCCTGTAGACATTCTCCCCTTCAGCCTTCTCAAGTGATGCAGGTACTGATAAAAGTAGACATGGAGCAGCTGTCCAGCCTGACTTCACTGATGCTCCCAGACCATTCTCCCTGCTTAAAGCCCCACAAGATTGTATCACCCACTATTTGTTGTTCCTGTTATGTACCAACACCCAGGTTCCTTCTCATTTCTCTTTTCATTTCTTCTTCACATTTCCATGACCCACTGACACTCCAAAATTACTCCTGTCTCAATTCTTGACCATCTCAATATGCACATAGATAATCCTTCCAATATTCTGGCTCTCAGTCTTTGAACTCTTCTCCTTCAATTTGACCTCCACCTTATCTCAGCGACTGCCTCGTAAGGACCTACCTCAGACCTTGCATCATCAATGCCTGCAACCTCTCCACAGCCTCAATTCCAAGCATCCCTTTCTCCGAGCTCCACCTCTTTCCAGCTCACTTCTTTTCATACTCACATGCCAACAGTTTTTCTATCCCATTGGGACTTTCAACCCACTGTTCCCATCACTATTCATTGTCTCTCAGCTCCATGATCTCCTTTCTTCCCTTTATACCTGGGTTAAATTCCATAGTCAATCATTTTCATCACCTCCTAACACAGACACCCAATTCCCTTGCCCATCAGAGTCTTTGTTGGACTTGTTTGACAAAACCACCAGCCTGGATAAAATAACCTATGCCCCTAGCCACTGTATAATTAAAGAACATAACAAAAGGAAAGCACAACTGACTTCTTGGTACCATTTTGAATTAATAACCATAACCCCCAATCCTGCTTTTAATAATACCCAGCAACCAAACTATAATTCCTTAGTACATTTACTCTCTCACTGTGGTAATTGACTCCTTCACACCTTTTTCTTGATCCTCAAACCTCCAGCATTTCCTGTCCCATCCTTGTGTAAAATGGATGACTTTTCTTCCTACCTGACTAAAAGAATTCAAGTAATAAGTAATTTCATTTCAAGTGAAAGGGAACTAGACAATTCCCCCATTAAAAACAAGCCATGAGATCTAGAAAAAAATACGCCTGAAAGTTTCTTGAAAGCAAGATAGAACTAATAGGATAATGAAGTACTGTGGCATATCATCCAGGAGAAGAAGAAAACACAGATAACTGAGCCTGCCACTTATCCCAAGGACAGCTGCCGATTCAGGATGAGACATGTGAGAGGCTGAGAAACTCGATAGCACATTCAATATCTTTTCTAGGCTAAGGGGATGGTTCACCACAAAAAGACTGCATGTCCTCAAGCTCTTCTCTGAAGAGTTCCCAAACGTTGGGAAATGGGTCTAACCAAGAAGGAAGGACCCTGGTAAACGACACAAACTTTGGGTTGGGTCAATAAAAACCAGCTATGCCATAAGAACAAAGCAAACTCTGAAATACGTAAGGTTTAAATTGTCTCAATCCCTTAAAATTAGATTAGATAATTCAGATTGCTAGTGCTCCTAGATACCTACCAGAAGGAAGAATACACCCTTCCTGAAGGAAGATATTATCCTCAATAACTTTTAAAAAATATTTTTACATACAATGTCCAGAACTTAATCAAAACAGTGTTCATGAAAGAGACAATATCACAAAAATGAAAAAGAAACACAAAAGAAAATAGATACGCAGAATACTCACAAAATAGTGTTATCAGGCTTGAGGCATTAAGTAACTATGCTTAATATACTTCATAAGATAAAAGATAAGATTGAGAATTTCAAAAGAATACTGAAACTATAAAATAAAACAAGATAATTTTAGACCTGAAAAATATAATGATCAAAATTAAGAATCCAAAAGATACCTTTAGCAGCAGATTAAACAGACCCCAAAAGAACGGTATTGAACTAGAAGTCAGGAAGAAGAAAATATCCTGAACAAAACAGGTAGGAAATATATGCATGGAAAATAGAAAAGAGACAGAGAGGGGAAAAAAAGAAAGAAGCTAATATATATGTAACTAAAGTCCCAGAAGGAAAGCAAAATAGGGCAGAAGTAATATTTGAAAAAATAATGGTTGAAAATTTTCCAAAATGGATGAACGTTATGAAGCACAGATTCAAGAAGCACTGTGAGCTACAAGCAGTATAATTTTTTTTAAGTGTATCATTTTAAAACGTTGAAAACCAAAAAAATAAAGCCTTACAACTACAGCAGGGGCAAAAAGAGATTAATCTGACAGGACCAGAATAGACTGAAGGAGATTTTTGAACAGAAACAACAGAAGACATAAGAAAATAACTGCCAACACAGAACGCTGCTTGCAAAGAACACGTTCTTCCAGAGTGAAGGTGCAACAAAGATATTTTCTGACAAAGGAAAGCTGAGAAAAGTTAGCTCCAGCACACTTGCAGTAATGGAAATCCTAAGAAGTTTTTCAGACAGAGGGGAAATGAAATCAGGTGGGAGCTCAGAAATTCAAGAAGGAATGACAAGCAATAAAAATGATAAACGTGTAAAGATTTGAATGGATATTGCTTCTAAAACATAATAAAAGTATAGTGATATCTAACAAATATATGTGTGCTAAGAAATATATGTGTGTGTGTACAACATTAATCAGACAATATGGTACTGATGAAAAAGGAGACACATAGACTACTAAAATGGAATAAAGATCAAGAAACCTACGCAATCATATATAGATATTCATTTTAAGACTAATGTGGCGCTTCAGAGATATGGACAAGGAATGGTCTTTTTAGTAAGTAGTGCTGAGAAAATTAGATTTTCTTATGGAAAAAAAAATTAATTTTGACCCGATCTCACACCATACTTAATTCCAGGTCAATTATGAATCTAAATGTGAGAAACCATCAATACAACTTTTAGAAATAATATCTTTTTAATGAGGCATAGGAAATGTTTTCTTATAGTATGTAGAAAGCACAAAGCATAAGGGCAAAAATTAATAAATGGGACTATATTAAAATTAAGAACCTCAGCTCCTCAAAAGTACCATTAATAGAGTTAAGAGGCAAACACAGAATGTGAAAATAAAGTTGCAATATATATAACCAGCTAAGGGGTCGCATCTAAAATATATGAAGATCCCTTATTGATGGGGAATAGTCAGAAAAGTAGGCAAGAAACTTGAATGGATACTTTACAGAAAAAAGTGTATCAAAGTGGACAATACACAGATGAAAATGTGCACCATTTGAGTAGTTTCTAGGGAAATGTGAAATAAAAGCCACACTCACTAGAAACACCAAAATTTAACAGATAATAATTGCAAATGTTGGAAAGAATTTGGGACAAAGGGAGCATTCATACGCTGCCAGTGGAAGTGCAAATGATACAGCCAAATGATCATGATTGGCATTATCTCCTAAAATTGAACATGTGTACCCATAGGTGTGTATTCAACAAAAAAGCCCCACCACCACCACATGTACCATAGAGTTTATAGCAGGCTAAAAGCTCAAAACTAGAAACAGTCCAAATGCCCATCAAGGGTAGAATGGAAAATCAAATTATGTAATCTTACAATGAAATATTCTATGGAAGTAAAAATAATTGTACTACAATAATGTATGACAAAGTAGATGAATTCGACAAACACAATGTTGACGCAAATGCAAGATACTGTATATTCGCTTTTAAAGTTCAAAACTAAACTGTAGCGTGATAATTCAGGATAACTGTTGCTTTGTTGGAGGGGAAGTGCATAAGGATTATGAAGGAACATGTGTGGGTGCGGGCGCCGGGCTGCCTACGTTTTTATTTTATTATTTGACCAAGACGATGGCCACATAGTCTTCAGTATGGTGATAACTCACTAAACTGTATATTGATACTTAGTATACTCTTCTGTGGTTGTTCTTAACAAAAAAAGTTTTTTAAGTGTAAAACAATTAGAAGGAGTTATCTGACATCCCACCGCCACAGCAATCCACTTACCAGAAACTACACTTATATACTGTCTGCCCACCTAATGCTATTGATAAGGCCAGCCCCCAGCCTGTGCACTAGACTTCATCCCTGCTTCCTCAAAAACATCACTCTGAGTTTTCTCTCCTGTCTCTCCCACATCATTAATGTCTTCCTTTTTAATGCACCATTTCATCAACAGCATTCAAATAGAAGTTATTTATTCTATGATTAAAAGTACCTAGAGGGGCTTCCCTGGTGGTGCAGTGGTTGAGAATCTGCCTGCTAATGCAGGGGACAGGGGTTCGCGTCCTGGTCTGAGAGGATCCCACATGCCGCGGAGCAACTAGGCCCGTGAGCCACACCTACTGAGCCTGTGCGTCTGGAGACTGTGCTCCGCAACAAGAGAAGCCACCACAATAAGCCCGCGCATCGCAACGAAGAGTAGCCCCCGCTCACCACAACTAGAGGAAGCCCGTGTGCAGCAACAAAGACCCAGCGCAGCCACACACACACAAAAAAAAGCCTAGAGATTATGTTACTGAGTCAAGTAAGTCACATAAAGACAAGTATCATATGATACCACTTATATATGGAATCTAAAAAAATGGTACAAAAGAACCTATTTACAAAACAGAAATAGAGTCACAGATGTAGAAAACAGACTTATGATTTACCTAGGGGGAAAGAGGAGGTAAGGGATAAATTGGGAGATTGGGATTGACATATACACACTACTGTATATAAAATAGATAACTAATAAGGACCTACTGTATAGCACAGGGAACTCTACTGAATACTCTGTAATGACCTATATGGGAATAGAATCTAAAAAAAAGTGGATATATGTATATGCATAACTAATTCACTTTGCTGTGCAGCAGAAACTAACACAACATTGTAAATCAACTATAGTCCAATAAAAATTAATTTTAAAATAAATTTAAAAAAATACACTGTCAACACTATTTCCCCCACCAGCTAATGCCCTGTTTTTTCAACTACCCTTTGCAGTACAATTCCTGAGACAAGTTGTCTATACTTGTTGCCTCTAATTCCTCTCCCTCCATGCTCTTAAAATACTCTTTCAACCAGACTTTTCCCTCACCAGTCCACGAAAGCTATTCTCTTGTCAAGGTCAATAATGACCTGCTTATTGACCTTCTAATGACCTTCCTCCTCATCTTGTTTGACCCATCTGCAGGATTGGATAGAACTGATTCCTCTCTCTTTGACATTCTTTCTTCTGTTGGCTTCCAGGGAGCCCCACTCTGGCTTTCTTTCCACATCACACTGGGCTTCTCTTTTTAGTTTCTTTTTCTGTGTCTTCCTCTTTTTCTAGGTCACTTATTGTTCAAACTGGGTCATAGTTCTCTAGTCTATGTACCCACACTCTCTTTATGACCTCCTCCAGTCTCATGGCTTCAAATACATTTATATGTTGACAGAAACTCTAAAATTTGTATCTCCAGCCCAAATCTATCTTCTGAACTCCAAAGTCATCAATCCAACTACGTACTTATCATCTTCACTGGGATTTTGACATCTTCAATTCTATCTTTCCAAAGCTGAACTTTTGATTTTTCTCCCATATCCTGCTCCACTGAATCTTCCCTATCCCAGCGGCAATTCCATCCTTCTAGCTCCTCAGAACAAAAATCTTAAGAGTCATCCTTGGTTCCTCTCTTTCTCTGAAACTCCACATTTAATCCATCAGGAAATGCTATCAGGCTCACTTTTTAAAAAACTATCTAGATCCTGATAAATTCTCCCTCTCTCCACATGTGTCATTTTATTCCAAGTAGCCATCACTTCCCACCTGGAGTACTGCAGTGGCCTCTTAGTTCTCCCTACCCCTACTGTATCTTCTTCGAACTACTCAGAAATGGCATCCAGAGTGATATTTTTAAGTTATTTATCAGATGATGCCACGGATCTCTTTAAACACTTCCAATGGCTTATCATCTCGCTCAGAATAAAAGCCAAATTCCTAGGTCTTCATGATCTGCTTCCTGTTACTTCCATCTTCAGCACCAACATGCCCCCTTTTCCCCAACTCCTCCTCACCTGCAGTGGCTTCCTGCTGTCTTTCACACCTGCCACACACAGCAACATCCTGGGGCCACTGAACTTGCTCTTCTCTCCATCAGGAATGCACATTGCCTGATCTGGGATTATTTCCCTCACCTGCTTCAGTCTTTGCCCATATTTAATCTTCTCAACAACACTTACTCTAAGCCTTCTATTTCAAATTGTAAACTGCTTCTTTTCCCCTCACACTTTTGATTCCCTTAATCTTATTTTATTTTTATATAGCTTATTATCTTTACCATACCACATACTTCCCATTTATTTATCATGTTTGCTAGATATTATATGCCTCCCTTACTGAAATGTAAAGTCACAGAGCAGCAATTCGTGTTTGTATTTTTTATCAGTGCATTCCAAGTGGCTGATACATGGTAGGTCGTCAATAAATACTTGTTAAGTAAATGAATAAATATGGAATCTTGAAGCTCCTTTTCATGCTTTGTGACTAAATCCAAGGTTGAGAAAAACCACTGGAAGATTATGAGCAACTGAATATTTTTTCAAAGCAAAAAATGAGAAAAATAAAACATATTGATTTTTAAGAGATTGGAATGAATGAGGTATCAATATGTTCAGAGAAATAAAAAGATTCATTAGTTGAGCGTGGAGAAGAGATCTTTCTTATTTTCCCTAGAAAATATTGCTCCAGACTGTCAAGGGGATGAGGTAGAGAATATTAAGTTGAAAATTGGAGGGAAGAATATGGTAGAATACCACATAATCATGGAGTATTAAATAAGTGAGAATAAAGAAATTAGAGAACTAGGACAGAGAAATTTCAATCATTCTTCACTAATGAAGAAAGGAAAGCCTCTGATCCAAGTGTAATATGCCAGCTTCATCCGTGATGTTCTCAGTGATTCCGACAACATGATGCATGGTTAGCACGTCTGAAACATCATTTCTCTTAACTACAGAATGTTAGATTTTATCTAAAACTCTACATCTTAACTATTTCCCTACATGATCACTAACATTCACACATAGAGACAAGTCTATTTTTAAAAAATAGTTTCTCCCTTACACTAGATGTTTGGAAATAAATGACAGGAAACAAACAAGCGTCCTACAACCTCAGAAGTCTCAGATCTCAGGCAGGCTGAGGGCATCTCATAAACTGGACTTGCTTTAGGACAATCTTTAATCTACCGCATAATGAGAATTCCCCTGTGTCTGATTTTCTCAAAATCTTTATCTAAGCTCTCTGTCACCAAGGGTCTACTTTGATCAGAAAGAGAGTCGTATAGGTAATACTATGACTGGGAAAATCAAAGAGAAATCAGTGCCCTCTATGAAAACAATATAAGGTACAGGAAATGCTCTAATTCCTCCATGATATTTTTTGGAAAGAAAAGTGCCTTCTGCTATTACATTTAGAGAAAACCTAAGATGATTCCACTGGGGCATTAAAGAACAGATTCAGATGGATTCATTCATTTATTTGATAACACTATGTATGTTACTTATACCCCTACTGTGTGCCAGGGACAAAGATAAAAACTCCTCAACAAATTAACAACTCTATTTCTGAAAGAAATAAGTTTACCACTGCTTTGAGTGAAGTGTTGTAAGTATCAGGTTAAAGATTTTAAAAAAGAATAATCCATAGTCTGTGGGATAAAAAAAGAGAGAAATCATCTATAGCTCAGATTAGAGGAGCAATCAGATCCACCTGTCACAAATCCAAAGGAAATTGTAAAAGATGGAGAAAAGGGAGAACAGTCTCAAGGGGTGAAAGAACAAAAGTGCACTGCTGAGAGGATCACATACCAAGGACCTTTAATGGTAAATAGTCTGCACTTCAACTTTTCTGGGGGTGCAGCTGGCGTGTTGGAGTGGATGATAAATAAAGCTAAAAAGAAATACATGGACCTAGTGATGGATGCCTTGTTTGCCAAGCTCAGCAGTTCAGACTTTCCTGAATGCTATGGAAACCCATCACAAGAATTTATTACTGGGAATGCCATGCTTTGGTTTGCGTTTAACACCCCTCTGTAAGTTCTGTGAAAGACGACTTACAGAGAAAAAAGACTGAAGACAGGAAGAACATTCATGAGGTTTTTACAGTAATTAAGGCAAGAAGAGATGGAAACTAAAACAGTAACCAGGAGGGATGGAGAAAAGATGTCTTCCAAATAAAATATAGAAAGCAGACTCAAGAGGATCAAGTGACCAAACGAAGGTAGGAAAGAACTGAAGGATGGAGGGGCTTAGACTGATTCCAGCTACCTGGTTTAGGTGATTAGATGTCATCACTGATAAAAATAAGGAAAAGGACAATTTTATAGAGGAAAGTATGAAGTCAGTTTTTAATGTTGATTTTGAGATGTGTGTAGAACAACCAAATGGGAAAGATCAGTGGTTGTGCTTATGATTTTAACATTAGAAAAGGAAATCTGGGAGGTGGATATAAATGTGGGAATCATCAGATTTAAGCAAGTTTACCAATGATGACTATATAGATAAGAAAAGCAAAAGACCAAAGATTGGACTCTGGGAAAGACTAGTATCAGTATTTCAGTGTTGGATCAAGAAGATAAGTCTTCAAAGGAGACTGAGAACAAGATGCTAGAGGATAAGAGAAACATGGAGGTCAAGGGAGGGGAAACCCAAAGAAGAGAATGGTCCACAGAGTCAGATATCACAGAGCAATCATGTAAGATAGACATAGGAGAAGACGTGCATTATTTCGCAATTGGAAAGTCAACGATGACTTTGCTTAGAACAGTTTCCGTTGAGCAGTGGGAAAAGAATGAGGTACATTGGTTGAGGGGTGAATATGTGATGGGTTAGAGATGAATGAGCATTATTGTAAGAAGTCTGCCCTCAAATGGAAGGAGAGAGGTGGAGTAGGTAGGGGGACAAATGTAATTTTAAAAAGCAGTTTTGTAATGGCTAAGAGATTTTAACATGGCGGGGAAAAACAGATGGAAGAAGTTCTGATGCCACATGTAGACAAAATAAGTGATGAGGCAGAACTCCAAGAAGGTACGGAGATGGATCTGGAGTACAGGAGGAGGGGGCAGCTTTGGAGATGAACAAACTGAACACTCAAACATATGCCTCTTATAGAATGGAGACTACTTAATCGTCATTGAAAGAGTAGATGGAATGAATAAATTCATGAAATACAACAGGCTTGATCGTTTGGAGTCTCTATTTTCTCCCTTAAAATATAGGGATACAACTACTTACCTCATTAGGACAATGCAATAATTATTAAGTAAGATTTCAGATACAAATCAGTTAGCAGAGTATCTGGCCCCATGATAGGTTCTGATAATTGGTACATCTTATTATTGTTATTGATGCCACCTATTAGCTTTCCACCCACTGGTGATAATTGTTGCCAAGAGCACCCTATTGCATTTTGCACCAAGCCCAAGACTATAACTCATGTACTTGAACAAAAGCAATAGCAGAAAGGGAATGGAGTAGTCAGGGTTTGCCCTAGGAAAAAGTAAAGAGTAGGTCAAATTGTGTTTTGGTTTTATCTTTCTTGCTCTGAAATTATCCCTCTTATTACTCTGGGGGCACAAAGAGAGTGAAAGACTCAGATTCTTCTTGAAAACTTTCAGCCATTTCCATTTCACCTCCAACAGGGCTCTCCCTTGGCAGCCTTAGAAGTTCATTAATAGCTGGATAAGGGGTAGCCAAGAGCAAGGATGGCTTCCTTCTGGCGCCTACACCCCACTGACCGAGGGCCCCCCGAGTCCTTCCAACCTGACAGCACAGATTCCAGCATCTCAGATTTACTCTTCTCTACTCTACTCTTTATGGACATGAAATTGTTCACTTTGAAAGAGACACATATGTTTCTCCATTTTGATGTAGACTTTCCCTCCTTCGGATTAAAGAAAAAACTTTCTCGCCTCCATGTTCTTGCCAAATTTTGTGTATATTCTACATGTCAAATCTTATGTATATTTTACATATTTCATATACTACAATTAATTTCTCAGCTACGTAATACATGTTATAAGATGAAGAAATATTTAATGAAAAAAATGTATCCTTTTTAAAACACCAATTAAGTGGTGCTGTTATATAAATATATAAATAAAATATATAAATGCTGAAATATAAAATTGTCTATTTGTAGCTTGTGTGTTTAATTTTCTGACTCACTGTTGTCACTGGTTTTGCAGTTTTAATTCTGATAAGATTTGGAAATATGATAAAACTATTCAAGTCTCTTACTTTTGTAGTACCAATATAATGAGCTTATTTCTGACTCAAAAACCCCTTTTCCCACTCTTCCAACAATTCATCTGGCTATTGACGTCAAGAGTCTCAGAAAATATAGCACTGTGATTCAGCTAAAAACAAAAGCTTATTATCTTAAGACTATCTTCTTCTTTCCTTCCTCCCTTCCTTACTTTGTTTCTTCTTTCCTTCCTACAAATAACACTTATCTGACTATTGACCAAGCCCTGACTATACTGGGCACCAAGGCAGATATGAAAAATGGTGAGATGCTGCCCATGCCTTTGGGAAGTTCACAGTTGAACAAGGGGACAGAAATGTTAAAAACCCAGGGAAAGTGCTAATGAGAAAGTGCATAATGGAAAGGAAAGTAGGGGAAAGGTGAGTGACTTCGTGAAAGACCAGGGAAGATTTCACAGAGGAGCTGTCATTTGAGTTTGGCCTTGAAAGATGGCTAGGATATAACCAGATAAAAAAGGTAAGAGATACATGAATATCCATAAAAGCATTATTCAAAATAGCCAAAATTTGGAAACAACCCAAATGTTCATTAGATAACAAATGTATAAATATAATTGTACTATATACATGCAATGGAATGTTATTCCGACACAAAAAGGAATGAACTACATGATACAACACGGATGAACCACGACAATCATATGCTAAGTTGAAGAAGCCAGTCACAAAAGACCACATATTGTATGATTCCATTTATATGAAATGTCCAGAACAGGCAGATCTATAGAGACAGAAAGTAGATTAGTGGTCGTCTAGGACTGGTGACTGTGAGTGGGTATGAATTTCTTGATAGGGGGATGAAAATGTTCTCAAATTAGATCGTGGTGGTATTTGCACTTTATACTTTAAACAGGTAAATTATATGGTATATAAATTATATTTTAATAAAGCTGTTATTTTTTTTAAAAAAGAGATAAGAAACTGTATCTTAAACATACGGAGAAGTCTATGCTCAAACCTGGTGGCATAAAAGTTCCAGGCAAAACACTCCTCCTGGCTGAAAAATAAGATACATGGTGACAGGCTAGAAAAGGGTGAGTGGTACACTATTGGCCTCACCCTTGAGTTGATGAAATTTGTGGGCAAAATGGAGACACCACACATCATTAAGAAGAGTGTGTTATGAGTGTCTGTTTGGGAATAAAAATTCAGCAGCAACTTTAAGGAGGACCCAAGAGAGAAATGGGAGAGTTTGATTGTGTGCCTGATCAACTGTGACTGGAATAAAAGTGGGGATTAGCACAAAACACAAAATTCAGACATCCGTACTAATAAGAACCTACTGTATAGCCCACGGAACTCTATTCAATACTCTGTAATGGCCTATATGGGAAAAGAATCTTTAAAAGAGTGGAGATATGTATGTGTAAAACTGATTCACTTTGCTGTACACCTGAATCTAACACATCACTGTAAATCAACTATACTCCCATAAAAAAAATTTTAATAAATAAAAATTTAAAAAATAAAACATACTTTTCCCAAGCCTCAAAAAAAAAAAAAAAAGACCTCAGGCAGCTTTAAATTTGCACTTCTAGAAAAAGGTGCACATAAATCACAAGCCACATGTAGTATTACTATTTACATTTATTAGTAATACACAAATCTTCCCTTAAGCATACATGACAAACGTTTGCAAATATAAACAGTGATATTTTTAACAAAGAAGTATAATCATAACCAAATGTACACATGTTTATATAAGCTATAAATAAATGTACACAAGTCATGTTACTCACATGATTGATGACAACAAACTGTAGCTGAAAATATTCTGATTAAAATTTTTCATTTCTATAAATAAAGTCGGATTGTTCTTAAGAACACCATATACTCGCAATCACTCAAGTCCTGGGGCATGAAGGGTTCTCTGGCATTTCTACTGGTGTGGCAGGATATTAACAATGACCATTCAGTAAAGAAATTATGGAAGACACGACAAACGAACTTTCCTCATATAACAGAACTTCCCAAAATGTGGTTTGTGGACATCTTCATCCTAATCTGTGCATTTTTAAAATTCAGATTTCTCGACTCCTACTGAGATAGTGACTTAGGGATTCTGGATGTGAGGGCTAAGAATCTGCCCTTCAATAGGTAGCTCAGGTGGCTCTGATGCACCGTAAAATTTCAGCAACCCATGGAAGATAAAAGAGAGATACTCAAGATGGAGATTATTTAGAGAAGTTCATTTTTTTCTCATCCAAACTCATCTTGGGCCTATATCTACCCACCACTGGAATGTGAAATGCACCAGTGCGCTGATTTCAGCCTTCTGTGTTAACTGCTATATCCCCTGCACCTAGAATGTTATTTTGCAGCCAGTAGATACTTAATAAGTACTTATTGAATGAATAGCTTGATGAGGCTCTGTGTTTGTGTGCATATATACATTGTGATATATATACATATACACTTATATGAAATATACACTTCTTATATGAAAAATACACACATATGAAATACACTTATATGAAAAATCATAGAAATTACTTTTATATATGTACAGACTTTCTTTCCATTTACAGAAAATTTACACAAGATTCTCATTTAATGTATTTTCTTATTTTGTTTGAAAGTGGGTACATTGCCTATAAACTAAATAGAATGAGGGAGCAAGTCCCTCTTTACTCTGCTGACATCAGTGTGCAGCTGTCATTCTGCAGCTTGACTGCATCTGTCCTTTCAGAATAATAAAAGCAAAGCCTGCTCACAAAGGAAGGGCAGCCCATTAGGGAAGAAACTGTGTTTTCATAGCCAAGAACAGCATTTCCTTTTGGAAGTGCAAGTGCAAATAAATGAGGTTGTAGTCGATTTGAGTTTGTAGCAATTACAATTTGAAGTCTCTAGAACCTTCTGAGTAGTTGGATGAAATTTCTGATGTTTAAAACCACAGGCCAAAGCTTCCATTGTGACCTCCAGCTGTCCCTCCGCTGTAATATATTTTTCAGTGCAATTTCCTCCAGGTAGTTCAAATCCAACTCTAACATACTTGAGAGACTGTTTATGCTCTTCAGATTCTATAAGGTCATTTCTGCAGTTGCTTCTTGCTTATATGGGCAAAGATTGACAAAAGTACCAATTACTGTCAGTTAATGAGGGCCTCTTGCACGTGTTTAACGCAAAATATCTAATTTTGAATAAATCTATTTCCATAAAAAATAAAAAGTAAATGACTAAGAATATATTCCATAATTTCACATGGAAATGTGTATCTTACTTCAAAAGAGGATTTTCTTACTTATTTAACAGTGCTGTAAACACTACTCTACACCTATGCATGCAATAGAGGGAGACTCTTTTAAAAAACAAAGCAACAAAAAAAAGAGTAAATATCACCATGTCTCAGTACATAAAATTCACATGTCACACACCATTAGATGCTAAATTAATTATTTAAACTACACTAACGAAAAGGAGCTCTTTATTTCTTTCTACTCCAACCTGCGCCACCTCCTGTATTCTCTATCTCAAGTAACTGAATTCCCGTTTCTTCTTTCTCCCTATCCCACAAATGTGAACAGTCATTAGATCCAGTCTATTATAGTCTCTGACTGTTTCTTAAATCTGTCAATTTTTTTCCAACTCAATATTTCTAGTTTAGACACTACTCCATCTTAGTTAAATTACCGTAAAATCCTGGTCCCTGAGAACCCTGCCTCTAATCTTGCCATGTTCCCATCCATTCTCTGTTCTGCAGTCCACTTTTTACCTTTCTCTTAGAAGACTCTGCTTATCAGGACTGTCCATCCCATCCTTTCTGTCATCCTACTCTCTTTAGCAAACCCTGGCTCATCATTCCAGACCCAACAGAAAGAAGGATATACCTAAATCAAAGTGTGAAAATGTCCCCACCCCATGACTGCTTAAAAACCTTCAAGAATTCCCTCCACCTTTAAGACAAGGTCTGAGGTTTTCTCCAAAGGTTGAAAGATCTTTTGTGGTCAAGGTCACAGTTGCTTATACAAGGCTGAGTTCTCTGGACTGCTGTAGTTCAACTCTGTGTTCAGATTTGCTGGATGCAAAGTGTTCTCTTTCCTTCCTGAAGATCTTTGCGTATGCTGTCTCCTCTGCCTACACACTTAAAAACAATTTTCCCCACAAAGCCTCATCCTGAAATTTGGTTGGGTGTCTATGGAAGATTTTATTTTCCAAGGATGGCCACAATATCTTCCCTGCCATATGCTTTTCTACAATGCAGTCTTGACAATTTTCTCTATAAGAGTTGGAGTCTATGTCCCCTGCCCTAGAATCCAGGTGGGCTTAGGACTCTCTTTTAACCAATAAAATGTGGCAGTGTGATGATGCACAACTTTTAAGGCCAGCCAGAAAAGGCAACGCTACCTTGTTCATTGAAAGACTTGTGCTTGAAGCTTTGAGCCTCCGGGTAAGAAGTCCAGCCCCTCTGAGGTTTCCCTGCACTGAGCAAGTCAACCCACATAGAGTGGACACCCACATGTAACCTTTGAGTCCTCCCAGCCAGGAGCCCAGACATGTGAATGAATGAGCCTTCATATAATTCCAGCCCATAGCAATCGGTCATCTTCTTCCACATCTTCACATTTTCCCACATGAGGCTCCTCATATCACATGTTACCTTTCTGAATTCCTGATTCAGAGAATCCAGGAGCATAGTAAAACTGTTGCTGTTTCACACCACTACTTCTGCGGTGGTTTGTTAGGCAACGATAGCAACTGAAGTGTCCCTGGTACTCTTTATTAAACTCTAATGTAGCGCATGTCACACTGTACTGTCATTTCCTGGGTGAACAAACACATGGCCCAGGACTGGAAACTCTAATATGCCCCTATATTTACCTGGCTTAGAAAAAATCCTCAATAATTATTTTTTTAATAAATAAACTTTCACCCTAGAAACATTGACATCATCTTCAACTCTTTCCATTCTTACATTTCCACATTCTATGTATTCCGCTTCCTACATGTCTTTCTAATCCATCCACTCTTCTCATCAGTCCTCAGTGGAGCTCATCATTTCTTGATAGGAATCTCGAAAGTCTTCTATCTGGTCTCACTGCCATAATTCCTCTCAACAAAGTCCACGAGAAAATAAAGCAGGACTCTGTCACGTTCCACTACCAACGAGAAAAAGGTCAATTTTCTTCCCTGACACAACAGACTCATCCCAGTCTTGCCCTGTTCTGCACCCCTGAGCTCATCTCCTTTCCTCCACCCCACGCATACACTAAATGTATTACCACTACTCCCAATACCTACATCTCTGACTTTGTTCCTCCTACATAGAAGGTCCTCTTTTCTCTGCCTCAGGAATCCTTGAATCTGTCAATACAAATAACTTCTCAACCTTCCCAGGCAGCTTTGGCCACTCACCATTTATATCCCCAATAGACCTCTGCTGAGCCCTTGAATTTTGTGATTTTTGTAATGTGTCTTAATTTATCAATTTTTGTATCTGAATCACTATATAATAGTAATTCTTCAAGTGAGGGAAATATAGCTTACTCATTCAACATCTACCAGTGTATGGGACATAATAAGTTCTCAGTTAATGTTTGTTAAATAAATAAAATTTTGAATGTAGAAATTATGTGGCTTAAGTATATAAACTGAAAGCTGATCGATATTTGGGGAGAAAAAGTGAATGAGGAGACACATGGGAAATTCACTAGTGAGCATCCTATAAATACTGTATTCTCCAGGGTGGTGATTTCTTTATTTTCATTAAGATGATCAAATTTAGCTAACCATCTGCACTCATTAAAATAATGTTTCGAAAATTCTATAGATATGTTGAGTTTTACATATTTCACATTTCTCTTTTCAGGAAAAATAAGAGATCTTATTCCTAAGCTTGAGCGCTTCTCATCATTAAGGAAAACAAAGCAAGCTATGGAGGAGTAAATGATGGGATGCCCTTCCCTGGCCCATCAAGTCTTTCTTCATAAACCATCAAGTCAGATGTTGGATTTTTCTAGTTTTAAAGGAGGAGCCTTGAAGGAATCAGGTTCAAATGGGAGCAGCAGGAAAGAGGAAGGTGAAAGGTGAGGGGCAGAGAGAAGGAGCGCTAGGTTTGGAGCAGTTTTGAGCTGTACTGATCAAGGCTCCCTTCTTAAAGAATCAGTCCAGAGTCAGTCTGTGGCCCTAAAAGACTGTTACTGGGGAGACAGGGGCACTTGCTGGACTCAAGCATCAATGCGATGACCTTCCTGGGATTCAAGGTCTCTCCTGCCAAATCTTTTGGGTCCCACATGAGTAGACTGCCCCACAGCATCCCAGGATACTAATTAGCTGCAGAGAACCACTAGGCCAGAGGTTTCCAGCTGTGCCACAAAGGAGTTACGAGTGTACCTAACCCCCCCCTCCTTGGCCGGGGGCTGGAGGAGGCTCAGGTCTGCTTTGCTGGCTGGCCTTCTTCAGTCCTGATGGGACTGATCACAGCCAGAGTGAGCAGCACAGGAGTCAGCGGCATGGCCCCCAACCTGCGCAGCCCAGCCAAGAGCTGGCCAGTCGAGGCCACTCACACATCAGCTTGAACAGTCTGCAGAGCACACTGATGCCCATGCTGGACTTAAAAGTCTTAAGGGCTCATGTATGATCATGTCATGGAGTTTCTCAGGATTATAACCTTCACAGTTACAAAGGGGAAATTACAACTTTGCTTTTCCCAAACTCCATAAGCCTTATAAAGCCATGCAGTCCCAACAACCAGCTCAACAGCCAGGCTCACCTCAGGTCTCTGGTAGGAGGCAAATACCAGAAGTCACAAAGAAATAACAATAACAACACAACTAGCATTTATTGCTATGTGTCAGGTGATGTATTAAGTTCTTAGCATTGTATTAACTCATCCAACTCCTAACAGTGCTTTCTGAGACAGGTAGTATTAATAACAGCATTTTTACAGATCAGAAACCTGAGGCACAGAGTCATTAAGTTCCTTGCCCCAGGTTACCCAATCAGTAACAATTATGATTTACACCAAGGCAGACTTATACTCTTAATGACATGCTATATCATATTGGAGTCCTTTAGTTAAATTTAAAATATGGCTCAGTGGAAAGAGCTTCTTCTTCATCTTTAGGTCTCAAAGCAGGTTTTACATCCACTGGGAGGGCCATCATTATTACCCCATTTAAAATAGCCCAATCTATCCCCACACCAGTTCCCTCCCTGTCACATCCACCAGTGGGGCTCCATCATTGTAGACATCACTGTGTGAAAACATCTTATTTATCAGATGCCTCCCCCTCTCACTAAGGAACCACCTTTGCTTGGTTTAGCTCTGTAGCCAACAAGCTTAGAACAGAGAGAAGAACATATTTTGTTGAAAGGGAGATAGAAGGATGGGTGGATGAATGGATTGATGGCGTTAGAAGACAACAACTTGAGCTTTTTGATCTTTCGTTGAGTACTTGATCTTTCTTCCATTACTTACTACTTTCACTCTGGAAAGAAATTTAAGCTCTGTGAGTACTTCACTGGGTAGTTTTGAGACATAAAGGAGATACATAATTAAAAAAAAAAAACCAACATGTCTCAAACTCTGTTTTTCTCAAGACCAGTGCTCCTTAAGACAACAGAAGGTGTAATGGATAATTAAGAAATGCTGGGTTAAATGAAATTCTCTATGGCTCTTCACTGCGCTATTTCCCTGAGACTCTGCCATTGACCGAATGTTTGTGTCTGCACCACTACCGCCCCCTCAAATTCATATGTTGAAACCCAACTCAGACTGTCCTGCCAAACCATAGGGGTGACACTGCCACCCCTGTGGGCCTAGAAGGCAAAACATTGAGCCAAAAAAAGTCATTCTCCAGCTTAAGATCTAATGGAATTTACCCCATTAGGTTTTGGACTTCTTAGAATCTGTTACACCTTTCTTTTTTCTATTTCTTCCTTTTGGAATGAGAATGCTGCCCTATGCCTGTCCCACTATATTTTGGAAGCACAGGACATACTTGTTTTCACAGGTTCACAGCTAGAGAGGAATTTGCCTCACATGAATTGTACCTCGAGTCCCATGTATATCTGATTTAGATGATATTTCAATGAGATTCTCGACATTAAGTTGATGCTGGACTGAGTTAAGAGTTCAGGGGATATTGAAATGGGATGAATGATTTTGCATAAGACAAGGACATGAATTGGAGGGACCAGGAATGAAATGCTTTAGACTGAATATCTGTGCCCTCCACCAAGATTCGTATGTTGAAGCCTAATTCCCAATGTGGTGGTATTACGAAGTAGGGCTTTTGAGAAAGTGATTAAGTCATGAAGGTGGAGTCCTCATGAATGGGATTAGTGCCCTTATAAAGAAGACCCCAGAGAGCTCCCTCACCGCTTTGCCATTTGGGAATACAGCGAGAAAACTGCCATCCATGAATTAGAAAATAAGTTCTGCCCAGACACTGAATCTGCCAGCGCCTTCATCTTGGACTTCCCAGCCTCCAGGACCGTGAGAAATAAATGTGTGTTGTTGATAAGCCATCCAGTCTATGGTGTTCTGTGACAGAGCCCTAACTAATTAGGACAGACTTTCATTTGCTAAATGGGCACGATGAAACTGCAACACTGTAAAATGTTCCCCAAACTTTTTTGACATAAATTTTTCCCCTCAGATCACCCTGTGATATATTAGGTTTCCAGGAGAAATGTTTCGGAACACCCTGAATCTTAAAATTGTTAGGCATTTTTATTATTATTCTACAATTACATAAACGGATCGTTAAGTTGGCATTACCTGAAGCAGAACCAATGAAGCAAAATTAGATCCCCAAATCATATTAAACATTACAGCTGGCTTAGATTAATGTGTAAAGCTTTTCTCTAACCTGGATAAATTTTTTTTAATACCCTATTGTAGAATTCCATGATCACCAAGAAATTCACCACAACCTTTTGATAACTAAACGATTCATCATGGTAAGAAATGCTTGTGAGGAAGCTCCCACTTTTTTGTCACTTATATAGGAAAATAAATTAGCATTGTACACTATAATAATGTGTCCAATAAAGTTCTAACTCATAAAGAAATTCAGGGTTTAAGGAAGCTTAACTCGTTGCTATATCCTTATGGTGTTTCAAATGGGAAATAAAATTGACTGTTGAAGGGAGTGAATATCTTCTAAATTTTAAATATTTTGGAGCATCTGCTATGCACAAGGCTCTCTGCTAAATGCAGTAGCTTACTCCAGGTGAATACCTGTTTGGCCCAGAGGCTGGTCCCTTTCTGTGCCTCCCTTCTAACTTGATCTTAGGGCAGTTACACAGTTCAATGGCGGCACCTGTTTCAATGGGTCCATTACCGCCACCAAATACACATGACCCAAGATCACAAAGCTTTGTGTGCTTTAACCTGTTCCCACACAGAACCCCTCTACTTAAGGAGAAAAATCAGGCTGCAGAGGAATACCAGAAAAAGACTGTAACATTCACATATTGATAATTTTGTAACAAGATACATATTTTACTGAGGAAATTCAATACGAGGCCAAGAGTCTTTGGATATTTGTTCACATCTAAATGAACATCTGGATTGTTTTTTCTCTTCACCCAAATATTGTGCCATTGTATGGCCAAAGACTGTAGAAAACTCCTTGGGAATCTGGACTCTGAATATTTTGACTCAGATCCAGTAGACAATTAAATGAATGACAACTGCAAGAAATAAGGATGCAGTTCTTCATTGAAAGCTAGTTTTAATCAACAACTGACTAAAGATGATATTTCACGGGATCATGTGTTCTAATTTTCTGAGAGCTTAGTATCTATTTATACTCTTATATTTGTGATAATTGTCTCTAACTCTCAACAGGTTTCCTAATTAATATTTATATTCTCTCCTATGCCTTAGTACAGATTCAATTTTTCAGTCATCTTTACTGAGGTATAATTAACATGTAATAAAATACTCATATTTTAAAGGTACAGTTCAGTGAGTTTTGACAAGTGTACTCTTCCATCAGCCACTAACTCCATCAACATATAGGTTTCCATCACTCCAGAAAATTCACTATGCTCCTTTCCAATTTATCTCCCCCTACCTCTTACCCCAGGCAACCACAGATCTGATTTTAATAACCATAGGTTAGTTTTGCCTATTTTAGTACTTCATATTAATGGAATCATCCTATAAATTTATTTTGCCCCATATGCCACCTCTGTGATTAGAATGAGAATTTTTCATGACATGGAAGCTATTGAATATGGGCAAATTTGATCATTCTTTCCTTTGCATTTGTTTCTAAGAATCTAGTCCATTTGCTGCAAATGCCTTACTAAGAGAACATCATCTAACAAATGTGGCATGTTGCCAAAAGTTATATATAGGTTATAAATCACCTAGAGATTTTTCTCTCTCCCTTCCCCTCCAAAATTTGATCAAAATTTCCACTTCTCAACCAGAAGAGATACTTAACAGTAAGCATTTGCAATCTGTCTAAATATGTAAAGTGCTGTGTTTATTATAATAGGTTGTTTAGTCTGACTTACCCCGAAAAGCCCATGAAAACCCTCATACCATTCCCCTGTCTTTATAATAGTCCTTTATTTAAACTTCAAACTTTTTCCCCTTTGACTCATCTTATTAGCCTATTTTTCTCACTTGTTTTTTTATCTTTTTCAGTTATACCAGTGGAAACTTAGTAAAGTGTTTCCCTTAAGACAGAGGATTCTTCTAAAACACACTCATCATCATCAATTCTGATACACACCTCGGCAATTTGCCTACACATACAAATAAGGAGCAAGTTGTGTTTGAAGAAGAAAAGGGAGGTGGGGCGACAGAAAGAAAAAGATGCTTATTGCAATGTGGATAGACTCTCCCAGGCCTGAACTGTTTTAGAACTAGGGGGAAAAAGACACAAACAGCAATGTAAACACGGCTGTCAACAGTACCATCCAAAATCGTTTCCATATGGCCAATGTGTGTCAACAAAGCAATCTCTGTTGAAGCAACACAACATAAAATTACAGAAGGATGCTGCCAACATCTCGCAGAATGCAACTGGCCTCCACAATTCAGGAAACAAAGAGACTCCCTGAGCACATGAAAGAAAGGATAAGAGCTCTGCCCCTTATGATCTGCCTGGGAGCTGGAAGAGGCAGAAACATGAAACTACTGGGTGGCAGTCTGAATTTCAGAGACTAGAAGAATGTCAGGAAAGGCAAATGACAATAGTCATTGTGGTAAAAACTGCCATATATTAGACTATATTAATCATATTCTAAGCATTAGATAGGCAGCAGTCCAGACACAGAAATATTCGTATAAAATTAGTGGTTCCACAAAGTCAGGCTCAGAAGAATGAATTAACTTTCCCATGATCGCCTGGCTGATAGGTGGCTAAATTGCGATTCAACTTGTATCATCCCTTCTTTCAAACCAGTTACCACTTGTGAATGTTTATCATCCACCAAGCTCAGTACCAGGCACTGTATATACAAAACCATTTGCTGCTCACAATAGCAGCTTTATTATCATTATTTCACATGGGAGGAAATGGAAGCTCGAAGAGGTGAAGTAATGTTTGCGAAACTACTGACAAATGGCAGAATAAGGGTCCAAAACCAGGTCTATATGGTTATAATGCCTGAGTTATTTCAGAAAAGTATGATGTCAGAAACAGAGTCACAGATGTAGAAAACAAACATGGTTACCAGTGGGTAAGGGGCGGGGAGGGATAAACTGGAAGATTGGGACTGACATATACACACTACTATATATAAAATAGATAACTAATAAAGACCTACTGTATAACACAGGGAACTCTACTCAGTACTCTGTAATGGCCTATATGGGAAAAGAATCTAACAAAAAAATCTAAAAGAGTTGATATATGCATAACTGATTCACTTGGCTATACACCTGAAACTAACACAACACTGTAAATCAACTATACTCCAATAAAAAAAAATTTTTTTTAACTATTATCTCCCACATGGCTTATAGTCCTCTTTTCCTGAAGAACTTGGGAATTTGTTAACACATAGAAAGTGGGTCCACTCTTAAAATGGAGGGTAAATGATTATTTTCCAATCTTCACTTGCATCACACTATGAATCTAGAGATGAATTTACTCTGCAAGTTTGTGACCACATGATTTATGCTCTACAAAGAAGGGAAAACGTTAGAGAGTCGTTGAGAAAGTTCTCTAAACTAGATGACAAATATCTGTTGCTATGTACAAAAAAGAAGGAAGTAGATAGATATAATAACAATATTTTTCTCAGGTTTTGTTCTTACACAACAGAAGATACTCTCCAATCATAAACATAGTTAAGAAGATAAAATTCTTCTTTTTCAAAATATAGGTGTTTGAATTCAGAGTCATCAACTGTGACATTCAAAGGAGAAATAGTGAACATGATTATCTATTTTTAAATACTGGAATACAGATTATTTTGCTAATGTGAAATATTTATAAAAACAATCAGCAACAAGTACTTTATGAAATGCTGAACTGGATTCAGAAAATATTGTAATTACATGTAGAATTTCAAAGGCCCTTAACTAATTCGAAAAGTAACTCGAGAAGTAAAATTTGAGCCTAATACTCTAAATCTAAGCCCTTTGATGATATTGCTTTCACCAAAATAAAATGTTAAACATACATACGCTTTCCTCAACAATATCCACTCTGAAGTGAGCTATGGAAAGACAGCAACTGAACGAGCTGAGAATTTGCAGTCGTGCTGCACTTCTCTGCACATGTTCAGAATCGCGGTCCTTAGCAGAGTCCATGTTCCCGTGTGATTTTCAGTAAGCCACCTTAGCTCAAGTTATCAGGAACAGATGACAAATGGCTAAAAATATTTCTAAATAATGCTAAACCAGCAACAGCCCAGCTGAAGACCAGCTGGCTCATCAAGTTTGGTAAATCCTGCCGAGAAACGCTAAAATAGTCTAACCTTTGGATCAACCGTGTTGTAATGCTGCTTCATCAGAACTAAGGCTCTTGCTCCACATAGGAGGACAGAAGGACAACTCTCAGTCCTGGAGAAGCTGAAGGACGTAACATTCATGTGGAACAGACTGGCCTCCAGGCGCTGGGGAGGACAGAATGGGATGGTTACTTTTCAGTTTCGAATCTTAATTTTTTTTTTTTTTAACTCAGAATCTCATGCACATCTTCTGAAATTTTTGGCCCTGTTGTAAAAGCATGATCCCTGGAATGAGCTCATCCCGGTCACTCCACAAATTAGAGCTCAAAGAGAAGACTGGAACAGGGCCTTCTTTTATCATTTTATTCTTTTATCATTTTATCATCACGTACTGAGAGATGGGAAGACAGAGCTGATCACAGACAGTCAACAAAAAAGGACTGGAAGCTCTCAGACCAGACTCATTTTTGGACCAACTGAACAGGCAGAACAGGAGAACTGTGTCCAAAGAAGCAAAGTGAAGGGACAACTCCACTGAAAATGGGGGAGAGAGGAAGGGAAAGGGAGAGAGGCAACTCCACCCCATAATAATTTTCCCCAGTTGACAAGTCAGATTCCACGTGATACGCTAGCATTTTGCAGAACAAGGTCTCCACTTGCTGCTACTAATAATGATACCTGCAGTACAGAAGCACAGAATCCTCTACCTTATCAAACCACAAATCTGAAGCAGTCATAAAAAATGCTGAGCTAATAATATTTATTCTGGGTATTTCCAAAAGTACTCTCTTGTGAAGGTAGACACAACTTTACAAGAAACACTGCTTATACAAAAAGTTAAAACAGCCGCAAAGACTTCA